>NC_050073.1:69210591-69845091 GCF_009764565.3 Dermochelys coriacea
AAACTGATAAATACCTTTTCCATCTCAATACATTCCTGTATATTCAAGTCATTACGATGCCAAAAGGTCTATTGATTAACAATGACTGCTGCTTATAAACTGCATGAGTCTTCAAGAACGCCTATTTGCTGCAGACGCACCTGTGCCAGCCATAACCATGTCTTCAATGGAAAGATGACCAGAGAAAGCCCAGGGTTTATCACACAGTATATTAATACTAAGGAAGATACTGCATTTCAACATAGGCAGCTACAGGATAGGATTAGGGAATTTCTACTGCCTTACGTGGCAGGTGTAGCCACACATCACAGGGCAGAATTTGTCTCATAGGCATTTTAAAAACATTTAAATGAACTAATTACTTGTATACAATATTAGCTATCTGTGAGATGCATTAAGTCAGCTCTAGGATCCAAAAGGGACCTGTCAGTTCTAAGTAAGCCCTCCTCTGAAGAGAGGATTGTTGCAGTTTTGCTGACATCCTTTTCCCTCTGTGTGTGTGTGTGTGCTTGTGTGTGTGTGTGTTTCTGGGTTCCTGCACCTTTAATGATAAGGACATCTTTATCCTTATTCATAGCCTGCCCACCAAGGGCAAATACTACAGTATCAATGTTACAAAGAGTAACTTCTCTCAACAGATTAGCCTATAGGGCCTGATTTAGCACTTACGGTGGGAGGAGTGAATTCAACCCATGGTGCATATTCACACTTTGCATTGTGCTGGTTACTCATGTAATGCATTCAACACATTTATGTTCCCTGACTGAATGGCTTGTAACTAACCAACCCACTGTGATTTTCCATCTTGGCAATTAGATGTACAGGTTAAAATACGCGTTCAGCAAACAGTTAAACCATCAGAGCTTTATCTTCATTTTTGGTGATTATTCCTGCTAGTAAAGCTTGACTGCTCAGGACACATCAAGATCAAGAAAATGGAGGGAACAACATTTTGTTTTTTAAAATTTGAATGTTTGATGAAAAAATTTCCCACTATTTTCTTAACTTTAGTGGGCACTTGCCTTAGCTGGTTTGGACCCAGTGAACTACAGTCCTTCAGCTTTCAAATCCTGCAGGAAAGGAGAGTCTTTTTTTTACAGGTGCTCAGTATTATTCAACGGAATTAATCTCTGGGGCCAGAAATTGCTTTCAAAACAGGTGGAATTTCACCTACTGATATGAAAGTCTCTAGATTCCATCATCCGCTCCCTGAGCCATCCTAACCCAGCCCCTTTCCTTCTCCCACAACAAAGCAATCAATGCTAGCAATTTTCTGTGACACAGGATATGATTGTTAATCATTACAACTATAAAACCAGGTCTCTGTCTTCCCCAATAGTGTCTTCTATCCAACAAGGGCTTTGGGAATCTTACGTATGGAACCTCTTAATAAGCACAGTGTTTCATAAAGACATTTGATAGTCCTTTAATTATGAATGATCTTTTCCTCTGAGAGATACACCTGACTTCATCAAATGGCAGAAATAAGACTGTAGTCATGGCTCCATACTAAAGATGGCTGCTCTAATTTGGCCCTAATTTGAAGTGGACTCTTGGCCTATTGGGAGGGGATATAATTTTGTACTGTACAGGGTTATTGCAAATGTCTTAGTTCCCCTCTACAAGAACCTCTGAGAATAACAGGCTGAGTAAGCCATTACACATTTTCTTTCTCTTCCAGATTCTCACAAGCTCAAAGAAGCAAAATGCAATAGCTTTACTTAATAGCTGAAAAGTTGGAGGAGGGGAAAGTCCAATGGTCACAAGATGGGACTGTTTCACCATCAGCAGCCAGAGCTGAATCAGAAAGCCATGGCACAGGATCAGGAATATAATGCTTGGGCGCGGACAGTGGATTGGGGAGGATCAGATAGGTCAGTAGGGGTGTGTGTGAGAGAACATATAATAGGGGAATAGTAGGTGGAGATCAACCAGTACTTATTTCTTATTCCAAAGATTCACATGCAACAATACAATGGCCTTTGCGGGCCTTAAAATATGTTGTGGGTTTCAAAATAACTACCAGGTGATGATGCAATTAGACTCAATTGCATCAACATTTCCTCTATTCAGTATAAATGATTCTCCTCTTCCCAGAAGAACTGAGCTGAGAACAGCGGATCTGAATCTGCTTATTCTTTGGGAAAGCTCAGAGCCGGGCCTTTTTGCCTGAGACCTGTCTCTCATCTGTTATGATTTGAAGAGATGATACAGCAAATATGCAGCATTTGTTCTTTTACTTCTTTTAGTGTTTTTAGAGATTTGACTATAGCTTGGAAATAATATAATGGAGAGAACAACATAATAAGAGAAGAAGAAGAACGGTCATTCTATATGGAAACCTCAATGACTGGGAGTATACCAATTCTTTGGAGTCTCCTAAAGAGTAAGGATGTCATGGATGTTAAGGCAAAGCACTTGTCATGAATAACCACACAAACACATGAAACCCTTGGGGAAGTGCAGACACAAACACCACTTCCTCAGTGATTTTTACCATGCTAAACTGCCTCTTCTAAATCCATGACTTATTTCCTTCAAAAGGGACAGTGTTCCAAAACATAAGAAGACAGTTTGGTTTAAGTATCTCAATATGCTAACACTAAAGGTCTCAATGGGGAAATAGAAACACATTCTTTTTAGGGTTTTTTTGTTTCCAAATATGTACGTCAGTTCAGTGAACAAAGTTTAAAGGACCACTCTTGGCCAGATGATTTATTTGGCTTTTCAATCAAATGAAGAGCTGTATGTGCTACAGCGAGCACCCCATAAAGATAGGTGATGTCACAGCCCCTTCTGTGACAATAGGCTGTGAAGAATGCATGTACTAAAGAATGCATTTGTCACCTAGCAACAGCAATGGGTAGTCCATCAAAGTTCTGGTACAATGCTGCAAGTGAAAGGCATGTTGGGTAGTTTGCCTTTGATGGTAATTCAGAGGGCTGTCAGCTGTTGCACCCATTGCAACATACATTTTTCCCTTATTGTGAGGTTAAGTTGCAGTAGCCTACACAAGAAAGTAGGAGCCTCAGCTGGTGTCAATTGAAGTAGGTGGTGTAGCCTGATCAAGAAGAAAGCAGAGAGGAAAAACTGAAAAATAGCCTTAACGTCTGGAAAGCCTAAAAACATGCCCTGCAAATTTTGAAGGGTCTCTGTTATGTTCTGCACTGGCACTATGATGAATTACACTAGCTAAGGGTCTGGCCCAAATGTTTTAGTGACACAGATTCTGAGTCACTCAAACTCTTTCTTAAAAATGTAAGAATGCATAAATAAGCAAATACAGATCCTGTGCGTGTTACAAGAGCATTACATGTTCACTTAGAATTCTGCATCTGAGTGTAATTACAACAAGTACAATAGCTAAAAATAGTCTTATTTCACTTAAAATTTGCTAATGTTATTGCACAGGAAATATTGTATTTACACTGTAGTCCTCTTGCATTATAAAGGTTCTACGTTGCCTTCTACTGAGTTTGTTTTTGTGTTTGTAGTATAGCTCCATTGACTTCAATAGAACAAAACTGATTTACACCAAATGTGGATTTGACCCAGTGTATTCTGTTTATATAGAGGCATGGATTACCCCCTTCGGCTGCAGATAAGTAGTGCATGGTCTTACTGGAAGGTAGACCTTTAGGACCAGCACAAGACCTATCCACCTACACACTGTTTTAAGGGACTTATGCAGGGGCTAGGTCTTGCGCTGGATCTCTGCCTAGGGTGGATTTCATGTGTGGGGAATAAGAAGCACAGACTGAGAATGCGGTGTGGGACTGGAGGATAGTTTAATATGTTCCATTCTTTTAAATTCTGTTTAGGTCAGTGGTTCTCAAACTTTTGTATTGGTGACCCCTTTCACACAGCAAATCTCTGAGTGTGACTCCCCTTTATAAATTAAAAATACTTTTTAATATATTTAACACCATTATAAATGCTAGATGCAAAGCAGGGTGTGGGGTGAGGCTGACAGCGCACGACCTTTCCTGTAATAATCTCATGACCCCCTGAGGGTTCCCGACCCCCAGTTTGAGAATCCCTGGTTTAGGTATTGAAAAAATGTATGTTCATCTTTTACGCTGATAGAGCCAAGGTTTGAAAAGTGGTCAATAAATCACCACTCACAATTTTTCACATATAGCTATATCTCTGTGCACAGAACCCTACATTTGCATGTACAAATACCATCAGCACATAAAGATCAGGTAGTTGGAACTAACCTATATGCATGAGCACATATTATTTGTATATGCAAAAAATTGAATATGTGACTGCAAAAAATGTAACATGCAAAATCATAGGTGCAATTTAGTGACCAAGTTGAAGTCTAGTAAAAGTATAGGCCTGGACCCACAAAGGGACATAGACATTGTGATGCTTAGTGTTGTGGCACCTAAGTTTCAGGTGACTAAAAATCATAGGACCCACATTGCAATCCACAAAGCCTGAATTAGGCACCTACATTCCCTATAAAATGAACTGGGCTAGACAAGCACCTTCAAGTACGAGCCACAAAAAGTCAACATGATAGTTAGGGAGCTGCCTAAACTAGCCAATAGGAGATGCTGATGAAAGGGCTGTGTTCTAAGCCCCACCCATTTCTTGGTGATAGGCACCTATGTCTGAGCTGTTTGACAAATGGGAATCTGCCTCCAGGAGTCAGGTGGCTTAGATGCCTAAGTTGTTTCTTGTGGGAATGAATTAGGCAGCTGTCTTGCTGCACACAAAATGGCCAGAGAAAGAGGTGATGCTGGTGCCAGTGGTGCCTACCTTTATACTTCTTAGCCCAGTGGTTAGAGCACTCACCTGAGATATGGGAAACCCAGGTTCAATTCCCTCCTCTCTCAGTGGGAGACCCTGTTCAAATTCTTGTTGGCGAGTGCTTTAATCACAGAGCTAGGCAATATTCTGTTGTGGGGCTCCCTCCATCTTTCCTCCTGAGGGTGTTCCACTGTGGATAAATAATGAACGAGTGATTGGAACAGGGACACTGGACTGTGGGTCTAACACTTCCCATGTGGGTATCCTACCATGACTATACTACAGAGTCATGCTCCCTCTCCAGTCCAATGACTCTTCCAGTATTTATCTACAGTTGAACACTTTTAACATCCTCATAGCTCAGTGGCTAGAATGCTTTCCTGAGAAATGGGTGGCCCTTGTTTAAATCCCTTCCCCCCACTCTGGCAAAGAGGGGGAATTGAAGCTGAGTCTCCCAGGTGAGTGATCTAACCACTGGGCTAAAAACTGGGGTGGACATCGCTGCCAGAATTTGAATGGGACCTGATCTGCTAAGTGTCCTCTGAAGATGCCTACCAGATTGGATCCCATATGTGACATAGACAGAGAAGCCCTTGTCTTCCCCTGGCTCATGAATCTGGGGCTTAGATGGGAGATAGACATCCGGATGCCTGAGTGAGGCAGCAGTGCACAAGCCCAGAGACAGAAATGTAGGTGTTTGAGAGAGCTTTTACCCTGAAAACCGGGTACAGGGTTTGGTGGAAGTTTTATGGATCACAGTAAAACCTAAAACTGGGACTTAGGCACCTAAATACCTTTTGTGGATCTCCCCCTTAATCCACTAAGTACTGTACAGATGCCAAACCAAACTTAGAAACAAATGGTTAGGGTGTCCCTAGCAGATATCTTACAGGTAAATATACCTCACCTACTGAGAAGTAGGTACTCTTGAATTCATCAGGTACCTCACTGGTGCCTGGGGAGCCTGCAGTGTGCAACTGACACTCACAAGCTACAGAACTATAAGGATGTAGGCTATCAGAGTAATACACGACCATCTTAGGACAGAGGAGAAACTTTTGCCATAGGAAACATGTAACATTTCTGTCACAGTGTGGGTGGCCCCTTCAAGAGGGAGCAGGGTCCAAAGCTCCTGTGACTTGTCAGCTGCCTCCCCAGCAGGCAGGTGAGAGCTATCTCACAGCAGACCCTGGAGGAGTGAGGAAAGGGGAAGGTGCAAGCTGCCTGAGAGAGCCTGACAACAGAGGGTTAGTCAGGAGATTGGTGGGTGAGAGCTACCAGAGATTGGGAACCTGGAGGAGGTCTTTGGGGAAAGCTGTGGAAAGTGGGAAGCCCTCTACAGGCCCTCCCTGGAAAGAGGGAGGAATGGTCAGGAAGCCAGTGGAGAGACTCACTGGCTGACCTTCCAGAGCCAGAAGGCTGTGGCCAGACAGGGCTGAATTCTGACAGCACCAGATGGAGATGCCTGTTGGCTCTTTGAGCTGGAGGGCTGAAGGCAGATGGTGAGGTGTAGTGTGAGATGCTGGAGCTGAACCAGAGAGCCTGTGTGGGCTGAGATGCTGGGCCATACTTGGTTTGTTGACTGACTGCTGAGACTTGAAGATTGAATTAATGTACCATTTAAAGTATAAAGGGAAAGTCTGAATTATAGTTGTGGGACTTCTATTATGGTTTACATTTACAGAGCTTTCTTTTGAAATACATGAATCCTGCAAGGACTATTTATTTGGAAAGATTTTCTGGACTAGTTCAGGGAAGCACTTAAGGGGAAACTGAGGCAGGCATACCTGTTGTGCTGTGACCTGATGTTGGAAGGTATCCAAGGAGAGGCTACTTTATGACAGTTTCACCTTAAGTTTTCCACAAGGCCGACAAGGATCTTATGAAGTGCATTATACAGCTGAGTCTTCATCATGAAAGTGTTGCTTTTGGAGAACATTTGTGACTCTGGGGAAAATATCCAATGTGCCTGCTCACTAACCATCCCATCTGATGTACAGTGGCACGCCTCCATTGACTTCAGTGAAGCAACATTGATTTACACCGGCAAAGGATCCGGCACATCATTGGGATAATAAATCCATTTAACTTACTTAGCATCCAAAAACCTGATCACTTGCTTGGTGTCCAGTATCTGAGGCTCTTATCTAAAGAACTTGCCATATCACTGCTTCAGGTATCATGACGAATGGTCTTAACATTGTTTAACTATATTACCATAAAAATAGAACCGCAAAAAAAGAAAAAGCTTCTTAATGGTTTTGTGGACTCTTCCCTTTCCCCTTCTTAATCCCCCCTTAAGCCCAACCTAAGTAACTAGCACGTGGCATGTTCTGCATTTGGACCAGCACTGCCACACATACAATACAGCTGTGCATATCCAGTGCACAGATGCTTTTATTTTTATTTGTGTAGCTACATAGAATTTTAAGAGAGGGAGGGGGGCAGGGAGAGTTACCTACCGACATACAGGGGGGAAAAAGGCAGAAATCCATTGACTCAGGGGCAGTTAATTTGGTGGTCCTTACTGCTTTTTGTCAGGGTTCTCGTCTAGGTTGTGTGTTACAGGGACAAATGGTTAGTGTGAGGGAATGTCTAGCTCTTGCCTATCTACTAAGCTTACAATTATTTATGTATTTTATTCAAGTGTTCTGGCTACAGATATAGTTTCTTGAAATGAAAATATGAACACTTTGCTCTTTGGAGTTGAGAGATCTCAAGTTTCATTGTAGAAATGTTAGCTATTGAAATATTTTGTTAACTCTTCTTAGAGCAATTATTTGTGATATCTCACTAAATACCCTCTGTCTCCTGCAGCAACAGGATATTAGGGATAGCATGCCATGATTGCAACAGGATTCTGTCCTTCTCCGAATTGATACGGTATGGTTCTTTTCTTCAGTAATTTATTCTCAAGACAGACTGGATTTCAAGCATGGCAGATCGTGATATAGGTTATACCCAGGGCCGGCTCCTGGCACCAGCAAAGCAAGCACATGCTTGGGGCAGTACAATTCCAGGGGCGCCATTCCAGACATCCTTTTTTGCTTGGGCAGTTGCGCTCTCGGAGCTTGGGGTGGCTAATTTTTTGCTTGGGGCAGCAAAAACCCTAGAGCTGGCCCTGGCTATATCCACCCTGAAGCTGGGAGCATGACTCCCAGCCTGGGTAGACGGACATGCTAGCTCGAGCAGAGGTAATGTCTATCTGCCTGGGCTGGAAGACATGCTCCCAGCTATAGCGTAGGCATACCCATACACAACAGTCATACACGCATACCCGTACAGTCTAAGTGCTGTTTTAAACAATTTTTTGTATGTAATCAAGTTATGGTTACAAAATAAAACACTTAAGTTAGAAATATCAGGATTAAGGTTGCCTGTGCAACTGCCCCCATGTGCACATGCATTAGGATACTGTCTCCAAACATGTGATTTGCTTTTTTTTTTTTTTTTTTTTTTTGCACAGAACCCAGGATTGATCTAATGGAAAAGGATAGGGGGAAATGTCAATTTTAAGCTAATGTGCTGAATCCCCCTCTTAGGCTGACACCTGGGGACAATCAACATATATGGTTAGAGAGGCTGGGAATTTTGAAATTTCCCATTGTGGATCATTTTTAAAAGCTCCTGAATTGTGGTGAAATCCCTCCAATCTTACTAAAGTGATAAATCACAAATAGATATTCCTGAAGTGGAAGCTTAATAAGAAAGTGTAGAGGAAAATGTGCTGAACTTTTAGGGTCTGCACCTAATGTGATGAAAGGGTAAATTTTAGATAAAGAAAGAAATGCCCAGTATCTGATAAAGGGATAAAGTCTCTTTCTTTCCACACGAGAATGTCATTTTCAGTGCTGAATTTAGGGGCAGCTGTTTGTTTTTTCCTTTTTTTAAATGTTCAATAAATAGTATTTTTTAAAAGATTTGAATACTGATTTAACTAAACAAGTGACATTCTTTTCCCAAATATGTTGTGCTTTCTTTAGCTCCACAGCCAAAAATATTTTCCTTAGTTTCTCCCATAATCTCGATGTGAATTATGTTCTTCAGACAGATGTTCAGAGAGCATTCAAGCCGAGATGGAAAGTTTGTGAAAATGTTTGCATTCTGAGATGGTGCTGCAAAGCTGCCATGCCCAGTCTGTGTGTACACAATTATGGAATTCTTATGCTAGGGGCTATTCTGGGGGAAATTATGTTGGAACTGCCCTCTCCTGGACTTTCAATCCCAAGAGATTTTTGGGGTTTAGTTTAAGGTAAACTGCAAACGTAAGATGTTACTTAATGCATGTGGGGGAAAAACAAATACAGGAAAACATGACAATAGTATCTTGGGTAACTGAACAATGAAATCAAGCGTTCATAATCCAACTTTTCACTTCTGCATTTGAAATGTTAAGAACATTGTGAAATAATGGCCATGTGTTAGATCTATGGTAGCAGACAAAATACTCCAAGAACTGCCAGGGTTCAGTTTTTATTGACGATAGTGATATTTATTGTCTGTTTTTCCTAACGTACTTTCCCAATATTGCTTATCTGGAGTTGCCAGATGAGACACGCACAGCTGGACTAAATTCCATCCTGTTGTATCACACTGACTCATTTCTTTTTCTTATCTACAGAAGTTTATTATAAATAATCTCTGCATTTCGGTAGCCCTCCTCTTAGCTCTTTTTTTAGCTGTAGAGACCAATATATGCTGTAATTATTTTAAATCACACAGTGGGCCGGATCCTGGTCTGTATTTGGTCCCCTATACTGGGACTTAAGCGTATGCTTAAGTGCTGTCCTGAACAGGGTTGCTTTCCAGACTTGGGGCTCTGGCACCTATGGATTATGTTCAGTGAAAACTTTTTTTGTTCAGATTCCAAATGCAGAAGTCCATTCACTTTTACAGGAGTTTGACAAGATGAAAGTTGGATGGGGTTTTATCAAGGAATCCCAAGAAAGGGGACTTCTATTATTTCTTTACTACTTTAGATGAAAAAAGCAAGCATATATATGATGGTGGTCATTCCTCGGATGCTTATGTGCTGTAGCTTGGAATCTAATCTTGAGAAAGATTATGATGCTTAAGGGCAAAACAAATGACTGCACAAATGTGGTTAGTTAGCTGAATCACAGAAATGTAGAACTGGAAGGGACCTTGATATGTCATCTAGGCCAGTCCCCTGCACTGAAGCAGGATTAAGTATCCTCTTCTAGACCATCCTTGATAGGTGTCTGCGGGTTTTTAAGAACAGGTTAGACAATGACAGAGATTCCACAACTTCCCTAGCTAATTTGTTCCATTGTTTAATTACCCTTATGTAGAGTTCGGAAGTTTTTTCCTAATGTCTAATCTAAATCTCCCTTGCTGCAATTTAAACCCAATACTTTTTGTCCTGTCCTCCTTGGATAAGGAGGACAATTTATCATGCTCCTTTTTCTAACTATCTTTTATGTACTTGAAGACAGTTATGTCTCCCCTCAGTCTTCTCTTCTCCAGACTAAACATCTCGTTTTTTTCCTTCAATATTTCCTTTTGGTCATTTTCTAGACCTTTAATCTTCTTTGTTGCTCTCCTCTAGACTCTCCAATTTGTCTACACCTTTCCTGAAGTTTGGTGCGGAGAACTGGACATAATACTCCACTTGAGGCCTTATCAGCACAGAGTGGAGCAGAAGAATTACTTCTTGTGTCTTGCTTACAATACTCCTGCTAATACATCCCAGAATCTTGCTTGCTGGTGGTTTTTTGCAACAGTATCACATTGTTTACCCTTACACTATAACCCCCAGACCCTTTTCTGCAGTACTCCTTCCGAGGCAGTCATTTCTCATTTTGTATCTGTGCAATTGATTCTACCTTCCTAAATAGAATACTTTGCATTTTGTCCGTATTGAATATTATCCTATTTATTTCAGACCATTTCTCTGGTTTGTCAAGATCATTTTGAATTCTAATCTTGTCCTCCAAGGTGCTTGCAAACCCTCCCAGCTTGGTATCCTCTGCAAACTTTATAAATGTACCCTGTATGCCATTATCCAAATCATTTATGAAGATATTGAATAGAATTGGACCCAGGACAGATACTTGAGGGACCCCACTCAGTATACCCTTCTAGCTTGACTGCTAGCCCTTCATAACTACTCTGAGTATAGTTTTCCAAATAGTTGTGCCCCCATCTTATAGTAGGTTTATCTAGGCAATATTTTCCTGGTTTGTTTATGAGAATATTATGTGCAACAGTATCAAAAGCCTTACTAAAATTAAGATATATCACATCTACCACTCCCTCCCCCCCCGCCCGGCTGCATCCACAAAGCTTGTTACCCTGTCAAAGGAAGATATTAGGTTGATTTGATACGATTTGTTCTTGAGAAATTCATGTTCACTGTTACTTATCACCTTATCTTCTAGGTGCTCACAAATTGCTTGTTTGTTTTTGATTACTTACTCCATTATCTTTCTGGGTAAGGAAGTTAAGCTGTCTGGTCTATAATTTCCTGGGTTGTCCTTATAGTACACAGCTATAAAAAGGGGAATATTTGCTCATTTCCGTTCTCAAAAAGTTCTCAAATATAATCGCTAATGGCTCAGATCTCTACAGCTAGTTCCTAAAGTATTCTAGATTATATTATGTCAGGCCCTGCCAACATAATGGCATCTAACTTGTTCAATCAGACAAAATATAAGAATTGGAAAATTTAATAAGAGTTTTCATTCTTGATCCAAACACCAGTGCCTAGAACATTGATTAGCCCTGAATACTTTGGGGAAATCCAGAATGAATACACACAGCATATGCTTTGAGATTGTGGTGGTTGGTTTAAGAAATTAATATTTTTGAAATAATAATTCAGAAATATTTAAGTCTCTCAAAAATGCAGATCAAATCTTCCTCAAAACCTGGATCAGGCAGAGGCTTGGCAATATAGTATAGTATTAGTTCTGAAAAATGCTATTTTATTAATGGAAAACTGAGATCTCTTGTCTCCTTTATGAAAGGGGATTCCTGATCATGAAAATGGTTATTGTTTCACTGCAGAAAGTTATCAACCAATTATTTATTTTCTTTCAATTATTTTTCCAGTTTTGGATTTTTTTTTAAATTGTCCCAAAACATGTGTGGTGGTATACAATGGAGATTCTTTACTACCAGTGCACAACTCATTTAAAATGGTATGTGTGTGGGTGTGTATATATAAATACATGTTTTACACACACACATATATTAGGGTTGTCAATCACTATTAACTAAAAAAAATTAATCATGATTAATCGCACTTATAACAATAGAATACCAATTGAAATTTATTAAATATTTTTTCTACATTTTCAATATTGATTTCAATTACAACACAGAATACAAAGTGCACAGTGCTCACTTTATATTATTATTTTTGATTACAAATATATGCACTGTAAAATGATAAAAGAAATAGTATTTTTCAATTCACCTCATACAAGTACTGAAGTGCAATCTCTTTAACGTGAAAGTGTAACTTAAAAATGCTGATTTTTTTGGGTTACACAACTGTACTCAAAAACAAAACAGTGTAAAACTTTAGAGCCTATAAGTCCACTTAGTGCTGCTACTGATTCTGCCAATCGCTAAGACAAACAAGTTTGTTTACATAGATGGGAGATACTGCTGCCTGCTTCTTATTTACAATGTCACCTGAAAGTGAGAACAGGCGTTCGCATGGCACTTTTGTAGCCGGCATTGCAAGGTATTTACATGCCAGATATGCTAAACATTTGTATGCCCCTTCTTACTTCACCCACTATTCCAGAGGAAATGATTCCAGGCTGATGATGCTCATTAAAAAAATAATGCATCAATTAAATTTGTGACTGTACTCCTTGGGAGAAGAATTGTATGTCTTCTGCTCTGTTTTACCTGCATTCTGCATATATTTCATGTTATAGCAGTCTCAGATGATGACCCAGCACATCTTCATTTTAAGAACACTTTCATAGCAGATATGACAAAATGCAAAGAAGATACGAATGTGAGATTTCTAAAAATAGCTACAGCACTCAACCCAAGGTGTAAGAATCTGCAGTGTCGTCCAAAATCTGAAAGGGACGAGAAGTGGAGCATGCTTTTAGAAGTCTTAAAAGAGCAACGCTGATGTGGAAACTACAGAACCCAAACCACCAAAAAAGAAAATCCACCTTCTGCCGGTGGCATCTGACTCCAGTGATGAAAATGAACATATGTCAGTCCGCACTGCTTTGGATCATTATCAGGCAGAACCCATCATCAGCATGGAAGCATGTCCTCTGGAATGGTGATTGAAGCATGAAGGGACATATGAATCTTTAGCATATCTGACACGTAAATATCTCGCAATGCCAGCTACAACAGTACCATTCAAATACCTGTTCTCATTTTCAGGTGACATTGTAAACAAGAAGCAGGTAGCATTAAGGCCTGCAAATTGTAACCAACCTTGTTTGTCTAAGTGATTGGCTGACCACAAAGTAGGACTGAGTGGACTTGTAGGCTCTAAAGTTTTACATTATTTTATTTTTGAATACAGTTTTTTTTGTACATAAGTCTACATTTGTAAGTTCAACTTTCATGATAAAGAGATTGCAATACAGTACTTGTATGAGGTGAATTGAAAAATGCATTTTTTTTGTTTTTTATAGTGCAAATATTTGTAATAAAAATAAATATAAAATGAGCACTGTCCACTTTGTAGTCTGTGTTGTAATTGAAATTAATATATTTGAAAATGTAGTAAACATTCAAAAATATATTTAAATAAATGGTATTCTATTGTTTAACAGCATGATCAATAGCAATTCATTTTTTTAATCACTTGCCAGCCCTAATATATGTATGCTAACTGATTTTTCCTTTAGTTCAAGAGATGATTTGGGTCTGTGGCTTTTGGAACAGGAGGACCTGAGTTCTATCCCAAGGGACCATGGTGTATTTACCATAGTGACAGCAGTTGTTTCTTCTTGTGGCTCTGGATTTAATGTGAGAAGTGGAATTTGAATTCCTGCAAACTCCAGATGCTCAAGGACAAATTGCATCTAGCTAGCCACCATACTGAACTAGTGCATGTGTTTTATCCCTACCCTCTACTGGATGGAACTAGAGCTACGCATCTCTGTGTGTCAAAGGGTTTGTCTTCATTGCAAAGTTAACTCAAGTTCTAACTTGTTGTCACTAACCTGACTCCCATCCACACCTAAAAATCTCTAGTCTGAGTGTGGTGGTGCTCTAACCTCAAGATAGCTGGCCCATCATGGGGTATAGGCTGAAGTTCAAGAGCTGCTGCAACTCAAAGCTACTTTGTGCTGTGTGGGCACAGCTAGAGTCCACTCAAGTCCTGATAGCCCTTAGCACCTTCCCAAAATTCCTCGTAAGGCCTTTGTTGTGTCTGCTTACCTCCTCCCTGCTTCTAGACCGAAAACTACCTCTAGCCAGTATAAATAGCCTGCTTTGAATTTTGGACCTTGCATGCGGCTTTCTGTACCTGTAACAATTTTGTGGTGCTCCTCAAAGAACCACAACTCCCAGCCTGGTGACTGCCCTAGAACATCCCTGTTCCATGAGAAGCTGGATGCGTAACAGTGTCCAAAGCATGGAGCCCATGTACATCTTTGATACATCAGGCAATGTGTATGGTCACAGGCAATGTGAGTGGACTTGGAGAAGGAGCAATCTCAGCTGAGATGGACCAAATGCTCACCACTTCTGGACACTTCTTGGACCTTGCCCAAGACTGTCAGGAGCTGTTGGGGAAGAGATAGAGGAACAGATGGGGAAGGACACAGAAGCGGAACCAGTATAGTTGCCACTCAGTAAGATGGACTGCAGTGTGTGTGTGGGCGGGAGGAGAAGAGAGGGAGAATTTTTGTGGCACACGTTGTTATAAGTGTGTAAAGCAGGTATTATTAATACAGATCCTGCAATGACCACAAACACAGGGGAAAGGAGGATGGGACAAGCATAGTTATGGAGTACAAACATAGCACTGTGCTTTTTCACAAACTGGCCTAGGAAATCCAGAATCCATGCACACAGCATATGCATTACAACATTTTCAGAGACACCTAAAACTTAAATAAAAAAACCAGTACTGGCCTAGGAAATAAGTACACTGCATGGTCTGTGGTGCTATTAAATCCAGAGCACTTGCAAAGTCTCTCAAAATATGAATCTGGGTGGAATGGATGGGGAGAGGCAGTTTATAAAGGCATAGTTCTATGCTGCTGCATCCTAGGTCAGCACCCTGTTTATACTGGTCTGAATTTTAGTCACTCCCTGGGCAATGATGCAGGAGAACTTCTGATGCAACAAGGGTTCCACATGGTATCTCTGATTTCTTGGCAGAGCAAACTTCCCATGCAGCTCCTTCCCCACCCCTCTTGTAGCTCACTAGTCCCTTCCTGTCATTAATCTGCCATCAGTCAGCAGATAACAAAACAACTCTATGTCACAGATGAGTAGTTTTTCTCCAGAGGCCTTCAGTTGGCCAAATGCACATTCCACTGTCATCCTGCACTTGCTTAGTGCGTAATTGAACCTTCTTATGCCAGGTGCTCTCACACCAGGATAAAGCTTCATGAATCAGGGCAGCAAATGATAGACTAGGCCTCCCAAAACAATAGTGGGGACAGATACCCCACTGATATTCATATGGTCTGGTGGGAATAAAGACTTAGCTTGTCCAAATTAAAAAATAAACAAGACCCTGGATCTTTGGCATGACATGGCATCATGCAACCTCCTGGTGCATCTCACAAAGCTGGCCATTAATCATCCTCTGTGGTTGACCAAGGCTGTCAGAACATTAGGTTAATATTCTTTCTGGTTTATATAACCATGTGCATCTTGGGAGTGGGGGCAGATTATGGCACATGTTTGCCATCAATGGCCCTGACAGAGTTCAGGAAGCCCGTTCACTCAAAGCCTGCTATTATTACAGGGACATTTCCAACATTAGCTACCTGTGGGTGAATCAAAGCTATAATTGCCATGCAAATCTCCATCACCACAGAACTGAGAGGTGCCTTTCCAACACCAACTAGCTACTGACCTGTAGAAGTATGGTGTGACCAGCTTTCAGATGGCAATAGCAACTTACTTCTGGACTGGCATGTCCAGTCTCATCTTTGTATCCTGGCATTAAAGGGCCAGGACAAGGTTCTCGCACAGCTCCAGGAATGTGGTCTTTCCCAAAAGGAAGTTCTGGGTCCGCTGCTGATCATCCCAGAGCTGCATGACAATGCAGTCCAGCGACTCTGTTCTTGTGGTCCTGCTTCAGAACCACCAGTCGGCATAGACGGATTCCACAGCCATTAAAACCTGCATCAACTATCCATACTGCTCCTTGTGTTCATGCAGCCTGTGTGATCTTAGCAAAGCTTGTTGCCACCTTCTGAGGGTGACAGTCTGTTGACAAAAGACCCTCCATCATGCCATGTGCACTGTATCTGCCTCCTATTCCCAAAATGAGAGTTTTATTAATGCCAGCATTTGGTATATTGATAATTGTTTTCAGTGGGATTCATGCTGGAAAGCAAGCTACAAACACATCACCAGAGGTGGAGTACAACGAGTTATCCAACTAACACAGCTTCTGCCAATGTGCCCAGAAAGGACAGACTATTCTTCCCTAAGGTTCCTTGAAAGATCTTAAAGAGAAGCTCTCATTAGTTCAGCACGAAGACTCAAGGGATATGCTCCCACAAGTCCTAGCACCTCACTTGGTTCAGTGAAGGGCTGTGTGGATGCAGTAACTAGTGTAGCTCGATTTTCCTTTGCAGTGTGGACTAGCCTAGCTCAAGTGGATACATTTGAGGATAGTAACTTGAGTTAAGTCTCATAGGAGCCATACCCAAAGGCCCTATATTGCTAAAGGAGATGGTTTTGCAAGTTGTCAGGCCTGATTTTGGTTCCAAATTGAGGTGCATAGAGATAACTGGCCTATTTTACAGAGACATTGAACACCTACAGTTCTCATTGAATTAAGTGAGCTTTGCTGTTGCTCCACATCTCCTGAAGATAAGGCTATGAGCAATTTGACCAAAGTCATGTAGCTGCTCTGGAGCAGGTATGGGAGAAGTCAGATCTCCTGCCTCAGTCTTATAAAATGATCACTAAATCTTGCTTTTTCTCTAGCTCTAGCAAGTGGGGGTGCAATCTGTGTATCTTCTCCAGCAAATGGTGTGCTGTACTAGAGGACTGTTGGGGAGAGTGAACTTGTAAGGCTGCCTTAGGACACCGTCTATATGGAATAATGTCTTTATTTGGCCATTTCTTTCCCTGTTTAGCTCTCTAATAGGCCATAGTTGCAGTAGGAGAATCCTGGACCAGAATAACTACTAAACACTTAAATTTACTTATAGCTGTTTAGAAAGAAAAATATTTTACAAGAGATGTTGTTAAATGGTATAATTTTGGAGCTACAATGCCTGGTGAACCATCTAAAAGGTCTTTCTCCCTTACAGTCGCTCCATTTCAGCAAGATACTGAAGAATGTGAGTAGTCCCATGGACTTTAATTGTGCACATCCTTAAATATGGGGTTAAACTGGGGCCTAAGACAGGTGTCTTTTAGGGTTAAAATAAAATTATAACTTCAAGTGCCAATATGATGTTAAAATATTCCAGATATCTCTTTCCTGAACAGTTTTTATCTAAGGGGATCTTTACTGATACACTCATACACTAGGCTAACAGAGATCTATAGGATATACAAGTATACACAGAAAAAGAGACACATGAGTCAGCTGAACTGGAGGCAACTAGGTTTTACCAGTTTGGAATATTTTTGAAGGGGATGTATCCTGTCTCTTTGGTTTCAAAGAAAGGTGGGTTTTTGTTTTTAGACAGCATCGGCAAAGTAAACAGAAAGGACAATGAATGTGCCCCAAAAGCAGGTCTACTGAATAAGAATGGCCATACTGGGTCAGAACAAAGGTCCATCCAGCCCAGTATCCTGCCTACCGACAGTGGCCAATACCAGGTCCCCCAGAGGGCGTGAACCTAACAGATAATGATCGAGTGATCTCTCTCCTGCTATCCATCTCCACCCTCTGACAAACAGAGGCTAGGGACACCATTCCTTACCCATCCTGGCTAATAGCCATTAATGGACTTAACCTCCATGAATTTGTCCAGTTTTCTTTTAAACCCTGTTATAGTCCTACCCTTCACAACCTCCTCAGGCAAGGAGTTCCACAGGTTGACTGTGTGCTGTGTGAAGAAGAACTTCCTTGTATTTGTTTTAAACCTGCTGCCCATTAATTTCATTCGGTGGCCCCGAGTTCTTATATTATGGGAACAAATAAATAGCTTTTCCTTATTCACTTTCTCCACACCACTCATGATTTTATATACCTCTATCATATCTCCCCTTAGTCTCCTCTTTTCCAAGATGAAAAGTCCGAGTCTCTTTAATCTCTCCTCATATAGGACCCGTCCCAAACCCCTAATCATTTTAGTTGCCCTTCTGTGAACCTTTTCTAATGCCAGTATATCTTTTTTGAGATGAGGAGACCGCAGCTGTACGCTGTATTCAAGATGTGGGCGTACCATGGATTCATATAAGGGCAGTAAGATATTCTCCATCTTTTTTTTTTTTTTAATGATTTCTAACATCCCGTTCGCTTTTTTGACTGCTGCTGCACACTGTGTGGACATCTTCAGAGAACTATCCATGATGACTCCAAGATCTCTTTCCTAATTACTTGTCGCTAAATTAGCCCCCATCATATTGTAGGTATAGTTGGGGTTATTTTTTCCAATGTGCATTACTTTACATTTATCCACATTTAAATTTCATTTGCCATTTTGTTGCCCAATCACTTAGTTTTGTGAGATCTTTTTGAAATTCTTCACAGTCTGCTTTGGTCTTAACTATCTTGAGCAGTTTAGTATCATCTGAAAACTTTGCCACCTCATTGTTTACCCCATTCTCCAGATCATTTATGAATAAATTGAATAGGATTGGTCCTAGGTCTAACCCTTGGGGAACACCACTAGTTACCCCCCTCCATTCTGAAAATTTACCATTTATTTCTACCCTTTGTTCCCTGTCTTTTAACCAGTTCTCAATCCATGAAAGGATCTTCTCTCTTATCCCATGACAACTTAATTAAGATGGTGCCATTCATTCATCCTCACTTTTCAGAAGTGGATTAACTACGCCGGTGGGAGCAGCTCTCTCCCGTCAGTGTAGTAGCGTCTACATTGAAGTGCTACAGTGATGCAGGTACACCGGTGCAGTGTTTTAAGTGTAGACCTGCCCTTAGTGTGCTAGCATAAGCCCTGATAGCACAAGTCTGTGGACCTGGAGGAGACTGCCTCCCAGCTGCAGTGTGACATACCTGTAGGGCAGGGGTTCTCACAACAAATTTTTTACTATTGGCTGCTCTGACAATGTTTCCTAAAATACTTAATTACCCTTGGGAAAAACAAATAAATATGTACATATACATGTCCAAATCATTAAAAAAAAAGGAGTACTTGTGGCACCTTAGAGACTAACAAATTTATTAGAGCATAAGCTTTCGTGAGCTACAGCTGAAGTGAGTTGTAGCTCACGAAAGCTTATGCTCTAATAAATTTGTTAGTCTCTAAGGTGCCACAAGTACTCCTTTTCTTTTTGCGAATACAGACTAACACGGCTGCTACTCTGAAACATGTCCAAATCATTGAATTTATTTATGTAGGGTGTTTTTTTGCAGACACAATAATAAAAATAATTTACAGTTGTCTCTATGCTTTACTGGACCTAAACAGAATAGAGACACAAATAAGGTGCTTTGCATTTTGTCTTGTTTCGTTTTTTTTGTTGTTGTAAAAGACTTGCTAGCTACTGAGTCTGCTGTGAAAAGTGAGATTTGTTTGTATGTTAGTCTCACTTATCACAGCAGATTTAGTAGTTAGCAAGTTTTTTACAAGTTTGCTGTGAAAAGTGAGATTAACATACAAACAAATCTCACTTTTCACAGAAGACTTAGCCCCGGCAAACCTGGGGACAAATTAACTCCTGAATGGGGAGGTGGGTACAGAGGCAGTGGGGGTCAGGGGGTGATAGGGCACTGGGGGAGACAGTGGGGGCCAGCAGTGATGTGGGCGGTGAGCTCAGGGTCAGAGCCCACCACTGCATGGCTGGGGAATGGAGCCCAGAGTCCTGTGCCTGTAGCCTGCCTCACGCCACACCCACTCACTGCCTCTGGGAAGATGGGGCATTCACTGACTGCTTGCTCCTCCAGTTTTTGTGTCTCAAGGGGGGGAAGGGCAGAGTCCAGCCACTGCTGGTGGCCCTGGGGGAGGGGCTGCTGCTTTTCTAACCTTCCAGGAGGCTGTGGCCATGAGAAAATCCCCCTAGTGGCCGCATACTGCCATGGTGGCCGCATTTGAGAAACTCTGCCCTAGGGGTTCAATCCAGTGTCCCAGGAGCTGGAAAACTCAAAGTGGGGCTTATAGTTTTTATTTATATATTGGGTCTATTCCAGAAGCTCTTGTTAGGTTTTTATTGATGGAAAAACTCTCATTGATTTCAATGGGTGTTTTCGTTGAGTAATAACATCAGAACTAGAATAATAATAGGGACTTGGGGTGGTTGAACAGGTTCAGATAAAATAAGTCATCACAACACTTGACTTTTAAAATAGGAACTGGTTTTCAGGTTTCTACAAGCTTGGATAACTGTTTAACTTTGCACTTTTTGTTTTCAACTGAAAGTAACATAAGTACAGAACTCCATGAAAATATCTATTTGGGTGGTAGTTCTAACCCAACTGAAAATAGGAAGAGCTGTAAATGTAGCAAGACAGTTTTGACTTTTCCAAGGCTTTCAGCTCAACAAAAGGTATTACCATCTCATTGTATTTATTAGAAACCAACAACAGCATGTTTTTGGAACTCCTAACAACCAACTGTAGTCCCTACCCCAAAGATCTTATACATGGTGTGCTGATCCCAGCTGAAGGTTCAAGTGTACAAGTTGGGATTGATAAAGTAAGCACCTGAATTTTGGAATGCTTTACTCATGCTAACTCTATTGAGGTTTGATCATCATCAGCGTTTCCTGTGTGGTTGCAGTCCCCTGATTAAGAGGGTGTTTTCAGTGCTGTTGCTGGAAGGGGCCCTGGGCATTGTGCTTCCTGAGGAAGCTGTGCCACCAAGGGAAAGAGACAGACAAAGGGAAAGATATGGGGGCCCTCGGTTTCCATGCAAATGCTCCTGCCTCCTGCAAATGCCCAAACAGCCATCTGTTGCCTCCAAAGGGAAAATTGGGAGGGTATCCTGAGAGGGGAAGGTGATCATTTGCTAGCTAAGGGTCAGGGTAGCATGCAACCAGTATTAGGATTCAGTTCTCCTCTGTGTTGGCACTGAGAGTTTCCACTTTTATTGCATATTTGAAATATTTGTCTGCCACCGGCATAGCTGCAAGTGTGTTCATTGCCACTGGCTTGCTCATACTTGTCCTGGTTTTGTTTGGTATTTATAGTTTGGACTGCAAGAGCCCTAAGTCTCTTTCATGTGACTTGTCATATGCACAGCTGTGTGAGATACTTGCCACCCTGCTGGGGTGTTCTCAGCTTTCTGCTTCGCATGCTTTCCTACATGGCTCAACCTTTACAGATGGCTCTTTTTTGGCTTCCATGGATCTTCTGGTTGTTAATTTCTTTACATGTGTGTATTCATCCCACACAGACCTACGAAAACATGCTTTGTTTTTTTCTCCGTGTTTCCTGCCATCTAACATTAAAGGTTTGGATCTGCGAAGCCCTCGCTGATGCTAAATGCAGCATAGCAAGACGTGTCCCTAATACAATTCATTCTTCTTTGTGAGATCCTTTTTTCCTTTAAGGGAGCTAGCATGTTTACTTTTCTCTTTCTTTAACCCTTTGGACTGCAGGGGTCCAATCCCTCTGGTGCCATGTGAGTACTGCGTATTTGCAAGCTGCTGGCATAATGTTGTTCCTCAGTTAATTCTCTTACCATCACTCTGCCCTGCCTGATACCCATGAGCGGTGTGGGGAATACAGCACTAGCCAGTACTGCATCTGAAAATTAGAGATAATAAGCAACAGTAGTCCCTTAATGACAACTCAACTCTCAGCACTTGTCAAGCATTTATGAAGTGAGTGAAATGGAGAAATAGAATCATAGAAGATTAGGGTTGGAAGAGACCTCAGGAGGTCATCTAGGCCAACCCCCTGCTCAAAGCAAGATCGACCCCAGCTAAATCATCCCTGCCAGGGCTTTGTCAAGCCAGGCCTTAAAAACCTCTAAGGATGGAGATTCCACCACCTCCCTAAGTAATCCATTCCAGTGCTTCACCACCTCCTAGTAATATATTTGTGACGGGTTCGGTCACAGAGATCTCCTTGGGGCTGTCACCTGATGGCTGAAGTTATCTCTGAGCCCATTTTCCCTACCAGCTTGAGACTCCAGAACCCTGTCTCATTGAGCCAGACACGCTAACCTGCTGCAACACAGACCCAGCTCTGGTCCATGCCCCCAAAGCTGCGGACTTTAAACAAAAACTGCTCAGTGGGTCACCTATCTCCAGCACCTAGACATCCAGCTCCCAATGGTATCCAAACCCCAAATAAATCCATTTTACTCTGTATAAAACTTATACAGGGTAAACTCATAAATTGTCTGCCCTCTATAATACTGATAGAGAGAGATGCACAGCTGTTTGCTCCCCCAGATATTAATCACTTACTCTGGGTTCATTAATAAACAAAAGTGATTTTATAAAGTATAAAAAGTAGGCTTTAAGTGGTTTCAAGTAATAGACAGAAAGTAAGTCACCAAGCAAAATAAAGCAAAAACATGCAAGTCTAAACCTAACACATTAAGAAACAGCTTACAGGTAAAAATCTCATCCTCAGAGATGTTCCAATAAGCTTCTTTCACAGACAAGACTCCTTCTGAGTCTGGGCCCAATCCTTTCCCCGGTACAGTCTTTGTTAGTTCCAGCATTTAAGATGGATTCCAGTATCAGGTGACATGATCACATGTCCTGTGAGACCCCAGCCTCCATTCTTCCTGGGTTGGCCCACACATACACAGAGCCATTTACAACCAATTGTCCTAGTCAATGGGAGCCATCAAGATTCTAAACCACCATTAATGGCCCACATTTTGCTTAATTACAATAGAACCTCAGAGTTCATATTTCTAGCTTCAGATACAAAAATGATACATACATACAAATAGGAGGAATATATTCAGTAGGTTATAACTTTTATTATGATAACCTACAAGAGATCTTTTGCATATTCTAGTTACATCATATTCACACTCATAAGCATATTTCCATAAAACATATGGAGTGCAATGTCACAATATTTTTTCCTAATATCTCACCTAGACCTCCCGCACTGCAACTTGAGACCACTGCTTCTTGTTCTGTCATCTGCCACCATTGAGAACAGCCTAGCTCCATCCTCTTTGGAACCCCCCTATCCCTCCTCAAACTTCTCTTCTGCAGACTAAATAACCACAGTTCCCTCAGCCTCTCCTCATAAGTCATGTGCCCAGCCCCCTAATCATTTTCATTGTTCTCCACTGGACTCTCTCTAATTTGTCTGGTTTCATAGTAGCAGCCATGTTAGTCTGTATTCGCAAAAAAGAAAAGGAGTACTTGTGGCACCTTAGAGACTAACAAATTTATTAGAGCATAAGCTTTCATGACAGTGCATCCGATGAAGTGAGCTGTAGCTCACGAAAGCTTATGCTCTAATAAATTTGTTAGTTTCTAAGGTGCCACAAGTACTCCTTTTCTAATTTGTCTATATCCCTTCTGTAGTGGGGGCCCCAAAACTGGATGCAATACTCCAGATGTGGCCTCACCAATGCTGAATAGAGGGGAATAATCACTTCCCGTGATCTGCTGGCAATGCTCCGACTAATGCAGCCCAATATACCGTTAGTCTTCTTGGCAACCAGGGCACACTGTTGACTTGTATCCAACTTCTCATCCACTGTAATTCCCAGGTCCTTTTCTGTAGAACTGCCGCTTAGCCAGTCAGTCCTCAGCCTGTAGCAGTACAGGGGATTCTTGCATCCTAAGTGCAAGACCTGCACTTGTCCTTGTTGAACCTCATCAGATTTCTTTTGGCCCATTCTCCAATTTGTCTAGGTCACTCTGGACCCTATCCCTACCCTCCAGTGTATCTACCTCTCCCTCCAGCTTAGTGTCATCCATGAACTTGCTCAGGGTGCAATTCATTCCATCATTCAGATCATTAATGAATAGCTTGCATAGGTAAGGGGTAGAGGATGGTGGGACATTGGAAGAAAACGGTGGTAATGATGGCAGCAGGAAAATGTCTGAAATGCAGAATATTTCAGTTGCAGCTGGGTGTCTTGGCTAATCTGTGTAGTCAGGGCTGGAACTGGAAGCCTAGAAAGAACAAACTTTTCATCCCAATAGCAATTCCCTTGGCTGCTTCCTCTGCAGCTGCGTGTGTTGCATTCTTCACCATTGCCTACAGAATTGTCTTTAAATTGTTTACATTTACTACACAGTGGTATGGGAGATACTGAAATTATTATTTTTTTCTAGCATCTAAACTGTTTGGAGTGGGGAACCTCTCATTTCCTGTCTCTAAAGTACACATGGGTGACACTAATGTATATAATTTCAGGTATGACTGTGCAGTAATGGTTCATAAACAATTATTTTTTTTAATGGAGACTGCTCTACTAATCATAGGCAACCTGTCCTAATTCTTGGAAATTAATTTAGATTAATAGATTTTTAAAAATCTCAATATTACGTTCATATTTATCATAAAATGGACACCAACAGTCCCTGTTTGCTTCAATGGAGCCCCTTGCTAGTAGTCATGTTAACACAGTGGGGGCAAACTACAGCCCATCGGCCGGATCCGGCCCATCAGAGCTTTCAGTCTGCCCCTGTGGCCCCGGGGGAGAAGGGGGAAGAGGGCTCCATGTGCTAACCTCACCTGCAGGCACTGCCCCCCAGAGCTCCCATTGGCCAGGAATGTAGAACTGTGGCCAATGGGAGCTTTGGGGGAGGTACCCACAAGTGAGGGCAGCCCACGGTGGAGACGCCTGCCCCACCCCACCTCCAGGAGGCATTGCTGGACATGCTGGCCACTTCCAGGAGCGGCGTGGGGCCAGGGCAGGCAGGAAGCCTGCCTTATCCCAGCTGCGCACCCCTGCCACCCTGGAGCAGCTCGGGGTAAGCAGCACCAGGCTGGAGCCCACACCCCAAACACCTCCTGCACCCTGCAGCCCAACCCCCTGCCCTGAGCCCCCTAACCATCTGCCTTGAGCCCCATGCCGCACCCCTCCTTCACTCCAACCCCCTGTCCTGAGCCCCCTGCCACAACTGCACCCCAACTTTCTGCCTTGAGCCCCTTCCTGCACCCCAACCCTTGCCTGGAGCCCCTCCCACATCCACACTCCCTCCCGCACCCCAATGCCCCGTCCCAGCCTTACATTCATGGTCCTGCATAAAATTTCCCCACCCAGATGTGGCCTTCGGGCCAAAAATAACCTGTGTTAACAGCTTCTTACGCTGTGTACCTCAGATACAGTAGAACCTCAAAGTTACGAACATCTCAGAAACCGAGGTTGTTCATAACTCTGAACAAAATATTATGGTTGTTCTTTCAGAAGTTTGCAAATGAACATTGACTTAATACAGCTTTGAAACTTTGTTATGTAGAAGAGAAGAATGCTGCTTTTAACCATTTTAATTTAAATGAAACAAACACAGAAATATTTCCTTACCTTGTTAAATCTTTTTTTAAACTCCCTCCCCCCCGTTTTTTAGTAGTTTATGTTTAACATAGTACTGTATTTCATTTGCTTTTATTTCGTTTTTGTCTCCGCTGTCTGATTGCGTACTTCCGGTTCCAAATGAGGTGTGTGGCTGACTGGTCAGTTCGTAACTTTGGTGTTCATAACTCTGAGGTTCTACTGTACTTCTCAGAGGTAGCATGGTCCAGTGAATAGGCACTGGATTAGGACTGAGGAGATCTGGATTCCATTTCCAGTTCTGCTGCTGTCCTGCTGTGTGCCCTTGACCAAGTCACTTCTCTGTGTCTGTTTTCCTTCCTGAGGTTTGTCTTCTCTATTTTTATTGTAAATTCTTCAGTGCTAGAGACGGTCTCTCATGGTGTTTGTTCAGTGCCTAACATAACAGGGCCGCATTCTCACTTTGGGCCTCTTCTGTTACAGTAGTAAATATGTTTACAGCAGTAATTATACAACATAAGAAGAATATTCAATAACTTTCTTGCATGCTTTGCAAGTTTGCAGAAGATGTTGGCTCTCATAAAAATAAGGCATTCCAATAGCTGCTTCTTCTGATGGTTTGAATGATCTGGGAGATCAAATTGTCCATGTCCCTCTTGTGCCTATAAGTCAATCAGATATTACTGTGTTCAGGTCTCTCTACCCTGGCCTTTTCTCCTACTCTCTACTTTCCCAGCCTTGCAACTGTGACAGATGTTAATCTTTTATACTTGTTCCAAATAGCGTTTCCTTTTCTCCTTCCCTTAGTCTTGAGTGCATGTTTTTGGACAGGGACCCAGGTGAGATCCTTTGCGATAATATTCTGAATGTGCAATTACATTTAAAAAGTAGCCTTTTGGGATTTTGAGTGCCTATGTTTTTGATATGTTGGGACTTTTTTCTCAAAGATGCTGACCACAGCAAGTCCAGCTCATTTTAATGGAAATTGTGGGAGATTAGCACTTCTGAAAATCAGGCCCAAATTGTCTCAAAAGTGGGATAATAAAACAGTATCTATTTCTAAAAAATGTGGACCAAGTTAGGGTTCAGTTTTTAAGTGCTAGCTTTCAAATATATTTATGAGAGAATATAAACAACCTTAACTGAGAATTTCCAAACCTTTGCCCATTTAAATTGAATTCTAATGGTTCCATACAGCTATTTTTTGTAAGTGTGGAATAACTTTGCAACACTAAAAATAACAAGACTCTCCTTGTAGTAACATATATGATGAAGATACATTCGGGAAATAATAAAAACTGCTATATTTCATTTGCAATCTGTTTATTTTTTTTACACAGATCATGTATAAAGGAGAACAGGATTCCTGAAAACCTGTATATTTTTGTTCTCACTGGTGATAGCTGCAGTTTAAACAATCGCCTCAGGAGGAAATCTATTTTGAATCTTTAGGGATGCAAAGAAGTACAAACAGTTTTCTGGTTTATTTTTACACAGGAAATTACCATTTTACAGGATGATATTGAATATCGAGAATCCAAACTGCTGGATAAGTTTCCATTTCATTGAGGTTATACAAAAATATAACATTCCTTTTTCAGCCCATAATCCTGTCTGAAAACAATCCCAAAATTTTGCAAAGATATAAAAAAACAAAAAACAAAAAAGGTGACATACTAGCTAAAAGAGAGGAGCTGGGGAGAATAGCACCTTAAATTAATATCTGCAGTAATCACAGCTGAGGTTTTATTGACATGATCAAATGTTTCTCCAATATTTTAAAATGTATTTATACATTTCTGGCAATGTTTTTAGGAGCAAACTTTTGGCACTGAATATGGGGAATTTGCAGTTTCGCTTCCTATAATACAATACTGGAGGGTGCCGTGCTCTGACAATTGTATTCCCTCAAGTGTGATAGGGTTGCAGAACATAGATCATGGTACTGCAAGGAATACAAGACAGGCTCTATTAGAGTTCCTACCTACACAAAATAACACTTTTCCTTCAGGCTGAACATGTTAACAAGACCAGCACAGTAAGTCATTGAATACTGTGCTGAGTATCTGCCCTTCATTTGTTATACAACCCAGGAGCTTAATTAATCTTCATCAAACTTTCACTGCAGGTTTAAACATTCCCTCCAAAATCTTTAAATATTCAGGGTAAATAGGACTAATCCCCTGAGATGGGATATTAGATGGATGGGATCTGAGTTACCCAGGAAAGAATTTTCTGTAGTATCTGGCTGGTGAATCTTGCCCATATGCTCAGGGTTTAGCTGATCGCCATATTTGGGGTCGGGAAGGAATTTTCCTCCAGGGCAGATTGGCAGAGGCCCTGGAGGTTTTTTGCCTTCCTCTGTAGCATGGGGCACGGGTCACTTGAGGGAGGCTTCTCTGCTCCTTGAAGTCTTTAAACCACGATTTGAGGACTTCAATAGCTCAGACATAGGTGAGGTTTTTCGTAGGAGTGGGTGGGTGAGATTCTGTGGCCTGCGCTGTGCAGGAGGTCGGACTAGATGATCAGAATGGTTCCTACTGACCTTAGTATCTATGAATCTATGAATCTACCAAGACTTTGTTAATATTTTTAGCCTTATGTTGGTTAAGGTTTTTCAGCTGCCTGCTGGTTAATGATTTTCTGTTGTCTGTATTTCCTAAGAGCAGATAAGAGCAACCTTTACCCCAGTTTACAAAGCTTAGTTGGGATACTTTTATGGTGTTGAAGTACTTATTTTATGATGGGTTAGCAGAAGATTAGAATAACTACTGGTCTAATGTATATGGCATTCACAATATATCAGTATATTTTAGCACTAATATAGCTAGTCAGATTAAGGATCAAATTTTGCAGTCATTTGTGAAAACAAACACCATTAACTTCATACCCACTTAACTGAGAACTGAATTTGGGCCAGAATTACCCACCTGCAACTCTGCATCTACAAATTTGGAGGGCTCTTCTCTCCCACAAGCTGTGATACACATATAATAAAAATTGATCCCTGACCCAAAGAGTTCATGCTCTTGAAACAACCCTGAAAATAAACACGGAGAAGTCACTGGGGAGAGAGAGGGAGGAATCGAATAGGCATTCAATATTTAAGTCTCATTTAGTCCAATACTCAGCATTAAATGACTATTTTCAGCTGGAATGTAGTAGTTGAAGGGTAGGGTACAATACTGCCAACACTAAGGGTATGTCTATACAGCCTGGGTAAACAGACTCAGGTTTGTGGGGCTAACACTAGCACTCTAAAAATAGCTGTGTAGACAGCACTTTGAAGTTGTGGCTCAGGCTCTGATGATTGAGGTTGGGGGTGGGATGTCAGACTCTGGGCTGCAGCTTCAAAGCACTGTCTACACAGCCTTTTTTAGAGCACTAATGTGAATCCTGCAAAACTGAGTTTCTTGACCTGGGCTGGGAGGCTTGCTGCTGTGGGCTCTATAGATGTACCCAAAATGCTCAAAAATCACTGATTGGGTTAAAATAATGAAGTTTAAAAAAACACACTGGTTTCTTTTTATTTGCTTTGAGGGTGCACTCAATTCACGTTTCACGGTTGTGGAGAAAAGCTTGAAAGACCGAAATTTACTTTTTGAAAAGGAAAGCTGAGATTCTCATGAAAACACATGACTCCTGGAGTTGGGGCTTTAAGAATAACACCTAATATCGTGAGACTTTTGTGAAAAATTGTAAAAGTTGGCAACATTGAGGGTAATTTATTTGGGAAATTTGTTATTTGCTTGCGATAGTTCCTAGGAGCCTCAGTCATGATCAGAACCCCATTGAGCTAGGTACTGAACAAACACAGAACAAAAAGACAGTCCTTACCCCAAAGAGCATAAATGTGAACAGTTATTCTAATGAGAATGGCATTCAGTTTTGGTGCAAAGGTTATTTAAAAGATTGGGTTGGTTGGTTGTTTTTGCACTAGAAGTTGACATCTTTCCCTTCCCCTTCCTTTAGACACCCGTATCAATAGAAAAGACTGTCTCAAGAGACAAATCCACTTTCCAGAGATACTTGGTTCCTTTTCCTAATATTTCCTAATATTATCTCTCAGTTCATTAACCTGAGTTATGTAAACAGTTCTAAACATTGATATGATGCTCTAGCCTGATATGGAATATAAATATAACTTGGGACTGGAGAGGGTGGAGAACATAAAATCTTACCAAGACACAGGTGGTTAGATTGGTATGTTATAGTAACTGACAAGGGTGACCATTGAACAGCAATACTAAGGATTTTGCTCTTCTGCTCACTATTTCATCATGAGTACAGCTGGTTGAAGTGTCCAAACTGAACTATTTATTCCACAGATCTAGCCCCTTTTTTCCTGTTTATGAACTGTCTAAACAAACTGTGTGTTTTTCTGAATTAATTAATTTACATTTGTTCAATGCCAAATGGAGATGTCAGTGGAGTTTCACCACTGATCAGCTGAGGATCTGGCTCTTTATGTGAATAAATGGACGATGGATTGCTAGTGAATGGCTTATCACAAGTATTCATTTGCCATTCACCATGCAAGCTGTGTGATTGGTCACCAAAATCACATGATATTGCCGTATAACCTCAGTGCAGCTTTAACCTGCACTAGTTGCCACCAGTCGCTAGGGATGCCCTGGGCATATGATGGACGGGGTGACATTAGAGCTGCTCCTTCAAATAGGACACATAACCTCCCTTCAAGATTCTGTGAGGACTAGTGTGAATAGATAGAGGCTGGCAGTAGATGGCCGTGAATTATCTGTGATACTGCATCAGACAGATATGGGAAGGGATGGGGGGGGGGAATTTGCTGGATAAGGAAACAATATTATGTTGCATTGGGAACAAAGATTTATTCTCTCAATTATAAAAATGATACTGGCAGAGTGTTTGAGTACTTTCCCATTCAATTGTAACAGGATTTGATTCTTCATGTGAATAGCCTAAGATGAAATCCTTACTATCAGCAACAAAAGTCACACTGTGAAAGGACTTGTCTGCTGAGATAGTTAAGGTACAATATGTGTTCAAAGAAAAGGTAGGCAACATTAAGGGGAGAATAATGAAGGGGAATTTGCTTTACTTGATGCAGGGGATTAGACAAGAGATGTCCCTGTCATTAAAGATTCTGATCCTATATTAATTTTGATTGCTGAGTGGCTAGTGGGAAAGAGAAGGATGTGGAAAAAGGAACAAGCAGAGGATGCAGAGATTAAAAAGAGGAGAGGGAGAGCAAAAGGATGGGAGAGATGCGAAAGAAAAGGCATGTGAAAAATAAAGGTCTTTCAAGGTGCCTAGGTTTCCCAAAGCTACCTCTTTTCACCTGTACAATGAACTGGGGTCTCATCATTATGGATGGTGCTGGCTGACTGCTCTTTGACCTGAGTTAATGGTACCCAGCAATTTGCACTAGGTACTTAGCACTGAAGTCAATGGACCTATGCCAATTGACAAAGAGTTGACTGACGGGTTGGCCCAAGAATTCCAAAATATCAGTTTATCAATTTATTTAGATTATTGCAAGAGAGATTATTGCAAAGAGAAAGCATGCTTTGCAAATGTATAGTAACAAAATAAGATCTTTAACAAAGCATTCTCAGAGGCATTGCCAAGATAGCACATATTATCTTGCCAGACATCACAAAATTCAACCAGGTCATGGTTGTTTGCATGATGTGTTCAAGTCTCATTCCATTGTTTAGTATAGCTTAAATTTATGGGCTGTAGCAAAATTGCATGTCATCCAATGGGCAAATAAACACATCTCCATTGTACTATAGTAGCAAAGCAAGAGACTGAAACTAAACATAAGCAATCCAGGAGGTAAACCTCTATCCTGTTGAATGTTAAAAATAGGCAGTGCCTAAAAAATGGGATTACTGTACCATATGTCAATATCCATAATGCATTAAATCCTTTAGTGAAAACAAACAAGAGACTATCCCTCAGGTATGGATGCAAATACATTTAGAAATCCCTCTTAGAAGAAGCAACCCTTTGAATCATCCCCTTAGTCTACCTCAGTGCCCCTTTAATCCTCCCAACTGGGGAAAATGGCATTTTCCCCTGGCTTTAATAACACAATGAATTCGGAATAGATGGCACACATAGGCCTTGGTTTTCAAAGTCCTTGCTCCTTTTTATCCTCCGGTCCATTTTGCATTCATTAGTGGCTTGCATTTGTTTTGCCCATATTTATTTTATTTTAAATACCCTGAGCCGGCAAGACAGAACAGCAAAACCAGGCCAATTTAAGGAGATTTCTCTTTATCGGATGCGTTTGAAATTGCAGCATTTCATAAATACTGAGGATTGCTTATGAGCTACTGCCTCTAGTACATGGTTTTTACATATTGGGTGTGACAAGGCATGCAGTTGGTGGCAAGGAGACAGTTAACAAACAGAGTAGAGCAGACAGCTGTGGTAGCTTACCCTATTGCAGGGATTGTCAGGGAGCTGAGCCCTGTGGGAAACTTGGCTAAGCTCATCTGCAGGTAATTACTGCACCAGTAAAAAGAGCAAGCTAAAAAAACTTGCTCACTCAAGACTAGGCAGACATAGGAGGCCAGACTGAGTCTAAGATGGAAAGGAAGCTTGGTTTTGAGAGGACCTTCCATTTTAATTTAGGATCTACAGCTCCTCCTCCAATTTACCTCAGCCTCTTGTCCTTTCTCTCTTTAAGGCAGCCTCCCAATTTTAAAAAATACTTGGCTAACACATACGTGAGCTTGTCCTATGGTCGGTGAGTAACAAGGCAGGGCTCCCTCTAGTTGGGTGAAAACCCTGCAACAAAGGCCCATGTTATAAGGATGAGGTGTAAAAGTAGAGTATTTGAAATGACCTAGACTCTGCTTTTTGGCTGTCAAATGTCCTTCTTGCAGTGGCGGTAGCTACCAGGTTTAAGCTTTACACGAGAGAGGGACTTTACATTTGTGCTTCAGTGATGTGAGTGATATGTATGTAATGATGCCTTTAGCTGAGTCACTTTTGGGAATGGAACTGGGGACCTCTCGGCACAAAAGCCTCTCCATAAGCCTCTCTTCATGCCATCCGATAGAGAGGCTTCTCCGGGGTAGTGGAACTGGGGGCTAATGCCCCCGCAGTGGAAACATTGTAGGGGCTGATCTGTGTTTCCTCCCCAAAGCAAGCTTCCGCCTCCTCTGGGCTTCTCCCAAGATAGACACCAGGGAGGTAGCCCCTCCCCTTCCTACCAGGAGCTCTCTAACATAAAAAGTTGGGTTATATAAGGGATGCTCCACTGTAGTATCCACTCTCTGTTGCACTCAGATGTCATCTACAGAGTGGGATGACATGACCACAGGAAACCTGGGTTATGTGTATAAGATAACCTTGTCCCATAGCTTCTGACCAATGGGTCAGCTTCTTCTATAATGCCCCAAATATGACAAAGATAGGTTTAAATGCCTTGCAAATGCACCATTAAATGGGGTCCATGGCATAGTTAGGGGACATCCATTATGTGGGTGCGCTGTAAAAGAGAGGTAGGTGTGTGTGTGAATAGTCAGATAGATAAAGTGTCAGCAGGTGGCACTCAAGAATATGCAGCATAGTTCTTGGGTTTTGTAGGACCAGTAAAACTTCTTGTTGTGCACTGCAAAATAGATTTTTATATGCAGCTCTTTGCATGCAGCACTTAACAGCGTTGAATTTCCTTAGATGCAGGCGTGATATGAGTGCACGCAGCATAAACAGGTTCAACCAAATTCTGAAAATTTTCTTGTACTTTGTGGAGTCTTAGAGGGGTTTGGATAGTGTCTGATGTGATAGACAAGCAGGACTATTCCACTTGCTTGCATCTCTGGATAGTGAGCCTGATTCTGATCTCCCTTCTGTTTATACCTATTCTGTATCTTACAGTATTTTCTACTTTCTTGCCACTAAAAGGTATAACATATCAAGCACAGTGGGGCAGGATGTGACACAACATCCTCTGAACATTAAACACTGCACTATATTTTTAGTACACATTAAGCTAATTCCTCTGGCGTTCACATTATCTGTAAATAAAGTTGGCTTAAAAAAGCCCAACCAAATAAAAAAAAACCACCTAGATTTAGAAAAGAAATAAGTGTCAGTACATTTTGGGTTTCTTTTTTTCCATATTATCAAAATTGTATTGTTTTGGAAAGGAATCAAATTGAGGGGGGAAAAAAGGTAGCGGTATTCTTTTAAGTTTCTCCTTCAAGTACTTTTCCTCAATTGAGTGGTCCAAATAAGATGCCATTCCTAGTAGATGGTGAAGATACTCTAATAATGATCATGCATACTGGAGGGAGGTGCCAGTATGCAACACCACCACATCCTCCTTCTAGTCTGAGCCTTGTTTTGCATCAGTCACTTTGTATAGATGATTGCAAACTGCTCCTGTTTAACATATAAAGAGAAAGATGCAATATTTGCAGGTGATTAGACAGACAGGACCATTGATATGGCTTTCTTTATTACAGTGCATCAGCCTGAATAACCACTCAGCAGGATATTTACTGTTGGTGTTCAGATCCCCAAGATAGATGCCAGTCTGACGATGAAGAGATAAGGCAGGTAAGGTAATATCTTTTACTGGGCCAACTGCTATTAGTGTGAGAGACAAGCTTTCAAGTCACACAGGGTATGTCTACGCACACAGCAACTACACACCTGTGGCTGGCCCATGCCAGCCAATTAGGGCTGTTGGGCTGGTTCACTGTTGTGTAGACTTCCAGACTCGGGCTGGAGCCTGGGCTCTACCAGCCTGTGAGGTGGAATGAATTTTGAAAGAGAAAATTGTTGAGGACATAGAAGTAAATGATAATTGGGATAAAATACAACATGGTGCCAGACCAAACTAATATCCATTGAGAAGATAATTGATTTTTTTAAGAGATCGGAAATGCCTTACTGAAATCGAGGTAGATTATATCTATTGCATTTAATACAGTTCCACATGGGAAATTATTATTTAAAATTTGAGAATATGGGGATTAGTATGAGAATTGAAAAGTGGATAAGGCACTTGTTAAAGGAGAGACTACAATGGGTTATACTGAAAGGTGAACTGACAGGCTGGAGGAAGGTTATTAGTGGAGTTCCTCAAGGATTGGTGTTGGGACCTATTTTATTGAACATTTTTATTATTGACCTTGGCACAAAAATTTGGAGTTTGTTAATAAAATTTGCAGATGACAAATTGGGAGGTATAGCCACTATGGAGGAGGACCAGAATATCATACAAGAAGATCTGGATGACCTTGAAAACTGGAGAAATAGAAATAGGATGAAATTTAATAATGCAAAGTACAAGGTCACGCATTTAGAGAATAATAGCAAGAATTTTTTCTATAAGTTGGGGACTTATCAGTTGGAAGCAACAGATGAGGAGAAAGACCTAGTGTATTCGTTGATCACAGGATGACTTGATTTGAGGAATTCAGTAACTCTGCGAGAGGTTAGGGGTCTATTTCAGAAGTGGGTGAGGTTCTGTGGCCTGCAATGTGCAGGAGGTCAGACCTGTTGATCATGATTATCCCTTCTGACATTAAAGTCTAAAGACTATGAACCACCTATGTGATGTGAAGACTGTGAAAAAGGCTAATGGAATCCTAGAATGCATCAGGTGAGACAGGGAAGTGTTAGTACCATTATACAAGGAACTGGTTGGACCTCATCTGGAATACTGTGTGCAATTCTTTAAATTCTGGTCCCCCATGTTTAAGAAATATAAATTCAAACTGGAGCAGGTGCAGAGAAGGACTACTAAGATGATCAGGGGAATGGAAAACCTACCTTATCAGAGGAGACTCAAAGAGCCTGGCTTGTTTAGCCTAACCAAAAGAAGGCTGAGGGGAGATATGATTGCGCTGTATATATACATTAGAGGGATAAACCAGGGAGGGAGAGGAGTTATTTAAGTTAAGCGCCATTGTGGACACAAGAACAAATGGATATAAACTGTCCATCAATAAGTTTAGGCTTGTAATTAGGTGAAGGTTTCTAACCATCGCAGGAGTAAAGTTCTGGAGCAGCCTTCCAAGGGGAGAAGTGGGGGCAAAAAACCTAACTGGCTTCAAGACTGAGCTTGGTATGTTTATGAAGGGGATGGTATGATCAGACTGCCTACAACGGCATGTAGTTGATCTGCGACTGCTAGCAGCAAATATCTCCAATGGCTGGTGATGGGACACTAAATGAGGAGGGCTCTGAGTTACTACAGAGAAATCTTTCCCAGGTGTGTGGCTGTTGGGTCTTGCCCACATTCTCAGGGTCTAATTGATGGCCAGATTTGGGGTCAGGAAGGAATTTTCCCCTAGGTCAGGTTGGTAGAGACTCTGGAGGCTTTTCAGCTTCCTTTGCAGCATGGGTCATAAGTCACTTGCAGGTTTAAACTAGTGTAAATGGTGGATACTCTGTAACTTGAAGTCTTTAAATCATGATTTGAAGATTTCAGTAACTCAGCCAGAGGTTAGGAATCTATTAAGGAGTGGGTGTGCAAGGTTTTGTGACCCACAATGTGTAGGAGATCAGCTTGATGATTATGATGGTCCCCTCTGGCATTACAATCTGAGTCTATGAATACTTCATATTTATCTATTTTGGAAATTCTACTTTCCTTTACCCTCAAGCCCAGTCAATGAAATCAGGAGATTAAGTTGGATGATTATAAAAACATTTATAATTTATCTCTGCTGAAACAGAGAATGTGTTTAAAAAAACAAAACAAAACAAAACAAAACAAAAAAAAGGAGTGAATGTACCTCGGAAAGCTGCAGTCTGAGGGGCATACAAGGACGTTAATCATCGTCTCACAGAAATGTGCACAAACCAGAATTAATGCAATTAATCACTAATAGATCATGCAGCTTTGAAAGTTAAATAATAAGGCAGAAGAGGAAGGGTGCTCTAGGGACAAAAAATACAATCTAATTAAGTTTGTGATATATATATGGCATGGGGCCTTATCTAAAACATATTAAAGTTCATGGAAAGTCTCCCATTGGCTTTAATGAGTTTTTGGATCAGTCCTATGATTATTTCTCCCTGCTCTTGCCTCCTCCCACCCCAGTATTATATATTCCATAAAAGGTTTTTGGTCTTCACCTTTGACTTGTCAACTTGTAACTACCAGCCCTTCTATCATCTTCTTAGTGACCTCAGGCTGACACATTCACAAGTTTTTCCCAAAGGCTATGGCAACTTTTATTCAGGTTCTTCAGCTTCAATTTTTCATCTCACGCACTTCCTCCCGGATACAGACTTCAGCTACCTATAGGATGGACAGACATCATAAACAGGACTGGATTGCTTTCAGAAAAATTCCTGCCTTACAGCACTACTTTCTCATCCTTTCTGGGAAGTGCTTGGATTTTCCATGTCACACTCTTTCCTGTCTGGTGTGTGACCTTCCTTTTCCCGGTTTAGTCCTTTTTGTTTTTTAAAAAGCAAAATAGCAAGCCCCCATGACATCTCATTTTAATGATGGTTTTATCCTGCTAGACTTGTGTTAATGTACCTTGTTGTTACAGGGAAAGGGTCAGGAGGAAGCGATGAGAACTCGGTAAGGACAAAACACAAATGTTCTTGGTTACAAGAATAAATGTGACTTCACTCTCCTATAACCCCCAATTTTTCTGAAGAGACCTTCTACAATCCAATAGTCACACTAGCAGGGAGCTGAAACCCTGAAATCTTTCTCGTGAAAATTGACTTAAAAAATTTAGACAAAGTCAAGATATGGGATTAAGTGAAAGGTGTGGAATGGAATGCCTATAGTGACTTTTAAAAAAAAATCATTATTGACACACATGAACTTTCTACACAAACATTACCAAATCTTATTCATAACCTGTATTTTTAATCTTTAAAAGACATACTTGTGTTTGGTTAACCTCTTATCATTAACTTTGTATTTATTTTGTGCGAATTCCAAAATTGGTAACCATCGATTATGAAATGTACTTGATCCTAATATAAAGCTCTCTCATTTTTCCATTGAAAGGTTTTCTCATACTTTATTTCTCCATGACGTTCATTGTAGGAGGATCTGTCCTTTTCCAAAAACAAGCTGTAGCATATCTGGTTGCATGTAGTAATTGTGTTTATCTGTTGGGTCCTTGGTAGCCTAACACAAAATGGGTTGACCAGGAGCCTCTGAACACATGTACATTTAAAACACAACCATAAAAGTATCAAAAATAAACTTTTCTCATTCACATCATAGAAACATAGACATCATAGACACATCACCCTTATCCATCACCCACCTTCAGGCAAAAATCTGATTAAATACCTAAATCTCAAAGTTAATCTCATAGTAATTTTTTAAAAATACTTTTAGATAGAAAAATGATTTTTTGAAAAACTGAAAATGTTCATTTTAGTCAAAGTTTTCCATCTTTGTCAAAAAAGCAGAAACCGAAAACTTTTCAGTAAATGTTTTTGGTATTTTTATAATCTTTTGGTTTTGTTTCTGATTTAAAAAAACCTTGATTTTTGGTTTTCAGATTGTTTTTTTTTTATTAGATTTTTCAGAACAAAAAATTTCACGGGAAATTTTTTTAATGAAGATATTCAAAAATTCCCCATGGGAAAAATAGTTGGCATTTTTTTGACTAGATTGTCCTGTTCTTGAAGGTCATCTAACCTAGTTTGCCAAACCAAAAAGAGAAGCAAATTCCAGATCTGAGGGACGGTCCATAAACTAAGTCCTGCTCCCAGTCCTCTAGAATTCAAATCCAATGGCTATTAGTGGAAATGTCCAAATGGCTTCTGCTGTTGAAATAATTCACTGATAGATAGGTGAGAATCTGGCCCATTGTCTCAAATATGCAACAAGAGGCAAACCTTGAACGATAAGGCTTTATAGATTGTAATTAGAGATGAGCAAATAATTTTACCATGAATAATTTATTTTGCAATTTACCTCATGTTCTACCCATGGAATATTCATGATCCCTTTGTTTAGGTTAGCTCTGTAGCCAGTTTTCAGCCTACATTACAGTATTAATAGCCAAGATGGTACAAATAAATTTTGAGAATAAAATTTCAAGCGACATAGTTGCAGATGCTTCAATAACACCCAAATATATTGCATCTATTGTTTTCCATTCATCCACTATCTTTGCAAAGTTTTGAAAACAAATAAAGAAAAACATGCTGTTTTTGTGGTATCCTTTCTCAGTACCTGAGCCCCATGAAGTAATGTTGGTTGTGATATTATTAGTTGGCCATCTGCAACAGCTGTTCTGTTTCTACCTAGAGTTATGGGGACAGTTAAATTTGCCCTTCACCCTTGAAATTCTTTCGCTTACGAAACTGAACCAGCAGCAGATGCATCAACAGTAAACATCAGAATTGTAGCAATAGTATCTAACCTTCTGATACATTGAGTGTTGCTATTTTTTCTTTGCATCTGATCAATATAAGGACATAAGTTTGGCACATGTATTTGTTGAATCACCAGCTTTGATTCAAAGTACGTGTCATTGACAATTTCTTCCCCTTCCTTCCTTTGGAAATTTATCATCAGAAAAATGTTTCTTGTCTAATTTTTTTAAGTTTCAATTAAGCTTCAGCAGTCTTGCAGAAGCAATTTATTGAACGGTGCCCACACAAGACGACATTCATTCAGAAATTCATATATGCTGCAGATTTGATTCCCTTCTCCCTCCCCTCATAGTTTTAGTGTTCCCTCTACTTCGAATGGAAAAGCCCAAATTAAACATAATTACAGTACTATGGGCATTAATTTTGTTTTATGTTTCCCGTTTTGCAGGAGAAGAGTACTAGGGCAACACAAATAATACAAAGCAGCAGTTTAACCAAGAGGATTAGTCATGGGCCAGATTGTTTGCTGGTGGAAATCAGAGTAGCTGCACATGCCATTTTGGGAGGGATGTAAATGTACCTTATCCAATTATTAGGCATGATATTTGGAAAGGAGAAAAGCGGAGGGGGGATAACCTAAAGAGGCAGAATAGAAGACTGGAGAGAGAGGGGGGCTTGGAAAGAAAGCTAGTAGGATGAAAAACAAACTGGAAGAAAGAGGAGGGGGAACTACCAGGTAAATAGTCACAGGTTTGAGATGTTTATGATGTGGTAACCTTCCTAGTGAAGATTTCCCTGGTGATGCATTCCTTTGTGACACCTTGGCTAGTTTTGACTGATTTCCATTAATGGAATTTAACATTTTATTTCTCATACATAAGGCTAATACCAGAATGTCTCTCACAGGTTCAGCGCAACTGCGTTGCTGAGTTAATGAATAAAACAGAAATAATTCCAGAAAAGCTGCACAGGTCAATAATTACTCATCAAGCCCATCCACCTGTAGTATGGTAAATGATTTAGATACAGTACTTTATCTTATTAAAATATGATATTGGTAGGGATATATATTTTTCTGTGTAAGAATAGAAAGCAGTTATCACTATTCATCCAATGAATCCGATGAAGTGAGCTGTAGCTCACGAAAGCTTATGCTCTAATAAATTTGTTAGTCTCTAAGGTGCCACAAGTACTCCTTTTCTTTTCACTATTCAATAGACACTATAGATTACTATTCAGCATATGCTGATTGCTTTGAAATCACTTTCTTTCCTAGAACTGTAATTCATTGGAACTTATTATCCAAATTATTCCCAATACTTATAACATTAGAAGGTTCTGAGATACTATGAAGATTCTTGGTTACCATGATGATGAGCACAGTATAAAACTTGAGACATTTTGAAGATTTTTTTATTTGTTACATGGGCTATATAGAATGTACTTTTTTATTTCTATTCCACTCTCCCTCCCTTGCAAAAAACCCTGTATCTCTTGAAATCAGTGCAATAAGTAGTTTTTTAAATTCCTCCTGAGCTTTAACTCCCCTATATTCTCCATTATAGCTTACTCAAGAGACAGCATATATGGGCATTGAGCTGCATATATAAATTGTGTAAGTGCATACCAGAGATCAAAAGATCAGAGGAGAGACCTGAATGTGAATTTCAGAACACACACAAAGTTTTCAAGCTCTTACAGCTACAAAGTAAATGGCTATAATGCAGAACAAGGCATAAGGATTAGGAATTGTCTCCAAGACAGCTGATAACTATTAGCTATTACTCTATTTCCCCCTCCCCCTTCACCCCCAGTTGTTGTTTTACTATAGCATGTTCTACAGTTTTATTCTTTTTCAGGTGGAAATTTTGATCAGGATCAACATTGGGAACGGCACAGAATGTGCACAATGACATTCCTTCTATCAAAGAACAGGCAGTAGCCTGTCAAATTTCGTAAGTTACAGGAACACCATTTGTGTAACTCTGCTGCATGTCACAGGAAGTCACTGCCCATGCTGCTACATATAAGGACATGGTTCCGCTGGAAGCAGAATGCCTGTCTTTAATAAATTTTTTTTTTTTAAAAAAGCAACTTTCTGAGCATTCCCGGATGACATCTGTAGTTTGTCCTGCAAACAATTGGCCTGAAATATGAAGATGCTTTGATTGTGCAATCATGCCTTGGCTGATAGTAGGCTTCCTGTGAAATCTGTATATCATCAGATAACAAAAGAGCTTAGCAGCATTATTTAAGTTAAAAATATTTAAAATATGCCCTCAATAGAGCTGTTTATTTATAGTATATCTCTAAACGTACATCTCTAGAGTGAATTCATGCATTTATATCTGATATTATAGCTGTTGTGCTGGATTGGGAATGACCAATGAATGAAGAGATGGCAAATACAATGAGAGAATAATAATGGTCTGATGGCAGCCTGCCATTCGTAGCTAGTGTCTGCAGTGTGTTTTTTTTCTAAATGAATTAGTTAAACTTCATCTTGTTGAAGTCTTATCATTTTAGAGGCTCTTACAAAAAGAAAGCTAATAAACAGATGGACTCATTCTTGTTCTAAGTCTGCAATCTCAGCTGGAACTAATTGCCATTCTCATTGTCAGTCTCAGGAGAGAGGCTGATGAGGAAATAGATGCTGACCTATGCTCTCACCCCTAGAGGCAAGTCTCTACTCTGGGGTGAGGGTCATGCTGAGAGATTGTAGGGGAAACCTACACTGCTGCTGCCCACACTGTCCCTGTAGAGGCCTTCAGCCTCCAGTGTTGGGAATCCGGAACCTTACATGAACATGACATTTAATAAAAAATTACAAGCATAAAAATTCAGATAATATCAATTGAAAACCCTTCACAGACTGGGAGAAGTGCTTGCAGGAGATTTCCCATCTATCGCTAGAGGGTGCTGGCTCTTCAAGGGTAAAATGCACTGCACATGTTTACAGTGGGCATGTCTATCATAATTCCTAAGCAATAGTACTTCAGAAGGGAAAAGAGAAAACACACTGTCAGAGATTCACTGTCTTACATGGTGGAAATGAAGCCAAGTGGACCGACCAATTGAAGAAATAGCAGTGCCTTGTGGACAAGTTCTCTCCTACCAAATGCTGCAGTAACCAGTTCAAGGGCTTGTCTACACTTACAGTGCAGCAGCGGCTGCTGGAACACTTAGTGAAGATGCTAGCTATGCTGACGGGAGAGTTTCTCCCATTGGTATGCATACTCCACCTTCCTGAGAGGTGGCAGCTCTGTTGACAGGAGAAGGTCTCCCATTGACAGAGCACTGTCTACACTGGGAGTTAGGTTGGTATAACTATGTCACTCGGGTGAGGATTTCCACACCCCTGAGCAATGTAGTTATACCAACTGTGACAAGGTCAGGCCAGATGGCTACAGGAGAGTGATAGAAGGTAGATATATTAGCCCCAGATTAAGGAGGTCCCTTTTCCCTGAGTAAGATAATGGGCTGTTCCAGAACAATCAGGAAGGTCCTAGAACCAATTAAAGCAGGCTAATTAGGACACTTGGAGCCAATTAAGAAGCTACCAGAATCAATTAGGACAGGCAGGCTAATCAGGGCACCTGGTTTTAAAAAGGAACTCACTGCAGTTAGTGATGTGTGTGCGAGGAGCTGGAAGCAAGAGGTGTGCAAGAAGCTGAGAGTGAGTAGGCATTCTGCTGGAGGACTGAGAAGTACAAGTGTTATCAGACATCAGGAGGAAGGTCCCGTGGTGAGGACAAAGAAGGTGTTGGGAGGAGGCCATGGGGAAGTAGCCCAGGGAGTTGTAGCTGTCACACAGCTGTTACAGGAGACACTATAGACAACTGCAATCCACAGGGCCCTGGGCTGGAACATGGAGTAGAGGGCAGGCCTGGATTCCCCGCATCCTCCCAACTCCCTATTTGATATAAGAGGAGTTGATCTGGACTGTGGGTCCCACCAGAGGGGAAGGTCCCTGGCCTATCCCCCGCCCCATTAGGTGGGCCAGCAGAGACTGCGGGATTGATCTCCTCCTTTTCCCCATGCTGGCCAGTGATGAGGTTAGCTGAGTGAATTGCAGGTTTGTGCCACTAACAAAAGGAGCCAAAGTGAGGACTGCAGTAAACCTCTGAGGCGAGCAAATCCTCCAGAAAGCACAGAACCCTCCAAGCCTCCAAGGCAGAGGAGGAACTTTGTCACACAACATAAGTTTGTAGTGTAGACCAGGGCCAAGAAACCTTTAGTGCTTCTACTGCGTTCTTTGTCCTTCTGCACTAAGGCCTTGATTCAGGAAAGTACACCCATTTGGGACAGCACTTAAGCAGGTGCTTAAGTCCCATTGAAGTCAATGGGTCTTCAGCATATGTTTAGAGTAATGCATGTGCTTCACTGCATTCTTGAATCAGGGCCTTACACAGTGACAGTGATGTTGCTGAATAGAAAGGTTCAAATTCTCTTCTGTTTTATGCAGGTACACCCCTGTTGGTTTCCATGGCATTGCACTAGTGCAACAGAGGAAATTTTGCTCCCTTGCAATTCAAATGAAACCAAACTTTCATCTTCAGTTGGTGTAAAACAACATAACTACATTGAAGTCAGTGGCGCTATGGTGAGTCACACCAGCTGAGAAGCTGACCCAATGTTAGGAAATAAAACTGTAATTTATCAGGTTTCAGAGTAGCAGCCATGTTAGTCTGTATCCACAAAAAGAACAGGAGTCCTTGTGGCACCTTAGAGACTAACAAATTTATTTGAGCATAAGCTTTCATGAGCTAGTGAGCTGTAGCTCACGAAAGCTTATGCTCAGATAAATTTGTTAGTCTAAGTGCCACAAGAACTCCTTTTTCTTTCTTTCTTTTTTTTTTTTTTGTAATTTATCAGTAGAAGTTGTGCTTAAAAATACATAGGAAACTTTTAAGAATTACAAGCAGATTAGTCAACCGGTGTGGTGGATGTAGACTGGTTAGGTGTGATCAGCTACTGTTATGACTAATTTCAGAGTAGCAGCCGTGTTAGTCTGTATTCGCAAAAAGAAAAGGAGTACTTGTGGCACCTTAGAGACTAACAAATTTATTAGAGCATAAGCTTTCGTGAGCTACAGCTCACTTCATCGGATGCATTATGTTATGACTAAGAAGATGTAAAATCTTAAGTGGATGTCACTCTGTTTTTGGAAATCAAGTAGTTACAAGTACATTCTTCCAAGTAAATAGCCACATGAATAGACTCCATTTCTTTCCCTCTGTGTATTTACAGTAGCAGTGTGTAATTTCACTGATGTGTGACCTGTTTCACCACTGTTGCTCCAGATTTATGCTAGTGTAATGTCACTGAAATCAGTGAAGTTATTCCAGTGTAAAACTGGTATAATGCTTTGTTTCCAATCTTGTTTAATAGGATTTTTTTTTCTTTACTGAATGTTTGAATTCTTGGATCTGGGTATATATTACAGTTGCAATTAAAAAACATCCTCTTTACCTGAGGTGGCTAAAATGCTCCTGGGGAGACAGGATGAACTCAGAAACCCTTAGAATAAAAAATAATGAACTATCACGACATTTTTTTTTCTTGTACTGTGTATTAAGACTGACTCATTTTAGTCTTTTTGTCAACAACAAGAAAATCCCCTATGCCTGGATTGAACTGAAAGTGTAATGATTCATCTGTGTTGAATGTACCATGCCAAAACTTATGAAAGTCAGTTAGAAAGAGATGTTGGGGAATCCTTATGCATGAACAGTAACAGGTGAACTCCTAGGTAAAGAGCATGACACCTGAAAGATAATTTTCCAAGATTTGTAGCAAGGACTTGGATTTCGTCTGTGAATGACAGTGCTGTCAGGATGATCCCGGCATATGTATCATAACTATTCCTAGGGCAGTGGTGTGTATTCATTTGTACACAAGAATTTTCTACTACCACTCTTGCATCCCTCCTCCCACAATTATAACACTAAGTTACATTTTGGGGAAAGGCTTCAGGGTCTTCTCTCCTTCTGGCAAGATCAGCCCTCAAGGGCCATTGGCCAGATTCAAGGACTTTCTTCTCCCCAGGCAAGAAAAGCCTTTGTGGTAAGGTGAAGGCACAGTCTTTAGGAAAGAGAAACTATCTATGAACCCTCCCTAATTACCAGAAGCCATCTTAGAGGAAATGGACAGGTTACTGAACTGTCTTTTCTTTCCCCATTACTTTATGTTCCCTCTCCCTAGACCAGTAATTGTTTTTTGAAAAAAAGGGCCAGGGCTTCAAGGCTAATTCTCTTTCCAAAAGAGGGACCTTGGTGTTGGCTCATTTTTCATGTGGGAGATGTACGGACTAGCCTTTAAATAGATACTCATGGCTGGAACACCCTCATTTTATTTCCTGGTGCCTGGAAATAGATTTCCAGCTATCTGTGCCAACCTGATTCCATTGCCCATGCTGCCACTTCAGATGTCAGTGATAGCATTCCATCTTGACCATTGCACTTGAATGCAATAACATGTTACTCCTTTTGAGCCTAGTGGCTAACCAAAGTTTGGGGCCCTGCAGGTTGTTTCCGCTAGAAAAAGAAATTTGATGATGGAACCAAGTAACTTACTAAGATTATATATGAAGTCCTGTTGTCCTGAACACAGTAGGGATCAAATCACAAACCTTTGCCTGTTGTTCCAAACCTGCCTTTCTAGCCAGTACTCTGTGCCCAAAATGCTTTCTCTCTAAGCTTTCTCTCAGGGCCATGTTACCAGTACTTTTGTTACTGTCTACTTGGCTTTCTGGCTGCTTCTGTCACCCCTGGCTCCTTTTCTCTCATACAGAGAAAATTGGTTCCACCAAAAAATAACTTAGCCCCTACATTTGCTATCAGTGCCCTGGGAAAACCCCTTGGGCCCCATGTTTCAGCTTTTCCTCAAACTTTCCATATGCCTGCTTTAGGTACTACTGCTATTGTTTTAGCTTCTTTACATATATTCTGACTGAAAGGTGGCATTCCCCCCGCCATCCATAATAAGCATGTACTTAGTTTTGGTCACTTGATTAACTTTCAATCAATGAGATTTGTTTAAAAAAATCCTGAAGATATAGACACACACACACACACACAAGTTTTAACAGGAGGAAATTTTAATATGCAGAGCATTATTTTTCCTACAAAGAAAATCACACTTTTCTATTCCTTTTTTAAATGACAGGCTGACACATTGATATGCACTGAATCTTCCATGACCTGTAGTAACCTGAGACTGTGATTAATGGAAGACATTCTTTCCAATATCCAACCCATCCCTTTTATGTGACAACTGTTTTACTCTTTGCTTAAGCATTTCCCAAAAGTCAACATTTTTTTTCACAGCTTTGTGCTCTTACAATGCCACTGCTTGATTTTCCCCCCTCAATATTCCAAGGAGTGCTTTGTGAAAGGAGGTTAGTAAAGTAGTGGTGGCTCGTCACACTCACCAATGAACACTTAATCTTTCTCCATTAGCTGACTTAGACATTAAGCAGGTGACAGACACTGCAGTTAGTATCATGTCTATCACACAGAATCTACAAATGTGCTAAGAAAGCAGAGAAACAAATGACCAAGCAAGATCAGAGATAATCAAACCTAGAATGTGTCACTTTTTAAAGATCTTTTAGAAATACTAATGATATCTCCAATTGCTTCATATACATATTGTGCCTTAAAAAAAATTATCTTGTGAAATAGATGACTTGGAGACTTTTCCACTTAATGTGTTAAGTTTAACAAATACAGGAAAAGTTTTTCTAGTATAAGAAACAAAATTTTATACTTTGTATTTTCATTTTCTTCCCTCTTTTTTTCCTGTAGGTTTAGTTCTTGCGTTTCTAATGGTTATGAGAGAAGATAAAGTGAGGACTGTACTTGTGACTGAGGGGCCAGTCTGCTGCCTTTGAAGTCAATAGCAAGTCCCATTTGTTCCAATGGCATCTGGCCCATAGTGTGAAGCAGTTTCTCATTTGCAAAAGGAGACTTTCTAATAATGGGCAGGAGAATTTTTCATTTTGCGACAGCCGTTACTGAAAATGCATGTATTGCCATGTACAGTTTGGGGCCTGACTCAGTGCTGCATTGCTCCATTTGTACATCTGTGTCACTCCATTGATTTCATGAAATCACTGGTGTGTTTCAGTGACATAAAACTGGAGTCATGCAGTCAGAGTAGAGAATGGTTTCAGAAATTCAAACAAGATGCCATGGTATTGTTCTCCATTTTCTGTTCCATTTAGTATATTGTCTAGAAGCTGATAGCTGGCTTCAGTTCATCTTAACTTTTTCTCACTTATAAAGATGCTGGGCAAGATTTAGCACCCGTTTCAGCCACACAATCCCGTTCAGCATGAATGTAACTCAACAGAATAAGATGTTTACTTTTTAAGTAAAGAGGGATCGATTCTCCACACTATTACGCTAGGAGCCCCATATTAGCATAAAATAGATGTAACAGAATGAAAGCTCAGGCTTATAATGGCTTTTCTTTAAATTTCCATCAGACTGCCGAATCTTGTGCCTCAAATACAAACTAAAGACGATGTAAAGGATGTTTTGCATTGTCCAGAATGAATGCATAGTTCTCAGAAGCCCTTTATGGCACAATACCTGTAGAAGTTTGCTATTTGTCAGGAGAAACCTTCCACTGCATTTGTTATATGGAAATTTGAACCTCCCATCCCTGGAAGCCTATTCTGGTAATATCAGAGTATATTGGTTGTGCAGTATGGTACAGTAGAGAAATTGCATTAATAGTCTTCGCTTTCTGTGGCATGGTGATGAGAGCCATGAGTGTCAGTAAACTATCAACTGCATTATCTTCTGCTCCTGCAAGCTAAAGGAAATAAAGTAGACTGATTTTTACTGTAGTTTTGGAAAAACACTTTCATTATACCGCTGACTATAAACAGTCTACTTTTGCATTGTTTGAGTCTCTGGCTTTTATTACTATTCAGTCATAGGCAACAAGTTCCAAGTTTAATTGTGTTTTTTTTTCTAGTCCTAACCTAAGGCTTACTTCACAGCCATGAGGGTTTTTTTTTAATGGGGGGGGGGAAGCAGATAAAACATGTTTTAACTTCCTTATTACAAGAGTTTTCCCTCATTTTAGCCTCAAATAAGCACTAATATCATGGAAAGTCTACATAATCTCCCTTTTGATACTACAAATTCTTGGTTTCAGAGTAGCAGCCGTGTTAGTCTGTATTCGCAAAAAGAAAAGGAGTACTTGTGGCACCTTAGAGACTAACAAATTTATTAGAGCATAAGCTTTCGTGACCGATGAAGTGAGCTGTAGCTCACGAAAGCTTATGCTCTAATAAATTTGTTAGTCTCTAAGGTGCCACAAGTACTCCTTTTCTTTTTACAAATTCTTGCTATCAGATATTCTGCATAGTGAAACTAGGATACATTATTTACCCTAAATACAGTAAACAAATCCTGCAGAATGTTAGTCTTTCTGCCATTATTACTACTTTTTATTATTTTTGGAGGGACAACACATTGGAACTTTTTCCTGCATTTGGGTCTTGGTTAGTTGACAGCTGTTCGGTCATATAAAGTTTCAGTTAAGGATCAAATTCTGCCCTTAGGTGTGTGCCACTGGGCAATATAAAAGTGAATCTGATAAAGACTTCATAATTAAAAGCTTGCATCCTAAAACACGTGTGTGTATGTGTGTGTGTGTGTGGGCACACAGGCATGCATAAACACATACCTGCATCCATGCCTGTGTGGAAATGAAAATCTATTGTCTACATCTGATCAATAAGAAGTGGAGGGGAAAACACTCATGAGTTAGCCCTTGATAGAAACTCTCAGAGATAAGTAACACCAGCTCTGTATGAAACTCACTGGTCAGGAGTAGCAAGAGTTCAAAAAATGCCAGTAAAGGAATCCACTTTACTGACAAGAGCATAAAATATTTCCACCCTCCTCCTGCTCGCCCTGGCTTCAGCCACATGGAATTCCTTCACTGTCTAAACTACTCCACTGGCCAGGAATACAAGTAAGTCCCCTTCCCCCCGCCTTCCCCCATCTCTTTAAAGGAATGCACTGAACTGCTACCTAAGAGCAGTTGTTAGAGAGAAGACCACCCAAAGTGGTACTTGGTTTAGACACTTCACATGGAGTTACTGGGCACAAACCATCCCTTGCAGTTTGCAAGGAACAGCTGGAATTCTCTGAATTGTTTCCAAGTCTTAATTGCATTGTAAACCTGGAGGCAAAAATTCCTGCCTTTGGTCCCATTTAATGCTTAAAAGCTTCCTAATGAAGTCCATCTTGGGACTTTCCATTTTAGGCAACCATAATACCCACAGGAATATATGTATCTTATTGCAAGCAGAATTTTTTCTTTTGAATGTGTTTACTATACCATTGTATACTAATAATAATTTACAGGAACAATCGATTGGACATCATCCTTGAAAAAAGGATTGGATCAGCATATGTATGCCTGCCTATGGGTGAGAAATCATTATGGGAAAATTTAATTTAAACTTTGGTCAAAGTGCTTTCTTTTTAGACAAAGGTGGGACGGGGAGAGAGCATACCTTTTTTAGGACATATATTAACAGTGAATACTTCTTACTGTGGTATGGAATGAAGAATTGGTGCCTGGAAAGGAAAGTAAGTGAGAGAGTAGAATGAGGAAGAAGGGCTATGAACTGAGGCTCCACTAGAATATGTGATGCAGAACTATGATAAAATATGGCCCTAAAGTGGCTTTTATGGTGTGAAAATGTCTTGCAGCAATTCCCAGGATTGGAGAACAAACCTAGATTAGTTGTAGTGAAAGGAAGAATGTTACATTATGAACATACATTACAATCATAAGAAAACCCATGGAAAGGGCTGGGGTGAAGGCAAGTTTGTAGTGAAGGCGATTGAGCTCCCTTCATTGAGGGGTGGGTCAAAATGTAAGCCATGCATTAAGAATCAGTCTGTTCTTTCCAGGTTTACATCCCATGCATTCCTGTTGACTTCAGCAGGGTATAAAGCAGTATTAAAATTTAACCCATTGTTTGCAAACCAGACTTTAGCCAGCCCATAAGGGCTTAATATCAGAAAGCAAGATTTTATATAATCTTCAGCAGAAGCATTTGGGCCCTGATAGCAACATGAGCGTCCTGCAGGTGGTGAATTTATTATCTTCAAATCTCACACTGAATGCACTTTAAAGTGTCTTTTTTTTCTTACCCCAATTGTAAAATTCCAATTTAATGTAAGAGGGATGAAATCAGTCAGGCTATACAGAACTTACTAGGATGATCGCCTTTCTATTGCTTTTGAACAAATTTATAGAATTCTATAACAGGAACAGCATTCTCTAAAATTCTATATAATGATTAAAAACATATGGAGATGTTATTTCTACAAATTATAGAGAACTATTCCATATGTGACTGAACATATGAGAAAAGGTTTCTTTAGCTTTTTTCTCTATAATTTCCTAGAAAGTATTGTCAGTTTCAATGCGGTAAATGTAAAAGGAAACATAGAGCTGTTTCAAATCTCAATGCCGATTTGCCAAAGGAGGGGAGGTTTTGGCATATTTGGTGTGATCCTTTTTATGTTCATATGAACTGTAAGTCCTTCAGGTACCCTACGGTAAGGCTGACAGCATTACTTTAATTCTTGCTGTCTTAATGTAGTTTTCAGTCTGTGTAAACAATTACATTTTACTGATCACCCAGAAAATCTATATGTCTTGACTGGACTCTGATAAACAGATGTCTGACAGGTTACGGAAAGCTGTGTTCAGCTTGTAGTTAACAGAACGGAACATTTTCAGCATACCTGAAATGAAGACAAACATCTCAGGATCTGCCCCTTTCAAATTTATATCTCCCCTTCCCCCCAGAAAGCTACACATACGGTAGGAATTTTAAGGATAGTGAATGAAAGCAACACTGAATAATATTTGCACAGATAAGAGAATCTGGAAGGTAAACAGAGGATCAATTCAGCCAAAGAGAGATGTTGGCAGTCTGAAAAGCAAAGCCCAGTCCAGATGGGCCTCGAATTACACAACCGTTAAGTAAGAGGGATAGATTCTCATTTGGCTTAAATTGCCTTAGAGCAATGACAATTTACGTTAAATGAAGATAAGGCTCTGAGTGTCTCTATTTATACTTAACTCAGCAACTGAAAAAGTAAGGGCATAAATTCAGTCTTTAAAAATGATATATATAAGAGAGGAAATACTTGCATATATGCTGATTGATTGAATATCTGAAATATTTAATCATCAAATACATTTTTGGATGCTTACTGCTGTTTACTGAATTCATTTGATGAATGTTATCCAACTAGCTATGGAACTGGTTGAGTACCACAAATACCATTTGTCACACAAATCAATCTAATGAGAAACACCAACATTTGCTGGCTTCCATTGGTTAGTTTTTTTTTTCTTTGCCACTTTTGAGAATGATGACAGCCCCAGAAGAAGTAGACTCCTGCAGATCTGTTGGTGGGTTGAGTCTCCCATGCCTAGAACTGTGCTACCCAGTCATGGAGAACTGGAGGCTGGGTGAGTGTTGGGTCCTGTCAGACCCGCAAGGGAAGCAGCTCTGGAAGGACCTCTATTCCTTAGGTCCTAGGAGGGAGCCTGGTTGAGGACAGAGCTTGCTCATATTGAAACCTAAAGGAAGGTGGGCTGGACTCCCAGCAATTGCCTCAAGATGTTTTCTGGTAGCTCACCTGAGGACATTAGGCCAGACTGCAGCTTGCCAGAGGCTTCCCCAAGGGAGGTCTGTGGCATGTCAGGGATTGTCTTTTTTTTAATTTTATTTTCCTTTTGTTTCAGTTTATCCAATGCTTATATTTCAATATATACACCTATCATCCCTATCAAGGAAATGTGCTGTTTCCATTAATACTATTCTGGAATTTCAGGAAGAACTTTCTTTAATCTTGCACAAGGGACCTTTAATGATTGTCTGCTCTTTGCTTCCCCTTTGTTCACACTAAGAGGATGGTATTAAAGCTTTTGTGAGTGTCATCTCATCATCTCAAATGGCCAGGAGACATCCAAAATCTTCCCCAGGATTTGAATCATCTCCAATCCTTATCAGCTTGGAAACAAACTTGTGGTAGTTGGGATGTGTTTGAGATTCTAACTTGGATCATACACATGGTAATGTGTCATAAAGCCATGGCTTTAGATCCTGGGGCAACTTTCTGAGTTGCACAATATAAATCACTCTGTATTCATCCCCAGTTTGTTTTATAAATTTGAACTCTAAGAAAGATTCCTCAAATTATTTAGGTTTCAGAGTAGCAGCCGTGTTAGTCTGTATTCGCAAAAAGAAAAGGAGTACTTGTGGCACCTTAGAGACTAACAAATTTATTTGAGCGTAAGCTTTCGTGAGCTACAGCTCTCTTCATCGGAAGTGAGCTGTAGCTCACGAAAGCTTATGCTCAAATAAATTTCTTAGTCTCTAAGGTGCCACAAGTACTCCTCAAATTATTTAGACTGTTTAAGTACCCAAACTTCTGGATCTGAGATCATCACTATCTCACACTTGTCCAAGCCCATTTTCTTCATGTTCTTCCCCCTTCAATGTCACCCAAGCAACCCTTCCATGGGATCACATAGGTATACGTGATTGGAATTTAGTAACTGATTTTGCTGATGATACACAAGGAGGGATAGACTCTAGTTCAGTCCCACTCAGCTATACACATTCTGCTTTATCTTATTTTGCCAAAATATCTCAGTGCTTTGGTGTTCCTAGCCTCTGTTTGCCAGAAGCTGGGAATGGGTGACAGTGGGATGGATCACTTGATGATTACCTGTTCTGTTCATTCCCCCTAGGGCACCTGGCATTGGCCACTGTTGGAAGACAAGATACTGGGCTAGATGGAGCTTTGGTCTGACCCAGCATGGCTGCTGTTATGTTCTTACGAGTTCTGATACCATGGTAACAGGCATAATATAAGATCTTGAACTGAATAGAAAAAGAATTTAAAAAGAAAATCTTAGTTACTAAGATAAGCAGACAGGCCTCTGATATACACAAGAAGAATATTTGTTCAGTTTTTTCATCACTCATTTTCATTTGACTTTATTTTTATGACTCTCTTTAGAGTTTTCACCATTAAGGACCACATGGCATTATGTTGTAGCACTTAGATGTTACTAAAACATAAGAACAAGCAGCTCTACAATGTAATTTAGAAGCACCAGTGAAATGTTTTATTGATTGATCTCTGTCAATTGCTCCCAAGATTGTTTTATATGATGCTATTGTAGCTAAGGGCCTGATCTGCAGATGCTTTCTTGCATGAGAAGTCTTTACTCATGTTTCAATTGTATAAAAATAAATGCACATCAAAATGTGCACACAGAGACTTGCAGATTCAAGTTTAAAAGCTGATTTGGCCTTAACTGACCTTGTAAGTCTTTTAATAAAGAAAGAATTATGATCATCAAGGTCCCTTTTTATGCTACATTGTTTATACTGTATTTTCTATGATATAGAAAAGTTGGAATTTTCCAGTGAGGGAATCATTTAAAAAAGTTCATCCCTTTATCAGTTGCATGTTAATATGGGATGTGGATTGTGATGAGGACACAATGATGCAGCAGAATTTGGTAATCTATCCAGTACATTCTGTACTCTGAAAGATGAATATACTTTTTCTCTAAGATTAATTTAAGCTATTTCTAGAAGCCATAGAACACAGACTCAAGGGAAATATTATGTAAGTAGTCTCTCTACATATGTTCTGCATTACCCTAATATTTTAAACAAATATTGCACAACAGAGTATATATGAAAAGGCTTTTGATTTGGAATCCCCAGATAGATTATTTTTGTCTACGAAAGTAAACCTACAGATTCTGGGCATGTTCTCTGCATAGCTCTTTCCCCCCCCCTCATCTGAGATGAGATTCAGGAATTGTGACTGAAAATATTTATCTTCTGAAATCTCTTTGGGAGTCTAAGTGAAATAAGTTGCTGTTCTCTATCCTGTTCTTGAGGCACAAATGTCCATATTACAAAACCCTCCAGTCCAATCAGCATGATTGTCAGCCTCAGCAAAGACAAATACAGTATTTGCCTGGACAGTGAACTACCTTCTCGCCCCTAGAGATGATCCTTCCAGCTTGGGTTAAAATAAAAGGGGCCTGCCTGGTTCAATGGGAGCCTCTCCATTGGCTTCAGTGGGCTTTAAGTAAGGTCAATGGTGTGGTAGCTAGGGCAAGCTTGACTGCTACTGCCTGTGGTGCATTGTTTTGTGGAATAACGGATGTGCCATAGAGTTTGTCCACACTTCACATTTAACTATTCACAAACACACATCTCTGCCAGGGTTAGGGGCATCTATGTTCTAACCACCTTTTTATATTGCTGGTGTGGATGGTATGGCTGTAGAATGGTGAGAAGATCATGCCCCTGGGATCCCCATGCAAAGGGAAACCCTCTATGGATGGATTTCTCTCCCTGTGGAAGAGACTTTTGTGGAGGTTCTCTCTCCTTTATTTCAGATCCCAGAGAAGACTCTCTCCATTAGTGCAGCAATCCACAAGTAGGGAGACCCACAGGAAATGTGGACTAGCCATGTGCACATCCATTACCCAGGATGAACTGAAGAGGAAAGTAATACCATCAGAAGCTGTGTTAAATTTTTTTTATGGAGCCTTAAGCTTGCTGGGGACCACAGTTAAGAGGAAGATTCTTAAGGAGTTCATTTGGAGGCAAAGGACCTCTTCATATATGGCTCTGAGGCAGCTGGGGATCCCCGTGACCTGTGGATGGGCCTTTGAATCTCCAGTCTTCTCAGTTAGCAACCTTTTAAATGGGCAACAAAATTCACTTTAAAAACGAAACTGACAATGAATAGGAGGCTGAAATATCAAAAGCCCTATCTCTATTACTAAAACTTGATTTTTCCAAATGGGGACATTTTTCTCTAACTTGGAAATTGTAATCTTTTAAAAAATACAAAAAAAATATTAACCCATAAATTGAACTTAGTTCACTCTTCCATTTCTACTGTGTCCAGGTCTGGAGAATGCTACAGTCCAGTCATCTGTTTTGTCAAATCTCAATTAAACTTTAAATCATGGCTACAGGGTACATTCACAATGTACCAGCGTGAAAACATGAGTCATTTCCAAATCTCTCTAAACCAAAGGCTACCAAGAATTGATTAGAAACATCTCGCTTCATTGTGTAAGTTACAGAGCTACTACTGTAGCTACAGAAAGAAGAGAGTAATCGAGTATGCTAACTCTTCAGTAAACAAGCAGTGGGGAAATTTTCATGCAGCTAGTAGGGTGTAAAATGGTGATGGGAAAATTAACTTGTACCTCAAACTCATACCAGTTCTGAGCCCATAACTTTTAGACACATAAGGTGATTTTTTTTACTCCATTTTCCTACATATCTCCGTTTCCTCATTTATGGAAATGTCTTATAGAATTCAATAGGGATGAAACCAAAAAGTTTTGAAGAAATTGGTTTTAGGGTCTAAAGAATTGAATGGCAAATTATATCTAGAGGATTAAGTGGACAATTATATCTGGGAGTTTTGTAGTTTGGCTTAAAAATTCTACAGAAAGGTTGTTGTTTTGCATTTAAAAAAAACCTTTAGGCCTCTTCTATAAGGGGTGATTTTCTCCCAGAAGCAAATACAATGATGGAGTGATACTGCAAATCTCTTCAGAGAGCTGGTCCTCATGAGACTTCCAACTGGTTTCTAGGCCCAAGAAGATCAGACAGCTGTGTAGCTATGATCAATTGAATCTTGTACAAATTCATGACACTATCAGGAATCTCTGAACAATCCAAACAGATTCAAATCCAGTTGACGAAGGAAAATAAGGGAAATGTAAGCACCTCTCATAAACCACTTGCAGGGCTCTCGATGTGTATTCATATATTGCTTTATAACCACTTTGTAGATCTCTTCATGATTGTTCACGTTTCCCTTTCTATGATGTTTTAAATTCTTTATATACACTTGCTTATATTGTGCAAAAGTTCCTCTTAACTTTCAAGTGTCTTCTACACTTTATAATGATCCTTATTCTTCAGTTATTTGTACTACTTTCTTAGAAGCATGAACATATTTTTCTTTGATTACTCTTTTATTTGTCACCCTTTGATTATTCCCCCATTTTCTTTGAGTACAGTTGATGGTTAATGAAGCTGGCTTTGTTTAACAACATCTTACGGATTTTGTATCATGTGATTACAACATGGGCTAGCTTCACAAAGAAAGTAGGTGTGGTGATGCTCTTGGAGATATGCACCTAAGACTGGGTACCAGTGAGGTGCCTATGTCTGGTTAGCAATCCACAAATGAGAAACTCTCTCCTGTACTCAGGCAGTTTAGGCTTAAGGTGGTCCATTGTGGATAAACAATGTAAAAAATTCCTTGAAGCAGGGAGAGACTGGATTCTGGGTCTCCCACCTCCCAGATACTACTGTGCTAGAACTTAGATGTGGATGGGGGAGGTCTTCCTCCTCCTCCGCCCATCCCAGGCCCCTCCTCCCAACATATGTATGTAAGCTTGCCTATAAGGGCCGGATCTGGTAGGCGAGCTCTAAGTACACTTACTGGGTCAGTCCCCACCAGCTACTTAGGCAGAGGAATGACTGTCTTCTCCTGGTTTGTGAATTGCTCTGGGGCTTAGGCAGCCAGACCTCTGGCTTGGGGTTGACATACAGGTGCCTAAGGAACTTTTACTACAAAAGTTTAGGTGCCGAGTGAATTTAGAGACCTTAAAGGATTTGGGGGAAGCTGAGCAGGGGTTGTGTGTATCCTAATGGGGCATGATTCTGGGATTTAGATGCCAATAGTGTCAGATAAGTGCCAAAGGCTCTTTGTGAATCTAGCCCTATGTCTCTCTCTGTATTCCAGCATTGCCAGTAATAGCTGCACTGTTCTGTATTGGTTCATCAATTAATTAGTGCTGCAGAGCTAACACAGATAGCTCAGGAGGACATTGTGTTACTCTAAGTCTAAGAATCAATGTGGTTCTTGCTCTGTTTTTCAAAAGAAAATCACTAATGGAATGGTAGATTTAAAAACAAATTTTCAGAGTTCCACATAAATAATCTATGCGGGGTTGGGTGCATTGTTCCCATTGCCAGCTCAGACAGCCTGTGTGCCCAAACATGTAGACTGACCTCCAGGCCATGCCCTGGAATATTCCTCTGTAAACCCTATCACAATAGTCCTGCAAAATGGCCATTCCACAGACTTTATGGGGAGCCAGAATCACAGCAAAAAAAAAAAAAAAAAAAATCCCCTCTCTGCTCATCTTGTGTCTTCAGGTTTTCTAGGCCTTGATTCTACACACACAGCTCTGCAGGGCTAATCACATGTGCAAACTCACTTGTGTGTTACATGTTTGCAGAACCCAGACACTAATGTACAACCACGCACAATGGGCAGCCAAAAGTTGGCCCAAGGGTATTTCTACTGCTTAAATGCCCTTATCACAAATCTGCCTGAAGTTGTTACCTTTACTCTGTTTCAGCAGTGTTTTTTCTCCAGATCTAGTCCCACAGAAATCATTAGAACTACTTGAGGAATAAGGTACTGCTCACTCTAAGTAAGTAAGTAAGAATCTGGCCTTTGATGTAAATGCAAAAGTGGTTTTGAATAGAGAATATCTAATTCAAAAAAACATATTCCATGAAGCACCAATATTTAGAAGAAAAGGATCTTTAACAGTCTATTTTTAAAATAGAAACAACTCAAAGGTTGCAGAAAAAATATAAAACTACACAAGGACCCTCTCTAATGATTCAACTGTTTATTATACATTCCACTAGTTTTCTCAGTAATTGTAACGACTAAATATTTTCAAGAACTATATAAAAGAAAGCCAACCTCACAATTTCACTGTATAAAATTTTTCACTTATTTTTCCTCTATCTGAAATAAACAGCTCTAAGCAATGATAAAAGACAATAGGGCTTGATCCAAATTCTATTTAAATTAATGGGAGACTTTCCAGTGAGGCAGGGCCACAGGTACCATAGCTGGCAGAAAGATTTTGTAGCGATGGCACAAGACTGGGTATCAGGAAACCTGGATTCTATGCTTGGCTAAACTCTGCTATAGACTATATGACCTTGGGCAAGTTATTTCACTTCTCTGCACTCCATTTCCTCAAGGGTAGTAATAATGATTTTTTATCAAAGATTCTCAGTGTGCTTTCAAATACTAAGTCATTAAACTTTGCAACAAGGTTGTTATCCCCATTTTCCAAATCAATACACTGAGGTTTGTGACTTGCCTAAGGTTACATAAGTCAGGGTAGAACTAAGAATAGACCCAACTGGTCCTGACTCTCTGTCTCTCTGCTTTGATGCTAGCCAACAGTCCCTTTGACCCAAATCCAAAAACAATCCCAATAAGATGGGCAAATCCACCAGGACCACAAAGAACCATACACTCTCAACTTGACCAGAGTCAGCCTTTTAATGGGGCAAGTCGCAGCAAGAACACAGAACTTGGACCAGTTTGAAAAGAAATAGGTAATGGCAATACATTATTTCAGAATAAATAGCATACACTTGTGTCAATCTCCTATTACTGTATAGGTATTGTGCCACTATCTCTTTTAGATTTAGAAATATTATTGAAAACAAAAGGAAAGTTTTATGAGTGTATATTCTTGTAATATTTATATAAAAATGTACAAAAAAGTGTATAACTTTATGCATGTGGATAGTCTCAGTAAAGTAAATGGGACTACTGATGTGTGTAAGATTATGCACACGCTTAAGAGATTTGCAGGACTGAAGTCTTTACGAGCATTACTGAGACAAAGATCTAGTACTGACAATGCGGCAGGTACTAAGCAAGGGCCCAGCAGAAAATGCACCTAGCTGCCATGCTGTTACTAGTCTCAGAAAATCTACCTTCCTACAACTGATTTATGTAACACAGAAGCTGGATGAATTTATCTGTGCTGCTTTATATTAAAAAAAGGAAAGAATATTATTGCATCAAAGAAGAATGAAAGGTTAGAATAACTGTTATAGAGCTGTTAACATTTCCAAAAGCTTATATTTTTCTTAAATTGGCTGGCAAGTATCATTCTACACGTACTGTAATCCTTCCTGTGCAGAGGGCATTATTAATTCTAGAATGAGTAAGATATTGGAAAATGGAAAGAAAACTCAAAGCTAAATATAGATTGTTCATCTTTTAATAGAAACAAAATCTGACACGTTTCCTGGAGTCGTATTTAATATCATTCTATTTTCGTCCAATAAAAAAGAAAATGTTTTCCATGACCTAATTGGAAATTTGCAAAGTTGAACTAAAATGCCTTTTGGTATTATTATTCATAGGTTTGTCCAGGGACTACTCTTCTTAATGGATAAAATGGGCCTTTCTTCTTTTTAACCTATGGATGGAAAATCTTGACTTTCCTTCTAAGAGAACAGACTTCTGTTTCCCTTGTGAATTATCCTTTTGGAACTAACCAGAACACCTTGGTATCCTACATTGCTGTACAAAGGATTCCACTCTGCATTCAAAAAAGCAAGACTATTTAAATTATATTCATATTTAAAGATGACCATTAGAATGGAAGACAGGCACAGAGGGCTGAACTTCAACTATTTTGGCTTTGTGGTTGATAATATTTGATTATTTTGTTTGGCATATGTTTTCTTTCAAATAAAAGAAATGCTGCACAAAACAAACTTGGATTAGGAGTTTAAAATGTACTTCCCACTCCCTCCTCTCAAATCTCCATGGAAAAACAGTTTAATAGCTTTTCATGTGAGGAAGTATCTGTTTCTGGAGAACCCAAACCCAGACATTTGTCCTTGAGTGGAATTTGAATTCTACCAGTATTATATGCTAAAGGTTAAGGTATATATGTGTCTTGTCTTCTAAACCATGAGCTTTCTAAGCTCTGCAAAACTCTGCTGACACCTACATGATCAACCTCATCCCTAAAAAAAGAAAAGGAGGACTTGTGGCACCTTAGAGACTAACACATTTATTTGTCTCTAAGGTGCCACAAGTACTCCTGTTCTTTTTGCGGATACAGACTAACACGGCTGCTACATCCCTGTTTACTCTCACAAATTCCCTCACTCAGCTCTACTGGTACCTCATACTCAACTCCCATATCCGAGCCTTCTTTCACATTATCATCCATGACTGGAACATTTGTCTCATCCTAGCCAAGTGAGCTCCACCAATGCACTCCTTTAATTTCCTTTGAAATATAACTTTCCCACCCAGCTGGCCAGACATAGCCACTGCCTCCTGACCTGTGAGGGTTCATTAAAAAAATCTGCTGCATGGTTTTGGTAAGCAGTGCTTCCTCGGCTTTTGTTAATGAATGTGCTTGACTTCTTTGGCTGTAAAGTTCTTGGTGTAAGGAGTGTGGCTCCTTTTTTTGTTCTGAATGTTGTGAGCAACGGGTCCGTGCTCAAGAAATAAAAAACATACAGCCAAAGGGCTAAATTCTGGCTAGCAATGAGCGTACATACACGTCAAAAACTTGTGGGGCACAGTAGGAGCGTCCTGTGGATGCTGGATGCCCTGTTTCTGCTTCCTATGGAAAGTCACTAACCTCTGCAAGGGATGAGGGCCACAAGGGACATAGCAGGGGGAAGTACTTATAGTCCCTGTTTCAGAGTAGCAGCTGTGTTAGTCTGTATTTGCAAAAAGAAAAGGAGTACACAAGTACTCCTTTTCTTTTATAGTCCCTGTGTTTAACTGAGTTTATATATGACACTGCCTGAACCAAGCAGTCATTCCTGTGCACTGTATGGAAATTATTCCTGCTCTTAGCAGGAGTAGAATGCAGAAGAGAGCTAAATGTATATTTGCTTTCAGATTGAATATGGGCAGATACCAAACCAACCCCACCTTTTCAATCTCTATATATGTCCTTTTGATGGTTTAAGGGATTATGCCACTTTCCCTGTATTGTCATTAATAGCCACAGTTTGGCCCATTGTTGTATCAATACCTCTCAATTCTAGCAAGACCCACACAAGTGATAGATGTTAAAGGTAAGGGTCACAGATTGCATACAATTCCTTTCTCCCTCATCATGTTGAGGAAATCACTTAATCTCTCTGTGTCTGTTTGCCTACCTGTAAAACGGGGAGGTGATGATACCTACCTGTCTTTGTAAAATACTTTTGTTGTTAAAAATTGCAAAATGATGCAACAGGTGAGTGGGTATTAATTGCATTGCATTGCTATTTGTTGTAATTACATTAATCCTATTAAAAATGTTTGCTTGGAAAGTAGATGGACTAGCCTATGTAGAGCCACTGGAATCTTTATTACAGCTGAGTCCCTGGCTACAATTATAGTGTTAATGCTAGGGGAGGGAGGAGAAGGAAAGGCACTCAGTGAAAATTAACATGGACTTTATTACTTCAAAGTCTTTGTGGGCCTCTGAGGAACACATTTTAAAAAATGTGTTTAAAATTAATGTCTGATCACGGTGTCCTTTTCTCCTAAGGGAACAGTGCCTCTTCAGATGTCAGCTAACACACTTAAAACAACATCAACAATCCATGCTGCAGAATCAAAGAAAGGATGGGAATGAGAATGAGGAGTGTGAAAAATCTGTTCCAACCCCTTGTGCTTCGAAACAGAATCTTTTGGGAAGTCTAATTCCCGAGCAGTTTGTTAAGAAAAGGTAACTGGCAATGATTATTGGCCTTTTGTTAAACACATTCTGTGTGCTGCATGGGTGGTAAAAATGGCATTGGCTGGAGAAGCTCTGGTGTTGGTTTTTTGTTCCAAAGAAAAAAAGGAGACTTAACAGTCTGCTCGTGCCGCATACTGAATCCCCAAAGTTTTTGCTGAGTCTGATAGCGCATGGTGCTGAGTGGCCTCAACTCCCATTGGTTTCAGTGGGAGATATGAATGATCAGCGACTTTTGGGATTAGACTGGAATTGTGGCTGGTTCTTACTAGTACAGCATGCATTCTGGGCAGCAGACCCACTGTACAGCCTCGCACCATACAAAGGATCTTTGTACGAACCTTCAGAGGGTTCTTGGCTTGTTATTTTAGTGAATGATAGAATCTGAGACAGAAACAGACCTCACAGTAAAACTACCAGTGAAATTCCAAGCTTTGCCCTCTTACTTTACACTTGCTGTCGGGTGTTAGCCAGCCTTGCTTTAAGAGTCCCACTTTCCAGCTGGAACTCTTGAAGTCTTTATAGAGGGCAGTCTGCATATTACCATGAACACTATCATTCTAATTAATAGGCCACTGGCTGTGCTTGGATTGCTTTATTTATGTGGAGGTATATCAATGACACTCATCACCATGGTACCAGAATGCCTCATAACCAGTTAGGGCTAGATTGTACCTTTAGGGTGATACAGACAAGGGAGAAACTAAAGGATGGTGCCTCAGGGAAGCACAATTCCTTCCCCCATTCCTGAGTGCACAGAGGGTATCTAGACCACACTGTCACTTCTAGGGTACTTAGCATAGGGGTTGGTACTATAGTCCTTTCTCTTTGGGTGGTGATGAATGCCCCCTGGGGCCCATAAGAGGAAACAAACCCTGCTCTCACCTAAATGCAGGGACTGCAACTGTGACTGTCCTCTTGTGCAGACTGCACAATGGACAAAGGGCTCCTTGCCCCCTACCAGTGCCATGACTAATATCAGTCTGGTCTCATTGCACCCCTGGAGGCACGGGTGGATCATTATCTTCATTAGGCAGCAGGGGAAGCTGAGACAAGGAGAAGTTAAGTGACTTGGTCAAGGAGATGCACTAAATCTGTGAACAGGACTCAGGTAACCAGAGTCCCAGTCCAGTTCTGTTCCACCCATAGCAGCACCAACTCAGTCCTTATTTCAGAAATAGAGGACCCCAGTGAACACAACAAAATAAGTTTTAGAACATGGACATAGCACCCTAGTGTACATGACCCTTTAAAAATCTCAAGGCTCAACTGGCTTGTGGGAAATATTTTTCATAATTATCTAAATGAAAATGTCACCTCTCAGCATGGGCAAACAGTGAGATTATCTTGAAGGACATTATTTTAGTTCCTTCTACAGCTCTGACATTGTAGTGAAGGGAGAGGTATCAAAATTTGATAGATATATGCAAATGGAAAAAAATGCAGCAAAACAGCTATTACATGAAACTGAAAGGAAAGGCTATCACTTCCATGCTCTGTAACAAATAGACCTGCCAAGTTATGGCACAGAATGTGAAATAAATTAACATTTTTGGACACAGCACCACAATTAACAGATGACGCTCTAAAAAGCCTGGGTCAGATCCTTAGCTGCTGCAAATGGGTATACTTTGGCCTCAGTGGAGTTGCTCTGATTTACACCCATGATGTTTTGGTCCCCTAAACAACTTTCTACAAAAAGTTCAATTCTACTCTTTGAAAAAGTTATGTTGAGACAGACCACTCAGTTTCTAGCTCTTTGTCTTTGAAGGCAGCTATTATTCGGTACCCCTAAGGGGTCACATTCGCTACCAGAGGCTGGAATGTTAATAGGATGAATAACACAAAATTAAACTGTTTTCTTGGCAAATCTGACCAAAACTTTTTTGAAAGGAAGAGAGAAACACAATTGGTTCCTGTTCATTTAATATCACTGACGGAGTCAGAAATGTTACAGAATTCCACTCTGCTTTGTCCTTTGGAGCATTTGTCTTATGGGGCACAAAACATCTGGTTCAGATTGCAGTTACATTTTACTAATTGAGGTCACAAAGGGAAAGAACAATAACCATTTAATACCTTCCAAATACATTATTTATTTGTATTGTGGCAGAGCATAGAAGCTCTAATCATGGACTAGACCCCATTCTGTTAGGCACTGTAGAAACGCAGGCCAAAAAGATGGTCCTTGGCCCAGAGAGCTCACACTCAGACATGTGCACCTGGCACCAGGCCATGTGGTCATTCAAAGGGAATTCTTAACCCTTCTTCTGAGGTCCAGAGGAATCACATAGGGCAGGGGAAGGCCAAGCAAGATATGATGGTCTGTACAGATGTGTGCACACTGTGTGTAGTGCAGAGCCCAGCACCTAGTGGGAGGGGAGGGTGTTTTGTGACTGGCTGGCGAAGGGTGGGGCGGGGATGCTCAGGGATGCAGCTGCTGAGCAGTTCTGCAACTGGTCCAGAAGGAGGCGGACGATTTCTTATTCCAAAATCATTCCCTAGGGAGAACATCAACATATAACCCACTACTCTGACTGGGCTCTAGTGACCAGCCTTTGGACCATAACAAATACAACACAAGGGAGACTTCTTTCAAGAGCTCTCAAGTCCGGAGAAGTCATGTAGTTTCTTACATGCTCTTAGATATTGTTAAATGTCATTCTAACAGTGACTTGCCCCTTATCCAAATCACACATCTCTGCCTACCCAGCACTTGAAAGAGGACACTGTTGGATGGAATAGCCCCTGGATTTAGGCTATTGAAGGGATTTTATAAAAAATACTTGTGATTAAAACATTTTAATAAATTCTTTTTTTAAATTGCTGTAAGTAAAACCATATTTTAAGCCCCTTTACTCCCCACCCAAATATTCCCCTGGAGTGCTGGAAACCACACACCAGTTTTGGGCTCATTTAGATTCTGTTTTTTCTCAAAGCAAGTTTAATTGACAAGAAAACTTTTGTAAAATACAGGGATATGGGGAATTATAGGCAAAGAACCCTTGACTCATAATTAACTACAACAGACTCTGACATTGAAGTGACATTAACGGCTTTTCTCATAATGGAGAGACATTTAATCTAAACAATGCAAATTCAAAATGCCCTTAAAAATCTCGTTAACTGACTAGTTAAAATAACACAGAGAAATCCTAGATTAGCAAACAGCAGTAACCAATTGACATCTTATCATTAATAAAGAGCATATGCTCTTAGACGCACATCAGAATGGATATGTAGATATGCTAAGCTGTTGTGACCTGACACAGAGAAATGAGATGATTGGAGCTTTTGGGTGCTAACATAATACATTTAGTACATGCCCTAAAATTCGGCTCTGACACAGGCCTGGCACAGAGCCTTGCAATTGCAGATCCCATAAGGGGGATGCCCTCTTTCCCACTTTGAGGGTGGCCACATAGCCCTGATGTGGCTGCCAAACCTCTACCACTTTGGGGAGTGGGGGAGCTAGTGCATTGAGATAGCTCCTACCCCCGACTGTGGCAGCCGGGGCACAGTGATGTCAGCACAAGCAGTGCCTCTGAGATGTCCTTCCTAGCAGATAGTCAGGGACAAAGTGAGTGGGCCAACTTTCAAAGACACCTTCTGACTGATGGCTTGGATGAGAGCTGGGAAGATGAAAACAATCCATAGATGCAAAGATTCCTCCCCACATAATATAACAACCCCACTATCCCCCTCTGCCTGCAGACTACTCACTTTTTTTTTTTTTTTATTGCTTACTTGCAGAGCCAAAACCTGCTTTACCCTCTCTCCAGCTCTGTGGTGGTTATGGCCAGTACTGCAGTCAGTTTTGTGGTTCCTCTGACGGGAAAGAGGAAGACAAAGATCCATGTGTAACACTCAGTGTTTTGTTTTTTTGCATAAAGGGACCCCTCTTGTTCTTCTACTGGTCCGACATGTATGTCACATTCTGGGGCTGAGTGTGTGTGATTTCATAAAGGGATACTTCTCAGCCTTCTCTTTCACTGCATTTTGGAAGTCAGTGTCCATTAGACTGTAAAAGGAGTCAAGGTAGCCACAACATTTATCTGCTAAAGATAAGGTATATTTTGCCTTTGGAAGGGTTAACTTTAAAAAAAGTATAGAAGAGCAAAGGGGGAAGATAATTTTTTAAAACAAACCAAGTATTTGCAGGGTCTATTTATTTATTTATTTAGGTAAAAAGTGATTTCTTTTGATGAGATTTACATTAAGTATTAGATCTGGTTTATGCCAGACTTTTTGGAGGTTATTTTACTTTCAAACAATAGGTAACAAAATTCCAGATGCCATCCAAGATGGGTTGAAGAAAGGAAAAATTTCTGGGAACCATTGTGTGAGTAAATGACTTATGGTGTTTGATTTTATGTACCGGGCCACCACCTGTATAAATGATTCAGCCCACGCTATAATACACTTTGTGGTTTATTTCCCCCTCTCCATTAAAGCCCTCAAGGGAAAATATACATTCAAATGGTCACTCAGCCCCCTCCTAATGAAGCTAGATCTTTCCCTGTAAATAGGCCTCTTCTGATGTGGCAGTTACAGGTGATTTTTTTCCCCCTCAAAATCATATCAAAGGTCCCTTTATAGAGGAGACCACATGTAATGCTGTGAAACATTCCTGCTCTCCAGCCCTCCTGCTTTACGGTCTCTGTAAGCAAACATTAGAGCTTAGATCAGAGAGTGTGGACACAAGATAACCCCCATTCACAAACAGTGTGTGACTGTTAAAGCTAACACAGCAAATAGGTTGTCTCTCTCTCCCCACTCCCCTTTACTTGGGAGAGGGGAGTCTCCTCATAACTTGCAGTCAAAGATTTCTTTGATGTGTTTGAATCTCTGTACTAAGGTTGCTGCTCATTGACATGAGAAACTTTAACGTTTCTGCTCCAGCTCTGTGAGATTGAAGTTTCAGGTCAGACTGCGACATGATCTGCAAAGCTTGCCAAGACCATGTCTGATCTCAAATTGCCCTTGGAACACCCAAAATAGTGCATCTGATGTGCTGACGTGTACATCACAGTGTGAGGCTGACCATGTTTGACTGCATAAAGGGGTACTTTTCAGTCTTCTGTTCCTATGACTCACAGGGACTGTTTCCAAAAGTCTGGGACCTGTTCTTTTAAGAGAAAAAAAATGCAAAGCATTTTCCTTTTTATAAGTCCAAAGGAACATTTCACAATAAAAATCTTAAAACAAAAAACAAAACCCCCACAACCCACAGTGGTATTTCTGCTAAGGTGCTGAACTCCTGATTTAGAACTCTATCCAACTCCCCTTCAAGAGACTGTTCAGCGACTGTAATCAAGTTACATCAGGCTCACACATTGGACTTATTGGGCATGGTCAGTTGCCAAGGGGACCTTGTAGCCATGAGGGCAGTGGTGGGAGGGGCATTGTATTTACTTATTTAAATCCCTATTCCATTTTACTATAAAATTATGTAGATTTTTTGTTTCCACATGCATTAGAATTCTCTCTATATTGGATATCAGCCCCTTACTGCTTTAATTAAGAGACTCAAATTGTGTGGATAATATGCTAATCTTGGCCAAGATTTTCAAAAGTAGGTACCTAAAGTTAGAGAGACAGACTGGGTGAAGTAATATCATTTATTGGACCTGTCACTGTATGGCATGTTTTCCAATCCTTTAACCATTCTTGTGGCTCTTCTCTGAACCTTTCTTTGGCCTTCTATCTTTACGGTCACTTTTGTGTGGCATGGTGCTTAGCTGGAAATATTGATTAAAAAGGCAATGTGGAGCACTGGGATTTAAATTTAATTTAATAAAAAAAGTTGCTTTTTTTTAAAGTATGTCTACATCATTGCCCCCTGCCCCAGTGGTTCTTGACTGCCAGGGGGGACCCTTGAATTCAGTGGTAATAAACTGTAAGTTAGAACAGCTGTTATGGATCAAGCCCCCCCCCCCCTCGTCAGCCCATGGATCAACAGAGCTTAAAGATGAATTAAAGCCACCTTCCCCCACCATCATTCCTCAGTCTTACACAGATCATAGGTTGGCCATGCCAGAGAACTGGGGCCTTAATTATCTGCAACTGATGACTATGGAGAAGAAAATGAGCTAATTTTCCTTTTAAAATTGTGCATTAGTGTTTTGATGTCTTATAAAGAAATGGCAACTGATCTTTTATTTCAAAGCCACTACCAAAAAGGAGTTATCTTTAGATTTTCATAGTTGCCACCTAAGAAGCAGCAATATTTAAATTGACATGGAAAATTTAGTTCTACAGTAGGAACATTCATGCTACCAAAAAAAAAAAAAAGCACCATGAAAGGGAAACAGTTTCAGTGTGTGGAAACTGTAACTCTGTAGGTGGTATTAAGGAAGCATTTCCTTCTCATAACCAAGAACCACTCTAGCCCCAAACCATATCAAATAGAAGATTAAATTAGTGCAATCTTCCCACAGCACATTTTCAAACAGCAAGGTCTACAGCAGCCCATTGAGTGACATACTCTGAGAGCCACAAAAACTAGACATGCTGCTTTGATTTACAAAAATCATATGGGGTCTTTTTCAACTTCACTTGGCAACTCTTCCTGATTAGCGCAACTAATTTGCCTCAGTTCTGGGTGACAGGCAACACAGTGCCCTGATTAAACACCTTGGGAATTAATTGATACATCTGTTATATTTGTTTCCTTTAGCTTACTTCCAGTCTAAAGACAAATATCAGAAGCAATACTCAAAGCCAATTTCAGCATCTCTTCTCTATCAGCTACTATTATTTCAGCAAAAGCTTTGGTTAAAGACAACATTGTCTAGACAAAAAGAGAGTAGTTTTTCTTTTCTTTAAACAAAAATAAACTTCTCAAGTCAAAAAAGCACTAAAAGGTCTAAATGAAACTAACAAAAATCCACCAAATTCAAAGATAAGGATGACTGAATTTAGATGACTATACTTAATTCATGCTGTTGATGAGTGCTTGTATATGTTAGTAGACTAACAGCCTTAGCTTTGGCTTTCCTGGAATTTGTAGGTTCAGACAGCTGCAGCGGCACAGGAGCTAGCAAACAGAGCTCTAAACAGGGGAGTTTGAGTGGGAGTTCTGTTGGAGGAGAAGGTAATTGTACTTGGTTTTGTATTTTTTTTGTGTGTGTGTGTAGGGGTTTTGTGCTGGGAGAGCAACTGAGCCTGATTAGGGGGTGGGGCTTTGTGCTGAGAGAGCAGCTGAGCCCTGCTTAGGGGGTGGGGCTTCTGACTAGGGGCCCTATAAAGGTAGCCAGCCAGTCAGGCAGCGGCATAGACAGCTGGAGCAGCAGCAGCAGCATAGGAGCTAGCAAACAGAGCTCTAAACAGGGGAGTTTGAGTAGGAGTTTGCAAGGGGAGTTTGGATTGTGGTGCTTGTTTGGGGTTTGCTTTTGCTGGGGGGGGGTGTGGTCTTTTTGGTGTGGCTTGTGTTTCCCAGATTAACAGGATTTAGGTGGGAAGGAAATGATAGATACAGAGGCAGCTGTGGGAGTGACTCCTGTAGTGAAAGACACATTGAGGATGACTGGATGTGGAAGCTGTGGTATGTACATGATCCTGGAGGGGGGAACCGGTAAGAGTTTTTTCTGCATGAAATGTTGTCTGATAGAGCTGATGGAGGAAAAGATCTGAGGTTTGGAGATGCAGGTGGAAAGTCTGGTTGAGTTTAGGAAGGGGTTTGACCAGATGATGGAGCAAAGATATGAGGTATCTGAAGGGAAAAGCTCAGACTCACAGATGGAAGCAGGGCTGGGGAATTTTGAGGAGAGACTGGATGAGGAAAGTGGTCAGTGGAAACATGTGACTCAAAGAACCAGGCAGAGAAAAAGACGGGCTAGTGAAGGAGAAATAGAGCTTAGGAACAGGTTTGCAGAGTTGGAAAATGAAGAAGGGGCTCAGCAGGTACTTGTTGAAGGTGGAAGGGTAAGGAAGAAGAGAGGCTAGTCCTATAGAAAAAGGGGAAGAGTCAAGGGAGACTATACCAAATATGAGCCCCAGGAGGATACAGGATGGGTTGAAGAGGATTGTAAGGAAAAATAGGAATGGAAAGAACTTGCAGCCAGAGGGAACAGGGGAGAGACTGGAGAATAGCACTGTCACCAGGAAAAGGCAGGTCTATGTGATCGGGGACTCTTTATTGAGAAGAATAGACAGGCCTGTAACTAGAGCTGATCCTGAGAATAGAAGGGTGTGCTGTCTTCCGGGTGCTAAGATGTAGACCTGAGGTTGAAAAGGATCCTAAAGGGAGTGGGAAATCCCCTAATTATCCTTCATGTGGGAACAAATGATACAGCCAGATTCTCGCTGGAAAGTATCAAGGGAGACTATGCTAGGCTGGGGAAGATACTTAAGGAAATTGAGGCTCAGGTGATCTTTAGCGGGATCCTTCCTGTTCCTAGAGAAGGGCAACAAAGGTCTGACAAGATTATGACTGTCAACAGATGGCTTAGGCAGTGGTGCTATAAGGAGGGCTTTGGGATGTATGGCCACTGGGAGGCATTCATGGACCGAGGTCAGGTCTCTTGGGATGGACTTCATCTGAGTAGGGAAGGAAATAGACTTCTAGGATCAAGGCTGGCACAACTGATAGAGAGCTTTAAACTAGGAATTGGGGGGGAGATGGATGGGAGATGTCCAGAAAATCTCCACGCCAGATTTTAGCATTGAGAGGGAAGAAGATGAAGTAAGAAAGGATACAGCCGTGGGTAGGAGAATGTATATAAGGAGCGAGGGCGGTGTGGATACTAGTCTAATAGGTTATACTGGCTGTAGAATGACTGTGCCTAATAGGGTACAAAATGTGAGTGAGTCCAAACAGCAAAAATTAACGTGTTTGTACACCAATGCGAGGAGTCTAGGTAACAAAATGGAGGAACTAGAGCTACTGGTGCAGGAGGTGAAACCAGATATTATAGGGATAACAGAAACATGGTGGAATAGTAGTCATGACTGGACTACAGGTATTGAAGGGTATGTGCTCTTTAGGAAAGACAGAAACAAAGGTAAAGGGGGTGGAGTAGCATTGTATATCAATGATGAGGTAGAATGTAAAGAAATAAGAAGCGATGCAATGGATAAGACAGAGTCCGTCTGGGCAAAAATTACATTGGGGAAGAAAACTAGTAAAGCCTCTCCTACGATAGCACACCCCAAGCACTATAGACCTCCGGGATCTAATTTGGATATGGATAGAGCCCTTTTTAATGTCTTTAATCAAGTAAATACTAATGAAAACTGCGTGATCATGGGAGACTTTAACTTCCCAGATATAGACTGGAGGACCAGTGCTAGTAATAATAATAGGGCTCAGATTTTCCTAGATGCGATAGCTGATAGATTCCTTCATCAAGTAGTTGCTGAACCGACTAGAGGGGATGCCATTTTAGATTTAATTTTGGTGAGTAGCGAGGACCTCATAGAAGAAATGGTTGTAGGGGACAATCTTGGCTCAAGTGATCATGAGCTAATTCAGTTCAAACTAAATGGAAGGATTAACAAAAATAAATCTGCAACTAGGGTTTTTGATTTCAAAAGGGCTGACTTTCAAAAATTAAGGAAATTAGTTAGGGAAGTGGCTTGGACTGAAGAACTTATGGATCTAAAGGTAGAGGAGGCCTGGGATTACTTTAAATCAAAACTGCAGAAGCTATCGGAAGCCTGTATCCCAAGAAAGGGGAAAAAATTCATAGGAAGGAGTTGTAGACCAAGCTGGATGAGCAAGCATCTTAGAGAGGTGATTATGAAGAAGCAGAAAGCATACAGGGAGTGGAAGATGGGAGGGATCAGCAAGGAAAGCTACCTAATTGAGGTCAGAAGACGTAGGGATAAAGTGAGAGAGGCTAAAAGTCGAGTAGAGTTGGACCTTGCAAAGGGAATTAAAACCAATAGTAAAAGGTTCTATAGCCATATAAATAAGAAGAAAACTAAGAAAGAAGAAGTGGGGCTGCTAAACACTGAGGATGGAGCGGAGGTTAAAGATAATCTAGGCATGGCCCAATATCTAAACAAATACTTTGCCTCAGTCTTTAATAAGGCTAAAGAGGATCTTGGGGATAATGGTAGCATGACAAATGGGAAGGAGGATATAGAGGTAGATATTACCATATCAGAGGTAGAAGCGAAACTGAAACATCTTAATGGGACTAAATCAGGGGGCCCAGATAATCTTCATCCAAGAATATTAAAGGAATTGGCACCTGGAATTGCAAGCCCATTAGCAAGAATTTTTAATGAATCTGTAAACTCAGGAATAGTACTGAAAGGAAATGCAGTGGATCTAATTTACCTAGATTTCAGTAAGGCATTTGATACCGTGCCACATGGGGAATTATTAGTTAAATTGGAGAAGATGGGGATCAATATGAACATCAAAAGGTGGATAAGGAATTGGTTAAAGGGGAGACTGCAACGGGTCCTACTGAAAGGCGAACTGTCAGGTTGGAGGGAGGTTACCAGTGGAGTTCCTCAGGGATCGGTTTGGGGACCAATCTTATTTAATCTTTTTATTACTGACCTTGGCACAAGAAGTGGGAGTGTGCTAATAAAGTTTGCAGATGATACAAAGCTGGGAGGTATTGCCAATTCGGAGAAGGATCGGGATATTATACAGGAGGATCTGGATGACCTTGTAAACTGGAGTAATAGTAATAAGATGAAATTTAATAGTGAGAAGTGTAAGGTTATGCATTTAGGGATTAATAAGAATTTTAGTTATAAGTTGGGGACGCATCAATTAGAAGTAACGGAAGAGGAGAAGGACCTTGGAGTATTGGTTGATCATAGGATGACTATGAGCTGCCAATGTGATATGGCTGTGAAAAAAGCTAATGCGGTTTTGGGATGCATCAGGAGAGGCATTTCCAGTAGGGATAAGGAGGTTTTAGTACCGTTATACAAGGCACTGGTGAGACCTCACCTAGAATACTGTGTGCAGTTCTGGTCTCCCATGTTTAAAAAGGATGAATTCAAACTGGAGCAGGTACAGAGAAGGGCTACTAGGATGATCTGAGGAATGGAAAACTTGTCTTATGAAAGGAGACTTAAGGAGCTTGGCTTGTTTAGCCTAACTAAAAGAAGGTTGAGGGGAGATATGATTGCTCTCTATAAATATATCAGAGGGATAAATATAGGAGAGGGAGAGGTATTATTTCAGCTCAGCACCAATGTGGACACAAGAACAAATGGGTATAAACTGGCCACCAGGAAGTTTAGACTTGAAATCAGACGAAGGTTTTTAACCATCAGAGGAGTGAAGTTTTGGAATAACCTTCCAAGGGAAGCAGTGGGGGCAAAAGATCTATCTGGTTTTAAGATTCTACTCGATAAGTTTATGGAGGAGATGGTATGATGGGATAATGGGATTTTGGTAAGTAATTGATCTTTAAATATTCAGGGTAAATAGGCCAAATCCCCTGAGATGGGATATTGGATGGGATCTGATTTACTATAGAAAATTCTTTCCTGGGTATCTGGCTGGTGAATCTTGCCCATGTGCTCAGGGTTTAGCTGATTGCCATATTTGGGGTCGGGAAGGAATTTTCCTCCAGGGCAGATTGGAGAGGCCCTGGAGGTTTTTTGCCTTCCTCTGTAGCATGGGGCATGGTTGACTGGAGGGAGGCTTCTCTGCTCCTTGAAGTTTTGAACCATGATTTAAGGACTTCAATAGCTCAGACATGGGTGAGGTTTTTCATAGGAGTGGGTGGGTGACGTTCTGTGGCCTGCGCTGTGCAGGAGGTCGGACTAGATGATCAGAATGGTCCCTTCTGACCTTAGTATCTATGAAGACAGTCTCCTGTTTTGCTCTTAATTTCCTAGGCTTCTTTCACATTTATTGCAAGGTGCTTAGATGTTATGTCAATAGAGTCCATGCAAGTACTTTAGATAGATAGCTTGCTCTGATTTTTCTATTTTGAGGGTATAGCTCTAAGGGCAAATTATGCCCTAAGTTGTGCATCCCAGCTTCCGCTGTCTTCAATGAAGAAGTTGAAGACTTTAACAAGTAAAAAAGGGACATACTCTATTTACAATTATGAGTGAAGAAATCTGAAACAATAACAAAAAGCAGCTCTTAACAAAATAATGGCCCTTCTCTGTTATTATTTGGCCTCTGTCTTTCTCGCAGACTAAAATTATCCAAAATACTGTTTTGCTCTAGCTCCAGGATACAGGTATTTGCTTGAACTCTCCAATGGAATTTAAATTTATAATTAAGTCTGTTAGAAGTTTTGCCTCAGGATAGGCTAAGTTTTTCAGGGTTTGGCCCATTATTTCACTGTTTTTATTTCAATTTCTTCAGGGTTCATTGCTCATAAATGCATGTTTGTTTTCATATGATAATACCACAAAAAGGAATAACTTTAGTGTTTTATTAGATTATCCATTTTACTGTTTTTAATACTTACAATGTCTAGTTCACTACAAAATATTATTGCAAGTTTACCTCTTTAGTGCCCAGTCATTGACTTCAGAAAGACTTGGGCCTAGCTTAGTGGTGGGCAACCTGTGGCATGCAGGCTGCATGCAGCCCATCAGGGTAATCCACTAGCAGACCATGAGACAGTGTTTACATTGACCGTCCACAACCACAACCATCTGCAGCTCCCAGTAGCCACAGTTCTCCATTCCTGGCCAATAGAAGCTGCAGGAAGTGGCAGCCAGCACATCCCTGTGGCCCTCGCTGCTTCCCGCAGCTCCCATTGGCTGGGAATGGCGAACCATGGCCACTGGGAGCTGCGGGTGGCTGTACTTCTGGATGGTCAATGTAAACACTGTCTCGCAGCCTACTAGCAGATTACTCTGATGGGCTGTGTATGGGACGCAGGTTGCCCACCACTGGCCTAGCTCTTCAAAGCTAGTTAGTCACCTAACTCCCATACCTTTGAGGATCTGGGCCTAAGGTCCTGATTTTCAGAGAGTCTGAACACCTGCTGCAGCCATGATTTCAGATGGAGTTGTGGGTCCTCGGTTATCAGTAAAGGTCCTGTATCTTTGCCCCACAGAAGCATCTCCTGCTTAGGAGTGGCCTCTGTCCTCTAAGGGCTAGGCTCTGCAGTGGGAGGGAGCAATTGCAGACCTAGCAAAGTCAATGGATCAACTGTCATGCTCCCCTGTGTGGCTCTTTGAACCTCTTCCAAAGCCTACTAAAGTTGTGGGAGTTTCCATTTACTTCACTGGACTTTGAAAGAGGCTCTGAGGGTAGAATCCACAATGCTACTTAGACACCTAAATGTGGCTTTAGGTGCGTAAGTCTCCCATTGTGATTCACAAAACTCCCACTGAACCCCGTAGGCATTTAAATTCCCTCTGTGCCTGAGATTTTCAAAATAAAAATTCCGTAGATACCTAAGTTTTTTGCCTTGGGGGAGGTGCATTGCTGTCTCACTCTAGCTGTCTGGATACCTATCTCCTGCCTAAGCCCCAGAGCAATTCACAAACTAGGGGAAGACAGATGCCTAACTGGCCTGAGGAGCCTGATCTGGTAGGTGCTATATGAGCACACCTATTGAATTAGGCCCCTTTCAAAAGCTGGCTAGAGGAGATGGTGGTGCCCACCTTATAATTTTTAATTCAGTGGTTAGAGCACTCACCTGGGAGGTGGGAAACCTACATTCAATGGAAGAGCTTCAACAGGAGAGACTGAGGGAGTCCTACATCAGAATATCCTGTAGCTCAGTGGTTGGAGCACTCTCCTGAGAGAATAGAGACCCCAGTTCTCATTCTTCCCCATCTGGTGGGGCGGGGTGGGGAGTGGGGAATTGAACCTGAGTCTCCTGCATCCTAGGTGAGTAGTCAAATCACTGGGCTAAAAGTTAGAAAGCCATTGCTGCTCCTGCCATTTTGTGTGTAATGAAGCACCTAACTCCTTCCCAGAAGAAACAACATAGGCCCCTACACCAGGAGAGGGGTTCCTGTTTGTGGATTGCTAGCAGAGCTAGGCACCTCCCTGCATTCTGGACTCAGGTACCTGTATCTGAGAAAGGAGTGGACCGTAGCACATTGGTGTCTCTCATTGGCTAACTTAAGCAGCCCTCCTTGCTTGACATGCTGGCTTTTGTGAAGCACATTCCTGTGATTTTTTTTTTTTTCCCCCTGAGGTGCTTAGTTAGGTGCCATGGAGTTCTGTGTTGCAACACCTAAGTCTCTGTGTGGATTCCACCCTTAGCGCCTGCCTTGCAGCAGTTATCAAGAAGTCAACCATTTTGTGGTAGGGATATAATCAGTGCTGAGTGTTTCTTTCTGATTTTGGAATTTGTCTTCATAGCTGAATTCGTCTCTATTGTATATTTTCCTTGGATGATTTTGAATGTCATAGGGACATTTGAAAGAAATGCAAACAAGTTTTGTATGTTTTCATTTCAGTATATTAAATGTCTCTTCTTGCTTGCTTTTCTTTTCCTCTTTCCCTTTTCACCCCACCACCTTCTCTGCAACTGATCTCATGCTGTTTTAAAAAGAATTTTTCATGTTTCTTTTCCTTTCCTTTACAAAAATGCTATCTTCTTGCTGCCCTACTATTGCACTATGCCGGGCTGAGTTGCCTACTTTTGAAGGCAATGTTTTCAATGTCATTCTCCTGTCAACGCTTGTTCCTCAAAGATCTGATCCCCGTTCACCACTTCTGCTTGAACCTTTTCTGGAAGACTCTTCCCTCCTATTACTTCAGCTTCTTCATCCTTTGCTCATGGGAGGAGTGAATGTCCATTCTGCCATAAGCTGTTTTGTCCCATGATCTCCAGCTGACCCTCTTTGCATTGTTATCTCTAGGAAGCTCTTTTGCAGGTATCATCAGGCCTCACCAAGCTGGAGATCACAATGCTGGTGCTCCAGTGTTTATCTTACTAGGATGAGGCTTAATTAGGATCTTCCTGTTATATGCAGAGCTACTTTTCACTGTGGCCCATTGTTTCCAAATTCTCTGCATCCCAAGCTACAGTGGTGTCCACTTCTCCAACCTGGTGCATCCCTGTTTTGTTTCTTTCCTTATCTTGACAGTTAGGCAATGGATTGCCATGTCTACCTGGAACAAGAGGCCCTAATGGAGTCTATTTTTTCCCTCTCGTTATTAAAGTAATTATCCTAAAAGGCATTTCCTATTCTCACCTATTTTCCTCACTAGGCTTGCACAATGTCTTGTGTGGCAAAACATACTCTCTCATTTGTCCTGCTACTGAAGTCTCTGTTTCTCTCCTCAAGCTCTGTCAGAAGGGTCTTCCAGCAGCAGGACCTTACCAAAATTCTTTTTCACATATTCATCTTTTCTGCAGACTCCTCCCTTGCATCATAGTCTGCAATGTTAAATGTATTGGTTTAAGTAGTACTATGTGAACAGGAGTTGTCATGGTATTTCATACTTTCACCTTTCCTAATAGCTTTCAACTAGAGTGAGACCAAAGCTTAAATGAAATATTTTCCAATGCCACGTCATTCTAAAGGACAGTTTCTAATTGTGAGTTGCTCCAGATTTAGAGCCCTCAGCTAGGACTTGGACAGGTGGGAAGTCAGGTAGGAGGACCCACAGGAAGTAGGATAAGCTTCTATGGTGCAAATCCTGAGGTAGGGGCTACAAGGAGTAGGGAGGTCCCTAGGGAAGCTGCCAGAGTCCCTGGTAGGGGGAAAACCTGCTAGAAAGAAGCAAGAGAGAAGAATTCTGCAAGAGTTGGGGAGGCCCTTAAGAAAGAGCTTCAGTGGAGCCCAAGAGGGATGGAAGAATTGTTATTTGGATGTTTAGCATTGGACTTAGACCTCTGGCCAAGACATTTGCAGTTCAGCCCCTTCAAGAGGTTAAAAGAAGTCCAATCAAGTCACAGAACGGAAAGGACAAGGTGGTGCAGTGCAGAGGAAGCAGCCAGAGAAGTATTAGAGATGCTAATCTGTGTAATACTGACTCCTGATGCAAGAAGGTGCTACAACTGTGAGCAGAAATGGTTACAGTGCCTAAATATAGGTATAGTGATCTGAATTTAGGAAGATGTTTTTTAAAAAAAATCTTGATCAATAAACCTAAAACATCTGATCTTAAAATGGATTTTCTACATATAAAAATGTCAGACCGGAATTTAGAGATTGTCTTTTGTCCTTCTGAGGCTACAAGGATGTTTTTTTGGGTCCCCTTTCAATGAACAGGATCTCCTATTTCTGGAATTACAAAACAGCCTGTCACTGGTGCAAGAATGATGCCCATCATGGGCATCTGGACAGTGCAATATTTTGGAGGGAAATTTCATATTTGGGGGAAGGAAGAAAACATTTTTGGCAGGCTGATTTTTTTTTAAAAAAACAGTGGTGGTTTGAAACTGCTCAGAGATTTGGAATGTTAGTAGTTCCAGAGGAAATAGATTTCTTTCCAGAAAGAGGATGAAGTGGTCAAAGCCATATAAGTATAGTACATTAGATAGCTTTGCAATTCATCACATGCATAGCACTACCACTACCACACATGTGGATGTGGAGTGTGTGCAAGGATACATAGATATGTTGTGGAATTTAAAAGCATGTACATTGTCATAGCTAGCAGCTACGTGATGGAGTCCTATTGTAACTATCCATGTGTCTAGAAAGGCATCAACTAACTTTCTGGCTAACAGAAAATGTAAATTGTCAGTAAACTTTATTTGCTGAATGCTTTTTCTTGCCCATGATGAAATGTTGTGGTTTCTGAAATGAGCAATAAATAAGATGACTATAGTTTTTAACATTGTGCAGTCCAGTATGCAGAGTCCTTGGCAGGGCTTCAGTGAGTATTATTGGAAATACATTAGTTCCATAAGCCTAAATTTGGAAATAGCTACAATAATATTAAGCACAAGCAGATTGTGAAAGCAAAATCAACCAAAGTAACATCAGGTCAGCACTGGGCCTATGTCATCCTATTTGTTTTTTCACTTACAAATCTAAGCTGATGGCCAACAAGTTTAGAAAAATTCCTGCACTTCCAAACAAGAAGAATATAGGAAAAAGGGATTATACGGCTAGTTTCCTGTCTGTTAACATAGGATTATAGAGACATCATTCTACATAAAGACAAATTTCTTGTGCTTGAGAAGCTCTTTGCTTTGTTAGAGATGTGAAGAAAATTCACAAGGGGCATCTGAAATCAAGTGAAACTCAGTTGGCTTCAGGTTTTATTACAAGCTCAAAGCTCCTCTCTGGCTTTGGGAAAGCTCAAGACTCTTTTGAACGAGGGCCAACTTATGATTTCACATTGGAACAGTATAAAACTTGCAAAAAAACCCTCAAAACAAATTCAGTTTTGCCTGATTTACATTTATTTTTGTAATTCATGGGAAGCGTGGACTCAAAGTAATATGTAGCAGGTGAAATGCTACAGGGAGGGGAATGAAAAGAATGTTTCTCCTGGAAAACACAAATGCTGAATTTCACACAATTCTATGGAATAGCTTAGTTCTATGCAATAGCCAATTCACTCCACAAAACTGGAGTGAAGGGTAAAGTGTTGTGGAGCAGAGTATTGTTGGCCAAATCCTCCCATGTGTTAGGACACCTTATCTTTGCACTGGTGAAGCTATTTTAAAACCCAGTTAGCTGGCCACAGGAGAGTCTTCCCACATAGAGAGAGCCTCAGGTTAAGGCAAAGCTGCCATAGACACTATGCCAACCCCTTCTCTGGAGTTGGTATTGAGGCCATAGAGAAAGGGGGCATGGCTGTGCACCAGCAATCCCACTCTGCCATAAAATCCCTTGGGACTAGGGTTGTGGACTTTAAGCCACCTTTGCAGTCCTCCTCTCTGAAGCTATACTGCCTGTCCCTATTGCAGCTGTAGATCTAGCCCATGAAAGCAGATGTGCTACCAGCTCAGATTTTTTTTTTCCTCATGGCTCATCCTGATATTTACTCACCTCCTGGATATTGTCACTGGTGCCTGCCATTCAGAGATTGATCAAACTAACAAACCACCTTAGTAAAAGAAGAAATGCCTCTGATTAGACAGACTGCTGGGGCTAAATAAAATCAGATTTGGTGCTACATGGATCCTAACAGAAGAGTGAGTCTAATGCTTCAGATCCCTGATCTTATATTTTTATAGGCATTTTTCTTTAATTTGTGATAGTGTGTGCATCTAGGCTGATATCTAATTTTGTGGGAGCTTTGGAATCCAAATGAAGATCAGGATCAGAACTCCATAGTTAGCACTATGAAACCAAAACTGTATGTACAAAGAATTCAGGACTCTGAGCCATTCAAAATCTGCATCCATATTTGCTTTGCTTAGTGAGGATCTGATTTTTGGTCTTTTAAAGATGCTGACTGACCCATTCTATTGTCTGATGCTGAATACGATGTACTCAGATAATGGCATGTACAGTATATACCTTAAATAATGTGAAAAGAGAGAATAGTTGCTGGAGCTAAACTTCTTCTGTGGATTGTAACTTTCCACCCTCTGCCCCTCATTTCTCTGTTTTGTTGGGCACTTTTGAAAAAAATGGGAAAAATACCCCGCAAATGCTCATCTCCTCAAAGGCAGATATACAAATCGGTTTGTAGAAGAAGACAGCTGAAATGTATTCTGTTATATCGCCACAGATAAGTGGACCAGTGCTCAAGCCATTAATTATATCTGTCACTACACTTGTTATCTTATATCCTAAGTGCTATGCACTGGCACCTGAACTCCATAACAGGTGTCTTCAGAAATATAGTGGAATTGTGTAGGTGAAACCAATTGTCAGACAGATAAACTCACAAAGATTCTAAGTCTATCTTCAATAATCATGGCATATACAGTCTAAAAAGTCTTGGAACATCCATAAAGCAGAGTGAGGAGTTAGGCAGAGGGGTGGGAAATTCTTTTTTTGACGACTACATTTTATTTATGCTGCTATTCTACTATTCAGATCTGAAGGACACTTAGAATTAAAGGGTTTTCCTTCCATGTAATTCTCAAAATTTCAGTATGGGGGAGATTGGGAGAATAACTGAGTTCAGAGAGAAATTACAGTAGAATCTATCATCTAAGGGTTTGTCCAGGGTTTAAACTGGATTGATTTGACATGCATGATTTAACATAAAATATGCAAGCTGCATTAATAGTGTAGACATGGTATGGCTGTGCCCTGTTTCAATTTGCATCACTGTGTGCAAATGGTGTTGGCTTGCTGAATACTGAGAATGAGGTCTCTAGGTACCACTGTAATAAAAAATAATAGTAAGGAATTTACTCACTGCATTAAAAGTGTAAGCAGAGTCAGGATGAGCTTTACCCTGATATATGGTGGTGAGTTGTGGCAAGCTGTGGAAAAGAACTTCAGGGGCTGATCTCATTTGCATAGGCACACCCACCCCGCCTAGCATGAGCCCATAGCTGCCTAAATGGTCACTTTGGCTGCTGTGAGATCCCCAGTTTCTCTGTTATTGGGGCAAGAAGAATAAATTGTAATTATCCTGATTATGTGAATCAAGGACAGTGGAGCAGTACTTGGTCTTTTGTTATGATGGAGGGACTCCCCATCAACTAGTAGCACTCGCTAGGCAAGGGACATGGATTCCAAACTCAGTGAATTGAGAAAAGTTGGGGACAGGTATAACTTAGATAATATTTTTACTTCAGAGTCCAAGAGACAGACAAGGTTTTTATCTTAAGGCTAAAAGACCAAAAACATCAAGACACTTGATCATGGCCTTTGATAGGCCAAGAGACTACCGACACTTGATCTTAGCTATAAGGCTGAGAAGCGGAACATGGTATGGGGCCACTGGTGAGGGCCTTACATGCTAATTGCACTTCCTCCTCTTTCCATTGTGGAATATCAGAGCTAATTTTGATTCCATTAGGAGTCTAGTTACTGGCTGCTGAGCTGAATTCACTTTGGGCCAATGATGCACCAGCACTGAGGCTCCCCTACTACAGGTTGAAATCACAAAAGAGCTACACTTACTAAGAGCTGAAATCACTGAGTGTTGTGTTAAGTAGTGGGGGAGCCTGAAGATATATTGCGGAGCAGTTTGCGGGACAGCTGGCAGAGCAGAGTGGCTCTTGGAGCAGAGCAGAGGGCTTGTGGGATGGCTGGAGTGGCTCATGGGATAGCTGGCAGAGCAGAGCGGCTGGTGGAGCGGAGCAGTTTGTGGGATGGTTGGAGCAGCTCATGGGGCGCGGCTGGCAGAGAGGAGCGATTCATGGGACAGCTAGTGGGGCAGAGCAGAGCCTCATGGAGAGGTGGGGCAATTGGCTTTGGACCACGTAAGGTGCCCCTTAACCCCCTCCCCCCCATCTCCACCCAGGTTGGGAAGTAAAACTCTGCAGATAAACTTTCGAGCTCTGGTGCTGCACTGACCAGGGACAGAGAATTTTGGGTTGTTGGACTTTTGGGACTTTGGGCGACTTTGGGTCGCTGGACTCAAGAACCAAAGGGAAAGGACATGCCGCAAATTGCTTGGGGTGGGTTTTTTTGCTCATGGCTTGTGTTATGAATCCTGTTGGTGGTATTTCCCCAATATAATGCCACATTGTTTCTCTCTGTTATTAAAAGTCTTTTGCTACATTCAGCCTCTGTGCTTGCGAGAGGGGAAGTATTGCCTCTTGGAGGCGCCTAGCGGAGGTGGTATATATTTGTCCCAGGTCACTGGGTGGGGGCTCGAGCCAGTTTTGTATTGTGTATTGGAACGGAACCCCTTGATACTGAACCCAGCCCTTGTTGCTGACAACTCTGATGGGCAGAAGGGTTACAAAGTATAGAAATGAAACAAAAGTGCACTCTTCAGAGTGCTTGACCACTGATCAGTATGAGCTTTAAGAGCAAAGGACAAGCATACATGTCTTGCTACAGGAGGATATTGAATTGCCATAAAGGTGTCAAGCAAAGGTTAAGGAGCTGAAGAAGAATATATTCCTCAAGTGGGAGGCAAGAGAAATCCTAGGATGTTTTTCATGTGACAATCCATCCATCAATAAATATTGGAAGTCAAAAGGTCCTTCACATATAGTACCAAGTGTCAAGACTTTCCATCTCATTTTAAGAAAATTCTATAAATAGTAATTACACTGATTCTAATAAAATAGCAAACATTTGGCATTTGACTTCATAAATACTACATGTTGACAACAAAGGATAAAGAGCTATACAATACCCTTGCACGTGAAAAAGCATAAACAGAAATATATGCTAAGATATGTTGCAAGCTATCAGAGAATTCTGTTGCATGCTATCAAACCTAAGTGGAAAACAGATTATGTAATAGGTGTGGTCTAAAATAACAATGGAAGCATCAACAATACTGAAACACTGTCAGAGAAGTACCACTGAAACAAACTCATCCTCTACAACTAGGCTCTATAACCCTTGCATAAATTCTGTAAGCCTCACAAAAACTGATAGCTGTGTGCCAGATTAACAATACTAGATACAATATGAACCATCCATCGTTCTCCTGACAGAAGTCTGCATTACCCATGTGTTCTTACTTGTACTTTATTGGCTACTTATTTGCTGGATGTAATCCAGGTGGCAACCACAAGTAGAAATCTTTAATGTTTTTTTCATCAAAACATTTTTTACAAAATGTGACTTTTTGACAAAAATATTAATGGTTTCCAGAAACATTTCACACTGGTTGAAATTTTCCAGTTTTAAATGAAAATTTGATTTTTTTTTTTTTACCAAAAATGATGTTTAAACCCCTTCCCCACATTACTTTTCAGTTTTTAATTTAAAAAATGAAATTATTTTTCCCCAACAATTTTCATGAAAAACTGGCTCTTTTTTGACCAGCTCTAATTATATGTCTCCTGTCCTTCACCCTCCTGCATCACCTTCTTTTCTGTCTTAATTTATGGTGCCAGGACTGTCCCCGTGACAGAATAAATGAGGTTTGGCCAATCCACACAATTTTTTTGTTATAATCTCTCAAATTCACATAACATCTGCTGGTTTTGAGGAAGATTATATGGATTAAAAGATTTGCCAGCTGAGTCCTTTCACTGACAGCCCCCCATTTTATTCTTCCACAGGGGTATTTTGGATGACATGTGTTGATGGCTTTAGATTTTGAAAAAACTGCATTATTTTGATGAAGTTATTGAAATAATGAGAGTCTGAAGAATTATATTTCTCAGAGATGACTCTGGGATATGTAGAAATGCAATGGCTGGAAACCATTAATGGCACTAATATCTCCCCACTCCTCCTATCAGCCTTATCTGAAAGGCTGGCATTACAGTAAAGCATTTTTTAAAAACATCCAGCACTACTATGGGCAGGTACTTAGAAAATGGATGAAGTGTAATGTGACTTGAGGACTGTAATTAATTATTAACATCAATAAAGTTATTAATAAAGTGTGTTTGCTCTCATACCTTAGTGATCATTAAGGACAACTTCAACACGTGTCATCCTGATCTGAATACTTCACAATGAGGATTCAGGCATCTAATGTCCAAAAAGTACATTTCATTATCAGTCACAGAGCCTGGTTTTCCTTTCATTTGCAACAGTGTAAATCGGGTATTATTCCCTTGAAGTCAATGGAGTTAGACCTGTGTAAGACAAAGACTAATTAGTGCCATAATGTCAAAGGAAAACATAAGGACACAACTACCTCAAACATCTCAGGTTCTAACTCAGAAAAACTGCAGGACAATTTCCGCTAGGGGCACAATAGGGGCATAAGGGAGGGCACTGAGCATGGAAGGGAGAGCCCTTCTCGGGAAAATTCTGGTTGTACCCCTGGCTTCTACATAAATCTCTGGCCTGCAGAAAGGTGGGAATTCACCTTTTTCTGTGCAAACTACTTTCTCTGTAATCAGCAGGAACACTCTCTCCTGTCACTTCACACTCTTACAAAAGCCTTTTCCAGCATGCTTGTTTTGTAGCTGCTCCTTTAAATGTGGGAGAGAGAAGCAGGGTAGCCGTTAGGTGGCCATTTTGCTTCTGGCTGCTGTAGGTTACATCTTCCTCTCCTCCAGCTGATAAGTTTTATTTTTTTTAAATTTCTACTACATTTTCCCCTGGATTTTTCCCTTATTCTTATTTGTGAAGATGTGACACATCCTCTTGCCAATCAGCCAGTGCCTCCTGAGGACTAACCATATCCTTACACTAAGCCTGAGAAAATTCAGGCCAAAAGAAGGGATATATTTTTGCTTTTCTTTTTTAAAAGATAGACGGGAGGTTGGGTTTGGCAGGAACTGCCCTAGGACACCATAATAAAATAGCTTTAGACCTGTAAGTGGTTTTAAAGTCAATACTAAACTTTGAATCAATCTGCTGTATCCAGCTGGGGTTGTTGCTTTTATTTGATAACCATAAAGTTTTACTCAAGTTAGTTACATAAATCCCAAGAGGGGTCTCTATGGCTTTGGATACATGAAGTTGTTCAAAGGAGGGTTCATGAGAGAGGAATTTGCAGCTCTTGAAAGAGGGTGCTCTAGAGAAGCAAATGCCTGGATTTGTGTTCTCTCTCTCCCTCTCATACCCAGCACTCCTTGAGTTCCAAGTATGATATTCACAGTGTACTTTTTTTCCATGGTTGAGGTTAATTTACCTGAGGCTATGAAGCCTTTGCAATAACTAGGACAATCTAAATAAATCCCTAGGAACCTGAGCTCATTAATTACTTTTAAAACTCTATTAATTACAAGGGTGTTAGTTCTGATTTGCATGTGGTGTGAGGTCAGAACTGAGCCGTCTGATTCAAGGAAGTTTCCTGCCTCAGAAGTTGTTCAGTTCTTTAAGGGGATGGGAGGGTGATTCTAGATTAGGAAGTGGTGTTCTCAGTTCATGTATGATTGAATCACCAAGAAGTATTATGTAAATTAGGAAATTGTCTCTGTTTTGGTGAAATCTTAGTATTTACAGTCCAGACTTGGTTGGCAGCACATTTACAGAATACAGTGATGCTTTCTGACTGGCTATAGTTAATATTATAATGGTGTCTGTAAAAGCCAATAAATACAAAGGCTGGCAGAGTTGCTTATTCTTAGCTATAAATTACATTTAATTAAAAATAAAACATTTTGGCCTTGTGCTAAAAGTGCTTTGGGAGCTCTAGAAGTGCACCTTTTATTCAGTCTTAAAGCTTACATACAGAAAATTAGTATGTTAGAAATAAAAACCCTAGGGCTGCTGTGTGATGCTTCCAGGGGGTACCAGGGTTGTGAAGCACCTCATTTCTACCTGCCCTTAGTGTGAGGACACCTTGCTTTTGCCTCCTGGGAGCGAGGGGTACGGAAGTCCATGGGTAACACGAGCATTTGCTGCTAGGCCTACACTGTCTCTCTACAGGTTAGCAAAAGGCATGCTCCAATCTCCGAATGTCCCCCTGGAGTGTCCAATGCCTGATCCACTGACCGCTCATGTTATTCGCAGATTTGCTGCTCCCAAAGAAGCAGTACATCCAGCTCACCAGTTCAATCACTGCTCTACTTAACACACAGCACTTAGATATGTTTATAGTGAAATCCAATATAGGTTTATTTAATAAAGCACACAGATCAAGTAATAGCAAGTAGAAGCATTGGAAACATAATGATAACTTATAAAGTAAAATAGTAACACACATTCTAGAGCCTCAACTTAATTAACAAGATACTTTCATGTCTAAAGTGTTTCTCACCAGCGCTTTACTGCCATGCTGGCTGTGACCCTCTTTTCATGGGACAATCATACTGTCAGCTTCTCTCCTTGGTGAAGGATAAAATCTGGTCTCCTCTTTTTATTTTTTTTATACAGTTACAGACTATTGTCTTTTACCCCTGGAGGTCCTCTCTTCAGGAGCTCATCTTGGGGTTTCTTTGTCTTTGTAAATCCTCAGGCCCACACCTGGTTCAGGATATTTTTTTTACTGTCTATCTCCAAGGATGCCCATTATTCTATATGCTGTTTGAGTTAGTCCTGAGGCTCACCTCAATTCAGCTGACATGCTTTACTTCAACAGTTTTGGAACCTAATATGGGAGTTGTACTTTGTGTGCCTCATGTTCCTATTCTCCTTTGTGGGTCCAGGTTCACAAGTCAGATTGCATCATGGAAGTTGTAATATAGTGGTACACAAAAAGGGAGACCAATGTGCATCATGGAAGATGTAGTCTTGGCCCATAGAGGAGAATGAAAGCACAAGGCACTTGAACTATAACTCTCATCAAACATTGTGGCAGCATTTCCAAATAGAAATGTTTGATTTTTAAATTGAAATATGCCACCCAAGGCTAAGGGGCTGTTTGATTCTTCATCATCAAAAGTATGATGGAAAATGTCACTGAAAAGTTTTGATTTCACTGAAATTTTCCATGGAGGGGAAAATCCATTGTCTAACCATCTCTAAAAACCCTAAGGAGGAGCTCTAGCATGCACTGTACCTATTTTACAGTCTAGTAGTTAGTGCAGAGGACTGGGAAATACAACCCACAACCCCCATCTCTCTCACTGACTGACTGTGCAACTTTGGGGTGAATCTCTTAAACTTTTTGTGCCTCAGTTTCTTCATCTGTAAATGGTTATAATAATTCCTATCTCAGAGGAGTGCTGAAAGGTTTATGTAATTAATGTTCTTAAAGTACTTTGATATCTCTGGATGAAAAGTGCTATAAAAGTGCAAATGTGTTAAAATCAGACCATATTTTAGCACTAGCTAAAGTCAAATGGATCAAAAAGTCAATTGCATATTAATTTAAAATTCAATGTACATTGTATCAAAACTCATTTATGGACATGTAGAACACAATTTTAAATGAAAATACCCCTAGCGTGTTCTCTATGAAAATATAGAATGTTGGCTGACATGGCTTTTATGAAATATTCTCAGATAATAATGCTGCAGTTTGCTATAAAGGGTGAAGTCAGTAACTGCTGTAAGAATTTCTTGAATAGATGTTAAATTTTTGCTGTGTGCTCCATTTCCGTCCACAGAGAGAATGCTGAAATCCTCACTTTATCTCTCTAAAGTTGATAACCTTAATACCAATTGATGTCTGATGCTTGGTAAAATTATTTCCCAGGATTACTGTGATTTCTAAACATAGTAACTTGCTTTTCCATCATTATCATATCATACCTACAACTCTTGTCCATAATTTTCCCTGGTGTGCATGAAACCCCACACCATTTATTGCTCTTATTGATGCACATCTGGTTAGGCTTGCCAAAAATGAATTATTTTCAGTGTAAAAAAAGAGAGCCTTTCTTGCCTTCTTTACAGTCCACTTCCTTATGCAGTATTGATTACTATTATTCTTTGAGAAATATTTCCTCATCCTCAAGATCATATTTTTTCCAGCTCACTGTGGATAATTTTGACGTGCTAAAACCACGGATTCTTTGAAGGGCCAGCATTCATGTCTGTGGTTAATGGTTAATTTATTTTTGAGGAAATAGATGTCTTTTGGTTCCTATTAATATTATAAACACAGTCTTTATTTCTGATTACAACCATAATCTTTTCTTTGCCATCTTTTTACCATCACTATTAAATATTCTTTTTTAAAAAAATTATTTCCTGAAAATGTAAAGGTGATACAGCTTCTCATTCATAATGTCTAAAAAGGTTGATATTGTGGCTTTATACTGTATATTACATTAAAAATAGTACATTAAAAGAACATGATCAAAGTTGCAAAGTCAAGCACTCAAAAGGTAGGAGATGCCAAAATTAAGGTTGCCTGTGCAGTCTTGTACATATCTACTATGATAGTCTTTAATTACATGATCATATAGTATTTTTCCCATAGAATCTGTGCTTCATTAAGTGCACACTTAGTAAACAGCTAGAGAGTATTAGAGCTGGTCAGGAATTTTCTGATGGATTTTTTTTTAATCTGAAAAATGCTGAGTTGTTGAAACCAAAACTGTTTGCAGATATGTGTTGGCTTTGACAAAACTTTAATCAGGAAAGGTTCTCAGGTTCAGGATGGAATGTCTGGTCAAAACTGGGGTGTGAGGGAGGTGAGGGGGTGAGGAGAGGGAAAGGGGCATGCATCTTAGCCTGAGTTCCCATATCTATGTCTACACTACAGCTTATGTCGGTGGAACTTATGTTGCTCAGGGGTGAATGTTTTTTTTTTCAATATCTTCATAAATGATCTGGAGGATGGTGTGGATTGCACTCTCAGCAAATTTGCGGATGATACTAAACTGGGAGGAGTGGTAGATACGCTGGAGGGGAGGGATAGGATACAGAAGGACCTAGACAAATTGGAGGATTGGGCCAAAAGAAATCTAATGAGGTTCAATAAGGATAAGTGCAGGGTCCTGCACTTAGGATGGAAGAATCCAATGCACCGCTACAGACTAGGGACCGAATGGCTCGGCAGCAGTTCTGCGGAAAAGGACCTAGGGGTGACAGTGGACGAGAAGCTGGATATGAGTCAGCAGTGTGCCCTTGTTGCCAAGAAGGCCAATGGCATTTTGGGATGTATAAGTAGGGGCATAGCGAGCAGATCGAGGGACGTGATCGTTCCCCTCTATTCGACACTGGTGAGGCCTCATCTGGAGTACTGTGTCCAGTTTTGGGCCCCACACTACAGGAAGGATGTGGATAAATTGGAAAGAGTACAACGAAGGGCAACGAAAATGATTAGGGGTCTAGAGCACATGACTTATGAGGAGAGGCTGAGGGAGCTGGGATTGTTTAGTCTGCAGAAGAGAAGAATGAGGGGGGATTTGATAGCTGCTTTCAACTACCTGAAAGGGGGTTTCAAAGAGGATGGCTCTAGACTGTTCTCAATGGTAGCAGATGACAGAACGAGGAGTAATGGTCTCAAGTTGCAATGGGGGAGGTTTAGATTGGATATTAGGAAAAACTTTTTCACTAAGAGGGTGGTGAAACACTGGAATGCGTTACCTAGGGAGGTGGTAGAATCTCCTTCCTTAGAGGTTTTTAAGGTCAGGCTTGACAAAGCCCTGGCTGGGATGATTTAACTGGGACTTGGTCCTGCTTTGAGCAGGGGGTTGGACTAGATGACCTTCTGGGGTCCCTTCCAACCCTGATATTCTATATTCTATGAATAAACCACCCTCAGAGCAACATAAGTTACACCAACCTAAACGCCAATGTGGACAGCGCTATGTTGGCAGGAGAGCTTCTCCCGCTAACATAGCTTCTGCTGCTCATGGAGGTGGTTTTATTATGCTGATGGGAGAGCTCTCCCATTGGCATAGAGCGTCTTCACCAGATCTGTGGTAGTGGCGCAGCTGCTCCGCTGCAGCACTGTACATTTAGACATGCACACAGATTCAAGTCCCTGCATTGCCTGGAGCTGAGCGAGGCTACAATCCTGGCTCTTCCACATCCTGAGGGAGTGCCCTAATCACTGGGCAACTGGCTCTTTTGTCTCTCTCTGTCTCTGTCTCGCTCTGTCATAAAATATTTTTGAGAGGTCTGAATTTTGTTCCAATGCAGAACGAAAATTAATGTCAAAACCTCAGTTTTTTCCAAAATGGAATTCTAGTTTTCAAGCCGCCCTTATTCAGTATTTTGTTTTTTCTTAATGACAGGTTTCAGAGTAGCAGCTGTGTTAGTCTGTATTCACAAAAAGAAAAGGAGTACTTGTGGCACCTTAGAGACTAACAAATTTATTAGAGCATAAGCTTTCGTGAGCTACAGCTAAAGTGAGCTACAGCTAAAGTGAGCTGTAGCTCACGAAAGCTTATGCTCTAATAAATTTGTTAGTCTCTAAGGTGCCACAAGTACTCCTTTTCTTTTTGTTTTTTCTTGTCATTGTTCAATGTGTGGTTTCTTGCCCCATTTACTGAACACTGTGTCAGTCCTGCTGAGAAGACAGTTATTAATTTCCACATGGACTTACCACTATAAGAGCTAGTTTTTATTATTTATTTTAGTATGAATGTTTCATAGGCATTAACTAATTTATATTCACAGTCCTGCTGTGAGCTGAGTGGTATTATCCTCACTCTACAGATGGGGAACTGAGGCTGAGAGAGATGGAGGTCAAAATCAGCCACTAATCATGGTGCTTAATTTGAGACATGTAGGACCTTATTTTTCAGAATTTTGGCATTCTACAGTACTTCACGTATTCAAGCCCAACTCTTACTAACTTCAGTTGCATCTGTGAGTGCTCAGGACTTCTGCAAATCCCCCAGGATCTCAAGTTAGGCACCTAGAAAATGAGAAACATATAATTTGTTACCACCTGGGAAAAGCTTATTTTAAGTGACTTGCTTAGAATCACATAGGAATTCTTTGACAGAGGCAGGGATAGGATCTACCTATCTACGGCAGCATTCAACTGCCTTAACCGCAAGCCCATCCTTTGTTTTCCTGCAACCCCTGCTTCATTCACCACACACCTTCCAACATCTGCAATAAATTTCATGAGTTCCTACACGCAACATGTCCCTTCACACTCCTGCTCCACCCATTGCACAGGTTCACACTGTGCACTGAGTGAGGCAGAGGTCCTGTGGAAAAAGTAGTATGTGACCATGTAATCAAAGACTGTTTCTTAATGCATACAGACAGGCAATGTTAGTTCTGGCATTTAGGAACTTTTGAGTGCTTGATTTTGTAATGGTAATCAAGTTGGCTTTTTTAAAAGAAACATTGCTTTTTAAAATAAACTAGGAAATTACACACAAACACACACAGCATCACTGAAAAATAAGAAATGCCATTATATAGCATCATATTAAAGAACCATGTGGGTGTCAGCAAGATTGGAACCTTTGTATGCATCACACAGTCCTCTGCCAGTTGACTTCTGCTAATGGAGTAACTGTTAGCAGTAGAATAACAGAAGTGTAGGACTGGAAGGGACCTCGGAAAGTCAACTAGTCTAGTCACCTGCACTCGGAGCAGGACTATGTAATAACTAATAACTGTAATAACAAACAGGTTTTTGTCTAACCTGGTCTTTAAAACTTCCAATGACGGAGATCCCACAACCTCCTTAGGCATATTGTTCCAGTGCTTAACCATCCTGACAGTTAGGAAGTTTTTCCTAATGTCCAACTCAAACCTCCTTTTGCTGCTTTTTAAGCCATTGTTTCTTGTCCTATCATCAGAAGTTAATGAGAACAGTAACTTTATCCTTTATCTGGACCAGCATTAGAGGAATGCAACACTTTCCAAGTGGGTTTCACAGATATTGGCTGACAGCAGAGGAATGTTAATGCTCAGGAATTCTGGGTTCCACTCCAGGCTCTTGAGGGGCATATGTTTTAGTGTGCACAGACTCTTCTGCCTGTTCTACTTCAAGCTTGACCCCTTCTGCCCATCCCCTCCAAACTGTCCCAGTTTCAACCCCTCAGGTTTCTTGTCCTAAGTCCCAGTCTCCTTTCCTAGTGAGTTGGGGTCTCCCCAGCTCCCAGTCCCTTTGCCCAACCAGACCAAGTACCCACCCTACTGTTCCTCATCCAGTCTTTCTCTTCTTTCCCCGTCCTTCAGTTGCACCCCAACACACATTCTCCAGTCCCATTAGGTTCCAGTCTTGGTTATCCTCCTGGGCTGCTAGTCCAATCTAATTCCCTGTACCCCCAATCTCCTTGCCCAGACAGTCCCATCTCTCCTGCTGCTCACTGGCTCCTCATAAGAACTGCCTCCCCCCGTCCATCTCTGTTTCCCTAAATCCTACCATTTCTAATTTTCTTGCCCAGCCAGTCTCATTCTCCCCACCTGGCTCCCCATTCAATCCCACTTCTCCCCTCTCCCTGCCACTGGCTCTCTGTCCACTATCACTCCCTTTTCCCTCCATGTCTCTGGCCCACCCAGTCTCAGTCTCTTCCCACCCCAAACTCCTGTCCCACTTTTGCTTTCTCTACCATCTCCCAGCCTCTTTTCCCATTGGTCTGTCTCTTGACCCCTCTGCATTTGAATCAGGCAGTTTCCGCCTCCATATTGCCTGGGTCCAGCAATGGGGGAAGCATATAGATCACAGGAGAGAAAGTATTCCTGCATTCAGTTACAGCTCCCACCCTTGGCCTGCAGCAGATCAGAGCAGCCATTGCAGAGAAAGTCCTGCCTAGCTCCAGGCTGGAACATGTTCAGTGTGGATGGAATCTTTGTGGAATTTAGCTCCTAAATACTAATGAGTCTCTACTGATTATGCATGAACTGCCATTTTTCAAAGGTCAAATTTGGGAAGATTTTTGCAAGAATGGCAAAAGGCATATTGCTCACATAAAGGCCATCCAACTGCCAAATTTCAAATTCCTGCTCCTAAGTACAGGGATGCTAGAGCTTTTCAAAGAAAAGGTTCCCAGAAATTTTTAAAATGGAGAAAATGCTCTCCTGGAATCAATTACCTATTGATTTCAGAATGTGAATGTCCCTGGTTTTTAAATCAACACTGAAAAAGTTCTTCTGACTTGCTGTTGGACACAAAGCTCAGAAAAAAAAAAAGGTTAAAAAAATCAGACAACTTCATGGGGCGGAGGGAGAGAATCTTCAGATCAAGGAATAAAACTAACAAATCAAGAAATAGTTTAGATTCTTTCACCTGTTTTAGATCATCATTTAGACATAGAAGGCCAAAAAGTAGATGGGGAAACACCAAATTCCAGACACTTCAGCAGGTGCCTTAAAAGAGCCAAATGTTCCAATGTTAGTATTTTATATAATCATGATGCATGATGACACTCTGGAGAAGGATACTCAGTGTTTCTCTCACTCAGCTGCCCAGGCCTCTCTGGCACATTCACACACAGCACTCTGAATGATGTAGGTCAAGGCCTAAAAGGTATCTACAGTTTTCAAGTTACATTTTAAACAGGCTTCTGTTGATTAGCTGTGCATCCTTTGATGTCTCTGTTCCATTTTATAGAATGATTTGAAAAAAGTTAAAACATTCTTAAATATTTGGAAAAGGCATTGGGGGATAAATGTTTGGCACCACATACCTAGGTCGAAAATGTAAAAGAAAATTTTATTTACATGATGGTGGCTTTATTTTTTAACAGTGCTGATGAAACATGCCAGATTAATAGAACTCTGGAAATTCAAGTCCTCTGTTTTTCTAACAGAGATGTTTGTCACTCTGCCCCAGCAGTATAACTGAATGGTGATTCACCATTGGAACAAACTGACAAGGGAAGTGGTGTATTCTCCCTGATGTCTTCAAATCAAGACTGGATTCCTTTTCTGAAGATATGCTTTAGTTAAACTAAAGTTATTGCAGTCAGTAAAATGTAAATGGGGCTTGTCTATGTGAACAAGACAAACTAGTGACAAATTAGTGGAGTGTGAATCTATCCTGCACTAGCTTGCTGAACATGAATTGTCCGTGTGAACCCTGCTGATGTGCAATAATAGTTTTGTTCATCAGGCTCCACCCAGACAGTTCCTGTGCAGCAACTACTGTGGGGTAGATTCACACCTCAGCTTGCCACTAACTAAATGCTCATATAGACAAACCCTGGGTGACATTTAATGGCTTGTTCTAGACAGGGGGTCAGACTGGATGATCTAATGGTCCCTTCTGGCCTTTAACTCTGAATTATGAGCTGGAAGGTCATACCACCTACATTTGTTTAAAAAGATGCCACGTGCGAGTGGTGGCTTTTCTGAGGTGGATCCTTATGCACTGAGTGGACTTTATCCACCAACTAATTTTATCTGTTTATTGCAACTGCCATCAGATGATTACTGGTCACTATTGATGCAGTCTAAAGATGAGCAAGTGATTTAGAAGTGAAAGGCTCAGTATCACATTATTAAAACATTAGCCTCTCATGTCTCAAAGTACATTCTTATGTTTAGTTTTAGGGAATGTGAGACATAGTCACACTCAAAGCTGAGAAAATGAAATTAAAGTAAAAGACAATCTTTTTTTATCACATGCCATTCATGGTTGTGTAAAATTACTTGGTTTTATTGGATACTGTACCTTTCTTTAAGTAGGTGCTGTAGTTTTGAGATGTTGTGTAAATTGATCTATCAACTTGTGATGAGACAATTGCTAAGGTTACCATACTCTTGTATGAATAAACAGACTCTTCTGGCAGCCATAACTCCGAGAACCCATTTAAAAGAAATAAATAGCATTTTCTTCCTGGTTGCATAAATCATATAAATAAACTTTTGATATATAGCCTATTCGGAGTAACACTCCGATTGCTTGACATTCTTTGACTAGTAAGTCTCCATAATTGCATGTTTATACTTATTGATGACTGTAGTGAGGGGGACTGGCTTTCTATGGACCCAGACGGGGAGGAACCCCTCACTGAGCCCTGGTGGGTGGAGCTGGCTGTGCTCACCTCTACGACTGGAAGTCAGTGGGCAGGACAGGAAGTATACAGGCGGGTCTGAAAGCTCAGTTGGGCTGCAGCTGCTGGAGGAGCCACATGCCTCCGGCTTGCTCCCAAGCTGGGAGACTGCTGCTGGCACCTGGGAAGCTGAGGACTGGCCAGAGCGGCCGGAGCCATACGCTGACCCAACCGCAGAGGATTTGCAGCACTACCACAGGCCTTCTACCCGGACGATGTGGACAAACCTCTACAAGACCAGGTATACCCTGAGGGTAAGGTAGAAAGTGGACCGGGGTAGCCAGCCCTAGTCAGGCTGCAGCACCGCCTGGGCATAGGTCAGCGTATTGCGGTCAGGATCCCTGCTGACCCAGTGGCAAATCCCGCTGCCACTGTTAGGCTGAGTAGAGGGGAATAATCACTTCTCTTGATCTGCTGGCAACGTTCCTACTTTTTTAGCTGGCATTGCAAGGTATTTATGTGCCAGATATGCTAAACATTTTTTTGCTCCTTTGCTTTGGCTACCATTCCAGAGGACATGCTTCCATGCTGATGACGCTCATTAAAAAAATAATGTGTTAATTAAATTTGTGACTGAATTCCTTGGGGGAGAATTGTATGTCCCCTGCTCTGTTTTACCCACATTCTGCCATATATTTCATGTTATAGCAGTCTCGGATGATGATCCTGCATATGTGGTTCATTTTAAGAATACTTTCACTGCAGATTTGACAAAACGCAAAGAAGGCGCCAATGTGAGATTTCTAAAGATAGCTACAGCACTCGACCCAAGATTTAAGAATCTCAAGTGCCTTCCAAAATCTGATCGGGTCAGGGTGTGGAGCATGCTTTCAGAAGTCTTAAAACAGCAACACTCTGATACGGAAACTACAGAACTCAAACCACCAAAAAAGAAAAATCGACTTTCTGCTGGTAGTATCTGACTCAGATAATGAAAATGAACATGCATCAATCCACACTGCTTTGGATTGTTATTGAGTAGAACCCACCAGCAGCATAGATGCATGTGCCCCGGAATGGTGATTGAAGCATGAAGGGACATATGACTCTTTAGCACATCTGGCAAGTAAATATCTTGCGACCCTGGCTATGACAGTCTCATGAGAACATCTGTTCTCACTTTCAGGTGACATTGCAAATAAGAAGCAGGCAGCATTATCTCCTGCAAATGTAAACAAACTTGTTTGTCTGAGCGATTGGCTGAAGAAGGAGGACTGAGTGGACTTGCAGGCTCTAAAAGTGTTACTTTGTTTTATTTTTGAATGCAGTTTATTTTGTAAATAATTCTACATTTGTAAGTTCAACTCTCATGATAAAGAGATTGCACTGCTGTATGTCAATTCGGTGAATTGCATTATACTATTTCTTTTGTTTTTTTTAAAGTGCCAATACTTGTAATAAAAAATAAATATAAAGTGAGCACTGTATACTTTGTATTCTGTGTTGTAATTGAAATCAATATATTTGAAAATGTAGAAAACATCCACAAATATTTAAATAAATGGTATTCTATTATTGTTTAACAGTGTGATTAATCGCTTTAATCGCATGATTAATCACAATTAATTTTTTTGAAAGCCCTCATTTCTAGAAGTGCCTATTTTGCTTTCCCTGTGCTATTAATAATTTTTTATGTCTATACAGAGGAGATGAATAAGAGTGAATATAGTAAATGACAGAGGAGAGAATAACCTGGGGGAAGAGGGGGATGGATTAATTTTTGCAAAGTAGCTATACATTCTGAATGATTTGTCTAGGATTAGAGCTGTATCCTGCTGTATATCAGTCACCAGCCACTAACTCCCTGACTTAATGATACTCGGCATAGCTCAGAAACCTCTGAAATCAAACTGCTGCTCTGAGTTCAGCAGAGGCATTAAAATTAAATAATGTAGAAAGTGAGCTAACCTCTTGCCCCTAAAGATTGTTTCTTGACATGTCAGGATTCGGGTACCTTCCTGAGAAGCTTGTGCAGCCATTGCTTATGCTGTTCCTGTTTTGTGGATAGAGGATTTCTGTAGCCTGGGCTGTCAGCTGAATTTTTTCCACAAAAAAAAAAATACCACAAGGGTATTTTCTGTAGCTGTCAGTATTAGTGAAGAGGATAAGATTGAAGAATTGTGGGAAAGCTGCCTCAACGGATATGCCTTGCAGCTGTACCCCCCAAAATGCATTCACAAATATCCCATGGGTCTCACTTCTGTCTCTGTAATCTGATGAATCTTCCTGCTCCCAGTCTGGAAGGAAAGGAGAATAATCTAGGAGGATACTGTTTATTGTAAGATTAGAAAATGCCCACACTGATTTGTCTAGGATTACAGCTGGGTTCCTTCATGTATCCCTCACTACTCCTGGCAAATTGGCCAGATTTGGCATAGCTCCCAAACAACTTGTTTCTGAGCTCCGTCAAGTCTCATTGATCCAAAACAGGGGAGTGGCTGAGGGAAATGCGTGGCGGGGAGGGGGTGGGGGAAGGGAGAGCGGGGGGAGAACCAGCTCTGATTCTAGACAGCTTGATTACCTACAAATACCTAATCTTAAAGATAAAACAATTCACTCCCTTGGATTTTCTGTCTTCCTTCCAGACTCCGAGTAGGATGATTCATCAGACAGTAGGAGTTACACAGACTATACAAAAACAGGAGTGAAAGTGTTAGACTATTTCTCAATGCAACTCTCTGTCCTAACTAATTTCAAGGTTATTATAATGACAGAATTATTAATAAGAGACTGTACTCAGAGATGTGAGGGATACATATTTTTCATTAGCTATTGTACAGTGACTAGAAGGAATATCTGATTGTGGTTCTGAGGACTGCACTCTTGTTCCTGGTATAGAGTAAGTCTGCTGAAAATAACAATTGACAATAACAATAAAAAATCATGTTTAAAATGAACTTTTCCTAAAAATGTAGGTATTTAATCAAAGGTGAAATTATTATTTTAAAACAATAGAGTATTAAGGTATTTTAAAACAAAATTCTTTCAGATAAACTCATATCCCTTTGTCCCATCTCACAGGTTCTACTTTGAAAAGTGACTATGTAAAAACAGTGTCATGGGGTCCCATGTTTGTTGTGTGCCAGTGATTTCAAATGTGCTTAGTTTACAAATGTATATTTTTTTTTCTAAAAGCCAGTTCATAGAATCATAGAATATCAGGGTTGGAAGGGACCTCAGGAGGTCATCTAGTCCAACCCCCTGCTCAAAGCAGGACCAATCCCCAACTAAATCATCCCAGACAGGGCTTTGTCAAGCTGGACTTTAACAACCTCTAAGGAAGGAGATTCCATCACCTCCCTAGGTAATGCATTCCAGTGCTTCACCACCCTCCTGGTGAAAAAGTTTTTCCTAGTATCCAACCTAACCTCCTCCACTGCAACTTGAGACCATTACTCCTCGTTCTGTCATCTGATACCACTGAGAACAGTCTAGATCCATCCTCTTTGGAACCCCCTTTCAGGGAGTTGAAAGCAGCTATCAAATCCCCCCTCATTCTTCTCTTCTGCAGACTAAACAATCCCAGTTCCCTCAGCCTCTCCTCATAAATCATGTGTTCCAGTCCCCTGATCATTTTTGTTGCCCTCTGCTTTCCAATTTTTCCACATCCTATTGTAGTGCAAGCCCAAAACTGGAAACAGTACTCCAGATGAGGCCTCACCAATGTTGAATATAGGGGAACGATCACGTCCCTCGATCTGTTGGCAATGCCCCTAGTTATACAGCCCAAAATGCTGTTAGCCTTCTTGGCAACAAGGGCACACTGTTGACTCATATCCAGCTTCTCATCCACTGTAACCCCGAGGTCCTTTTCTGCAGAACTGCTGCCTAGCCACTCGGTCCCTAGTCTGTAGCAGTGCATGGAATTCTTTCGTCCTAAGTGCAGGACTTTGCACTTGTCTTTGTTGAACCTCATCAGATTTCTTTTGGCCCAGTCCTCTAATTTGTCTAGGTCCCTCTGTATCCTATCCCTACCCTCCAGCGTATCTACCACTCCTCCCAGTTTAATGCCATCTGCAGACTTGCTGAGGGTGTAGTCCACGCCATCCTCCAGATATGAAGATATTGAACAAAACCGGCCCCAAGTCCGACCCTTGGGGCACTCTGTTTGCTACCAGCTGCCAACTAGACATGGAGCCATTGATCATTACCCATTGATCCCGATGATCTAGCCAGCTTTCTATCCACCTTATAGTCCAGTTGATTAATCCAGTTGATTAATTGTTGGATCTGAGAGCCCAGCTAGACTCTTTCCATCTTGTGCATCATTCCCAGTAATTAATATTCCTCATCTTAAATTAGGAGTGACTACTGTGAAAACACACAGTCTTCAGTACATGTGCCTGATTTCGATAGGCACCTAAATACTTTTTAGGATCTTGGACTCAGAAATAATCCTATGGATGATACAGAAGACGGAAGAAAGAATCCTATTATATAACTCCTTCCTCCATCTTATCACAACCTTCTTGCATTACCTCTTTCTCCTATGTGGTATTTAAAGAGATCTGGGCTCTTATCCCTTGAGGCAGTTTTCCCACAATTCTTCACTCTATAAAGAATATTCTTTCCTTTTAATTCCAGCACCTACTGATAATCTCAAATTTCCATCAGATTCTTTACCTGGGACACACTACCCGTTATAATCCAGTATTCCAGCCTTCCCCTGGCTCAGGAGAATTTTTAGCTGTGCTGCTTATTAATGGAAAAAATGTGTGGTTGAAAACACTGTGCTCTGAGCTCTCATGCCAGTACTTGGGCCAAACCAGTGGTTTAGAATGCAGCTCTTTTCTGAGGCTCTTGGTACATGCAGAAGCCTCACCAAGGAATACTTTTATTTTAAACACTATTTTGCCAAAGGAAATATACAGGACTTATAACAGTTTTTTATAACAGTAAAAAGTCATTAATGACATTTGAAACCCAGCTTTCAGAGATCAAAGCACTTAAGCACATGCTTAAGTCATAGGGATTTAATGGAATTTAAGGACTCCAGGGTTGCCAGGCATCTGGTTTTCGATTGGAATGCCTGGTTGAAAAGGGATCCTGGTGGCTCCAATCGGCACCGCTGACTGGGCCATTAAAAGTCTGGTCAACAGCGCAGCGGTGCTAAGGCAGACTCCCTGGCTCCACGCGGCTCCCGGAAGTGGCTGGCATGTCCGACTCCCAGGCTCCCAGGAACTGCAGTGAGTGGGAGCTGTAGGGGTGGCGCCTGTGGATGGGGGCAGTATGCACCTCCGCCTGGCTGTGCCTCCACCTAGGAGCCAGAGAGAAATGTTTGCTGCTTCTGGGAGCTGCCTGAGGAAAGTGCTGTTGAGAGCCTGCACCCTGAAACCCCTCCTGCACCCCTACCCCAGCCCTGAACCCCGTCCTGTACCCCAACTGTCTGTCCCAACCCTGTGCTCCTTCCCCAACCCAAATTCTATCCCAGAACCTGCATGCTGAACCCCTCGGCCCCAGCCCAGAGCCCCCTCCTGTACCCCAAACCCCTCATCCCATGCCCCACACCACAGCTCACATCCCCAGCCAGAACCCCTGCTCCCATCTGCACCCCAGCCCGGAGCCCCCTCCCGCACCCTGAACCCCTCATTTCTGACCTCACCCTGGAGCCCATACCCCCTCCCACACCCCAACCCTTGACCCAGCCCAGTGAAAATGAGTGAGTGAGCGAGGGTGTGGGAGAGCGAATGGTGGAGGGAGGGGGGCAATGGAGTGAGTGGGGGCAGGGCCTCAGAGAAGGGGCAGGGCAGGGTGGGGCCTCTGGCAGGGGATGGGGCAAGGGTGTTTGGTTTTCTGTAATCAGAAAGTTGGCAACCCTCACTTAAGACCACCTTGGCTCAGCAAACCACTTAAGTACAGGTACACTTGTGACATGCATGCTGGAATGAATGCAGAATATTCAGTAAAGAACCATAGTATAGGCTGAAGAAGAGAATTTCATTTGGCAGTTGTTAAAGCTAAACATGTTACAATACATAACTGGCATAGAGTATAATGCAGTCCAGGCCTTTTGTGTAAAAGTCCAGTCACATAGAATGCAGAGAATAAAACCCGGCTGCTAAGACTCTTTATACTAATAACCTTTATTCCCTCCCTTCAGTGGCATTATTTCAGGATTATACCAGTGTAACTGAGACAGAATGTGATCCCGTGAACACAATTACAAAAAATAATTTTCTTTGCAAATTATGTCTCCTTTATTTATATATGCATAACATATTTTAGCTATCTGTTGCATAATTGCTAAAACATTTATTATGGGGGGGACACCTGTTTTCACTTCAACAAAGTGGTATCAGCACCTTTGTTATATAAACTTTGTTTTTTAACTTCATAACATGAGTATACTATTCAGCTGACAAAAATGTGGTTCAGGCTTAAACTTGGCATACATGCTAAGCTTATGAGTAAATTTATTCTCCCATATTTCAGAACAAAAATCTGGTAAATCATTTTTAGTTAAAGGAATAGAAAGAAAAATAGAAAGTTAAAGTTTATGGTCTTATTTTTGTTACTTATATAATTCAAGAGGTACTTGTGGCACCTTAGAGACTAACAAATTTATTTGAGCATAAGCTGTAGCTCATGAAAGCTTATGCTCAAATAAATTTGTTCGTCTCTAAGGTGCCACAAGTACTCCTTTTCTTTTTGCGAATACAGACTAACACGGCTGCTACTCTGAAACTTATATAATTCAAACATGGGTTAGTGTTTTTATCAGAATAAAATGTTACAGGCAATTTGTGGGCTATTTATTCAGCTATACAGTCACTACTTATATATTTGGTGAAAACAGGGTTATATCATGTTTTGTGCCTTGCAGCCATAGGCAGCGATCTCATAAACTAAACAACCCTATATTGTTGTTTCAAATCAGAAAAAAATTATTTCTTTTTTCTAATCAGAGATAAAATGATTCCTGTGTTTCTTAATATAATTAGAAAAGTTTTTAAAATGCCACAGGATTCTTAAGGAGTACAAGATGCTTATATACACTTAAGTTGTTTTTAGTCATTATTATCTTTACTATCATGGATCAAATGTGTATAACAGGGCAAATACTGCAAAAAAAATCCACAAATATTCACTCAAGTTTTAACAAGCTCAAATTTTCAACTGGGCTCACTCTCCTTTTTTAGGTCATACAGATGCTCATACTCCTTTTGTATGCTTTCTATAAACATACACACTCCATATATATGAATGTTGGAATGAAACTGGCATGATTTGAGATTAAAAGTCAATGGATTTCATGTTCCTAAATCACCTAGATGTTTCTGAAAATCCCAAATTGGGTAATTTTCAGAGCGATGTGATCCATGTATTTAATAAAAAGAAAAGGAGTACTTGTGGCACCTAAGCGACTAACAAATTTATTTGAGCATACGCTTTCGTGAGCTACAGCTCCCTCACGAAAGCTTATACTCAAATAAATTTGTTAGTCGCTAAGGTGCCACAAGTACTCCTTTTCTTTTTGCGAATACAGACTAACATGGCTGCTACTCTGAAACCATGTATTTAACAGACACTAACCTGTCTCTCCAGGACTTATTTTGATATTCAAACACCTCGAGCAGTTTCAAAAAGTTGTCTTAAAAAAAATTCAAGAAGAAAATCATTGTGTGTTAAAATTCTCCAGGATTATTGCATCAGGATAGTTGTAAGGGATACCAAGAGAACAATAGAAAAAGTAATTTAATCAACAGATTGGTCATGTGAACACTGATGTTCACTTTTCGTTATACTATGACAGGTAGGAAGAAAGGGAACAAAAGCAAGAAGATGTTGGTGGGGTAGGCCCAAATTCATTATTGTGATAAAATGCAGCCCATTCCCCCAGACAATGTATAATTTATTATGTATGCATCTGGAGAACAGCATGAGAAAGAGAGAGGCTAAGCTCACCCGTCATTTTCCAAATGACAGGAATAGCCTCTTTTCTAGCCACTAGTTCCTTTCGGTGCGTAACTGGCAATAGTTCAGGTATTCGTTTCTTGTTGCTTAACACCACTCTCAGGCACAATGATTCTTTATACATTATTGCAAGATTTTTTTCTTTCTAAACAATGATCAGAAAGAACAAAAGCATTTTCTTCTGTCTGTTTCTCATAACACTCTTAACAGATTACCTTCAGTTCTTCTCAGTGCAAACAAGCATGAAATAGTCAAGCCATTGAACCATAAATCAGTCAGTATTTTATCTAAAATCCTAGCCTGATGCCAACAAAATCACGATATAACGGTGGTGGCAAGTACTGTACCTACAAGCAACAAGTCATGATACTATCCTTACAGGCTACCAGCGTTCCAGTCAATTTAGCTGATAATCCTCCAGAGTAAAGTCTGCTTTACTCACATCAAGATCAAGCAGTTAGTGTTTCTGTGAGTGGAATAATGGGGGGTGGGTGGGAATCAAAATGCTTACATTAACTTGGAGCTAAGGTGCTGGTCTGTAGTACAGCCCCAGCAACTGTTATTCTGGTTTATGTGAGAGAAGAGCAGCTATAGCTCTTTCACACCAGTGGCACAGGTTAATGCAGTTATGGGTAAATATGGATCTTGCAGCCACTCCCTTGTCCTGCCACCTCAATCTACTTTGGCTGAGGCCATTGTTGAGACCCTGTCCACAGTGTGCAGGGAATGAAGGAACCTAGGAATGCTTCAGTCACCTGTCATCCCTCCTGAACATACAGTGTGGGTCTAGTGCTCGCTATCCACAGCATGGGTGAATTTCACTGCCAAAGCATAAGTTAGTTTGGTAAATACAGGTTTTGCTAAAGCCTTTTAATGAAGATACAGAAATGTTGACTACAAGTGGTACAACAGCTCTCTGAAAATGTGTCAGAACAAAGCAGATTTATTTCTGCAGCCCAAATTCTGGGATCTTACAAAACTCATATCTCTCTTCTCTTGCTTTCGAGGGATCTTGAAAAGTCGAACTGCTAGGTATGACCTTAAAATCTATCACCTCATCTAATTAAATGTTCAGAATGTTAATGGCATAAGAGGCAAAGCACAAGATTACTGTGGAGTGGAGTAATTGCTCCATAGATAAAATCAGGCAGAGTCGTAAAATTATGGGTTGAATTCCTGGCTCCACTGAAATCAATGGCAAAATTCCCATTGACTTCAACACAGCCAAGATTTCATCCATGGTACTTTGAAAATTTTGTTGCAGTTTATTTCTGAAGTTTCTCTACTGCTTTTTTGGCTTATAATATCTGTGAAATAGCTTGTCCTCGTGTAATGGTTTAGGGTATGGTGTGCTTTAGACTGCTTTCAGGCATACTTGTGGGCACTCCTCAAGAAACAGGCAACTCTCTCTGCATGGAACCACATGGTTCTACCACTATAAGGTCTTGTCTACACTTGTGGTCATGTATAGGATAAGTGTAGCTACACACCACACTGAAAGGCAGTCTGCGTCCATGCTACAGTGTATAGCTACACATGGCAAAGAAATCTGTGTCAGTGGGGAAAAGCTCGGGAGTCTTTCACTGCAGTGGGGAAAGGCTGAGGCAGTGGGAGGCTACACTACTAAAAGTAGCAATGGAGATGAAGGAGTCAATGCTTGGTCATGTAGCAGAGCCATGTAGGATATATACCCTAGGGTTTTGGTGTGTCTGTTCTCTACTCGCCTAAGCAGTGCCTCACTGTCTATACTACTGTTTATACTCATGCTACCTGGGCGTGCAGTCATTATACTCTACAAGTCACCATAAGTGTAAACCTACCCTAAGATAGGATCTCTGGGCAGCAGACCCCCTCTTAATTGGCAGTGTTAACCTGACAACACCTCCTGAGTTTGGCATATTTAAGCCCTTTACCTTCAGGGACCTCTGATCGCAGCTGATTAAAGTAACTCAAAACCAGCTTCTTCAAAACAAAGTAGCCTTTATTTTCCAAAAAGAACACCACATTTAGGAAAACAGGTTAAAAAAGGCATTTTTATATATATTTCTTTATCTAAGATTAACCTTTCTAGCCATAGCTCAGATAGATCCAGCTTACTCCCATCTCTGGACTTGGAGGGCAAGCCTGTGTGCTGCAGTTGTCTCTCTGTTGGCTAGCGGCTCATCTCCAGCTGCTGACATCTCGCTCGCTCCCACTCCTTACCAAGATCAACATATTTAAGGTTTAGGATCCCATTTGATCCTTGGCATTCAGCCTTGGGAAGAGTAAACCATTCAGCCTGGTGGGAGCCAAGCATGGGCAGTCCCAATTTTGTTGCAGTTTACTTCTGAAGTTTGCAAAAGTGAGCACTCTAACGTCAGGAAATGCCCATGCAACCTTAATTTGGCCCCCTTATGCATATGCTTTGTCATTAGAGATGGGCAGGAAACAGACTTCTGTTGGAAAATTCCAACTCATTGAATCTGGCTGCTAAAAGGAGCAATTTGGGGAAGAGTCTGGCTCTACTCCTGCAGATTCTGGATGGAGCATGCTGAGTCATACACAATTTAGTCAAAACGTAAAAGCTGTGAGAGGATAGATTGTGCTCAAGCGCTGATAATCTTCAGAGAACTTAGCTGCCAAACTCTTACAAGTCTCTACTGAACATGTGTGAACTGAGATTTTCCAAAAGCTTATAACTTGGTCTAATTTGGGCAAATTTTCACAGGAACAGCAAACTTGCCAAGAAAACTTCAGCCTGACGCAAACACCTACCATGGAAAGTTTCATCTCAAATGGTTAAAGTTTGGCAAAGTTATAAAAAACTGAAAACAAGGTCTTATGATGGGAAGTTTTGGACAACATTCATAATAGCAGCATTACTGGCTCTAATAATAGTAAACGGTCAGAGTGTTATAGATAATATTAAACTCATAATATGATTAGTCACATTATGAATGTTTATAGTGTTATCTGGTGAAATTTTGGATCTGTGGCAGTTTCTGAAATATGAATAACTATAAGGTAGCAGCTAGAGGCCTCAACTGAGATCTGGGTCCCCATTGTGCTAGGCATAGGTGATGACTCCATGGGGGCTCTGGGGCTGGAGCATCCACGGGGAAAAAAAATAGTGGGTGCTCAGTACCTACTGACAGCCCTGCCGATCAGCTCCTTCCCCTCCGTCCCAGCACCTCCTATCTGCTGTGATCAGCTGTTCAGCGGCATGCCGGAAACACTGGTGGGGGGAGGAGTGGGAAGGGGCAGTATGGAGGTGGGGGCTTGCTGGAGGGGGGGCAGGCGGGCCCTGGGGATGAGCGGGGGTCAAGCACTCCCCAGGAACTGGGGAAGTCAGCATCTCTGGTGCTAGGCATTGTACAAACACAGCCCCTGCCCCCGCAATAAAAAGACAGGATTGACAAAGGAAATCTCATTTTCCTCATTTTATAGATAGTACATGTGGTGGTGGGGTGGGGCTAAAACAAAGCGAATAAGTGACTTACTCATGGACACATAGGAATCTATAGCAGAGCTGGGAATTGAAACCAGATCTCCTGAATCCCAATGCAGTGCCAAAGCCACAAGATCATCTTTTCTCCTTTGAGGACTCTATGGTTAAGGCTCAACAGAGCACCCCATTATAAGCCTAATTTTCTACTCCCTGTTCCCAATTTTATTAAAAAGAAAGCCATCTGCTTGCAATTTTGAATTCCTCATATCATCCCAGGAAAACGCTATCCTGAGAAGTTTTGTAATTAATCAGACTCCTCAGGTTTTAAGCTATGGTGTTTTGAAAATGTAGCCCATAGTTTACTTTTAAAAGTTATTCTAAAGTTTGGCTCATGATATCTCCAAAATGACTTGACCTAGAAACCCCAGATACGTCTTGTTTTGTTGGCTGTGCTGAGAAGTGCCTTTTTCCTATAAAGGGTTGTTCTTAAGTTTATAAAGATCATAGTTTATAAATATAAATATTTATAGATGTAAACTGACCTCCTTCTGACTCCAGCTTTTGGGCTGAGCAAAAGGTTTTTGGAGGGCATTGATTTGTTGGTAGACAAACAGAGAAAAATGCAGAGGGATAGCAATCTGGGAGAGGGCCAAGAAGAAAGGCAGGAAACCAGGAAGGTCATAAGATAGTGGGCACAGGGAGGGGTGAAATGGAGTCAGGTCTCCTGGTCAAAAAATGGGGGAACTATGGGAGGTTCCCATAACTATATTGGGCTGTTTGTGGAGGAGGTGAAGGAAGTACAAGGACTTCCAAAAGTGTAGTGTGAAAATGAGTGGACTCTGGGGGACCAATGGAGGTGTGTTGAGGACATGGGGGACAGGGAAAGGCAGAGTGCTTAAATAACTCAGAAAGATGCGTTTGTAGCCCTTTACTGCTCGTTTCTAACTTTTGAGGTCATGTTTAATAATTCTGTGGAGATGATGATATATTTTCTGGGTGTTAAATAGGCTCCATTGCTGCAACCTTAACTATTTCCTAAGAAAGTATTTTTTTAATGAATAATCTTAAAACTCTACAGTCCATAGGTTGTTTGGGCATTTCTCATTTCCCGGTTGGATATAAAGTATTCCTACAAGTATTGTGCCATTTTCTGTTTTTATCACTGGATTTATTTTCCCCACCTAAAAGTAACATAATCATCTTATTATTGGTCTAAAAACACTGGTAACCTTACTTGTACTTACACCATTACTGTAAAATATATCAGTAATCTCAATATGCAGGGATTTAATCTAATGGTAAAAGGCCTATACAAATCAATTTCTTTATGATGGGCATTTTTCCTACTCTAGAACTCCAGAAAATGGCTTTGATCAAATATAAGGAGAATGGTGGGGAAGGGGGAAGCATTGTCTCTAGGATGACAGCTTACAGTCAGTTTATTGGATGTGATCTGAAAAGCTTGAGATATTAAATTCTGAAATTTGTACTAAAAGTTTTAAGATATTTATAACCATAGCATTTCCTATTTATGATTAAATAACAGTGCTGACTACTTGTCAGAATAGATCCATGCCACTTTTTGCAAGAGTAAAGATGCTAACACTATTGTTCTCACCAAATTTCAATTATGAAAATATTTAGCTATATTTTACCGGTCTAAAATCCTTCCTGCAATTTCAATTAAATACACTATTTTAGTTCCCTTTCTAAACTACTTTGCAGTATTCCTGTGAACTTTTAATCATATGCCACATTCCACCTCAGAAGTGGCTGCAGTTTAGTGGTGGTGAAATTATTCCTGAGATTGTGTGCATATGGAAGTGGTGGAGGGGATCTGGATCCTACAGACCTTGTGTAGGCAAAACTGCCAGTGGGCTAGAGTAGCAAAATGGATTTAAGCATTGTGATGCTCACTGTCACAACATCTAACTTTCAGGCCCCTAGAAAATCACTGGGATTCACAAAGCTTGATTTAGGTGTGCCTGCTCCCTCTACAATGAATGGAGGGAGATAGGTACCCAAGAATGGGATCCACAAAAGCTAGTACACTAGATGGGAAGCCACTTAAGTTAGCTAATGGGAGATGCCAAGGAGAGGGGTGTGTCCTAAGTCCTGCTTCTCTCAGGGAGTTTGGTGCCTTAACTCTGGACTGGCGGGAGATCCAAATTTCTGCTTGGAATTCTCACCTGTGAACCCCCTCTTGGAGTTAAGCGCCTAACGTGTTTCTTGCAAGAAGCTGGTGGGGAGGGGGGCAGAGGGAAGAGAGGACAAGGATTTCACTCAACTTTCAGCCCAGTGATTAGGGTACTTATCTGGAATGTGAGAGAACCCCCCAATTCAAGTTCCCCAATTGCCTCAGGGCGGGAACGGATTTGAACAAAGAGCTGACACCTCCCAGTAGAGTGCTCTAACCACTCAGTTATGTGATATTCTGATGTGGGGTTCCTCAGTCTCTTCTGTTTAAGCTGTTCTAGTTTGGATAAACATGAGAGAGTCATTTGGAGCAGGGGACTAGACGCTGAGTTTCCCACATTCTAGCTTAGTGCTGTAACCATCAGACTATAGAATCATTCTCCTGTTCATACTCGCTTTCTCGGACTCCAGACTGTTGTGTGGTGGTACCATGTTCAGAGCATGCCTAGCAGACTGGGCCCTGCACATGAGTTAAGAGAGGAATGCCTATCTTCTTCCAGTTTGTGAATTGCACTGGGTCTTAGGGGTCCATACACCTGGAGTGAGGCAGCAATGCACATGCCCAGAGGCAGAAACATAGGTGTCTAGGGAACTTGTACAGCAAAAACATAGCTGCTGAGTGAGTTTAAGCGGAAGCTGAGCAGGGGGGGTTGTGAATAACAGAGGTACCTACATCTGGGATTTAGGTGTCTAAAGTGGCAATTAGGCACCAAAGTCCTTTGTGAATCTAGCCCCTTGACTTCAATAGTTCTTTCTGCATAAGGACTTACGAATGGGGTTCCTACTACTTTAATTCTTTGGGATGAAAGACTCTATATAAAATGTAAGCAATTACTGTTGTTATTACTGAATCATAGAACCATATAGTGCTGTGAATTTTTAAGAAGCAGTCCTTGTTGAAATCACCCATTAATTTAAACAAGAGTGCTGCTTAAAAATCCGTGGCATGATCTGATCAATAAAAATGGAAAATACTTATTTAGACCAGCTATACCTTCTCCCTTCCAGCATAAGAAATTTCTCTACAATAAACTCAGTGTATAGTAGTGTCGGCAACCTGGCAGTTACATTCAATAATATGATTGCTTTACACTCTAATAATTAGCATGCTAGCAATATTGATAATATTTTTCTCCAGGAGTCATCAGTGATGCATGTAAGCACATGCATTCTTGCATTCACATATATACAGAGTACTTGCTTCCAAATGCAGTTGTTGAAGTGTTTGCGTGAACTACTTAATTAATAAGAGATACTGTTGGAAAATGTCCCTTTCAAGATAACACACTTTTTAGACTAGTCCAAATAACTACTACTTTCAATCTGGGAAGGAGGGAAGGGGAATCATGGGAGTGTGGAAAAGAAGTTCAAATAAGACCCAAAGGCTTGCTCATATTGATTTTTTTTCCCTTGCAAAATGTTTACATCGGTGTGCCAAGAACTTTTAATGCTTTTAAAAGAGCTATGCATCCACTACAGTCTACAAAATGAAATCAGACTTGTATCGGTATTAAAAATTTCTGCTGGTTTGTTTGTTATAACACAGCTGGGCTTCTAAAGAAAGAGTTGAAATTAACCGCAAGCAATGGAATAGCAGTTTGCTTTTTCACAACCTTATGAAAGCATTTATTTCACAGCAGCTTTTAAGCTGTGTTGTTCATAGATCTTTATCTAGGGGAAGCTGTGTGGTACAGGTAGATGTGTATTTATTTGCATAGGTGTCCCTTTGGCACTTTCTACACCTATAGCCAGGGGCCTGGGTTATGGGGGTGAGTCTAAATGTGCTAGTTGGCCCAGGCAGCTTTAAACTAACAAACATCTTTAGAAAAAGTTGTTTGTCTGAGTTCAGTTTGCATTCTGATGCAACTGCATTTTTCATCTTGCTGACAGCAGTATAAAATGGACCAAGATCACTGAACTAGTGATGTACTGGACTTTTCTTTGGGGGAGAAAAGAAGGCCAATGTGTCTTAACGATAGGCAGCTAAAATCATAACTAAATTTCCAAGTAAGTAGCCTGATTGTTTCTAGTTTTTTTCTTTGAACCAATGGGAGCTACAGTCACTCAGCACCTCTGAAAATTAGGTTACTCTTTTTGGAATAGAAATGTGGAGTTAGATGCCTATATTTAGATAGCCATGTAAAGTCTGAATATTTTGATATGGCAACGTGGAACATCTGGGATTTTAGTCTCAGCTGTGCCATGGACTTGTTGTGTTATCTGGGTAAAATCTCTTAACTTCTCTATGGTTCAGATTTCCTATATTTAAAATACAGAGTGTTACTTACCTAGCTTTTAAAATTGCATTCAGTTCCATATTTGAATGGTGCTAGATAGGTGCTATTAAATACCCTTTCTGCAACAACAGGTTTTTTTACAACTTATTTATGGCTTATAGAAGTGAATTTAAGATGACTTGTGATCCATCTTGAAGTTGAATCAAAGACTACAGTATATCATAATGAAACATAGTGAAACACTTCATTTTGCAGAGAAAGCAAGCGCATAAATAGGTTTGAATATAGTGGACTTTGACTGAGTCATTTGCATATTTCCCATTAAAACTAATGGAAATTACTAAAAAGAGACAATTGTGGGAGAACTGAATCCACAGCCCGCATGTTTGGAAGACTTTCTTTAAGTAGTGGATGAACCATTCATGTTTTCAATATTTCTCAGTTAGCAATGCCTCATAATACCCTCTATTTCATGGTTAAATCTTATAACAGATTATAATATGTTAAGATGTTGGACAAAGCAGGCTTTATCCTGGTCTCATCATGCTGAAATACCTGGCAATGATTTATTTTTTTTAATGTTCCAGAGAACTGCTCTGGAGTTTGAAATATTTCCTGCTTTCAAATGTAACTAAAAAAAAGCAATAATATATCTATATATCTCACTCCAAATCCGACTTTCCTGAACGTCAAATCATGATAGTTGCGGCTCAATGCACTTGGATTACACACGCCACTTCCATTCATTAAAATGAACAAGAGCAACACAAGTCGATCGGTGTCTGATGTTTTGCTATGTAACACATATTTTTAAATTAATTTTGAAGATTGTTTTTCAGAATACACGACTGTTATTTTTGCATCCTGTACCAGATTGCTTGCTCTCTCTCTTTTCCTTGATTCCCTAAGAGTAAGCATCTCTGCACAAAGTTTATACGTTTTTTCAAGCTTCTAATATATTGTTTTGGATCCACTCACACTGAGAAATCTCACTGTGATGGATGTATTCATCTGCCATGGTTATTTACTAATATTCGTACAGCAAGATAGATATAGATGTAGATAGAGAGAGATAATATACCACACACACACACACACATTACAAAGATAACTGTATCCAGGGCTGTCTCTGGGGGGGTGCGGAGCCCGGGACAAATCAGCCTGTATGGGCTTCTGGTGAAATCTGGTGTGGGGAGGGGACACCAGTGCTGGGGGGTGAGGGGCGATGGAGAATCACAGGGTGGCATCTGTGCTAGTGGCAAGGGGCCCCCCTGTGCTGGGGGGGTCCCAGAAAAGGGGAGAGGTCTGGGGCAGAAGTACAATGGATGACTCAGCCTGGTGCTGGGCTGTTCCAGCAGCGCTAGGACGCTGGCAGCCAGTGTGGCGGCAGGGGACGCCGGGAGCCGGCAGGCCGGTGCGGAGTGGGGTGGGCTGGGGTTGCTGCTGCTGGAGACTGAGGCTGAGCTCTGCGATGCTGAGTAAGCAAAGCAAGTACAAAGTGTGCTTCCTGCTGGTGAGTGAGGGCCCGATCACCACTGCCATTGCCAGGCCCCCTGCTACCCCCCACCCCCTAACCCACCCCGAGCTGGCCTAGCGCCCCCCACATGACACACGCACACTGAAGCATGTGAGCAGTCCATTCGAGTCCATGGAGGGACTCAAAGTTAAGCACATAGTTCAGTATTTTGATGGACTGAGATCTGAGTGCTAAGCACCTTGCAGGATTGAACACTGATTTATTAACTATTGATACCATGATTTTTCAGTCTTAATTTACAATTTACCTGTCCCGGTTAACTTTTCTAGTGGTTAATGCAATCTGCTTGTGATGATCTCTTCTATTTTCAATGTAATGTTTGATTGCATACAGACACAAGGGCATCAGGGCCACCTCCAAAGTAAATTAAGGGCCATCCAAGTGATAATCAAGTTAAAGTGTTGACATGGACCTGGCAGAAAGATTAAACTCTGGTCTGTAGAAAAAATCTTTAGTGTGCACCATGTTTAAAACACACCAATGTCTGATGCTCAGTGTGACTCATTTAGTTATTAATACAAATCCAGAGATAAGGTATTTGACAAGCACACACTTCTGTGCACACTGAAACTAAGAATGTTATATAATACTGGGAGTTTCAACCAGCCTTTTTTTTTTTTTTAAGTTTCACTGAAAGCATTCACGGAAGGGAATTGAATGCCAGCTTTGTTATCACCTATAGGAAACCAAACAATAAGGCATTGTAGACATACCCACTGTGCTACCAAACAGAAGGATTTAGTGCACCAGGATTTAGCTAATGCCTGTCAAATGGGGCATGTATGCTAAAAATTCATTATGGATAGCCTATTTTATACTACAGTTAAAACATGCAAAGAGGAGAACATTTACAAGGGTAAATACAGGAGACTGAAGTCAGCCAGGCAGTAGTAGTAATAATTAGCACATACTTAGAGCTGAGCAAGACATGGCTTTTCCATTTCACAGGAAATGCCACAATTTTTGAATTTTTTATCCTCATTTTGAGACTGAACAAAATCAAAACGTTTCAAAATTTCCTGCAAAAGAATATAAAAAAATTAATTTGGGGTCAATCAAAATGATTCGTTTTGATAAAAATCAAAACCTTTCATTTTGATTTTGACCTTGTTAAATTTAAAACATTTCATTTAAAAAAGTCCTTTTGAAACAAAAATCGTAACATTCTGATCTGAAAATGTTGAAATGGAGATGTTTCAACATCAAAAATGTTTTGTTTGATGTTTTTTTAAACAAAATTTCCTCAACATTGACACACTTTTAGAATTAGAAAACGTATTCTTGTCAAAAACCAGCTCTAATTTTACTCTTTTATCCATTGATCTCAAAATACCAAGACAGGCAAGTGTTCTTATCCCCATTTTTCAGGGTAGGAAACAGACAACACAGAAACTAAATGACTTCCTCAAGGTGACAACACATTTTAGGCTAAGGAATGAGAAGGCTGCAGAGATCAAGATAAATTGATAAAAATATTCCCTGGCTTATTTTTTCCAAATTGAAAATAGATTTGAAGGTTCTGGAGCAACATTATTGACCAACTCTTGCTTAAATAGAAATTGGTGTGGTATTTTATTATTTAATATAAAGATAAAGGCAGCATTTTTCATCTCCGTAATCCTACTAACCCTTTCCATAATTCCATGCTACCTACCCCTGAACAATGTACTGATGATCTGTGAGACCGCACAGACTTAGTGATCATGAACCCTTCTTTCCCACTCCAGTGAGCAGAGTCGTAACCATCATTCTTCATTGTTATGGTGAATTCTTCTACTTTAAATTACACTGTTTCAACACCACAGTGTTGCTTTTCTTGCTGTATCACACTCCTTCCTCCACTCTTGTGCATAAGAAATTGCACTAGAGGAGCAACAGAAAGAAGCTGCAATTATGGAGACAGAAGAACCAGTGAGAATTTCTAGTATGGATGTCCTGCCTTAAAGTCCCAGCACTGGGATGCCCTTTAAAAAAACAGCAAGAGAAATGATGTCTTCACTAATGGCCATGCTCTGAATGCACTAATAGCTTTCTCATATTAGCCCTGTGCAACTTATTCTACTGGACTGTTTGAAAACTTCCCCTTCCTGTACATATTGAAGATACAGAACCTTTATCAAAGGTGATTCAGAAAGAAGATGTTTTCAGAACCCCTCCTCAGCTCTTCATTCCTCCGTTCTTTCACCACATGTGAGTTCAATCTGAGGTAACAGGAACACATCTTGAGAGCAATGATCATGTAACTGGTATTCGGATTGAAATGGTGTATCCGGCAGAAAGAGGAGGAGAGGGAGAATTTCCCTTACCCTGGTAGAGTCTGTCCATCCCTACCACTTCTGGATACTATATAACATTCAGGGAGAAACTCTTATCACTAGCTTATCATTTATTTCCAGTAGTGTGGCTAGGTGTGTCCCACACAGAAAAGGCATGAATTGACTTCTTAAGTGCAGTTTGAGTTGTTTGCTTTTAAAATGTACCACATTGCACTAAGTAGCAGGTATCTTCAAAAATTTTCCTGAGGAAGGACACCCCACCCACCTTCAGCATATTGTCCTGTTTAATTGTTACATACAGTATCCATCAAGGTACACTTTTGTATCATAGCAGGAGATTGCACCTTGTTGCTGTGAATAGCATCAAGTTAAGGTTTACTATAACTGTTAATTAATGAAATGGGATTTCTATGGTATCTATCTCTGTAGTCTGAATATTGCATTAACATTGCTTTGTGTTAAGATGCAGCGTCCTTCTGAGGCAGGAAATTATTAACCCATTTCCCAGTTGGAAAACTGAATCACAGAAAGATTATTTCTCTTATGTCATCTAGTGACTATAGAAAAGTCAGAAACAGAACCCAGATCTCCTGACTTCTAGTTCTGTGCCTTAACTACAAGGCTCTCTTTCCTCTAGCAGCAGTTCCACAAGTCAGAGAAGTCGTACTGGTCATTCATTTTCAGACACTTAAAAAAAAATCCTGCCTTCCATAGTTCATCACCCTTTGAAATTACATCATGCAGGGGGATTTCCATTCCATTTTTTACTTGTTTTATAAATTTCCTCAAGGAAAGTTTCATTATTAAGCTGAATAAAAAAATACACCAAGCTAGTGGAAGGTCAGTGTCATTGGTGACAGTTTAGGAGAGTCTGTTTTTCACAGGCACAATCTCATATACCTCAATGCTTTAAAAGTATTCTGTACAGATATAAGCAACACTGTTATATACCCAGTGTGTCCCAGGCCCACTGTGACAGAGGAGAGGAAGTTGGCTTTGTACTTTAGACAGGATCCCAGCCCCTTAAATAACAAATGTTCCTATTTGCCAGTCTATAGAAAGAAGAAAAGGAGTACTTGTGGCACTTCAGAGACTAACAAATTTATTTGAGCATAAGCTTTCGTGAGCTACAGCTCACTTCATCGGACGTGCATCCGATGAAATGAGCTGTAGCTCATGAAAGCTTACGCTCAAATAAATTTGTTAGTCTCTAAGGTGCCACAAGTACTCCTTTTCTTTTTGCGAATACAGACTAACACGGCTGCTACTCTGAAATCTATAGAAAGACAATCTGTTGGAAATTTTCCCCCAGTGCAATAGTTTTGTAGCTAACATGGTATGGGTTTTCTTATTTTCCTTGCAAATATGCCCAACAACATCACAGCTTCTTTTGAGTGGTTATTTTAGATGCTCTCTCATGATTACCTGTTTGTGTCCACACTACTACTTAAGGAGCCACTATGTGACACCATTAGATTTTATCTTCTGCTAAGGTTTACTTTAATTAGGGAAATCCAGAGAAGATCAGATTGTTTTAATTATCTTTAGCACAAGTGGAAACTGATTCTGAACATGAACTAGCACCAGTAATTTAAATAAAACTGGTAAGCTAACAAATATTTTTTTTAGCTAGTCTTTCTTCTTGTTAAATATTTGTATGTAAAAGATCCAACTTCCTATGCAAAATTTTTGCTGTGGACAATAGTACAGAATACCAGTCTTCAGTGTGTCATGGAGAAATAGCAGGGCCTGTGATTGGCTAAAGGATGGGTTACCTTTTTGATCTTTATGTTATTCCCTTGTGGATTGTGCAGCAGCTACCTCTTAAAAAAACAATTATATAATTGTCTTTTGAAACTACCTTATTTCAGCCAGAGCCCTGGCTGCCCAAATGATTGAGTAATCAAAATGAAATCTGTCTCTTCTGCACCTATTTATGTATGGCTTAGCACTGACCTAGTATGGCATGTGATAACAGATTTAGTGTGGTGTTGTCCTCCATGCTATTCCAGCATGCTAATGATTCACATAATCCGATCTCCCCATATCTTTGTGTATGTATGTAAATATTAACAGAATGACAGAGGGTGGATGTGCACATCATCAGGAGTCAGACCTTTACTGCTCTGTTGGAGTGTGTCTTCAGACTGTGGCTTTAGTTATGAGTAAAGCTAAGATTTTCTCATGGACATTTTTAGTAAAAGTCACGGACTGGTCACAGTCAATAATGAAAAATTCCCGGAAGCCGGTGACTTGTCCCTGACTTTTACTAAAAATACCTATGACAAAATGGGGAGCTTGCCGGTGGGCTGGGACCTCCAGCCCCAAGCTACCCGCAACCATGGCGGGGGGGGGGGCTGCCAACCACGGTGTTACCTGGGGTTCTTTCAACCCAAAGTTTTTTGGTTTTATTCTGTGCGAGGTGATGTCAGGAAATAAATCAGGGGAGAAACAGCCATCCGACTGATAGATGGCTGCCACAAACAGGACAACACAAGAGTGCTTTCACTTTACTAAAAAGCTAAACTTTACTTAGTCTCAAGCACTTACACACGTCCGCAAAAGGTTAGTAAGACACCTCAACCCTTGATAATTACCAAAGCTGAGTGTGGCTCTCGAGTGACATAGCGGCAGGCTTCTGGTGACCAAATCTTCCGTCTGCTGGTGGGGACTGCAAGATGTATCCAGAGGGAGAGTCCAAAAAGAGTCCAACTACCTCAAACTTTTCCCCCTTATTTATACATTAGTAATAGAATGACATGTCCCTTAAAGAAAACTTGTTAAGTAAGCCATTTCAGTAGTCAAGCAAGAGGTTCCTTCTGATTATCAATTAACCAGGTGTGGGTTTTTCCAGAGTTTGCAGCCTTGAGGCCCCCAATAGACATTCCTGGGGCACATCCTGCTCTTCTAAAATGCATGTATCTGCCACTTCAACACAATTCTTATCAGGAAGGATGCGGGGTCAAGCTGCCCTCTCTCTGGCACCCAAAGACCCCCCTCTCCTCCTGCCTTGGTTAAGCTAAGCCTGCTGACTTGATCAATTTACAGCCTGCTGACTTGGCTGCTTTTAGCAATAAGCCACAGTAGTTTCAGGCACTTTACCGGTTTGCCAAAGTCTCCCTGTACAACAGCTGGCTGAAGTAACGAAGGTCTTTGGAAGTCACGAATCCTTTGACCTCCATGACTAAATCGCAGCCTTAGTTATGAGTAAGTAACAAACTAAATGGGCAGATCAGTTGAATTATGACAATGCTACATTTTAGCTAGGACTGAGTGAAAGGTTTGAGGGAAAATCCCTAACTGGGAGCAGGTTCTTATTGGCAGAACTAAGTCTGAACAGTCTGAGTTCTGTACACCCATTCTTGGGACATAATGATGTCATGTGGCAATTTTGTATGTGGCATTTGCATCACAGTGCTACTCTGAAAAGGGCAACATTGTGGAAGGTCATCCCCAGTGTGTCAGTGCCAGAAGGAGGCTGGCCACACAGGACAGAAGAAAGCTGAGAAGAGCTCTGACTTTTAGGAGCTCATCCATGGAGTGCAGGGAGAAGTTGGTTGGAAGCATCCCTATGTTGCTAACACTCTGCTGCCACCCATGTGCTATCACTGGAGCATGATGGTAAGGTGCCATGAGGTGAAGTTTGTGTAAGTATCGTTGTCTGTTCTCAGGTTAATCAAACATGGCTAAATCCCGTCCCTTACATCTGAACACCTTTTTATCATTAATTCCTGACTTTATTTAGGAGGGAACATCTGAAAAACACCATTGTTTTTGTGTGCTTTCCACCTCAAACGTCTCTTCTTATAGTTAATACTAGATAGCTCCCTTCACCTCTCTTAGACTGACCAGTACATGTCTGATCTGGGTCAGATGCAAGACTTCAGGGTAGTAGTCTCTTTTAGATGCTCAACTAGTTTACTTTTGGCATGCTGTGTACCTCCATCAAAACAGAGTTATTTCACATCCCAAGCCAGAACTCATTCAAGTCACATTCAGGTCACATAGGGTAACACAACAACTCTTAGTATTACTGGAATAAGCTTCAAACAATGTTTGCAAATTTTTGTTTGTAAATTCCACAAATGACATGTCAACTGATTTAAAACATTTGCAATTAGTATGTGTCAACTGAGACTGCTAGTTTCTTAGACTTTCTACTCTTTAACCCAGATACTTACTCATTGGTGTATGCTCATTTCCATCGGTCCTGACTAATAATGTCTAATCAAAGGTGCAGGGGAACCACCTCCCCCTCCTCCAAAAAACCCCAAACAAATCAATGGCTACCTGGGACAGAGTAGTGGGCAATGGTAGCTGATTCAGTGCTCTGGTCACAGCAACTCTAATTCCTCTAGAATAGATCTGATTAAGAAGAGCTGTGCCTAACTGATGGATTGGGTTGGGCTGAGGAGAGGGAAGAGGCTAATTAGCTCATTAGGCAGTGTCATAAATATAAAGGGAAGGGTAAACACTTTTAAAGTCCCTCCTAGCCAGAGGAAAAACCCTTTCACCTGTAAAGGGTTAAGAAGCTAGGATAACCTCGCTGGCACCTGACCAAAATGACCAATGCAGAGACAAGATACTTTCAAAGCTGGAGTGGGGGAGAAACAAAGGTTCTCTCTGTCTGTGTGATGCTTTTGCCGGGAACAGGAAAGGAATGGAGTCTTAGAACTTAGTAAGTAATCTAGCTAGATATGCGTTAGATTCTGTTTTGATTAAATGGCTGAGAAAATAAGTTGTGCTGAATGGAATGAATATTCCTGTTTTTGTGTCTTTTTGTAACTTAAGGTTTTGCCTAGAGGGATTCTCTGTTTTGAATCTGATTACCCTGTAAGGTATTTACCATCCTGATTTTACAGAGGTGATTCTTCTACTTTTTCTTCAATTAAAATTCTTCTTTTACGTACCTGATTGCTTTTTCATTGTTCTTAAGATCCAAGGATTTGGGTCTGTGTTCACCTATGCAAATTGGTGAGCATTTTATCAAGCCTTCCCCAGGAAAGGGGGTCTAGGGTTTGGGAGGATTTTGGGGGGAAAAATGTTTCCAAGCAGGCCATTTCCCTGTTATATATTTGTTAGATGCTTGGTGGTGGCAGCAATAAAGTCCAAGGGCAAAGGTAAAATAGTTTGTACCTTGGGGAAGTTTTAACCTAAGCTGGTAAAAATAAGCTTAGGAGGTTTTCATGCAGGTCCCCACATCTGTACCCTAGAGTTCAGAGTGGGGAAGGAACCTTGACAGGCAGAAAGAAGAAAAGATATAGGAAGGAAGTGCTAAGTATGAGAGAGACTTTCAGAGGCAGAGCCTAGAGAGATCTTCTGGGGGAAGATCCCTTCCATTCCCGCCCCCCCCCCCCACCATGGCCAAGGGAGATAACGATTGTGTGTTAGTGTAAATATGAGGCTGCACGAATTTATAAAGGGGTGGGAAGGACACTGAAATAAACCACATGAGGTGCTTAACAGAAGAAGGTCTATGAGCTGCTTGTACCTTAACAAGAGGAGCTGCCCTGTCACACCACTCTTTTTGAATTTGACGAGTGGTGAACTCGTCTATTAACCTGTGTCTATTTTGCATGTACCTTTGTCCTTCGAAACTAGCGAAATTTCACAAGACAAGCTGATCCTGATGGTATTTCTGGCCCGACAGGAAGCAACAGAAAGTATTCTCAAGAGATTTTTCAGCCCAGTTTTGTAAACTCAGGAGACAGCACACAAATCTTATGTGAACCAGTCACTTGAGCCTTGTGAGGTTCACCCCCTCAATAGTTTGGAGTGAGTTTGTAGGAACATCTTTTGGGTAATTTTAAATGGAGCCTCATAATTATGGGTTATAGCTGATGCATATTTACTTTTTCAAAATGTTTTTAAAATGTGTATTGAAGTGTGTATATCCATCTATAAAAATAAATATGGATTGATTGTATCCCTTGCTTCCACATTTGCTCACATAAACTGTATGCTCCTCAGGGTAGATGACTGCAACTTCCTGTGTGTGTGTGTGTGTGTGTGTGTGGACAGCAACCAGCACACTTTGGGTGCCAGTCGCACACAAATAAAGGGTAATGTTATGTTGGAAGGTGCTAATGGCTGCTATCATGGGGGTCTTTGATCCAAAGACAGACACAGACTTCATTAAAGCCAATTAAAACATTCTTCCAGGATCAAGACCCTTTATGTAGTGAAAGAGCTGTAGACAGCGAATGCTACCCCCGAGGCACTAAGCCTCATGGCAAGGGCTGAACAGAGCTAACCTAGGGTTTTCCATGGTTGCAAGGTCAGGGGCTAGGGTATTGGTTTCAGCTTGCAGAAGCAGTTGTGTGACCGACTCTGAGAGGAAGCCAAGAAGCAGAGCTTCTCAGGCATAGAGCTCACTGGAATGGCAGACTTGTGGATTTCTGAGCAAGGAAAATGCCAGCTGTTGGTTTGTTTCTACATGTTCCCACAAACAGATCTTTGTGTGCATTTTTTTGTAAATAAACAAGATTACACTGAAAATATACTTCACTTGTATCATTGATTTCTCCTCCTAACCACTCTGGCCAAAGGGACACCAATAATAGTTGTCCAATAGAGCTTGTTGTGATTAATGGTCTTCTTTAATAGATAATCAAAGTGTAATTTTTAGTGATTCTTCACTTATCCACAATCAGCCACCAGAGCTGGATGAAAAACATGGAATGTTGTTTCACAAACATTTTAAATGGGGGAAAAAAAGGGTTTCTGTTTAAGTCACTGCCCTGAGCACAAAGCAGTGTGTAGCTGCCTTGCTCTAGAAAGAGTACTAGAGAAACCGTTCTTCAGCCAGGTGCTGCTCCTTGCACACACAGGTTGAGAGATGGCACCTCGATCTGGGCTGTCTTTGTACACATGCACTGGGCAATCTGCATCCACTTCCTCCTTTCTTCTCTGGGCTCCCAGTTTTCCTTAGCCCCTTTTAATTCCCTTTTCAGAAAACAGCTCCCCTGAGGAGTAGGAGCAAGCACTCTCTGTTCCCTGGCATGTATGGAATAGCTGAACCTAACTACTTGTTCTTTTGCTCCTGCGTGGCTGCTTGGGGCCCATACAATTTAGCTGAGGCGGAGAGAGAGAGAGAGAGATCATTGAATGTAGCACAATGAGACAAAATCCTCAAAGTGCAGAAAGAAAAAGAGCAGGTACTGTAAGTAAACTGGGCAGGAAGCTGACAGAATTCTTTGCAAAGAAAACCTTGAAAACAGATAAGATGGATGGGATCCAGAAAATGGAAAGGAAGGCCAAAGAGAATTGCCAAGGGATGAAACTCTCAGATTAGTCCAACAAAACTGCATCTAGTCTGAAGAAATCTGTTGTGGTTAGAAAAATGTAATGGGATATAAGTTTTTCTTATCATTATCATTTGGTTGCAAGCCTGCCCAGGCTGGTGGTGATCTAGTGTTAACTGGTGGCTGGTTGGTGAGCTATGTGAAATGAATTTAATCTCAGTCCAACTCTGAGTGGACAGCTGTTCAAACTGAAAAACAAAAACCACTATTGTAATTGGCATATTTGCTGGCAGTCTCCGCAGAAGAGCCAAGGACTGAATGGGCATGAAGCTTTGAACAATCCTCTCATCCCTAATGGATCCATCCAGAATGAGGTTGAGGCACAGGGGAGGGCTCAGCCATTTCTCCCTGCTTGTGCTACATGTACAATTGTAGGAAATGCGTATATAAATGACCAGTTAGACACATACTGTAGCTAGCTATTTGCATACTCAGTTACTGTAATTTGGCATGCAAATTAGGCACAGTTATGTATTCTGTACTTATAAGCACACAGTTTTGATAATCTAGGGCATGATCTAATCTCATTTACACCATTTTTATATACACCAGTATAAATTCATTGACTTTATGGAGTTACTATAGATATACTTTGGCATACATGAGATCAGAATTGAGTCCCTTGTCCTTATTGTCCCATCTTTAGCTTTGCTGTTCACTAGTGCAGAAGTATAACTAATCTGGTTCAATCTATTTGCTAGCTACTTCCTACTCAGTTATCTTTAATAAGAAAACAGCAATGAAGAATGAATAGAAGTAATCGCTTCCTCTGCTGAACTCCTGCTATGAATTCACTTCCTTGTCTGATTCCATACATGGATTCGGAATGCCTGGCTCCCAAAATGCAGACTGTACCACAGGAGAGAGCAAACTATACCTTAGCTTTTGAAATAGAGGAAATAAATATTTGGCATGTTTTTAAATAGGCTTAAAAAGAATGTGAAACCAGAGACATTCAATGCATACATACAATGCAAGATATGTTTAAAAATTATTTGTATTGGGGTGGTGAGAAGTGCTAGAGCAATAATCATCTCTTTAACTCACAATAACTACAAGTGATGTAACTTTATAAAATCAAGCTCTACAGATACCTAGTCAAAGTGCCCTTTCCGCTGGTGATATGCATGTACAGTATAGTTCCTCTTAAAGGAAAATTCCCAAGGTTTTATGATACAGGAACATTCCCAAGGTTATATACATAGTTCAATATATATTAATGGTAGCATTTAATTCAAAAATACTGTACCTGTGACATTTTCTACTTTTAGATACCTATGACCAAATTTTGCAAGCCAATGTATTGTGAGGGAAATAGAAATATCTCTTACCTCTGATGTCATTCCTCCTTCACATGTCTATTTATACCTCCACCAGGTAATATTCCATTTTTTTTAAAAAACAAACCAACCCTAGAGACTTGGGAGAATAATTGAGTTCTATCCACATCCCCACCTAGAGTGAGCCATCACCCTTTTGAAAACACCCACAGTCTCATCCACACCCATCATAGGCATAATTCTATCACTCTCATCACATTCAGTATTGTCAGCTCTCTTATGATTTTATCTCATATCTTGAGATTAAGACTTATTCATAATTTTCCATTAAAACTTTTTGATGGACATTTTAGATTTTCAGCTGAATAAAAATTTTCATGTCGAGTGCTTTCTTAAAAAATTTTCATCAGAAAATGCAAAAACAAATTTTTATCTGAAAACCAAATATATTTGGTTTTTGACCCAACAGTGTAGGTGTTTTGGCTTCAGTTTTGGGATTTTTGATTTTTTTTCAACGAAAAATCAAAATTTCTTCAGTAGAGATAGTGTCTCCCGACCATCTCTACTCATGAGACTTGATATTTTCCTTAGAGCCCCAGATTCTGTAATCCTATGACTATCTGAGAATCTCAGCATTCATATTTAGTTTCTAGCCCTTGTGGTTTCAGAGACAAGCTTGAAAATGAAATGAGCTGTTTGGCTCCAAAATTAGAAGGCAAATTTAAAGAAACCAAATTCTATTTTTAAAATTCTCATTATTTTAAGCCATGATTTTTGGGGCCTCACTTGTGTTTGAATGATTGGGACTGGCAATACTGCACACTACATTTACACTGCTGCAACTTCATTGCTTTTCTGGAATTACAACTTGCTTTTACACAGATGTCAAATGAGATCAGACTCAGGATAGAGTGTACGGAAGTAGGAAAAAAAATTCAAATTGAAAAAAAATATAAATTTTGCACAATTGCTTGATCAAAGAAAATAATGTCAAGACATCCTGTTCACCTCATTGGCTTCAAATAGAGATAAATAGAAACATGTGTAAGTATAGTCACAAATTGTGAAATTCTGTTCTACTATTGACCCTAGCCAGAAAAAAGTCAACTAAAGGTCATGTCTTAGGAAAGGAAAGTTTATGATGCACAAACATGCATACTCTAAGGAGGATCTAACACTCTACATTTTCTTGATTAGAATTGGAAATCTATTTAATCATATCCAGCAATATTTTATTAATCATTTCCTGTTTTCCTGTAAATGTCTCCATCTTGCAAGTAGTCTTGAATTTCTTTGGCAGTTGTTAAACCCCTTTGAAGGACTGAGTGGTGACACTTACTCTAAGCAAATGTTTGAGACGTTCTGGCATGGAGGAGCTCATGAAAAGGACTATGGTTGGATACTTAAGACAAAAAAGACAGCTGTAACCAATAGTCCCTCTCCTTCCAAACCTTGTAAAAAGGGAGAGAGTGGGGTAGTGTGGCAAGGTGAGAGAGAGAAAAAATTAATAAGGGTTGCTTGGAGTGACTAGCTAATAAGAAATGATAGGGGAGGAGCAGGCAGTGAGGAAACCACCACACTTCTGTATTTAAAAAAAACAGCCAACCCCCCCGCCCCAAAAAACCCCTTTCATTTGTAGTCTTTCCTGTGGAGCTGCAAGAGTTGGCAAACACGGCAGCTACAGCCCCTCTCCAAACAACAAGGAAGTTGTAATCAGTTAGATCTTCTCAACTTTTCCAACTGTACTTGTAGAAAATTATGATAAACTGATTGGAATTTGAGAGATGATTTGAGCCATCTGATTGGCAAATGTACGTCACAGTTGTCTCTAGAAATGCCCTCCATGTGCCACATGAAATTTCATCACCCTTAAAAAGTCATACATCAGTTGTTTTTACTTATTCTGAGCAAACCTCTGCAATCTTTACACAGGTAAGATTCCCAATGATCTTTGACTAAGGAAGCACTTGCAGTATTTGTATAACTACATTGGCTCTGAGTATTTCTTGGGGAAATCATGACTGGCTGAATTAATGGTAGCTTTTCCCAGCTACTTTTCAATCCATAAGAAATGCCCTACATCAAGACCATTACAGTTTATGTGCTGTATTGCAACCAGTTTCCCCCCACTGTATCTCATTTACTGCTGCTAGAGAAATGACAGACATATGTTTAAAATAGTCACACCTCATGCAGCTCCTGCTACAGAGGTGATTTTTCATTTAGCTCTGGTGATGAAGAATAAATATCAGAGGTAAATAGTGCACAAATATTTTAGTGATGTTTTGCTCCAGTTTTAAAATTAGTTTCTCATTTCTTTTGCGTATGATTTCTGCAAGTATTTCAGCAATTCAGTTTTGTTGACACAAAAGTTTGTGGAAATTAAATTTCAAAGTTGCAAGCATAGATATTTCCACAAACTGAATTTTATATTTATGCTTGCAAATGTTCAAGCTGGAAGTGCTTGTGTACTCATCTAGCAACTATACCATGTGACTTATCTTGTCAATGGTAACCAAGCAACATAACTCAAATTTCAAGTATTAACTGTACGTGGAGAACTGTTCATGATCCATCTCTAGAGTAAGGAAAAATGGGGGGGGGGAATGTTCAGCAAATGATTTGTGATTTTCTTGAATTTATTCATTAATCAAATCTGTTAGCAGACAATTCATGAACAGCAAAAGAAGTGATATTCATAGAATAGAGTATTCATTGTGAATTATTTGCCCAATTCTATTAAAGACAGTACCCCCCTTTCTTTCCTCCTGGGATTAAGGTTGAGAATGAAAGAACATTTATGCTGTAAAATAACTTTGAATGATAACTTTAACTTCAACTTCCCCATCTTGTGTGATGCAGCAGTTCTTCTGGAAAGCAAAGAGCAACATATTGCTTGAATATTTTATTTTGTTTTATTTTTAGGTGTCCTTTGTTCATCTCAAAACCAAAACCAAAACTGTAAAACTGATTCGGATGAATAGTGAGGTTTTTCTATTTTGTAACCTCCAAGGAGATTACCTAGATTCCTGGGGCTCTGTCTGCTGGCAGCTCAGGGAGAGGCACACTGGCCCTGGTAGGGAGGGGGAGCCAAGGCAGACTCAGTCTGCCCAGCAACCAATAGGGAGTGAGATGCCCTTCCCAGGGAGTTCAGGAAAGGGGAGAAGCCATTTTTGAGTGAGTCTGGAGCCAGCCAGGGCAAGGGCAGGACTGGTTGTGTGGGGAGCTGGTGAGTCCTAGGCCTGCATGCAGGGTTCCCCCTGAGAACTGGCTTCTAGGGACCTGAAAGCAAGATCCCTCAGCTGGGCCTTTCCCTCTCCACTGATGACTCCCCTTCGTAGAGTTTTCCTGGGGAGCTTCCCCAGCCAGGCTGAGTTAGCCCCCAGCTCCCTAGGTGAGACCAGTCATCATGTGGTCAGCTCTGCTCTGTCTGCTAGTTCGGGGCTGCTGCCTGCTGTGAGTGTGTCTGGATGCTGGGATAGGAGACGACAGTTTGGATTTTAGTACTGTTGTGTAATCTGCACCTTGAGCCCTGAATCCCTTTGTGGTGAGGGGAAATCCTGGGACCGAAGCTGCCTGACTCCTGCCTGAAGAGGATCCTGCCAGCAGAGATCAGCCCCTCTGCAGTGACCGAGGCATCCAGAGTCATCTCTGAACCTGAGGATCATTCATGGAGTTTGTGAGTGCACCATCTGTTAGTTAATCAGTCGGGGAACTTGTTTTGGGGACCCCCTTACTCCCTGAACTGTGTCCTCAAGCCAGGGAGTAAGGGTTTGGGGACTTTATAACCTGCTGCATATTAAACCTGTGGAGGGACTTACCACCACCTCCCACTTGTGAGTCATTTGGGCTGTACTGAACCCGGTCAGCCACACTGCTAAACCACTGCAGAGAAGAATCTTGTGGTCATAGGTCATCAAGGGCCCCAACAAAGTATGCATACCAACAGGACACTAATCTTACATTTGCTACATCGAGTCTCGTGACTGGGGAAAGTCACAGGTATTAGCAGCTTGGGCACCGGTGAACCTAAAAATAGTGTTTTACCCTGTTATGTTCTATTTGTCTCCTATTTAATATAATTATTGTGTTTGTTTGTTTCTTGGAAGTCTCCAACTACCTGGCAAGTAAGTGAGGATTACCCTATGGTTAGAAATATCCTCCCAAGCTGTCCTGGTGACCCTGGCAGGAAGGAGCAAGGGGGTGGAGGCACCGCCAAATAAATTCATAGGAAAAAATAAAGAAGATACACCTTGCTGAGTGGGTGGCGGGATCCAGAAGAACCCACACCTGTCCATCAAAACCTGTAAGCAGATTGGCATTAAAGAAGGTAACCGGGAGGAGAGGGGCTGCTACAATTTGATGGGGTAAGACTGGGATTTCTTTGTAAAATGGGTAAAAGTGGCCAAAATGAGCGGTTTTCTAAGTCCTAAATCATCTCAGCATTGACTCTACATTCATAGTAAAAGTTTGGTTTTCCAAAAGTCTTTCTAATGACAATCATACCCAGTTAGGGAGTGTCCATATCAAAATGCAATGTGCAGATTTCCTTGCATGTGTGAATACCAACATACAAATAGTTCCTAGTCTTATCACGGAAATCACTTAACCCAGCTGATGCAGTAGTAACAATAGTCTCAGTGAGCTGGAATTTCCTTCACAGTGGACATAGCAATCTTCAAATGGTTGATGGGTTAAGCAAACTGATAAACCAGGGACTTTCTCAAACCCCTCGTAAAAGGACCACTTTCCTGACAAAATCTCATCTGGAAAACTATGATGTGATGTCAGAAGACAACATTCATGGGCAAAGTTAATGGAGTAGGAACTTCACAACTCATTATGTGTTCAAATAAACTGTTTGAATTTGCAAAGCATTTTCCCAGTGTGATTTCAATGCATTTTCCCTCATGCATGATGCAACTATTTTAATAAACCAAAGCTTAGGTTCAAACCTTTTGGGACAAGGAGTTGCAAAATTCATGTCTGCGTATCAGCATGGGCTCTTGGACTCTGGGTGGTAGGAACATTGCCTGCCTTCCTGGTGATGGCTCTTGATCAAAATTTTGAGTAGGGCCATACGATTTCACATAGTTGTACATGGCTCAAGAATGAATGTCACTTCAGAAAGTGCCTTCGAAAGTAGTACAATGGCAGTAGGGCTGTTCAGTGAAGTCCTCCTGCAGCTGCTTTTGAGCTATCTACAGGACTGTGCCCATGTGCTCATTTACCCTAGTGGAAATTCCTGTAGTCTCCATTAGAATCCTTCAAATGCTTTCTTCTAGAGGACCACCAGCTGCAGGAAGCAGTACGCCATAAGGCCCATTGTTCTGTTTCAAACCTTGCTGCTATCTGGAACCAGTTTAAACTTTTCAGCTGGAAAGTCCACTAGGATACCCCTCCCCAGCCCCTGGTAGTTGCTGGGCTATTCAGTGCAATCTTGCACCTGCAGCTTTGGAACCTTCTCCTGGAATGTGCACATGTGCACTTTATGTTCTGGGGCATGAGGGCATCTTCCTGACATGGATCCTTCACCTGGAGGAGAGAGGCCTAGACTATGTGTTAGAGAGAGGCTAGCAAAAGCAGTCTCACTTTTATTCATTAGAATACTACTTTTTCCCTATTTTTCACTCCATTTGGCACCCTATATTTCTAATGGATATTTTTTTCTCTGCCTCATCTATGTCCCTTTTTCACAGTCACTCTTATGCAATCTCTCTTCATGCTGGCTTTACTCAGGTAAACAATCCCATCTGCTTCACTAAAATTACTTTTGAAAATAAGGTGAACGGGATTAGGTCCTTGGTGTACACATGAAGTGGGAACGAAAGTTCCAAATGAGGTTGCTAATTGGCAGAAAAAAATCCCCATGTAACTATCCACTCTTATTTTCCAAAGTATATGTCTGCATTCGCAATGTAAAGATCACCTGTAAACAGCTGGAGAAAAATAGTTTCCAGCATATGTATGGTATGGTGACTACTACAGTGTAACAGGAAAAAAGACACCATTCTTCATACTGGTTAGTTTATGAAACCAGTATTGGGACAGCCCAGTGGCAAAATGCTCCAGTGTCTACTCCATGGAAAATGTATTGAATTGTAATAAATTTTATTGCTATGAAACTTTTTTCAGCAAGAGATATTAAAGATAGCATAATAAAAATATCTGCTGTTTATATTAGCCCATTTCTATGTGAGAATAATATTCATGGAGCTGACATCTCAAAAAGCTACCTTAATGGTATTAGTTGACCATGAATGTTTTTTTTTCTTACTCCATCATATGAGAAACTGAATTATTTTACATGTCCAAAATAGTGACACGTTTTGAATAAGATGTGCAAAAGTGAAATGGCAAAGCCTTTAAATAACACTAGCCTCTGCATTTAAATGGAGAGGTCTATAAAATCATACAGGATTCAAATGAGTTTAGAAAAAAAAGTGAAACAAAATGGTGGTGCTCAAATAAGGAGATGCAGGATTAAATTTTCAAAAGTGTGGTTCTGTTTGGAGATACATTTTGCACCCCAATATTCAAATCTGGGGAGCTGCATTATTAGTTACTAGACTGCAAGTGGAAATCAAGTAGTGAAACTTGTGAATATTCAAATTTGTGCCTGCAATCTGGGAGGATGGGACTGCACCTAACTGAAAATACACCCAATAACCATGAAGTCAACTGAGGACACTAAGTAGAGGGCCCCCCTTAAAGCAAAAACCAAGTTGCTAAGTTGAATGAGCACAATGACACAGAGCAGAAGACTCCTGGTTCTGAGTGACTACTTCCTCCTTGCCCCCTTTGCAAAAGTTAGGGCTTCTAGTGGTGATAGCCCTGGAGAGTCCTTGAGCTCCCCAAACTCTCCTTGTGTGAAGGGCAAAAGAGACAGGAAGCTCCTTGTGACATTGCCCTCCATTACACATCTGGGCGATGGGGATGCAGAGGGCAGGCACAATCTGGTCTGTAATGCATAGTAGGTTGCTACAAAATTAAGATCGCCCCACCCACACACACCAAGAGAACTTCCTATTTAAATAGTTCCTAAAATATACTGCACCCTTATGATGATGAAATAAAAAAAATCCTTTGGAATTCCTTGGAAAATTATATCCCTTCTATAGAATTTTGTAGACTGGTTTAAAAATAATCCTTTAAAAAGACAATCATTCTCTATGGAATTCCATAGATGACCAGCATAATTTTTATAGAACACTATTACACTTCTATTACACTTCTATGATGTAGTTTTTTTTCCCTGTTGAATTCTGCCAGACTTTTTTCCATAAGGACCATAAAATACAGATGTTCGTCCTTCATTCTTATTCTGCACCATGTCCTTGGTAGCTAACTGATAGCAGTAAGCACTGCGTCTCTTGGATGATCCCTGCTTAAGTGCTTCTGAAGGCATCATGACAGATGGGGATAGAACAGTTCTATCTTTATTATCTTCATCTGCGGAAGCTTTAGCAGTTAAACTCCCATATTCCTTTTACATATTTCCCCCTCAAAGGTCAAACACAACTGATTTACAACCAGTTACTACAGTTTGTTTCAGAATATTTTACATTCCTTTTTATTTGTTTTTGAAATTTTAAACAGACTGCGTCAAATAATAATACTGCTATTACCAAACGGGACATATAAGGAGTACTGTTAAGAACACTAAAGAATAATAATGCCACCGGAGAAGGAACCCGGTTCACACTCATTCGATGATCTCTGCATTAATATACGATGGGCCAGCTACTTCCGTGGCACCATGAGAAGAGGATGGGAATCAGTAGATTGGGAAGGAGACAGAATAGGAGGTGAGGTAAAGCATTGCCCCACTTGCTGATGCTTAGCAGCAAATCTTCAAAAAAAGTTAATGCACCCTCAGGTAATTTTTCTATAACCTCCTCTGCCTCCAATACCAGGGAAGGCCTGGTAGTGTGGCTCAGATGGAGCCAGGCTGCCCAGGAGTAGGAAGTGAGAACAGGGGTGCCAATATACATTTCTAACTGAAACAACTTCTACAGTGAACATAAGAACAGCCACACTGGGTCAGATCAAAGGTCCATCCAGCCCAGTATCCTGTCTTCCAACAGTGGCCAATACCAGGTGCCCAAGAGGGAATGAACAGAACAGGTAATCATCAAGTGATCCAGCTCCTGTCACCCATTCCTAACTTCTGGCAAACGGAGGCTAGGCTCTGGCTAGCGTCCTGGCTAATAGCCATTGATGGACCTATCCTCCATGAATTTATCTAGTTCTTTTTTGAACGGAAGTTCAGACTTTTTAATGCATACTTTTACAGAATTTAACCTAGCGGTTCGTAAACTTTTTGTAGTGGTGCTCTCTTTGAGATGGATCAGTAAGTGGGCACCACTCATTTATGTTCTCTCACATTATTCCCAGGCAGTTTCTTTTTCTTTTTCTTCCCTATTCAGCTGAGGATCTACATGCTGGTGGAAGGTTGCATTGCATGTTGCTAGATGAATGCTATGGGACCAAAAGAAAGCTGTTTAGACTTTTGACTGATGCTGAGCCTCTAGAACTGTGTGTGTCAGCTGCTCTTGTAGCAAACTTCTTTAGGGGCGCTATGGGAGCAGCAGCTAAGGCTGGTAGCTTTCAAGGAGCTCCCTGCTGCTTTACTCACAGCTACAGGAGCACTTTTGCATTGAGGAGTGTCATAGACTCTGGTTAGTGTAATTTTCTGCACATCTCTGGGGGTTCTCTTATAACCCACAACCCTCTGGGAAACACTGACTTAATTACGTGATCTTGGCCAAATACTCTCATGTGATGCAGACTTTAGATTAATTCTGCTCCAGCTAAGCAGCAGACATTATCATTAGGCTAGATGTGTTCATGGGAAGACAGCCTAATACAGCAACATTCCAAATGAGTACATCTCAGTTAAGTGAAATGTCCTGTACAATATGTGGTCAGTATTAAAATTTGTTTTGCTTCTGTTTTTTAGTGTTTCAAAACTCTCCAAGTGTTTTTCCTGATGCAACATAATGGCATATCATCCATGCAGCCCTAAAGTATGGGCACCTTGTAAATAAGTGAAATGTCTATAGTATTTCAAAAAGAGTAAGAGGAATACAGCTGGTCATTTTACATCTGCACATCTTTTTGAGTAAGAAAAAATATTAAGACAGGCTCTTTGTGGTTAACTTTTGTATTAATTTCATAAAGAAACAATACAAATACAAAATGGTAAATGACTTACAGATTGTATACATCACTAAATACCACACATTTCTCAGGATATCCAATACAATTATGCAATTGCACAAGGGAAGAGGATACCGTCGATGGTTAAGACATTTGTGCTATCCTGAGAACAAACTGTTGATACATAATGTGCCCTACAGGATACTTTTAAATCCCCAAACTCTCTTTCTTAATTTCTAAACTGCTCTCTGGGCTGAGGTTCACACCTGTTGCAAAGGAATGAGAGAATGGCAATGAGGGAGAAGTCTGTGATTTTGGTTAATTAGATTATCCCTGTAGGCACAAGCAACTTGATATTCAGCTGGACAAGAATAAGCACTCTTCTAGATAGTCCCAAAGTATTTACATACAAGCCTAATGCATCAATGCTTTTAAAATTTAATTCAATTTCCAGCCTAGAAAGAATATAGATAGAAACAAGGAGTAGGTTTGCCATTTTACAATTGGTTATTGTTGGAGAGACACCCACTGGCTCTAATATACATCTTAATGTCATGGAGGGCAGAGGACAGGAGCAGATACCATTTCACAAGAAGTTTGTCAGAGGGTGGGGGTCATGCTATCTGGCGCGGAGTGTTCTCAGGAGATAGAAAGCCTAGTTCTGAAGATAATAGGAAAAGTCTTGTCTCACTCTGTAATAATCACCTTCTCCAACTGATGGAGGAATAATATAGATAGATTTGTGAAAGAGTCGTGTTAACCATCCCAGCTCAAGGATAAAATTATAAGGTGATCCTTCGAATGCAGTGAATGGGGAAGAAGAGGCTAAATTGGTAGAGGCCTGAAAATCAATGCACCTGATCATTATATAGACATATAGATTTCCTCTTCATAATAAATAAAAGGTGAGCATTGACTAACATCTGTTTGTGCGGATGATCTTTCTGGGATCTTTATTTGATATAAATCTATTGGTTAGCTGCATGTAAATGTAAATTTCCTGCTTGTTTAAAGTTCTTTGGCTAAATTGTGCTCTCAGAGCTCCAGGCTATTTGAATTTATGGGTGGACTTCAAAACATTGTTTGTACCCTTTAAGGTCCAAACTAGTTTTAGACCTGGAAACCTGAGAGACTGCCTCTCTCCTCTGGCCATGCTGCCATACTTGCAAGAGCAGTGGTTGAGCTGAAGACCACTTTATTCATAGCAGGAAGCTGCTCACAGGGTACTATCTATTAAGACTCTGGAGTCTGCTTCCCCATTGATCTGTCAAAGCCCAAATTTATTAACCTTCCACATACTCTTTTCTCCTAGGCAACTGAAGATAAGACTATCCAAAGGGCTGTGGTGTTGGGCTTGGAGGTCTTTCTCACTGAGTTCCTTACTTGCAGAGAGAGAAGAAGCCTATGTTACTGTGACGCTGTAGACCAGGTACCAACTAATGTCAAGATCCCCATGTCTCAATTGAACATGGACAAATAGATGGCTGGAATTAGTATGGCTCATCTGTGGGTTGGTATTGTTAAAATAGGTATTAGAAATATAAGAATGTGTCTAGTGTTTAGACTTTATTGAATGATTGTGAGTTGCTGCACACATTAAGCTCACTTATAACATCTGTATCCCATATTGTAAGGTAATATATGAGTGATTATATTGTGAACCTCTGTGACTGTGTAAATCACCAGACAGGAGAGACATTAATTAGTGTGATGGGCTGATCTTCAATATAAAGTATTACGCCCTTCCCAAAAGGAGTGGTCCCTCAGCACCAGATGGACTATAGTGGGACATTGCAACTGGAATTTCGCTATGTACCATCAACAAGAGGACTAACGACTTCTGTTGTTTTGCTCTCCTCCCCATGAAGATGCAAGTGGACTCCTCCCATTAGCTGGCTTTGCAGCTCTGTGCACGTGATATGAGGGAGATTAAAAACCACAAACAAAAGGAATTTGGTATCCCTATGCTGCTGGAACTCTGGGGGATAAAGTGTTTCTAGGAATGAGCCAGAGATCCCCAGCTGTTTAGCCTGGATTAGCCCTAACAAAGATATATAGAGCTTGCCGATTACAGTAGCTTCTATTACCTCTTGAAATTTAATTGCATCTATGCTTACCTGCTTTCGCCTTGTAAAATAACATATTTCCTTTTTCTATTCAATAAATATTTATATAGTTTACTATAGGTTTGTCTGCAAGCATTGTCTTTGGCATGAGCTCTAAAGTGCAATTGACCTGGGTAAGTGACTTGTCCTTTGGGATTGGGAGTAACCTGAATATTGCTAAAAGAAAAGGAGTACTTGTGGCACCTTAGAGACTAACAAATTTATTAGAGCATAAGCTTTCGTGAGCTACAGCTCACTTCACAGCTGCTACTCTGAAACCTGAATATTGCTGTGGTTCTTGGTGAAAGGGACCATCTATCACAAAGGTATACTGATCTGGATGATATAGATTTGAGTACTCCAGGGGACTGTCTGTGGTAGTGCCTGAAGACTTTGCTTGATAATTGGTTGGTGAAATCTAAGTCTAAAACTCACAACTAATTTGGAGCCTATGCCTTGCTTCCTAACAGTCTACCCTGAGGTTGGTACTCATGCTCTTGAGTCACTGTAGACAGCATTACAGTTACTATTTGATATTTATATGAATTTTGTTTGGGTGAATTTAGCAACTGTAGTATGTGCACTAGTGCCTGGGATGGACACCTATAAACTGAATAATTAACCTCTTTATGAATTGAAATATTTAATGGACAGCAGCGTAAATCTGCGACATAGTAATGCCAGTGAAATCAATAGAATTGCTGCAGATTTATATTGATGTCAGAGCAAAATTTGGCCCTTTTGTCACTTCAGAGCTACTGCATAGTTTCCAAAGAATTTTGCTTGTAATTGTTTCAAGACCAAGCAGACTTAATGTAATGCAACATGCAGTGATACTGAATGAGACAATATTGAGAAGTTTGATTAAAAGAGGTGAGAAATTTAAACTCTACCACTGTGGTTGTCTGCCCTAAACGGATTCACTTTTAAGGTTCCCTAAATCACACGTTTGCTGCATTATGCTGCTCAGTTAAATATTCCATACTTTCGACAGAGCCAAATACACTACAAATTTAAATACAACTGCCTTTTATTGTAATTTATTACTTAAACTCTGTGAATTGCTGCAATAGCTTTAAACATCTGAGCCTGTCGCATAGAATCATAGAATCATAGAATATCAGGGTTGGAAGGGACCCCAGAAGGTCATCTAGTCCAACCCCCTGCTCAAAGCAGGACCAAGTTCCAGTTAAATCATCCTAGCCAGGGCTTTGTCAAGCCTGACCTTAAAAATCTCTAAGGAAGGAGATTCTACCACCTCCCTAGGTAACGCATTCCAGTGTTTCACCACCCTCTTAGTGAAAAAGTTTTTCCTAATATCCAATCTAAACCTCCCCCATTGCAACTTGAGACCATTACTCCTCGTTCTGTCATCTGCTACCATTGAGAACAGTCTAGAGCCATCCTCTTTGAAACCCCCTTTCAGGTAGTTGAAAGCAGCTATCAAATCCCCCCTCATTCTTCTCTTCTGCAGACTAAACAATCCCAGCTCCCTCAGCCTCTCCTCGTAAGTCATGTGCTCTAGACCCCTAATCATTTTTGTTGCCCTTCGCTGTACTCTTTCCAATTTATCCACATCCTTCTTGTAGTGTGGGGCCCAAAACTGGACACAGTACTCCAGATGAGGCCTCACCAGTGTCGAATAGAGGGGAACGATCACGTCCCTCGATCTGCTCGCTATGCCCCTACTTATACATCCCAAAATGCCATTGGCCTTCTTGGCAACAAGGGCACACTGCTGACTCATATCCAGCTTCTCGTCCACTGTCACCCCTAGGTCCTTTTCCGCAGAACTGCTGCCGAGCCATTCGGTCCCTAGTCTGTAGCGGTGCATTGGATTCTTCCATCCTAAGTGCAGGACCCTGCACTTATCCTTATTGAACCTCATTAGATTTCTTTTGGCCCAATCTTCCAATTTGTCTAGGTCCTTCTGTATCCTATCCCTCCCCTCCAGCGTATCTACCACTCCTCCCAGTTTAGTATCATCCGCAAATTTGCTGAGAGTGCAATCCACACCATCCTCCAGATCATTTATGAAGATATTGAACAAAACGGGCCCCAGGACCGACCCCTGGGGCACTCCACTTGACACCGGCTGCCAACTAGACATGGAGCCATTGATCACTACCCGTTGAGCCCGTGTGTGTTTGCTTGCTGAGGAAGTATCCGAGCGTGTGTTTGCTGGGAGGGCAGGGAGAGAGCCTGAGTGAGTGTCTGATTGGCTGCTAGCCTGCAGGGGGCGGGCACTAGGGTGTCTGTGTGTTTGCGTCAGGGAAGCCTGGCTGTTTAAAAATAGCCAGAGCCTCGCGAACCAGCTGAGCGGCAGCGAACCAGCGGAGCAGCGGGGACAGCAGAGCAGCTCACAGCAGGAGTTTGCCTGGGACTGGTAAGTATCCGAGTGTGTGTGTTTGCTTGCTGAGGAAGTATCCGAGCGTGTGTTTGCTGGGAGGGCAGGGAGAGAGCCTGAGTGAGTGTCTGATTGGCTGCTAGCCTGCAGGGGGCGGGCATTAGGGTGTCTGTGTGTTTGCGTCAGGGAAGCCTGGCTGTTTAAAAATAGCCAGAGCCTCGCGAACCAGCTGAGCGGCAGCGGAGCAGCGGAGCAGCGGGGACAGCAGAGCAGCTCACAGCAGGAGTTTGCCTGGGAGTTCGCCTGGAGTGAGCCCAGTGAGGCTTACATCTTGCCAACGTCTCTGAGGAAGCTCATAGTAGGTAGGTGATATGGAAGGGGGGGGTTCAGCTGTTGTGACCTGCACTGGATGTGCCATGTTTGTCTTTCTTCCACAGGACAGAAGCGACTTTGTCTGTACAAAGTGCAAGCTGGTCTCCATATTGGAAGAGAAGATTGAAGGTCTGGAGCAACAGGTAACGACCCTGCGTTGTATACGAGAGACTGAGGATTTTCTGGACCAAACTCAGGATAGCCTTCTAGGGGCACAAAGCTCTAAAGATATAGAGCAGGTTGCACAGAGGGGCCAAGAGGCCAGTGAAGAAGCTTGGCAACATGTGACCTCCAGAAGAGGTAAGCGGAATGTCCGGGTTCCAGTAACACAGACACAGGTAACTAACCGCTTTCATGTTCTCTCCACAGGTACCAATGCGGAGAGTGGACCAGATGATATGTCTGGGGGGAGAAAGCAGAAGGAGACTCCGCTGGTTGGGAGGCATGAGATGCGATGTCCTGAGGTTGGGGGTTCCACGACCACCACTCCCAAGAGGAGAAGGCGGGTGGTGGTGGTCGGGGACTCTCTCCTCCAGGGGACTGAGTCATCTATCTGCCGCCCTGACCGGGAAAACCGAGAAGTCTGCTGCTTGCCAGGGGCTAAGATTCGTGATGTGACGGAGAGACTGCCGAGACTCATCAAGCCCTCGGATCGCTACCCCTTCCTGCTTCTCCACGTGGGCACCAATGATACTGCCAAGAATGACCTTGAGCGGATCACTGCGGACTACGTGGCTCTGGGAAGAAGGATAAAGGAGTTGGAGGCGCAAGTGGTGTTCTCGTCCATCCTCCCCGTGGAAGGAAAAGGCCTGGGTAGGGACCGTCGAATCGTGGAGGTCAACGAATGGCTACGCAGGTGGTGTCGGAGAGAAGGCTTTGGATTCTTTGACCATGGGATGGTGTTCCATGAAGGAGGAGTGCTGGGCAGAGACGGGCTCCATCTTACGAAGAGAGGGAAGAACATCTTTGCCAGCAGGCTGGCTAACCTAGTGAGGAGGGCTTTAAACTAGGTTCACCGGGGGAAGGAGACCAAAGCCCTGAGGTAAGTGGGAAAGCGGGATACCGGGAGGAAGCACAGGCAGGAATGTCTGTGAGGGGAGGGCTCCTGCCTCATACTGGGAATGAGGGGCGATCAACAGGTTATCTCAAGTGCTTATATACAAATGCACAAAGCCTTGGAAACAAGCAGGGAGAACTGGAGGTCCTGGTGGTGTCAAGGAATTATGACGTGATTGGAATAACAGAGACTTGGTGGGATAACTCACATGACTGGAGTACAGTCATGGATGGTTATAAACTGTTCAGGAAGGACAGGCAGGGCAGAAAAGGTGGGGGAGTAGCACTGTATGTAAGGGAGCAGTATGACTGCTCAGAGCTCCGGTACGAAACTGTGGAAAAACCTGAGTGTCTCTGGATTAAGTTTAGAAGTGTGTGCAACAAGAGTGATGTCATGGTGGGAGTCTGCTATAGACCACCGGACCAGGGGGATGAGGTGGATGAGGCTTTCTTCCGGCAACTCACGGAAGCTACTAGATCGCATGCCCTGATTCTCATGGGTGACTTTAATTTTCCTGATATCTGCTGGGAGAGCAATACAGCGGTGCATAGACAATCCAGGAAGTTTTTGGAAAGCGTAGGGGACAATTTCCTGGTGCAAGTGCTAGGGGAGCCAACTAGGGGGAGCGCTTTTCTTGACCTGCTGCTCACAAACCGGGTAGAATTAGTGGGGGAAGCAAAAGTGGATGGGAATCTGGGAGGCAGTGACCATGAGTTGGTTGAGTTCAGGATCCTGACGCAGGGAAGAAAGGTAAGCAGCAGGATACGGACCCTGGACTTCAGGAAAGCAGACTTTGACTCCCTCAGGGAACAGATGGCCAGGATCCCCTGGGGGACTAACATGAAAGGGAAGGGAGTCCAGGAGAGCTGGCTGTATTTCAAGGAATCCCTGTTGAGGTTACAGGGACAAACCATCCCGATGAGTCGAAAGAATAGTAAATATGGCAGGCGACCAGCTTGGCTTAATGGTGAAATCCTAGCGGATCTTAAACATAAAAAAGAAGCTTACAAGAAGTGGAAGGTTGGACATATGACCAGGGAAGAGTATAAAAATATTGCTCGGGCATGTAGGAAAGATATCAGGAGGGCCAAATCGCACCTGGAGCTGCAGCTAGCAAGAGATGTCAAGAGTAACAAGAAGGGTTTCTTCAGGTATGTTGGCAACAAGAAGAAAGCCAAGGAAAGTGTGGGCCCCTTACTGAATGAGGGAGGCAAGCTAGTGACAGAGGATGTGGAAAAAGCTAATGTACTCAATGCTTTTTTTGCCTCTGTCTTCACTAACAAGGTCAGCTCCCAGACTGCTGTGCTGGGCATCACAAAATGGGGAAGAGATGGCCAGCCCTCTGTAGAGATAGAGGTGGTTAGGGACTATTTAGAAAAGCTGGACGTGCACAAGTCCATGGGGCCGGACGAATTGCATCCGAGAGTGCTGAGGGAATTGGCGGCTGTGATTGCAGAGCCCTTGGCCATTATCTTTGAAAACTCGTGGCGAACGGGGGAAGTCCCGGATGACTGGAAAAAGGCTAATGTAGTGCCCATCTTTAAAAAAGGGAAGAAGGAGGATCCTGGGAACTACAGGCCGGTCAGCCTCACCTCAGTCCCTGGAAAAATCATGGAGCAGGTCCTCAAAGAATCAATCCTGAAGCACTTAGAGGAGAGGAAAGTGATCAGGAACAGTCAGCATGGATTCACCAAGGGAAGGTCATGCCTGACTAATCTAATCGCCTTTTATGATGAGATTACTGGTTCTGTGGATGAAGGGAAAGCAGTGGATGTATTGTTTCTTGACTTTAGCAAAGCTTTTGACACGGTCTCCCACAGCATTCTTGTCAGCAAGTTAAGGAAGTATGGGCTGGATGAATGCACTATAAGGTGGGTAGAAAGCTGGCTAGATTGTCGGGCTCAACGGGTAGTGATCAATGGCTCCATGTCTAGTTGGCAGCCGGTGTCAAGTGGAGTGCCCCAGGGGTCGGTCCTGGGGCCCGTTTTGTTCAATATCTTCATAAATGATCTGGAGGATGGTGTGGATTGCACTCTCAGCAAATTTGCGGATGATACTAAACTGGGAGGAGTGGTAGATACGCTGGAGGGGAGGGATAGGATACAGAAGGACCTAGACAAATTGGAAGATTGGGCCAAAAGAAATCTAATGAGGTTCAATAAGGATAAGTGCAGGGTCCTGCACTTAGGATGGAAGAATCCAATGCACCGCTACAGACTAGGGACCGAATGGCTCGGCAGCAGTTCTGCGGAAAAGGACCTAGGGGTGACAGTGGACGAGAAGCATCATACTCATCACTAAACAACAACCATAAATTTGAGGCTGGTTCACATTTATGGAGTGGGATGTGAAAAGGGCCATGAGATCACAGTAAGAATCCACTTAGAATGCTTGTTTCTGTGCCCTAAGCCTTGTCACAAGAACAATTCATGTTGAACCATTTTCTGCTCTTATTTTTAACGTTGAGTAAAGGTTGACTTTGCATTAGATATTTTGCGGAACTAAAGATGTAGGAGTGAAAGACATCCTTGGGCTGGAGGCCAGCAAAAAGCCTGTCTCTCTCTTAAATCTTGTTTTGAAGGCTTAATTGGGCCATACGTATTTCAGAGACCTTTTAGCAGCTCTCTGAACAAAGGTGAATTTTGGTGCTAATGCATAGTTCACCAGAGATTTGGTCATCACATATGGGAGGGGTTCCAATCTATTCATTTCCTAAATGAAAACATTTTAAATTACACCAAATTAGTAACTATTAATTGTAAAGTAATTTTTCTATTCTACAAGTAGTTTGTATTAGAAAAAATGTTTCATTTACTGGATTATTTATATGTTTTATGGGTTCTTTCCATGTTTTGAAATGTATTATTTCTGTCAAATGGCAAAAGTTTACTAACTTCCATTTTTAAAAATTCATTTTAAGTAAAATAAGACTAATCAGTTAATTAATAACAGCTGAATCATGAATATTTGAAAGTCTAGTGTAACCCCACATCTTGGATAACTAAGGTGAGGTTAATTGAGGGAGTTGTTCTGTAATCTTCTTTTAACTGCACCATGCCCACTGATGATTGGTTTTGGGGAAACCAGCCATTAATTCATCATTATGGATGAAATTCACCCCGGGCAAAGGCCTACACAAAGCCAATGCATCATTTAAATCCCCTTGAACCTCTATTTTGAAGTCTTAAGTTGGACTAAAGTGGTAAATAGGTGGGACTTGGCTGGGGTTTTCAACAGTACCTAAGTGACTTGGGAGCACAACCCCTGTTGACTTTCAATGGGACTTGTGCTCCAAAATCATGTATGTGTTTTTGAAAATTCCACCCCTTTTGGACATCCTGAAATTGAGGCCCTACTCTGTCTATATTACACCCTAGTACTAACTGGCACTCTTGTGTCCACAAGATGTCAAGTTGTGATGGGATGAATACAATTTGGTACAGTTTTGGATTAGGTATTTTCCAAGTAGCATTTCTTTGAGTGCAAACAGTTCCAATTTCATTTTATATTTGTGGCAAAAAAAATGCATCCAGTGTATGGCACTTTTTTGTTTGCACACCACATTTACATTATCTGTAAATTTTAATATTTGGAAAAGAAGAAGAATGTAGAACTTTGTGGATGTTTCTGCTACACACCTCCGACAACACACCTCCTTACTGACCTGTAAGATGCCTGCTGCGGGGGTCTGTGGTCCTCTATGATATGAGATAGACATGTCTTGAATTTTGCGAAACTGCATGGTAGCTTTGTGATTAGGATATGTATTCCACTAGAAACTAAACTGAGATCACAAAACTAATTTAATTGGTATAATCTAACTTGGTATTTTAACCAGCTTTGTCAACAGAAAGTGCATTAAGACACTGTAGCTATCTCCCTGCCATAGCACTGAGCTATGGTTCATAAACTGCAGGGAACTCCTATCTGATTGTGTTCTTCTTTGAGTGATTGCTCATGTCAGTTCCAGTTAGGTGTGTGTGTATGCCGTGTGCATGACAGCCGGAAGATTTTTCCCCTAGCAGTATCCATAAGGTCAGATTGGGCGCCCTCTGGAGCTGTGCCTTCATGGCGCTCAATATAGGGCCTTGCCAACCCACCACCCTCTCAGTTCCTTCTTACCACCAGTGATGGTTAGCTGGAACGTCCCATAGCTCTTGCAATTGACAGGAGCAATCACTCGAAGAAAATACGGTTACTGACCTTCTCATAACTGTTGTTCTTCGAAATTTGTTGCTCATGTCCATTCCAATACTCACCCTCCTATCCCTCTGTTGGAGTAGCCGGCAAGAAGGAACTGAGGGGGTAGTGGGTCGGCAGGGCCCTATATTGAGCGGCATGAAGGCACAACTCCAGGGGGCAGCCACGCTGACCCTATGGATATTGCTAGGGGAAAAATCTTCTGGCTGTCGTGCACGCAGCGCGTGCACACATAATTGGATGGACATGAGCAACATATCTTGAAGAACAACAGTTACAAGAAGGTTAGTAACCATTTTTGTTATCCATTCAAGTCAGGGCCCCTCTCCTCACATTTATCTGAATACCACAGAACAGACCTACAGATTAGGTTAGCAGCCTACCATATATTTATGAAACTCAGCCAGACCATTGACGCACACTTTTAGCTATTCTCCGGAGGTCTCTTATAAGAAAATCCAAAGGGTGAAGCGCAAAGGCTTTATTTTAATAAATGAGTGTCTGTGCTCTCTCATGGCAGGCCTTATTATTTGTGGCCAAAAAAAACCATCTAAATCCCATTTACAAAGATTCTGCGTTAATAAGTTAATACAGCACTGAGCTGGATTTACTCAAATACTGTACTAATGCAGGATGAACACCTGCTGAAAGACTCTTGGCAAGGAATTCTGCTATCTACATGTAATTTTAGGACTGTCTACCATCATTTCTATCAGTTTTGGGGAGATAGTGTTAGGCAGGAGTAGTCACTAAGTGGACTGCGGGCCAAGTCCAGACTGCCAGACACTTTTGAATGGACCCAAAAATCGTTTTATTTACTGATTATCAATGCTAATGTTGTTGTTTTTCAAATTATATTCTCTGCAGTCTGGACCTTGACTATATCTTGACAAAAAATAGACTACTGCTGGTGTGAGGATCTATGGGACTAGAACCTTGGTATGCAGAGCATAGAAGAGCTGACAGTCCCACATTACCACCAAGAACTCACACAGTGTCTCCTCCAAGCAGCACTGTGGAGATTAGGAGCCTCAGGAAGTACTGCCCAAAGGGTCCAGATTGACAGCACCCTGTGGCCTTCTGATTGGTCTATACTCACTATTTAACACTGGAGAGCACCCCAGGAAATTATCTAGGCAACCATCCAGATTTTTGGCTTGCTGTTACTCCAGACCTCACCTTGTTTTCTGTTCTCCAGTCTCTAACCCCAGCCTGATTCCGACCCTGACTCTTGCCATCTGGTGTAACTATCTCTGATCTTTGGCCTCTGACACCAGCCTGACTCTGACCCTGACTCTGGCCTCCTAATTCCAGTCTGGGAATTACTTCCTGGCTTCCTGATTACACTGACCCCTGCTTGTTAACTCCTGGCTTGTAGCCATCCTTGTCTTGTGGACATCAGCTCAGGTGTGACTGCTAGGCAAGACTGCTCAAGACTTGGTCCCTTACAGAGAGAAGGTGTTTGCTCATGCTGTAATGTGGTTGAACTCTCAGCAGAAAGAATCTGTATTCATAACTTTAAAAGTTTATCTGTTAGACACTGTAATACTGATCTAATTGGCTTCTGAGAGCTTTGCCTGCTTTACGTGCAGAATCCTGATGTGCTCTGTGCGGTTCAAAAGGTGTTTTCAAAGCTCCATATTGTGAACATTGAGTAACTTCGATAACAAGAATCAGGTTTACTTATTTATTTTATTCATAGATTCCAAGGCCAGTAGGGGCCATTGTGATCATCTAGTCTGACTTCTTCTATAATACGGACCAGAGAACTTCCCCAAAATAGTTCCTACAGCACATCTTATATAAAAACATCTAATCGTGAAACATTGTCAATGATGTAGAATCCACCACAACCCTCAGTAACTACTCTCACTGTTAAAAAGTGTCTGAATTTGTCTAGCTTTGACTTGCAGACATTGGATAGCATTATACCTTTCTCTGCTAGACTGGGTCCATTATTAAATATTTGTTCCCCAGGTAGGTACTTATGGACTTTAATCAAGTCACCGCAACACTTTTTTTTTTTTTAATATAAGTTGAGTCTATCAGTGTCAGGCATGTTTTCTAATCCTTTAATCATTCTTATGGCTCTTCTCTGAACCCACTCCAATTTATCAACATCTTTCTTGAACTGGACACAATATTCTAGCAGCAATCACCCCAGTGCCAAATATAGAGGTAAAATAACCTCTCTACTCAACTAGATACCTCTGTTTCTGCATCCAAGAATTTCATGTATTAATTTTTATAGCAGCTGTTACGTTGGTAGCCAATTGCTGTGAAATATTAAAATATTTTAAAAGCTTACAAATAATAAAATGTTATCCTCATTGGGCACCACACAAGCTACTCTAAATGCTATAGGACTAAATATAAAATTCATCAAATGGCCATGAATGAAAACAAATCGAACATGCTGATTTATGTTGTGTTCTGAAAATGGATTAAGTTGTGCTCTGGCAGAAAGACCAGGATTCCAAATTCCAAAAATGAGAGCTGCATACTGAGAAAGCTGTCACCAGTCCTGGAGAGTTCAACCCCAGGAACTGAGAGTAAGAAACATCCCTAGTGATATTAACTGCTTAATTGGCCTTTGGTAGCCAGCCCAAGAAAGTAATAAACAGGCTCACTGGAGAATGATGGAGAAAAGATTTTCTGGCCCAGTTCAGCAGAAAATATTTATAGCTTTCTAGGTCACATAATCCTCCAAATATCTCGGACCTCATTCTGTGGGAGGTCAATCTGTCATTTGAAGCTCCCAACTCCAAACAAAACCCCTCCCTGGCTAAAAGCTGTAGTGTCATCTGGGAGGGGAAAGCTAGTTCTCCATTGTCCACAAAGTCAGATTTTTGTTCCTTAAGAATTCAGACCTGCAGTGTATGCAACAAACAAGATATTCTAGTCCATTTGTGAGTGAGGGACACAAGTGAGATGGCTCATCAGCCTGTCCTCTGATCTGTGTTTCAGCTCTCATGTTTGTTGGCTGATACAGCAGAGAGAGGCCAAGGATTAAGTTAGTCTGAAGACTGAACTGCCTACTAGCCTCAATGTCAGCATTAAGACATATTGGTAAGAGAATGTAAAGTAAATTAGCATTGCCAGTTCATGTGATATATCATTCCGTGGCTAAATAATGGTTGTAATTCTCCAGGGCTGTCAATCTACTAGTCACAAGCAGAAATATATTTCCACTTCATTATTCTTTTGAAAAACAAAACAAAAAACAAAACAAATAGAACAGGAGTCAAAGAGCATTGATCCTTTGAGGGACCTTTGATATTTTTAAAGAAAAGCATCCACTGACAAAAAAGAAAACAACTTTTCCCTCTCTTTTGATAAAACTGGATTCTGAAATAGTGCATATCGAAGAGTAAAAGCACATGTATTAACTCCTACATTAATGATTGCTAGCAATTCACTAAGAAATATTGCAAATGCCAACAGGAACAGAGACAATAATACAAAGGCATTTATACAATGGATAGAAATAGGAGAGGCAGGAATCAGAATAGCTGAGTTTATCTCAGGAAGATTCAGTGTCTACTTTCTAAATCTACATAATGAATCTGAATTCTGAACAAAAGGAAACAGAAATATGCTTTGGATAGGAAAGTTTAGGAGTCTCTCTGTTCAGATATTGCAATTCATGGGCAAAATATCTCTGTGCCTCTCCGAATCTGTCAAGAATACACTCTACTACTAAAACGATCATAGCGAAAATGAACTTACCAGTTTCTCAGGGCAAGATGAGCAATTGAATTTAATATGACATGTAGTATCAAACAGTGGTCCAAGATCTGAGATTTTGCTAGACAGTTGCTGAGAGAGATGAAAATAAATGAATGCAGTTATAAATATTTCAAAATAGCTATTGAATCCCTCCATTTACATTTAATAAGAGGAACGATGAGGCATTGTAGTTCACTGCATAGGGCAATGGGCCGAGAGACAGGAGGTCTGTGTTCATCTTCACAATTGGCTAGACAAATGTGTGCTCTTGGGCGTGTCATCCACTCTCTATGTGGCTCGGTGTATCTATCTGTAAAATTAAAATAATAATACTTACCAACTTTGGGGTCTAATCTTGTCAGTACATAAGCACATACATAGCTTTACACGCATGAGTAATCTCTTAGAGTATGTCTCCACAGGGATAAAAGACCTGCAGCATGACCACAGTGTCTTGCAGGGATCAGACTGCGGGGCTAAAAATTACCGTGTAAACATTTGGGCTTGGGTTGTCCACCCTCACAGGGTCCCAGGCTCCAGCTCAAGCCCAAACATCTACACAGCAAGTTTTCAACCCTGCAGCCTGGCCCCTGGGAGCCCAAGTCAGCTGAGCCAAGCCAACCTCAGTTTTTTTTTTATCCATGTGTAGATACTTAGAGATCAATAGAACAATTTGTCTGAGTAAAGTCACACATGTTTAAGCATTTACAGGATTAAAGGGCTATATAAATGCTACATGTTAATGTTGCTTGTTTGTTATTAAAATGTGGACTAAGAGTTGATTATATTTGCTGGAGTTGTGACAGGCAAGGAGAAACGTATCATTTTAGATAACATTTGGGATAACGTACTATCTTCAGAACTATTCTTACTCCGTAGTTTGTGAGCAATTAAGATGCCAATTAAAACTTCAAAAGACGTGGCAATTGCTACAGCATAAGCTAAGAAAAGAATATTAAGAAAAGTCTTTATGATAGTGTGGGGAGGAGAATAGACCAGATATATTTGCTTCCTGCTTTGTTTGCTATGTTGTGCATTGATTGCCATTTTGTACTGTAATTATTCCATTTTTTTGAGTAATCGGTGCCATAATATTTTTACCAGTTTTGAAAAACTTAACTAAAATAAAAATACTTAAATACAAAGAAATATAGGAAGGGGAGAGAAAATAAGAGTAATATTTGACAAAGTACAAGTTAGCACATGTGGGAGAAATAATCTAAAACCAAGATATTCAGTGAAATGGAGAAACTTAGAAAGCAGGAGTACCTTTAACACCGGTGTGATTATGGACAACACATTAAGTATGAGTTTGCAATTTGACAGAGTAACCATGCCTCCGCCTGCCCAAAGTACATAGGGAGGCATTATGTCTTTTTTGAGAGTCCACCTGAAATACTGCAATCAACAGCAAGAAGAAATTTGAGCAAGCACAGAGAATAGCAAGAATAATAGGTGTTAGATTTATATTGGCCCACTCTCCCTGACTTTTGAGTGGGCAAGTTGAGGCCCACAAAGAATCATAGAACATCAGGGTTGGAAGGGACCTCAGGCAGTCATTTAGTCCAACCCCCTGCTCAAAGCAGGACCAATCCCCAATTTTTTCCCCTGATCCCTAAATGGCTCCTCAAGGATTGAACTCACAACCCTAGGTTTAGCAGGCCAATGCTCAAACCACTGAGCTAATTAAGGGAGTTAATGTTTCCTTTTCTTGTACATGAAAAAATATTAACCTATATCAGACTCTATTTAATCAGAGAAGCCTAAAAATACTTGGAAAGGGTTGTTTTAAATTAACAAACTAAACCTGAAATGACCTCTGTAATAATTCACTTGAAAAAAACAGATCAGGTCTGCCTGTTTTTCTTGGTTCACAGCCACAGTTATATCTATAGCTAAGGTCTGAGTTTGGATTGACCATAGCAGTTAGACTTGCTGATGAAAATAGGCCATCGTTCCTTGTTTCAGGCAAATTCTCTTCTAGCACTATTTGGAAGTATATGAAGAGTCATTGTGGACCCAATTAAAATGACCCCATTCAAAAACCTTATGTACTTGTCCTATGTGAGATATATATTGTTTCTGAATAAAAAGGGGTTAAATTAGGTCCCCAGGAGTTTATCAAAGATGTGTCTTCCAGATTGGACAGTAGAGCATTTAAATTAGTGTAAAACTTATGATATTTAAACTTTTATACACTGTATAATGAATGGTGTATATTAACGAAGAGGCAATAAATGTGCTTATACAGAGATACTTTAGTGTGTTAAGAGAAAATTTAAGGCCCACAGTTTTAATAGTCTTTGTAAAAAATGTTTTGTTTTAAAGATATAAAACTGTTCAAAAGCTAAAATGAAAAGTTTTTGAATTATTCATGCATTTTTTTTAGATTTGCAGATTTGGCCTGTCTCTCCACAAATGAGTAATCCAATTTGTGGTAAGTATGTTTACAGATAACATCAAATCAATTAAAATTCTCTAGAGCCTTTACTAGAAAATTGTATGAGAAACTTCTGAGGATTTCCTGTTGTAAACCACTCATCAGTTTTTGTGTGTGTGTAAGCTTTAGAATCTTAATCAATCTGCCGTTAGGATCAGGAAGAAAATGGCACTGTATAGTGTTAAAAAAAGGAAGAAAAGAATATAAAATCTATGACTCTGGTCTTACAGCTGAAAAAGTATGGGTAGACTGCTATACTTGCACAGAGCTTTGTTGACTTCGGTTGCAGGATCCGGGCTTATCTTCTATACTACATTTCTTGGTAACCATTAGGCTTAAAAAATAATGTCAGCAGAGCCGCAGTGCAAGATTCAAATCAAAAAACATTTCTTAAGAAACAAAAAAACCTACAAAAATAAGTTGTTGACTAATCACAGAGAGGCAGATTAAAAGGATCTTTTCTGGTTCAAACTGCCCTATCCATGTGATTTGCAGGAGTGTGCATTGCAATGGAGCATAAAGCCACTAGAAAAGGAAAACAATGTATTAGAGTAAAAAAAGTAATTTACTGGATTCAAATCAAGCAAACATATGATTTGTGAAGTTTTCTTTGTATCATTAGAGAGCTTTTATGGTTAGTTTAATGGCTCTATAGCTACCTCATCATTCCAGAGTCTATTTTGGAATCCTTCCATGGACAAATTAAACTTAACGCAAGGAATATGAGAAAGGAATAGAATATGACAATTTGAATTAATATCCTTCCCTCCCACCTTTGGGACTCTGGGTTTTTAGTGGAAATGGTATTTACTGCTCACACAATATGATAGTGTAAAGCAGGATTTTAGTTTTCTTCCCACAATAAATTGCTTTTTTAAGTACAATCATTTGGTATTTAAGAATCAAATTTTCAAAGAAACTGATTCTGAAACCCGAGTGTTTAGATTATACCCGTTTATTTGTTACAGCTGTGTATCAATAGAAACCTTCTAGGTACTAGTTACTGCATTTCACATTAACACGGAGGCACACAATAGGTACCAACAGGTACACACTTAGCACAAGTCACCCATATTGCATAACACTTCCCATTTCCCTCATTTTCAGCCTTATTTAAAAATAATTTATCATATTTGTCAAGCAAAAGCTCTTATAATCTGTGCACATTATGATAGGCACACCTTGGTATCCCCATTTTCCAGATGCAGATACTGAAGAACAGAGAGGTCAATAGCCTGAGTTTTCAGTGGTCCCAAGTTTCCATAGCTACAATGAAGTCAATGGAAGTTGCAGGTGCTCAGCATATCTTCAAAACAGGCCATAAGTGACTCGTAAATTTGCACAGCAAGTCACTGATACTTGGGAGAAGAGAACCTACGGGCACTAATTCTTAATCCCCATGCTAAGCACTGGGCCACAGTGCACAGAATCGAACCAACAGAGATTCCAACTTTTTTCAGAAGCAAATGCTACAGCCAAGTTAAAATAAAATCATGCCTCATTAGAATGCGATCAGCAGCTGTGGCACATATCAGTTTTGTGGTTTTTCAAGGTAAATGAACTGGATCTGACCCTTTGGAAAATGCTCTCAATACAAAATAGACAAAGTTTCAACACCATTGTCACCTCAAGAGCATTTGTTTTACTAACTTATAAGTAAATGAAAAAATGTATACAAGAGCAGAATAGCTCCTCTCTACAGAACTGGAGTATGTCAGCCAGCAGTTTGGTCATTCTGCATTTAGCAGAATCAAAGTAAAATGTAACGACTTAAATCTATTACACGTTTATCAGGTCACATAAAAAGTTTTCATTTATGAGAAAGGAAATTGTATATTGCCTAAAGGAAAATGGGAGTTTTGGAATTAATCATGGTTTTTAAATTTACAGACTTGGCCTCTCTATCCAGAAATGAGTAATCTGAGTAGCAGTAAGTATGTTTACAGATAACATCATACCAATTAAAATTCTCTAGAGTGTGCACTAGAAAATGTGCATGGGAAAATCTGAAGATCTCCTAAACCATTTACCAGGCTGGTTTGGATAAACCTTGTGTAAATGCTTTAGTATGTTAATTGTCAGTTGCATTAGAATTGGGTGCTTTGCTTGTTGCTCTAAGACTAATTATTTTTCATTTGCTTACATTGAACTGTTTTTACCATCTATTAGTCCAGTCACCTACTTGATCCATCACCAAAGAGTAGCATAGTAAGAAAGGCTTCTCTCGAATGCACCCATTATATACGTGTGATCTGTACACCTCCAAAAGCCATGATTTCATCTTCAGAGAGTTCAGTTTCCATAATTTTTTATTATTAAACATACTACATCATACATTACTTATTCAGGATGAAGTTAATATTCAAAGAACATGGCTAAGGATTCTGGCTTGCTGGCTAGGCAGCCCTCTTCCTCTCAGTACAGCAAAAAGGGTAACCACATTTCTAAATATCTATTCTCTTTTGGCACTTCTCTTGTGTAATACTTGGTGTGAAAGCTTTTCCATTACAAGAACAGTCCATATTTTACTATACCACAATTTCATAAGAGGAGGGGGTAATATTTTCCAGTAATGTGGAATACAGAGTCTTGCTGCTAACAATAAAAATGAGATTAATTTGTCATTCTGTTTAAAATGTAGATCCTTTACTGGATCATTAAGTAAGCAGGTCAGGAGATCACTAGGAAGCTGACATTATGTCATATGATGAATCTCTTCATTAATTTTCTCCCAAACTGTCTAATTCCTGGACAGAACCACCATGTGTTGTAAGTATGTTCCCATTTCCCTGCCTCTCAAACAGAGTGCCTCCCTAGTAGCAACAATGTGATGGATCTTAATATTCCCTTGAAGTCAGCTAAAGGCTAGAGTCACAGACTTGGCAAAAAAAAATAAAAAATAAAAGTGTAAAACAAGACACAGCTGTGACTGTGCTGAGGAAATACAGTTGACACGATACACTTATTGGTGCTCTGTGACAAAAGAAGACAGGTGATGATAGAAATACTAATAGGAATGAAAAGTGGCACTTCTGATAATGATGAACGTTCCTATCTTAAAGTCCCAGGAATTTTTGACAACTTTTTTCACTACTGAGAGAAAGTGATGAGCCAGCATTTAAGAAAATTAGAAATTCTTTGGGCCTAAATCTGGGCTCTCCTGTGATCTATTACAGCTGTTGGCTGCAAAGCCAGCTAAAATGGCCCTTGAGGATACAGTCCTGTGTGAGGCTGGCAAAGGAGCATTCTGGCTAAGTAGTTGGGTGCAGGAGAGAGCATGGCTCGCTCCCACCTTCCTCTGCACTGATTTTTTTTGTTTCAGATTGCTATTTTTTAAATCACTATGTAAGGTTTGACGTACAGTAACATTACTGGTCTCGCTTGTTTACTTTTGTTTTATCTTTCATTTTGCCTGTTTTAGTGTTTAAACGAATGTGCACACTATAAAGTCATGTGCAAAAAATTACTCAAAAATGCAGCCTGTATATTTTGGTTTTTTTGCATATATGGCACCTTCCATCCCCACAGAGTACATTACAGTGTCCTATTGTAAGCCATTATTGGCAGAAGTGTATTAGGAATTGAAAGTTTTTGTGTAAATATCTGATTTTAATTGGGGAGTGGGCAGATGGGTAATGGAAATTAAGAATAAATATTGCTCAGGGAATTAAATGAATCATAGTAATAATACATTTCCTTTATAAAGAATTACTAAGTTTCCATCATGTCATAGTAGTCTTGCCATGTTATTAATCAGTTTTCCTAATGAACTGCCTGCGGAAGATGTTTAAAAACTCTTATCATATCAATAGAATGGTCATGTTGTAGTAGCTCATTTATGATCAGAGTCCCATAACACATCAGTTATGTCATCACAGATCCAGTCACTGCACTGAAATACTTTAAAATACTTCCTTTTACCTCGTAATTCTGGCTGGCTTTCTACACTGGTTTTCCTTCTCTCTCTATCTCAGGTAGGGGTTGAGGGGAAGAGGGGAGATTTGTAAACATTTTTCTGTCTCCCTGTTGTATGAATTCGATGCTCATGAAAGTGAGATGAACAGCACTGAAGCCAAACATATTGGGACAGATTCTTCAATGACAGGTAACCTGTGCAATCCCCAGAAGCCAGCAGGGCTGCCAGGATTTTAAGTCAGGGCAAAATTTGGCTTCACTTGGAGTTTTGCTGGGGTGAGCAGTGCTTGCTGGGACCTTAGCTTGCTCTCTTATTTCTACAGGTTGAATAATGGAAAAGAGTAAATGTGGCCCAAGAGAGAACGTGTAATCCAACATAATATGAAGAAAGCTATGAAAATAATACTGCAGGTTTGGAAAAGTAAATCTCTAAGGATTTTTAAAAAAACACAAAATAGTTTCAAGTTTACTAAAGCTTTGCAAGTACGTAGAAGGTCAAATTAGGTGAAAAAGGACAGTCAGGGATTAGATATTTAAATCTGATCCCAGCTCAGCCTTGCTGAGCATATTTGCAGTGGCTGTCTTAAATCCTTATAATCTAAAATATGTTACAAACTTCAGCCTAGATTACCCCTTCCCTTGTGTTAATTTTTGGGGTCAGGAGAGAGCAATATGCCCCTCTCAATCCCAATCCCTGCTATCTCTTTTTTTAACTAAACTGGATTCCTGTATCAAAGACATCTGTAATAGTGCCACCTGGTAACTCCTCCCCCTAATGTCATGTAACTATAGTGCCCTCATGGCCAAGATGGAGTCCGCAGTGCGGGGTGGGTCCAGCCAGGAAAAGGCGTGCACAGGAATGCAGCAGGGAAATGCCTTTCCATCCTGGGGGCACCTGTTCCAACCTCCCTGGACTAAACACACACTCACACACTGGAGAATAGTAGAACAAATATAGGACGGGGGGAAATGTATTTACAGAGGGATGAATGGAGAAAAACAGGGGAGAAGATAGGGGGAGCAGTAAAACAGGGTTACATCTAGTACAGGGACCACGGGCCCTTGGTACCACAGTATGAAAGGGTAAACACTTAGCAATGTGTCTAGATTCCGAATTCAGGAATCCTGGGCCAAGTTCCATTCCAGCAGTGAGTCGTGGGTGCTCCTGGTCATCTTCAGCACCAGGAAAACTTTCCCCAACAAACCCCTTTAGTGCCCTCTTCTGCTGCCCTCCGTAAACCCACACGAGAGACAGTCACGCCACTTAACTAGCTACAACCTCCCTCCTTATTCTCAATGCAAGGTCACAAGCCCCAATATTCACAATTCCATACATTTATGAGAGGCAGATTAAGGTTTCCTGGGGTCCTGGGTCAGAGCAAGTCCTCCTCGCCCCTTCCACCTGTGGTCTCACCCCCATTCCGCCCCTTCCACATGTGACCCCACCCCTTTCTGCCCCTTCCCTGGGGCCCTGCCCCTGTTGCACCCAGGCTCCCCCACACTTTGCTCCCCCACTGCAACCCCAAGACTCGAGAAGCTCTGTCCCCCTGCTGCGGGGTCAGAGCTCTCCCAGCTCTGAGGCCGTGGCAGGTATTGAGAGCTCCTCCAGTTCCAGGACCACAGCGTGGGTCCCAGTGCTGGGGCTTCCCTTGATACCCTTCCACCCTCCGCTTCTACCAGGGACGGGGTTGGGGGCTGCTGGGGGCTTCCCCTGCGGCCCCCTGACTTCTGCTTTCCCTGCACGCCTGGGGCTCTGGGGCCCCCTAGTTGGCTGGGGCCCCTGGGCACAGGTCCCATAGGCCCAGTAGCTAATCTGCGTTTCTGGGTGACAGTTCCCACTGGGCCGCTGTCCCTCCGGGGCTTCAGGCTGGTTCTCTGCTGCCTCGCAATATGAGGGCCTGCTTGCTATAGGCCCTCTTGTCTGGCTCTCCGGACATACCCACCTGTCTGTGTGTGTGTCTCTCTCTCTCTCTCTCTCTCTCTCTCTGCTCCCCCTCCCCTGGAACCATCAGCTTGTCCTCTGCCTCAGAACTGCAGAAGATGTTTAAAAACTCCTATCATATTAATAGAATGGTCATGTTACAGTAGTTCATTCACGATCAGAGTCCTCTGCCTCAGGAAGAGGTTTTAAAGGGGCTGTTCTCTCTAAACCCCAAGGGGGTCACACTCACAAACTCACCATCCTGCTACTAAAATGGGATTGTTCCCTATTGTAGAGTGTTGGGTTCACCAGCCAATTTAATTTTAACTAACTCAGATCATGGGACTTTTACTGTGTCCCTTAGGTTTTCCTGACATTCAGCCTAACTGTTCCTTTTATCCTGTTATTCCTACTCTAAGCAGTTATGTCACTCTTCTTGATATTCCCCCCTCAATTATTTGTAGACAGCTATTGTAATCCTCATCACATTAGTTATCCAGTTCTATATTTTAGCAGCACACATAATTTATAGGAATCTTATCAAAAACAGTGAGACAATATATCCATGTTGGTGTGGCTATTTATTTTTTTAAACTTACTGCTTTTCATTGCTGTCCAAGTTTGTGCTAGGAGCACTATAAACACAAAAGATGGCACGGTCTTTGCCTTGAAGAGGTTATTTTCTGTGTTTGCTGTAGCCATATTTTTTTATTATTATTTGTATTACTGTAGTCTAGGAGCCTCAGTCATGGGCAAAGCCCCCACTATGCAAGACACTGTACAGAACATCACTTGTTTTCTTCTTTCGTTTATTACTTAGCAGCATTACAGAACATAGGCAGCCTTACGTAATGCTTCCTTGCCTATCAACCTTTGCCACTAATCCACTCCATCCCTTCCCCCCATTTTTACTGGATGTTTAACAAAAGCAATGCAGGATAAAACTTATCCCATGTTATTCCCAAGTCTAATGTAATGCTTCTTGTCTTCTTATAATAATGGAATTAATCAAACACCTGCATTGGCAAGACCTAATTTAGTTCAATAGAATTTAAACAAGATTTCCCAGTATTGTAGAGGGTTGTGATGATGGGTTTTTTTTTAATGGTGCCAACTACATTAGAGAAATACTGGGGTTGCTTGAAACTTGCCTTAGGGCTTGACAGCAACATTATTATGATTGTCTCTCAAAGTCAGCAATGCATCCAGACGTACAAAACCAGTCCAGAAAAAGAATCCTGCAGTGAACACCGTGGTGTATTGAACAGATAAATGTTCGTCTGTGTAGATGATAGAAATGTACTAATGGTGATTCCTGTGATCTTATTCACTTCTGAGACATTTTTTAGTTGTTAGGGTCAAGAAGTCAGGAGATGGAGAACAAAGACCCCTCCTGACAGCTTGTAGGCATCAACTATCTCATGGCAGTGTTTACAAGAGAACAGTAGCATTGTTAATCCTGGTATCCTGGCTAAATCCTAGTAAACTGGCAATACTGAACAAAGAGATCCAGCAGTGTGTGAGCAATTGGGTACCCTGGAGCAGGTGGCAAAAAAGAGAGAGAGCCATTCCCTACCTCCATGTCATAGGAGAGAGCTGAAATGCTGCCTCCATCTTGTAGATGGGGGTTAGAAACAAGCTGGGGGAAGAGACTAGAGTAAAGAGAGCTGGCATATATTTTTTGTTTGTACTGTTGTAGCGGTGTTGGCCCCAGCATATTAGAGAGATGAGGTGGGTGAGGTCATCTCTTTTATTGGATCAACTTCTGTTGGTGAAAGAGACAAGCTTTTGAGTTACGCAGGGGCTCTTCTTCAGGTCTGATACTACTTTTGCTGAGTTTTTAAAATGCAGGAAGTCACACTTTCTCCTTACCCCTATAGGTTAAAGCATGCCCTGGATAACAAAGTTTGATAGTTCTAGCAATTTTATCCTAACTAATGTAACTGCAGTGCTATCTTTATCTGTACAAACATCTGTACTTGACACTGTGTTCTGCTTGTCCTCATAAGGCAGGATCGGTGACATGTTCCATAATGATGAGCAAAGTGCTGCCTTAAAGCTCTGAGTCAATGAAGGGGACTGGCCTCTCATAAGAAGGGTAAGAATTTGTCTCCCCAGATCAGCTTTGACATCATTTTTATCCCAATAAAATATTCTCAATACTTGTTTCAAATGTTTGATTCATACATAAAGTTGGCCTAACAAGCCTGGGAAGCACATCTCTGGCTGACCCCAGTATTGCTTCAACATACTCAGAAGCTTGCCTTTTGAAACTCCCATGGAGTCACAGGGCTTCTCTATATCTCCAATAGTGACTGGGTTATTAGGCTGGGACTAGTGTGGCAAAATCTTGTTGAGACAAAAGGCTGATGTCGAGCAGCCCCACGCTGTGTCTGTCTCACAAACTTTCCACACAGTCCTATGCATTGCCAAATTCAGCTTTGAGTTAGAGATTGATTATACTGAACAGATAAAACACATCTGAGGAGAGGGGGATTACGCTTTTACACTGATCCTTTTCATGTCAATAGCTCATAAACGTTCTACTGTATGACTGAGAGACTGTTATGGGCTTAATGTATTATAACTAGGGATCTGTGTCTGTCACAGAGATTGTGGAAGTCACAGATTCCGTGACTTTCCATGACCACTGTGACTTCTGCAGTGGCCAGTGTGGCTGACCCCAGGGCCACGCAAGCGGGTGGCCCCGGGGACAGCCACATTGGCTGCTGCTGCAGTGGCACTGCAGCCAGCCACTGGGGTGGCCCCAGGCAGCTGACCCTGAGAACCGCCTTGGACGCTGCTCGGTCCCCTGAGCAGCGGTCCCAGGGGCGGTGGGAGCAACTGCTGTTGGCGGACCCCAGCAGCGGTCTTTGGGCAGTCAGAGCTACTGCTGCTGGTGCTGCCCGGCCCTGCCCCACCCCCCAGCAGTGACCCCCCCCACGGCCTACTCCCCAGCAGCGCCCCCCCTGCAAGATTTAGTCAGGGGTCTTTATAGTATAAGTCATGGACAGGTCATGGGCTGTGAATTTTTGCTTATTGTCCATGACCTGTCCATGACTTATACTATAAAGACCCCTGACTAAATCATAGTCTCAATTATAACACTTCTCCAGAAATCATTAGCACATAACTCATCCTTCAAATGTCTGAGGCAGCTAAGTCTTAAACTCCCAGTCTTTATTCAGGCCTAATTTGATGGTGTTGCAAATTAATTCCAGTTCTGCAGTTTCTCATTGGAGTCTGTTTTTGATGTTTTTTTGTTGAAGAATGGCCACTTTTAAGTCTGTTATTGAGTGTCCAGGGAGACTGAAGTGTTCTCTTACTGGTTTTTGAATGTTATAATTCTTGATGTCTGATTTGTGTCCATGTATTCTTTTGTGCAGAGACTGTCCTTTTGGCCAATGTACATAGCAGAGGGGCATTGCTGGCACACGATGGCATATATCACATTGGTAGATGTGCAGGTGAATGAGCCCCTGATGGTGTGGCTGATGTGGTTAGGTCCTTACAGAAAGTAATTTCCCTCTGCTGATACTCACACCTGGTTGTCAACTGTTTGAAATGGGCCACCTTGATTGCATTGGCCTCATTAGCACTACAGAAGTGATTTTTCCTCTCTTGGTATTCACCCCTTCTTGTCAACTGTTGAGATTAGGCCACTTCCACTTTAATTGAATTGGCTCATTAGCACTGACCCCCCGCACTTGGGAAGGCAACACCCATCTTTCGATGTGCTGTGTATTTATACCTGCCTACTGTATTTTCCACTCCATGCATCTGATGAAGTGGCTTTTAGCCCACGAAAGCTTATGCTCAAATAAATTTGTTTAGTTTCTAAGGTGCCACAAAGACTCCTTGTTTTAAGAGGCGGTCAAGGCATTCAAAGATTTTTTTTCAAGATAAGCAAACATTTTTTAAAACTAAAAATAATGGAGTTTTGTTCAAGTTTCAATGAAAAGTCAGGTTGGTTCTTATTATAGCCAAACTAGTTTACAGACCTATCTCAGACTTTAAGGAAGTCCATATTTAATGGCCCAATCCTCAAATGGTGTAAAGTACATGGTGCTATTTAGAGCTACACTGCTATATACCAGCTGAGAATTTGTCCCTTAAACTTTATGGCTTTGTCCCTTTTCTAATAATAATCCATATACATTTATTATTCATTCCCTTGATCTGCTCTATTTACAAGCATTCAATCCAGTTTGAACCTGAATGCTATTTTGTTTGTGGTGATTCACTGTTTTAAAATAAATCATGTCTTCATCCTATCTACCAGAACTGTAAAAATTAATTAAAAAGAAAATGCTAAAGTCAGTGGCAGAAAAATACTCTAACGATTAACAGTGATGATAGCATTAGATCCTTCTTTGGCAGAAACATATTCCTTGGATTTCCAAGTAAATGCCTAAGGTAGCAAGAGCTGCCACAGCTAACTGTTGGCAATCTAGTCTTTGCCTCAAAGTATGGGAGGAATGCCAGATGGAATTTTAAAATCTTGGGGATTCAGAACTTTATATTACATGTACATGTAAATCAAACCTTTTAACAAATATTTATTGTAGAAAATTCAGGAAAATGCAAGATCCTTTGCTCAGTTAGGGGCTAAGATGATAAAACTACCATTTGAAATGAAAATTCTTTAATTAATATTTATTGCTGTTCCCACCGCAGCACACAAATTGCTTTAGCATTCCTTGGCACCAATAATCTTCCTTATTTTAAGAGATGATCTTACTCTAATGTCAAAACAACTTGAGAAAGAGGGAACAGTACGTCCCATGAAGAGTATCAAGCAGAATGCCAGTCAGCAATTCACTTGTGTTGACTTTATCTTATTGTTCTTAAAATAGCCAAGAGTGACTCCAAGCATTCAGACAACTGAGAAACTCACACCACAAGCAATTGCCTGGCACAGTATGGCTAAACTTTGGAATGTTCTTCCACATTGCTCCAGCCTGACCTGCAAGTACCTCTGCTACTCTAGTCTATTTTATCTATCTTGAGTTTGCCTAACAGTGCTTTTTTGCATCCTGGATCTAGTTCTGGAGCTTTCTTGAGACATTGTTGGCAATCTTTCAGCTACTATTGATTAATGCCTTTGTGTCTTAAGAATCTAACTGAGCTCCCACTAAAGTCAAAGACAAAACTTCAACTGAGTTTCTAATGGAGCTTGGATCCAGCTCCCATTAGTCTTTCTATTACTTCTTTGCTACCTTTGTGGTTATGCTCTCAACTTGTATATAGTCTGCTGACAGCCAGGTGGAGGTCAGCAATTGAAAGAGAAAATGGAGGGAGTAGTTCAAGATCGCAGACATCACTCTAAGTGCTTTTAATTATTATTAAAAGTATTGTATTTTGCTCTGTCATATATTTTATTAAATCCCAGTCACTATCCACATGAAGGTAACATGACTCCATTTTTTTTTCATTTTGTTCACACACCTTGGAACATATCACTTCTGTGAAATGTAGGATGAATCGGAAGGGACCTTTGAGTGTTGACCCCGCATCCCATCTTGCTTCACGATTGCCAGCACTACCATACTACATTATGAAGCTTTCAAAAGTTGGGCTCTAGTCTGAAAGATATTTTAACCTGTCCATGAAGCCCTATGTTTCTTCACTCTCGGTCATGGGCATCATTTAAGAAAAATGCGGGGGAGGGGCAAAGCTATGTTAGCATCCCCACTTCCACCTCCCCACTAAGGCCATGGCTGCTGGTGGGAAGGTGTTAGTGGCATACTGGTCCTATCCTGGGGAGTTGCGGGGGCAGCAGGCTATCTCAGTAATGGCTCACGCAGGGCGGGAATTGGGGCCTGGTTTGCTCCATGCTCAGTTCCTGCCCAGATCACAGCTGCTGCTTCCTTTCTAGACAGCGGGGAGAAGGGATGGTGCTGACAATGCAGTAATTAGGAGCTCTGACCTGGCCTGCCCTATAGTGGCCCCCACAAGCCTGGAGGAGACACAGCAGTACCAACTGGCAAGGAACTCTGAAAAGTTGGTGGGAGAGGGCAAACCAAGATTGGGGGGTGGGCATAGTCACTAACTTTTATTTTTCCCTGGGAATGGTCCACCCCATCTCTGCCCTGAGGCCCAGCCCCACTCCACCCCTTTCCTCGAGGCCCTGCCCTCATTCCACCTCTTCCTGCCCCCACTCTGTCCCCTCCCACAAGGTCCCCACCTGCCGCTCACTGCTTTCTGCCCTCCCCACAAGTGCCTCCCCCACCTGGCAAACAGCTGATGGGCAGCATCACGGAACAGCTGTGGCTGGTGGGTGCTGAGCACCTACTATTTTTTCCGTGGGTGCTTGAGCTCCAGAGCAACCATGGAGTCAGCACCCGTGTGGAGGGGCAATAGTCCTCTTGCCCAATAGCAAATGACACTACTGCTCTCAGTGAATCAATGTTAGATTCACTCTGCTTGCAAGTCACACAATGATCTCAAACTGCCAGCCCCTGGGATTTGGAGAGAGTTGAAGTAGCCCAAATTCAGGATAGGATCTGGTTTCTGGCTTTTTTACATCATCACTAGGGGAAAAGAGTCTGCCAGTAGAATTTAGCTGGCAGTGTTGTTGATGGTACATGAGTCAGCTCACTTCTGCCGTAGCTGTATTGGCTTTGGAGGGCAAACAAAAGTAAAATGCTGCTTTAAGCAGTAAGGTGAGAGATATGTCAAGAGCACACAGTAGCCTAATCCATTTAGGAAGGAGTCATTTTTTTCATAGCCACTAGCTTGCCCATAACCTTGGTTTAAACAGAAGCAGTATTTACCCAAGCTACTTATGCAATCAAGTACATGTATACTGCCTAATTAGGGTTTATCGGACTCATCGTCTTAAGCCCTGATCCTTTGAACATTTATGATTATGTTTCAGAGTAGCAGCCGTGTTAGTCTGTATCTGCTCTCCTGCTGGTAATAGCTCACCTTTCCCGATCACTCTTGTTACCGTCTGTATGGTAACACCCATTGTTTCATGTTCTCTGTGTGTATAAAAGCTCCCCACTATATTTTCCACTGTATGCATCCGATGAAGTGAGCTGTAGCTCATGAAAGCTTATGATCTAATAAATGTGTTAATCTCTAAGGTGCCACAAGTACTCCTTTTCTTTTTATGATTATGTTGTCACCTTGCATAATCTTCCAGAGGAGATTAGGTGAATCCAGAGTGACCATCTTTAGGAAACGTTGCAAACTTTCATTTTTGAGAAAGCCTTTCCATGATAATTGACATTATCCGAACAACCTTTTTATTCCCAGACTCCTGCTACCACAGTCACCAAAACAAGAAAATAAATAAGCAAAACCTACCCTAAGCAGAGCTTTCTGACCCCACAAAGGGAGAAGGGTCAGAGACTCTATTAAATCCATTAGGGTCTTTGCTATTGCTATTGATTTTACGTGAAAGCTCTTCAGACACTACAGTGCTGGATGGCAATATAAAACCCTCAGGTAAATAGACAAGTTAATGTACTGCAGTCAGTGGCACTAAGTGCTTGTAAGACTGTGGCTTAAGTTCACTCTCTCTTTCTCTTTGGGGCAGCGACCTTCCTATGCTGTTTTGCAAAATGCTGACAACACTCAATAAATTATTACTTCTTAATAATGATTACATACAAAAAGGTTAACGCTGCGAAGTCAAGCACTCAGAAGTCAGGGAATTCCAGAATTAGAACTGCCTGTGCAACATTAAATTGGCTTGAGCATATGCATTATGATACAGTATTTAATATCATGACCATATAATATTTTTATCACAGAATCATTGCCTCATTCAGTGCACAGGATGCAGTCTTTCCCCCCTCTCAGTTGGTTCTCAATCCCTTCTCCCTACCACCCTGGTCCTGTTTTCCCCTGGTTCTCAGTCTAAGTCTTCTTGCCCAGCCAGTTCCAGTGTGTCCCTCTGTCCTGCCCACATCTTCCAGTCCCAGTTTATTCCCCCCTCAACACACACCTCAGGCTAATCCCAGTCTCCCTGTCCCCTCTGACATCTGCAGGCTCCTTATCCCAATCTACTCCCTTTGCATCCCCACCAGCCATGGTCCAGATCTTGTCCCGCCTGCAATTGAGTCAGGTTTCTTCTCCTCCACTCTTCTAGATGCCAGTGGGTGAGGTTGAGGTAAGGTTGCCAGCCCTCCAGGAATTAAAGATTAATCTTTAATTAAAGATTAAGGTTGCCAGCCCTCCAGGAATTAAAGATTAATCTTTAATTAAAGATTATGTCATTTTATGAAACCTCCACAAATACATCCAACCAAAATTGGCAACCCTAGGTTGAGGTGAATTGAGAGCACAGGAGAGACAATCCATGTCCACAGCAGCCAGGAGCAACAGTTGGAGTGTAAGTCCTGCTCATCCCCTGCAACCCTGGATTGGAGCATGATCAGTGTAGGTGAAATCTTTGGAGAATTTACTTGCCAAATGTTAACAAATCTCTAGCGAGCCTATCCACACTAAGATTTTTTAAAAGCTTATAACTTGCCCAAATGTGTGCTTTTTTTCCTTGAGAACAGCAAAAAGCACATCCCTGACACCAAGAGCAAATTTCAAGTCCCTACTCCAAATCCTGGAGTCATTAGAGCTTCTCAATAAAACTGAATGTAAGAATGTATGTAACATGGTCAAACAATGTATTTTCTTGTAATCCTCACTATGCCCTTGAGCTGAATGCATCACTGAGATCTCCCATATGTATCATTAGGGTAAGTGGCAGGCACTACTTTGGAGAGGTTAAAAAAAGAAAAAGCAGTTTAAGGGTTTGCCAGTATCCTGAAAGATGCAATGTGCCCAGGAGCCTTTATTCTCTAAATCACAGATTCAAATCCAGAAAAGGCTAGCAGGGTTTGAAAACATATTTGATTTTTTTTAAATGAAAAGCAGCTTTTCAACCAAACTGAACATTTTTGCAGATTTTTTGCTTTGTTATATTTTGGTGTGAAAAATTACACATTTTCTTATTTTTTATTTCTTATCTCTCTCCTTTTTTTCCACTGGATAAAGGTGATGAGGGAAGGATATTAAAAAAAGGGAGAGTTGTGCGTGTATGTGTTCCCATCCATTTTTTTATTTTTCTCCCAAAATTACAAATTATGAAAAAAATTATTTAGAAATTTTGTTAGAAAAATATCTTATGAAAAAACATAGCGGGAATGTAAATATTTTAGTTTTTCAAAATATTAAATATACTTGCTTTTTTTCAATCATCATCACATACTATCATATGATAGCTCTTGGATGGTCTGTGGGAAAGCTTTCAGTTCACTCTCCAGAGGCAAATGTCTACAACACAAAACCCACCATCACACTTGGCACTAACTTGCAAGTAGGGTTGCCAACTTTCTGCTCGCACAAAACTGTACACTCTTGCCCTGTCCCCTTCCCCACCCCCCCCATGAGGCCCTGCCCATTCTCTGAGGTCCCACCCCCACTCACTCCATTCCCCCCTTCCTCTATTGCTTGCTTTCCTCACACTCATTCACTCACTCTGGCTCAGGGGTGTGGGATGTGGGAGGGGGTGAGGGCTCCAACTAGGGGTGAGGGCTCTGGGGTGGGGCTGGGGATGAGAGGTATGGGGAGCAGGAGGGTACTCTGGGCTGGGACTGAGAGGTTTGGAGGGTAGGAAGGGAATCATGGCTGGGGCAGAGGATTGGGACATGGGAGGGGGTCAGCGGTGCTGGCTCTGGGTAGCGCCTACCTCAAGCAGTTCCCGGAAGCAGTGGCATGTTCCCCCTCTGGCTCCTACATGGAGGTGTGGCCAGTTGGTTCTCCGTGCTGCGCTGTCCACAGGCACCGTCCCCGCAGCTCCTATTAGCTGCAGTTTCTGGCCAATAGGAACAGCGGAACTGGTGATTGGGGTGGGGGAAATGCCTGCAGCCCCGTGGCTGCCCTTACACCTAGGAGCTGGAGGGTGGACATGCCACGGCTTCTGGGAGCCACATGGAGCCAACACAGGCAGGGAGCCAGCCTTACCCCGCTGCTCTGCCCATGGGACTTGTAACGGCCCGCTCAGCAGTGCTGACTGGAACCACCAGAGTCCCTTTTCGATGGGACATGCAGTTTATTTATGTCTTCCCTACCCACACTTTAAAATTATTTTGTACAAGTCTATCCTTGTAGTGTGACTCAAAAGCATAACCCCCAACCTGAAGCAAATACCAGCAACCACAAACCACACAACCTTACCACTAACCCAGGAACCTATCCTTTGCAACAAAGCCCGTTGCCAACTGTATCCACATATCTATTCAGGGGACACCGTCATAGGGCCTAATCACATCAGCCACACTATCGTTCACCTGCACATCTACCAGTGTGATATATGCCATCATGTGCCAGCAATGCCCCTCTACCATGTACATTGGTCAAACTGGACAGTCTCTACGTAAAAGAATGAATGGACACAAATCAGATGTCAAGAATTATAACATTCAAAAACCAGTCAGAGAACACTTCAATCTCTCTGGTCACTCGATTACAGACCTAAAAGTTGCAATTCTTCAACAAAAAAACTTCATAACAGATTCCAACAAGAGACTGCTGAATTGGAATTAATTTGCAAACTGGATACAATTAACTTGGGCTTGAATAGAGACTGGGAATGGATGGGTCATTACACAAAGTAAAACTATTTCCCCTTGTTTATTTCCCCTCCCCCACCCTCACCCCCACCCCGCCTTTTCCTCAGACGTTCTTGTCAACTGCTGGAAATGGCCCACCTTGATTATCACTACAAAAGGTTTTTTCCCCCCAGCTCTCTTGCTGGTAATAGCTCACCTTAAGTGATCACTTTCTTTACAGTGTGCATGATAACACCTATTGTTTCACGTTCTCTATGTTTACAAATCTCCCCACTGTATTTTCCACTGAATGCATCCAATGAAGTGAGCTGTAGCTCACGAAAGCTTATGCTCAAATAAATTTGTTAGTCTTTGCGGTGCCACAAGTCCTCCTTTTCTTTTTGCAAATACAGACTAACACGGCTGCTACTCTGAAACTGAAATTAAGGCTGCTTGTAAGCATAATCAAAGCAAGTGGTTGCTTGTGTTACTGCCCTTTCACAGTCCCGATTCTCAAGCAAGCTCTGCAACTCACAGGCCATGCTAGTTTCTATCAGACAGTGGATTCAGATGAGAACAGGAAAACACACTCCTTTCTCCAGTTGTTGGACCAGACAGGAAGACCACCAATTTCCTCATTTCCCCTTCTAACTTTTTGGAGACCTGTGTATTGTTAGGCCAGACTTGAATGCAAGCTTTTTAGCCTTCCTCTTCATGGCTCTAATTCAGCAAGGTACTTTAATGGGACTACTCACATGCTTAAGATTATGTACATGTTTAAGTACCACGCTGAATGTAATACAAACCAAAATTAATCAGATCATTTCTTTTCTGAGAGGAGCCTCGCTGAGCAGAAAAATGTTAGATGATGTGCAAAAGTCCCCATCTCATGAGCATTCAGTTTTGTTTACCCACACCCATACTTTTTATTGTCAGAACAGGTTGTTGTGCCATTACTTGCTGCATTATTAGATTAACCATATTTACTGGTTTTGATGATAATTCTCCCCTCTCCCCCTTTTCCGATCTGGTCTATATGAAAAACACATTGGTGATTCTGTGAATGAAATGCTGTTGATGACTTATCCATAATATGGAACAAATAGAGTGACATCATGTAATTACTTACATCATGGTCTGGACTTGGACACTTGGAGAGTGTTCTCACTATATCTCCTGAACTAAGTAAGATCAGGCTGGTCCATTTTCTGAATGAAAGAAAATCAAAGGTGTATACCAATAGGTGCTGAAGGAATTGATGTGGTGATTCGTTAGGAAGCACACTTCCCTTTGAATCAATATTGAACCAATGGCATCACATTGTAAAAGGTGCTGTTTTTAGTATGGAATATAAAACTGGGATACTTCGTGTTGTAAGCCATTTAAAAGTATACAGCTGTTGAAAGGATAGCAATATGAATCCCAGAATTCTAGTCAATATCAACTAAAATAATCATAATCCATCTATCTAGAATTTCTTCTTAGTTCCACTTTCAATTGTAAAACTGTCCATTATGGGGAATTTACACTTTCCGATTACACCTGTGGTACTGTATGAGACAGGGCTAGCTGGAACTATGATCTGGCCAGGTATGGTAATTGCTATGTTTCTGTGTTCCTACAGATGAGTTACTTTTTATTTTCCCTCCTCTATAAATAGTTGTGGTTTTTTGGCTGGTACACCGTGGCTGCCATGTCCCTCTCCCACCCCCCAAGAACTGGATGCACTTAGAGTGATGTCAGTGACTGATTATTATGTTCAGCCTGTAAAGCAATATGGGATCCTTCAGTGTGAAAACCACCATATTAATACATAATTCACCTGTTACATTACTAAATATGAAACAATGGAATCTCTCAAAGCTGATTGTAAAGTGTAAAAAAATAATGTTGGAGTTCATATTAAGAATACTTATATTCACACATGTAAACTGATTTGCACACCTACGGTAGGTGCATGCAGAAGTGCTTGTGTGCTTATATGTACAAATTTGGGGCATTATTGATATATTTATGTATTCAGTTTCTTTGCAGTGCTAAGAGGATAGGGAAAACAGCTCAACACATTTCTCTCATGTTTTTGAGTTCCTTCTCAGTAAAATTGTCCTCTTGAAAAGGTTATTCATATGAATAGTAAAGCATTTAACTAAAAATTGATATGGAGAGGCTAAGTGGTACTTCACCAGCCATATGCATTATATTGAAATATGGTTGAATGGAAAGCTGCTGACATATGTTTGATGGAATAGTAAACTTTTGCATGGTAAATTGATGTGGAAGGATCATGGATTATTATGTTGAGGATGCGGAAAATTCCATGTTTTTTGTTTCCAGGAGTTTCAGCTAAGCTTATCAATAGGCTCTCTTTCTCATATTTTAGGGGACTGATTTTTCACTGAATATGTGCTTTGTTAAAATGATTGCACTCAGCTTTAGGCATTGGAGCAAATTTTCAATCTGTCTTTAAATAAGCACCTATTTTTGCTCTTGTAGTTTTGTGGGTGCAAATACTTATTGACACAATTTTCTTCCTTCAAATATTTGCAGGTGCAGTTAAGGTCACTTACAATGTCTAGGCACCTGTTCTTTAGGCACTGCTAGGTCCCTACATTTCAAAATAACATTAACTGCACTCTCAGATAATTGTGGATTCAAAAATTGTGGCAGAGTTTTAAAATTTGGCCTGTCATATACTCCTGTAGCATTAATTGGGTATTATGTTGTGTACAAGCAACACTGCCCTGCTCAGGGTATTGCACATTTACTTCTAGGTGAAATATTTTCAGTTTTATGCACAGGTCTGGGGAAAATTTGAACTGAAACAGGGTATCAACTATTTCTCCAGTGTTTATTATAATACTGTTGAGAATTGTTGAGAGTATAGTGTTTCTCAGTCATAAGATAGTGATTCCTCTTCCTTCACAGGCAATTAAGTACTTGGCCAAAGATATAAACATAGAAGTAGAACATCTCCTCCTGCCCTTCCTCAAAATAAACTACATACTGTAAACATATCGTAACCATTGTAAAAGCCATTTTAAAAAAAATCATCGCAAAGTTGTCTTAAACTGTTTTCAGAGCAGCAGCCGTATTAGTCTGTATTCGCAAAAAGAAAAGGAGTACTTGTGGCACCTTAGAGACTAACAAATTTATTTAAATAAATTTTTTAGTCTCTAAGGTGCCACAAGTACTCTTTTTCTTTAAACTGTTTTGTATACAATGAGCCTTGAGCCAGAAATGTAATTTATCTCACCAGCTGGGGGTTTTGCATATCAGTATAGGTTGTTTTCTCTTTGTTTGTAATGGTTGTGGAAGCACTTCTATTATAAGGCTCTGATAATAAGTACTTATAACTTATTATCAGAGAAGAAAATGATCCTCTCGGTTGAAATACTGTATATATGCCTGTCCTCAGGCCAAAGATGAACTTCCTTTGTATGTCAAATTGGTTTGGTGGTTTTCTTAGCTAATGGTGAGCAAATGTCATTCTGGGATGTATTAACGGGAGTGTCGGATGTAAGACACAGGAGGTAACTGTTTGCTCTATTTGCCTCATCTGGAGAACTGTGTCTAGTCTTGGGCACCAAATTTTATGAAGGATGTGAATGAACTGAAGAGAGTACAGAGGAGAATAACAAAAATTATAAAAGAAAAAGAATTATATTTAGAAAACCTGATTTATGCAGAAAGATTGAAAGAATTGGGCATCTTTAGTCTAGAGAAAAAAGTCTGAGGGAGGACATTATAATGGCTTTCAAATATTAGAAAGACAAAGTGGGTGAGGTATTATCTTATTGGTCAAATAAAAGATATTACCTCACCCCCCCCCCCGAACATAAGACTGGCCATACTGAGTCAGATCATTGGTCCATCCAGCCTAGTATCCTGTCTTCTGACAGCGGCCAATGCCAGATGCTTCAGAGGGCATGAATAGAAAAGATCAATTATCAATCATCCCCTGTTGTCCAGTCCCAGCATCTGGCAGTCAGAGGCTTAGGGACACCCAGAGCATGGGGTTGCATCCCTGACCATTTTGGCTAATAGCCATTGACAGACCTAACCTCTATTAACTTATCTAATTCTTCTGTCTAATTCAGTTATAGTTTTGGCCTTCACAACATCCTCTGGCAATGAGTTCCACAGGTTGACTGCATGCTATGTGAAGAAATACTTCCTTTGATTTGTTTTAAACCTGCTGCCTATAAATTTCATTGGCTGACCCTAGTTCTTGTGTTATGTGCAGGGGCAAATAACACTTCCTTATTCGCTTTCTCCACACCATTCATGATTTTATAGACCTCTGTCATATCCCTTCCCCCTCAGTCGTCTCTTTTTCAAGCTGAACAGTCCCAATCTTTTTAATCTCTCCTCGTATGGAAGCTGTTCCATACCCTTAATAATTTTTGTTGCCCTTCTCTGTACTGTTTCCATTTGTACTATATTTTTTTTTAGGTGGGGCAACCAGAACTGCAGGGAGTACTCAAGGTGTGGACATGCCATGCATTTATGTAGTGGCATTATTATATTGATTGATTATGATTGCTTCTGGCGCCTTTTAAAACAATTAACATTATATTAGCTATCCTTCAGCCATCTGTTACAGAACCTGATTTAAGTGATAGGTTATTTTTTGTGACAGGGTCAGGTCAGATGGCTACAGGAGAGTGATAGAAGGCAGATATATTAGCCCCAGGTTAAGTAGGTCCCTTTCCCCTGGGTAAGGTGACAGGGAACGTTCTAGAACAATCAGAAACTTTCTGGAAACGATTAAGGCAGATAGGCTGATTAGAACACCTGCAGCCAATCAAGAAGCTGCTAGAATCAATTAAGGCAGGCTAATCAAGGCACCTGGGTTTAAAAAGGAGCTCACTTCCGTTTGTGATGTGCGTGCGAGGAGCTGGGAGCAAGAGGCACAAGAAGCTGAGAATGAGAAGGCGTACTACTGGAAGACTCAGAAGTACAAGCATTATCAGTAATCAGGAGGAAGGTCTTGTGGTGAGAATAAAGAAGGTGTTGGGAGGAGGCAATGGGGAAGAAGCCCAGGGAGTTGTAGCTGTCATGCAGCTGTTACAGGAGCCACTGTAGACAACTACAATCCACAGGGCCCTGGGCCAGAAACCGGAGTAGAGGGCGGGCCCGGGTTCTCCCCAAACTTCCCAACTCCTGGTCAGACACAGGAGGAGTTGACCTGGGCTGTGGGTTCATGAAAATGGCCAAACTAAGGGCTGCCGTGAAGCTCGAAGGCGAGCAAATCCGCCAATAAGCGCAAGACTCACCAAGATAGAGGAGGAACTTTGTCACAACTGGTGTGAGAAGTGGGATTTGGTGTGCACAGCGCAGCAGAAGAAGGAGGGTGTTATTTAAAAAAAAGGGGAGGGAGCAGTGCGGGCACTGATACAAGCCATGGCTGCCCAGCAGGAGGGTACCCGTGTCTAGGCAACCGCCCAACAGGAGGCAGTACAGCTGCAGCAAGAGACTAATCGCCTGCTGATGGACCAGGCTGCTCAAGACCAGGCTATGTTGTGGGAACTGGTGAATCAGGTGAAGGCCCTTATGGAGCTGAACTACAGCCATGATGGGATGCGGATAATACGGGCCAGCAGTTGGCTGCAGAAAATGACGGGCGAGGATGACATAGAGGCATATCTCCTAGCCTTTGAGAGGACAGCCCTACGGGAGGCCTGGCCTCGAGATCAGTGGTCTGGCAGCCTTGCCCCATTCCTGTGTGGGGAGGCCCAGAAGGCCTACTATGATTTGCCTGAAGAGGCTGCGGCAGACTACCCCCAGCTGAAAGCAGAGATCCTGGCCAGATCTGGGGTAATGACTGCAGTGCGGGCCCAGCAATATCATGAGCGGAGGTACCAGGAAAACAAAATCCCAAGGTCCCAATTGTATGACCTCATCCATCTCACACAAAAGTGGTTGCAAACTGAGTCCCAGAGTCCGGAAGAGATACTAGAGGTTCTGGTCATCGACCGGTACATGAGGGGACTACCGCCAGACCTTCATGCCTGGGTAAGCCAGAATGAACCCTCCACCTACGACGAGGTTGTTATGCTGGTAGAGAGGCGAAGGACGGTGAAGGAATCCTGAGTCAGTACAGAGGGACAGACTAGCTGATCTGAGATCCCTTATAGCCCAACATTTCAATGATTTGATGAAATGATCATCAGCACATTTTAATAAAATTTAAGTCTCTTATGAGCTCTGATAACTAAAAGATGACTTTGTTTTAAAACATTAAGCTTGGCATATTCATAGTCCTCAGTGAAGAGTGCAGGTGCTGCAAAGTTTGAAACATTATTTACAAAATAGAAGAGTTAGAGATGATTGAAAATTGAACATGCATACAACAATAATCTTTGTTAACCCTGAGAGCTGGCAGAATACTTGGGAGAGGTTGGGTGGTATTTTCATATGCCCTGATTCAGCAAAGCACCTGAGCATTTGCATAACTTTAAAAATGTGTACAAGTCTTATCACATCAATGGAACTCAAGTGTGTCCTTTTCTTTTAGCATGTGGTTAAGTGCTTAGTAGAGATGAACTTGAGCATATGCTTAAAGACAAACTGGTCTAAGTGTTATCTTGAAATTGGCATCAGTATTTGGCAGCCCATTCTGGCGTAGGGTGAGTAGAATCAAGCTGACCATCTTTTTCTTGTTCTGACACTGTTCATCTTACACCACTCATTTTGTACTTGGTGATTTCTGTTAAGAAATCCACATTTGCCACAAGATACCATACAGCTTCTTTAGTTATTTCCTGTTCTAATTGTGGTAAACAACTTTGTTATGTCACATATAGTGCTTAAATAGTTAGGTCCTGAGTACCCTAGAAATACCTAAAATAGATAGATTTGATAGATGGAAAAATATCACTGTGTCATAACTGTTGGCAAAGGATGACTTTTTAATGGTGACCACTGAACATACATTTGATGCCAAGATTTTGCATTGCCATAGCAATTTTTTATAAATATTGATCATAGTTGGAAACATGATTTTCCTTTGATGGCTGGTAACAATGACAGTGATGATGGCATAATGCTCTGTGTGTAATACGAATTTTAAAACAGTATTACTTTGCTCCTGGGCTGTGCGTGATGCATAGAAGTAATGAGAGAATAGGGTTGGAAATGAGGATTCTGGCGGTAAAACCATCAATATATTATTTTACAAAAATTATGCCAAAGACATTTATTCCTTGAACACTAGCTTCTCCATTTCACACTCCTCCCCCAAAAGCTGCTGCTATCTGGGTGTTTCTCAGCTTGAAAGTGTACTCAGAAAAGATTGGAGACTGGACAGAGGGAACACTTTTGCCACTGGATTTTAGGTAATCCTGTACTCAAAGGGAAAAAGAAATCCATTCCAGTAGAAATTAAAACTAAATCCTAGGTGTTCTCATCTTTTGTATAATACTTCTGCATATGTGGTGTCAGAAGCATAGTGGTTTTGCACTTTGAACTTGAAACTTAATGAGGGCTTCAGTTACTTCAAATCTTTTCATTCAAATCTAATTGGAAAGAAGTCCTTTCTTGATTGTTCCATACAGAATCATAAATTTGCTAATTCATAAATGGCAGCTAGATTAAACATAATGCATTATGGCCAAATTTTTAGAAAGTGACTAGTATTGGCATGCTTCAGTATTTGGGTGCCCTACTTGAGATGCTTTAAAGGCTACTGATTTTTGGAGGGTGGAAGCTCAACACCTTATGAAAATGAGGATTCTTTAAGGTGTCCAATTGGACAGTCAAAATCATTACTCACTTTTGAAAATCTAGGCCTATGTTTGCAAAAAACAACCACAATACCTTGGAGTTTATATGTGTGACTTAATATTGGAGTAGCCCTCAGGGGTTTGATGTAGATAATCACACAAAAAGTGGGATGTTTATCCAAATAGCATCTGAAACATTATCGACCATTTGTACTGATTTTTTTGTGTTGTGAAACTGAAACAAAGAGATGATTGGTACACTGTGCATTTCTCTGTTTGTAAGTGAGCAGGCAGGGCTAGGGAAATTATTACTGATATCGAAGAGGTGGAGTAGAGGCAAAACCTTGACTCAGCAAATTTGGTGAGCCATAAGATAGAGGGGGAGATGGGAGGGGCCCTTGACACTAACATTATAAGACAAGGGTGAAAATGGCTTAAAACTAGCCAACATGGTTAAGAAGATAAATATTAGAGAGAAAGTAGGCACAGCAATAATGAAATGGGGGATTTAGCTATGGTACTGATGGATGCTATAGGTAAACATAAAATAAATAGATAGGATGATGTCAATGGTGGCTCTAAATTCACTGAGCTACTGAATTGCTCTTTAAATTATATAAGAAAAATAGTACTTACAGTGAGGCATATACTTAAGAACTCTTCTAGGCTCCCATTTGTGTATGCACAAAATTGCAAGAGTGGAGAGGAAGTAGAATTCTTTTTATTTATTAAATTTTGATTAAATTAAAAAAGAAAAAATACTGATGCAATTTTCCAGAATCCTCTCCCCCACCACTTTCTTTGAATCAGCTTAACTTGAGAGTGACCAGACTTTGAAGGTAAAAATACCTGAGCATTCACTCCAAAAATCCTAGCAGTTGTGCTTAGCAGCAAAAAAAAAAGTCATAAATAGCTGCTGGTAAGTTCATTTTTATGTAATATTATTTTTGTCTGATGGTCTACTTTGGCCTCAATGTAGAGATCATCTATTTTCTTTGTATCTGGCAGTCCTATCTTTAGACATTCACCTTATATATCTTTGAGGCTTTCCTACTTGTGTTCTCTTTGACCCTATGCATACACAAAAATAACTTATAAATGAGTTTGGAAACTCACCCAGTGAACAGTGAAAGAAATAATCTAATGAACATAATGAAGACTTGCACATGTTATGAATGAAAGCTCAGTAGATCTATTGGAAAGCTAATGGCAGATATAAACATGTTAGAGAGAGAGTATTTTGTCATATTTCTGTTCTTTCTGCTAACAGATCATGAGGAAGGAAGACAAGAAACTGACCCATGTAACTATTTACATTTCAGCTTGCTAATTATAGCTGTGAGTGACCTTAGAAATAGCAGGTGTTCTATAAATGTTGAAACGCACAAATACAATCAGTATGGCAACATCTTTTTCTTTATAGAAGTTTTTTCCACAAAAGAGTGTTTTCTCAACTATGTATACAGGAATAGCTTCAGCCACCACTGACATGCAGCTATGATGGAATTCCGCAGTACAGTACAGAGCTTTGGAGAACCATTCAGAAGTAGAAGTGCGGAATATTACTAGTTAAAACTGTGAGGAGTATTTAGATTGGCAAACTATAATTAACAGAAGATGGAATAGAATGGTCATGACACTGGGCTAACATCTCTATTCTTACCCCCCCCACAGAAGTACCATGAAATTGGAATTTCTAATGACTGTAAGGTGAAAGGAGGACATTGTTTTTACATCTCATCAAAAGTACCACACCTCCAGAAGCACAGATTCTGGTAGCACTATGCTAAAAAATGGATTAAGTACTGACTCAAAGGGAAGAGTGCCACCTATTGAATAACTAACTGCTTCAAGGAGTGTGTGAGTATTCTGTAAAGATTTCCTATCCAAGTATTGACTTACTTTGAATCAGACAAGATCATAACTTGAAGTTATATACATGTGATTATCATATACCATACCATATTCAGATTACATGTGATTACCATATTTTACAGCAGCAGCCTAATACCTTTTTTGTTTTTGTCTGGCAAAATTATACATTATCCAAGAACCTGCAATAGCCTAGGGTTATAAGTGTGAATTATTTTTCTCTTGAATGGATGGCATGCAACCTTAATTATGTAAGTATCTCAGTGTTTTCTGAGAAGTCCTTTTTGTAAAGTAGGAATTCTTGTTTTCATCATCGTCAAAACACGCTACTCATTTTAATCCTGCATATTATTTACCTCTATGATACTTTTCAGAGTAGCAGCATGTTAGTCTGTATCCGCAAAAAGAAAAGGAGTACTTGTGACACCTTAGAGACTAACAAATTTATTTGAGCATAAGCTTTCGTGAGCTACAGCTCACTTCATCAGATTTTCCACTGCATGCATCCGATGAAGTGAGCTGTAGCTCACGAAAGCTTATGCTCAAATACATTTGTTAGTCTCTAAGGTGCCACAAGTACTCCTTTTCTCTGTGATACTGTATGTCAAGTATTCACATTTAGGTTTAGATGGTATCAATGTTAATAAAGGAGAATGACATTAAGAAACAATATGTGTGTGTATATATATATATATATATATATATATGTTAAAATTGCATTGAACTGCCATCCAAGCATTGATTAAAGATTATCTTAATATTTTAATATTATGTTGAAAAGCTGTGTGGAACCTTGGGCCAGGTTATACTACATTGTAGGCAACTAGGTACAGAATTTACTCAACTCCCATCAAGTTCAGCTGGAGTCACTACACATACGTCAGATGCTGAAAGCATTCAGACCACCTCATTAGAAATGCATACCCAATATACTTAAATATTTATAGTTCAGAGAAAGTGATCCTAAATGGAGCAGAAGCATGGCTAAGCAAATTCATTTTTAAATTCAAGCAAATACCTGTGGAAAATGTTTGGCTATATCCATGCAGTTCTATAAACTAGAGAAAATCTAAATGAAACTGTTCGATATGAAGAGAGCATGACCTATGAAGACTTAATAAAAAAACTGAGCCAGATACTGGACCACCGTAGGGCCACCTACACCATGCTACTGATGCAAAGTTGCTCCATTGCTGGCTTACCCAACCACTAGTGGATTTCCTCTGATTCAGGGGGAACATTGTATAGCATATAAGTCATTGTAGTGGCACTCTGCCACACACCTCCTCCCCTATCCTGTGCTTGGTGCAGGTGGGATGGCCAGGACATCCTCCTACCATGCTAATTGCTAGTGGCTGTAAAGGCTCATATAGGCAGCCAGTAAATCTTTGGAGAACCAGCTCAGTGCTGAACTGCCCCAGGATTGGGGGAGCACAACGTTTACTTAAAGCTACTTTGCACCCTTCTTTCTCAGATGTACACAAAGTATTCTTCAACCACAGCAAAGACTTTTACTGATCACACTTTATATAAAGGGCCTATTTATAGTTTATAAAAGGTGAACAAATGATTAATCAATTCTTAAAGATTGTTTTAGAGCCCAACAGGTCAAAAGATTGCTTATATACATGGCTTATAATTATCTATAACTCACACTCACCATGTCTGTAACATGCTTAGAACATCTGTTTATAAAAGTACCCTTAATATAAAGTGCGACCTATCTATTCTATTTAATACCTGACTGGTGATAATAAAAGCAGAGAAGAATTATTTAAGGGGGCTGGACAACAGTTTTGCTTATAAATACATATTCACATGATTTGATCCAGAACTATTCCAGTATTTTGAATAGGTATTGAGAACAGTAACAAATAACCCCCACAAAAATGCAGTATTACTTGATAACAGTGATGTATTTGGAGCTGGTATTGTGTTTGCATATTGAGAAAACATCTGATATGTTGTTCTTTATGTGGTATTATGCAGAGTTTGCATATTATTCTTAGTGGATTGATACTGTCACCAAAATGACTCACAAAACATTACAGGGAATGCTTGGCAATGCATATTAATAGCGGTACTGTGTACTAACCAGCTTTCAAATGTGTTTTGCCTATACTATAGATCAAATTCATACTAACTTGTATTGCTTGTGTGATGTGTTATTTTTGTGGAGCCATTCCACTGATAAAATGGTATTGAATTTAATGGAATTTTATGGATTAGCATTGTAATAGCTATATAACATGAAATTTATGATTAAAAAACTAGTATGAAAAGCGGTAATTAGCATATTTTGAAGCAAAAATTGTCTAACAAAAGGTCAGCCTGCTTAAAGTGATTTGTGTGTACTTGAGCTAATGATCTGAAAGATCTCATTAAAAAGCAATTTATTAAAGTTTAAATAGAATAATAAAAAAGCATCTAAGCCTGCCAAATATATCTTTCATTCTTAACTAAAAAGAAAGCAACTCAACAACATTTTGTAAATTATATATTTTAAAAAAAGCTTTGGAGAGAACTCGTATAGTTGTTTTATTCTGAAACTAATTTATTTACAGTTAACCTCTCTAAGAGGCAAAAAGAAAAGGAGTATTTGTGGCACCTTAGAGACTAACAAATTTATTAGAGCATAAGCTTTCGTGAGCTACAGCTCACTCTCTAAGGTGCCACAAATACTCCTTTTCTTTTTGCGAATACAGACTAACACGGCTGCTACTCTGAAACTCTCTAAGAGGCTTTACAATGAAAACTTTGACATAGCTTTATGCCAGTCTGAATAGTGCCTCTATAATAAAGAGGAAACTGAAGATTTTTGTCTCTTCATAGCTACAGGTGGCAGTCTGATTAGAAATACAATAGATATTAATTACCTTCAGGATATGAGATGAACAGACGAGGGGATTGACTTGACTAGCCTGTTATACTCCATTTCTTTTGTCTAATATAGGGCTCTATTTCTTTTCTTCACAAAAAAATCTACAGTAATATTAGAGATCTGCTGATAGTGTAAATATCACAGTAGCCAGCCACCTGCAGTTAATACTGACATGACCTCCTTCTCACAGGTATCAGATTAGCTAATTACCCTTAAAATATTCAGATCAGATGTCTTCTACCTGCATTTCTTTCTTTACCAGTTAATGTAGCTGTTGGGACAGAGCTTTAGCAGGAAATTAAAAAAATAATTAGCAAATATTAGCAAAACTAAAAAAAAATATATCACTCTACCTCTTCTCTTACAGTGCTAGACCCTGTCAATAGTTTGTACCACTTGTGTTACAGCAGGCTAGGGAACAAATTAAAACCTGGTGAGAAAAAGAAACCCACAAAATACCATCATGTGAAAATAATTAAAATGTGAGGATAACTAAAACCCCACAAGTATGTACAGCATCTCTACCTCCGGCTGTGCTATTTCAATAGCTCAGACGGAAGACGCAAGTTTGCACAAAATATGTACCTCAGTCAAAATATTGTAAGTGACTGAAAGAAACAAGAATAGCAAAGAAGGGTAGTGGCTTGAATCTAGCCCAGGTTATTCAGAAATGGAATTTATTTCCACTTGATAGCTGTTATTATGCCCATGTGAAAAGACTTGAGACAGAGTCTCAATGCATTTCATATTGGACAAGTGTCCATTTAAAAAAGTTGCCATCAAACATGGCTATCATTAGCACTCTTATTGGGAATCTCAAAGGAGAGAACAAAAGGCATAAAGAAATCTATCCAAATCAGGGTTAACTGGGACCATATTTGCAGGGCTTTTATTGCTGCTTGCCATGAATTTTATTGCATGTATGCGTTTTCTACAGATACATAGATAATGGTGCTTTCATATCAGGAGGATAGATGCCTTAACCTTGGACAGATTTATTTTGATCTGTAAAACGACAATAAGCTCTGGGCACTTTCACGTACACTGTCACTTCTGGGTCATGGGCAGCCAGACCTAGCGGTCAGAACCTGAATCCACATTCATGAAACAGCAGTCATGAGTCAGCTGGGTCAGGATAATGGGAGATCAGAAGCAGGAGATAAACTTGAGATCAAAACAAGGAGTTGGGAGCCAGAGTCTGGTCAGGTCAGGATACTAGGAGGCTAGAGGCAGGAGCCAAACTGGAAATAAAAACCATGAATAAGATGCCAGGAGTCACGCTGGGTCAGGGTACCAGGAAATCAAGCCAGGGAACCAGGAAGCACACAGTCCAGGGAGAAGCCCAGTTGTTTGGATGGATTCCTGTTCCTGCTGCCTGCTTTTGTAGGGCCAGTGGGCAACTCAGCTGCTCTGGGACTCTACCAATAGGACCTCAGGGGCAGAGTCTCAAACTGGGGCTGAGTTTCATGGGTCCTAAGTAAGCAACTGTCAGCAGGCTGCCAGGTGGAGGGTTGGAGTATGGTTTCTTCTGTGGACCTGGATTCAAGAGCCATGGGTCATGACATTACCCCTGCCCCTAGGAGTGCCCTCTGGATGACGTGGGTCCAAGTTTCTCAGGGTGAATCCTATGGAAGGCCTGAACCAGGACAGGAGCATGAACATTTTCAGCTGTCTCTCAATTGTGTTCCTGCAGGCTGTAACCTTCCTGATCAATTAGGTACCATAATTTGCCCCCCTTGATCTTAGAATCAAGGACTTCATGGACAACTTATTTCTACTGACCTTGTACTTGCCCTGGTGGGAGGGGTGATTGGGCTATATGGGGAAATGTGTTCTCAGCATAGGTGGACTCTAAGAGATCAAGGGAGCTCTAAGTTGACTGGGCTGATTTGTCGCCAAATCCAATACAGGCAAAGGAACCAGTAGGCTAGTTTCCGAGAAGGTCTGTCCTTGCAGAGATGTTCTGTAGAAAGCCGTATCTTTCGTCCTACAGAGTAGGTGGGCCTTGTTGTCTATGATTGTCTGTATACTTTTCTTATTCCCCCTTTGCCTTCTCAAGTTTTCCCATTCTCCTTCTCTTGGATGTGGTGGATGTGTTGTACTAGGTCTGAGGCCAATGGATTGGTGGATGATGTGGGTAGTTGTGGATGAAATCACCCATAGTTGACTGAGAAAGGGCTGTGGTCTGTGGATGCATGATCTGTATTATTATATGAGAACTTGGTGTATGGTAACAGTGAAGACCAGTCGTACTGGTTATGGTTGGTGTGGCATCATAAATATTGCTCTAGGATCTGGTTGATTTTTTCAGTTTGGCCTTTCAGCTGAGAATGGTAGGCAGAGGACTGGTACATGTGGATGCCTAATAGATGTAGGACCTCATGCCAGAAGAGGGCAGTAAACTGGGGCCCCCTTTTGGAGGTGACATGATCCAGCAGGCCATGAAAATGGACTACATTGTTTATCCAGAGCCAGGCAATTTCCCCTACGGAGGATAAACCCATGTAGGATATGAAGTGGGCCTTTTTAGGAAAAGGCGTCCACCACTGTCAGGATAGTCATGAAACCACTGGATTCTGGTAGTTCCACCACAAAGTCCAGGGAAATGGGCTCCCAGGGCTGAGATGGGGTGTCCAAAGGTTGGAGGAGACCACAGGGTTTTCTGGCATTGGATATTGGTGCAGATATGCACCGGGCAGAAATCAACAAAGATCTCTATTGTGGGGTGCATACAGGGCCATCAGAAGTACTGGAATGTTAATTGTCAGGTTTTATATTTCCCCAAGTGTTCTGCCAGGTTGGAATTGTGGCACAGTTGAACAACTTCCACTCTCATGAGTGCTGGGGGAGCATAGGTGTGGCCCCTTATGAATGTGATCTCCTCCTGGGTTTCATGTGATACTCAGTTGATAGCGGTCATCTCGCTGGGTGGAATTGCAGAGGCAGAGGCAGAGCAGATGAGTTTGAGGAGTTTTGGCAGTGGGTCACATTGAGGAAATGATGGGATTTTAGAATGTGGGCTGGTTCCAGACTGGAGATTTGTGGGTCGGAACCATATCTTTGGGACAAGGCATCTGCCCTGCCTTTTCTAGTTCCAGGGTGGTATGTCAAGGTAAAGTTGAACCAGAAGAAGAGTAAGGCCCAACCAGAGCTGTCATTGATTTAAGGCCTTGGCTTTGCATAGGTACTCCAGGTTCTAGTGATGAGTAAACACTTGGACCAGATGTCAGGCCCCTTCCAAGTAGCGTCACAACCTTTCAAAGGTGGTCTTAATTGCCAAGAGCTCTTTGTCCAAGATCACATGTTTATCTCTGAAACTCTGAAACTCCCCCAAAAGTACTGTAAGTACACTGATGTCTTCAAAAAGAAGAATGCAGAAAGCCTCCCCCAACATCAGAACTATAATTTCCTCATAGAACTCCAGTCAGGAGTGAAGATACTGTTTAGGCAGCTACACACAATGTCAGAGCTTAAACTGGCTGTGTTGCGTGAATACTTCTAAGAGAACCTGGCCTGGGGGTTCATCTATAAGTCAACTTCACCAGCTGATGCCCTAGTCCTTTTCATAAAAAAGAAGTCCTAAATTAGATAACAATCAGCAACCCCTACCCACTATCTCTAATACCTCAGTTGTTGTACCATGTGGGGGCCACCCACATATTCACAAAACTAGATCTCTGAAGATATTACAATCTTGTCCATATCAGAGAGGGGGACAAATGAAAAACTAACTTTTAGACCTGTTATGGCCACTTTGAATATTTAATCATGTCATTCAGATTGACCAATGTCCCAGCATCATTCCAGTAATTCATTAATGATGTGCCACAAGACCTACTAAACCAATGTGTAGTAGTATACTTAGACAACATATTGATCTTCTCAGATGATCTGGACCAACACACCACACACATCCGTCCAGTCTTGGAGAGACTATGACAACGCGCTCTCTGTGCTAAACTTGTGAGGTGCGTGTTTGATCAGACCTCAACAAAGTTCCTGGGTTTCATCCTGTCACCAGAAGAAATCAAGATGGATCCGCACAAAGTCCAGGCTGTCCTTGACCAGGCAGCCCCCTCAATGTGCATGACTTACAAAGGTTTTTAAGCTTCACAAACTTTTACAAGAGGTTCATCTCAAATTTTTCAAAACAAGTCAAGCCCCTCACTGCCCTACTCCAGAAAGATGACCAGTTCCACTCGTCGCCCAAGGCCCAGCACCCATTCGAGCAGCTGAAGCTTGCCTTTACCACTTCTCCAGCATTGGCCCACCCAGACATGATGCAAATTTTCATTGTGGAAGCTGACACTACTAGCACAGTGATCAGAGCTGTCCTCTCCCAGAGGCACAGACTCAAGCAAATACTGCAGCCCATTGCCTACTACTTGAGGAAGCTTACACCTTCCCTCAGTAGGTGTTTCAATGTGGGAAACTAAACCTACTTGAACCTTCTTGGGCCTGAGTGCAACACTTAATGGTCCCTGGTCATTCCATTGGCAGAATTCTGATGGGATAGTGACCTTTGTTCTTGCTAATGAATGAGGGGATCATGAAAGGCTAACTAGGAAATGCCATGGATCAGGGAAATATCCAGGGAATGGATCACACCAAATTGTATTATTTCTCTGTGTCTCTGAATAACAGCCTCCAGGGATACAGTCTCCTCCACAACTCAGCCCAAAGATAGCAGAGAGCAATAGTTTCAATCATGTCTGGCATGGCCTTGTGTGGCAGGGGAATCTGTAGGGCCTGAGCTGTAGCTGCATCCATAAAATTGTCCACTACTCCTGACTCGATGAGGGCCTGTTAGATGGGAAACTGTCTGGAGTCCTCCTGGACATGCAGCTGGATAGGCACCTGCAAGTGGGAAAGCCTCTGGGTGGGGTTTAGGGTGCATCTCAGTGAGGATTAGAGTACAGAGAAATTCTCTTCTCTCACGGACCAGGCTAGTTCCCCCTTTCCCCCATTGTGCTTGTTTCCCCAAGCTCCCTGGTGTTCGTACTCAGCAGGACAAGATGGCATGGCCACGTTTGCTGCAGTAGAAGTGCAGGTAGTGTTGACAGTGCCATTCTTTTTCTTCAGGAGAGAGCCACTGATGAGTTAGATCTCCTTGTATAGGTTCAGCAGGCAATATAGGAGGTGAAATCATGGCACATTGGTAGAGGGACTGAAGGGAACCTCTTTTCTCCTCTCTTCATTCTTGCAGCTAACCATCTATGCAGATGGTAAGGTCCACAAGGGTGTCAAGGCCCACAGGCATCTCTACCTAAGCCAGTTCATCTTTGATTTCTTCCCGCAGGTCTCACGGGAATTGGTACAGCTGCTCTGCTTTGTTCCACTCTGTATCCACTGTGAGGTGGCAGAAGTGCACTGCATAGGAGGCCACTGTGGCTTGCCCCTGCTGGAGTCTGCTCAGGAAGGCCTTGGTTATTTGAGTTCAGTGTGGGTCATTAAAGATGGTTGATATTGACTGGAAAAAGGCATCTCAGTTCAACAGCCCCTGGCTATGACCTTCCTGCAGGAAGGAGGCCCAGTCTAATGTGTCTCCTTTCAACAAACTGATTACCAGGGCCAAACTGATTACCAGACCTTGGATTGGTCAGATGCATAGATTTTGGGATGCATCAGCAACAGAAGGCAGCACAAGTTCATGAGGCCCAGAGCTGCTGGCTGTTCCAGTCTAACCATTTGGGCAAGGGTATTGTGGGACCCGTTTGGAGCAAAATTCTGCAGGCTGTGTTCACAGCACAGTATTCTTGACATTGAACTGACTCACTTGCTTCTGCAGCCACTGGTTTTCCCCAATGAGCTGTGCAACTTGGGCCTGCAGTTCTTGATTATTTGGAGGTGGAGGGCCCATTTGGGTGAGTCCTGTGCTTCCAGTGCCTGTGTTGGTGTTGCTAGATCCATCCTTCTTGCACCACTCTGAGTCCAGTAGGGTTATTGTAGTCTGAATAAACTGTCATGGCTGGGTCGTTAGCAGCGAGACCCTAATGGTCAGATCCAGGGTCCACACTCATGAGACAGGAGTTGAGAGTCAGATAGATCAAGATACCAGGAGATCAGAAGCAACAGACAAACTTGAGATCAGAACCATGAGTTGGAAACCAGAGTCAGACTGGATCAGGATGTCAGGAAATCAAGTGGAGGGAGCAAGAGCCAAGTTGTTCAGACAGCTTCCTGTTTCTGCTGGCCAATCAGCTGCTCTGGGGGTCTGCCAATAGGACCTTAGGGGCAGATCCTCAAACTGGGACTGGGCTTCATGAATCCTAGATAAGCAATTGTTAGCAGTCTGCCAGGCGGAGCTAGATCTAGATCGGAGCTAGGCGTGTGGCTGCTCCTGTGGACCCACATTTAAGACCTGGGAGTCATGACATACTCTTAAAATTCATAGTATTAAAACTGAATATGAAATGCCAATTTAGACCACTCACAATTAATTGCCAAGATTAAAAAAAAGTATGTTTAGTCACAGATGTCAGAATAGCAGCCGTGTTAGTCTGTATTCGCAAAAAGAAAAGGAGTACTTGTGGCACCTTATCCGATGAAGTGAGCTGTAGCTCACGAAAGCTTATGCTCAAATTAATTTGTTAGTCTCTAAGGTGCCACAAGTACTCCTTTTCTTTTTAGTCACAGATGGTACCTCAGAAGCTAGTAATGGCCTGAGGTGTAACAAAAGTCCCTAAATTGTGAACCCGTGTCACAAACAGTGGTAGTATTCTGTTTTACAGAGATGTTGATATAATCATCACTAATTCTTAGAGTTACTTTCTCAACCTACCAACATTATCTTAGTCTGATCTGAATTGAGTATAGAGTACAAGCCCTCATCCAAACCACAATCTCCCAAAGAGATGAATCATCTCTTCCCCTGCATTGGCAGAAAGAGATATGATATAGATGTGAAGCTGGGTTTGATAAGCGTAATGAAGACATGGCAGGTCATATCTCCTAATTCTCCTAGTGGTCTCATATACCCATTGTACAGCAAGGCAGATGGAATGGAAGACCATTGAGGAAAATAGACAATTGTCGTATAATTACTCTCTGTGTCCTCTCAGATTAAGAAAAGAGTGAAGACAGTTCAAAGCATCTCCATCCACTCTTGCTAAGAGGTATTTGTCAATAACACTAAATACTCCATTATATCAAGAAAAGTTGATAGATCTAAAAGAATCAGCATGGGAATGCTGACCTCATCTATTACTTGGAGGAAATCCCCTGCAACCTCAGTAAAGTTTCTTTCCCATGCCTGGGACAAGAATCAGATTGCCTAGCATCAAGAAATTCTATATTGCAGACTTTCATCCTCCAGCGTGTTTCATAAGCACTATGCTGCTCTACTTTTTAAAAAATTTCATGGGTGTATAGATGGGATTCTTGATGTTTTTCAAAAATATATGAAAGTTGCATTTTTTATTTAATTTTCATCTGGCAATCAGAGACTAATAATAAGTTTTCCTTATTAAGAGAAGTTTTAAATACCAGGTTAAGCATTCTTTGCTTATTCTTAAAATCTCAACAAATCCATCCAGCAGTAGTATATGTCTCCTTTAATGAGAATCAGACATCTAAATCCTCACACTCTGCTTTGGAAATTACAACCTTCCAATCAAACAATCTAGCCAATGTTGTGATAATTTACTAGATTTTTTCAAAAGAAACCAAGAGCATGATTTAGCTTGTCACATTATATTCAACAAATAATATATTTTGGGATCAGAGTACACTGACTTTGTAGCTTGTCCTTTTTTGGTATAAATGAGCAATCCTATATTTTTTCTCTTTTACGATAAAAGCTGCAGAAGTTTAGCCAAGAAAATATTTCCTTGCTGACCTGTTTATGGACACCTTTCCAGAAGCATTTGGTTTTAAAACTGCTAAACTCATTATCATTTTTTTTAGGTGGATCAAAACCAAGGCCTCCAAAAATATAACTACTGCTCTCTTATTGCCTGTTTACCGAGGAATCAGTGAGTCTGAGATGAACTCCTCCTAGGTATCACAGCCAGTTTGGAGATAATCCAAGCCACATGTCCTTTGGTATCTTCTTAAATGGAGAATCCAAATTTGGAATTTGCTCTGAAAATATGTCTGGGACTTGAATATTTTCAGAGTTACTTAGAACATTAACTTGTGGCATGTTTACTGCCATATGGGAAACATAGCATAACTCCCAAAGTAATGAAATCATGAATGAATTTCACGTCCCCTGGGCCATTGAGTGGGCTTTCAAATATTCTATTCTTGCTAGACAAGTTTATATTGTTTTTGTTGTATCACTAGTACAAATCCCCTTTTCAAATCCATTCATTTTTTTCAGGAGTTCCTTGCTCTTCATACTTTTTTGTCTTCTTTGCCAGTTGACTAATTTAAGGTTTAAAGAGCTTGGTTTAATTCTAAGCCATAATTTACTACCGCATAGTCCTAAATTTTAGCAGTTTCCATCACACTCTGGTAAAGCTTGAGGCATCCAGGAAGGTATTGACTCACAGTCTCGGTATTTGGTAAAAGATCTGCATCTTTCCTTTCATTTTTTCATTGCCTAGGTATGTGTGACCATTCTTCACATAGCTGTTATTGTGCAACAATACAATTATTCTTTATATATTTAATGTCAAACTAATCAAATAAAGTACTGGAAGAAAAGAAAAAACAATGTTTATAAGAGAGTTTCATGCATAAGGATTGCAGGATTAGGTCTAATGGGTCTGGTTTATTGTGTTAATGGGCAAATTGTCTCTGGCCCTTAAAGGTAAGTAGTAAGATTGTAGTAGTAGTGTCCTATTCCTGTTTAATTCCCGTTCACAGCAACGCAGGCCCTGCAATTCTTTCACATTAACTTCTATTCTGTTCAGAGGAGGTCTTTTCTCAGTGTAAATTTGGTGCCAAAACTAAAACTCAGTTCCACTTGAAGGAGAATAACAATTAACACTTTGCATATGTTTCATTATAAACCAGAGGGAAGGGATGTTACAAGATAAAGTAAATGAGATATGTATGTGGGAATTAAACCAGACTCTCCTCTGCTCTGTTATTGTAACACAGTATTATATCACTGTTGTAAAAATAAGGATTACCACATTATTCCAATAAAACTATTGGAAATCAAAAACTTCCAGGTTTTCCGAATAAAATAATAGCAGTACAGATTCTAGGTATTTTGAATAGAACTTTCCCCGGTGGTTAACTAAGACTAATAATCACATTAAAGTAGACATCTTCATATATTTGTTATTTAATGAGATATTTATATTACTCTTAGCTGAACCAATGTGGAAGCTCTTATTAAACATAGTTAGAAGTGGCATTTACCCCTAACCAGGCACTACAATGATTTTCTCCTAACCTTGCCCAGCTGTTAACCAGACAAAAACCTTCTTAGCTAAAAAGTCAAATAGAAATGTGTGTCTTAGCCAAACCCATTGGGTCTATTGCCCACCTGTAGGAGTTAAAATCTGAGAATACACAGCATTCTGAATGATCACAGCTGCCACAGTGGTAGATCAAAAAAAGACATTTACCCTCTCAACCTATAACCAGCTGAAATTCAAAGTCAGAGTCTACCATAAAGAAAAAAAGGAAATTTCATATAAGTAAAACTAATGTGCTGAGATATGCATCTTAATGGAATGATGGATTTGTCTAGAGTGGCCCATTTATCACTATACTGTATACTTGGACCATTCAGGGCTTCATAGTAATAAATGGAGACAGAATTCAGCTCCATGAACCCCCGAAGCACAGACCCTTCTATTTAAGCTAACAGAGAATTGTGTGAATTAATATTTCTATGTGAGAATGTAAGGGATTATATTTATGTCAAATTTCATATTGTGCAAGGAAGCCAAAGCCAAGACACATGTCTCCACTGTACCAGAGGTCTAATACAGAGAGTAATTTTCCACAAGCATGCCTGTGAGTCTTTAGGTGTCTTCTAAGAAACCACAAGAGGGGATAGGGTTTTGATTTTCTGTAACTTAAATATAGGGGTAGGTCAATCTAGCAAGAACTTGAAATTCTGTGGAAACATTACCTCATCTAAATCTCAACTGTATTGCCATATATAACATTATGACATTGCATAGCCCAGAAAAGCTTTTACACTGGAGACCATCCCTGGAATGTGAGTCAGACTGTCAATTCTTTGAGGAGGCATTAAACTTTCTCCCCAAGTTGTATAGGTAGGCTTCTGTAATGACATTTCCATTATCTCTAAAGACAAGCTTCAGGCACATCTTGGGAAGCCTTTTCCCTAGGTGGCCATTGCTCTCCTGAGAGTTGTGTTTTGGAGATGATCTCATGGAAGGATGCAATCTTCTGAAATGGTGTCAAGACATAATGTGGTATCAAAATTAACATGATCACATCTCATTTTAATTATAACATCCTGATGTCCCCATTTAAGATCTTCCAAGTCTGAGGTCACAAGAGTTTGGGTTTATTCAGAATAGAACTGTCATAAGTGCTCTTGGCCTCCCATCCTAACTATTTTTTAAGCCTTCATTAAATTGCTTTTTTAAAAACCAAAGCCAAGGCTAAGATCATATTTTCTTATATGTAGCTTGGTAAGGTGTCTTCTCATACAGTCTGAGGGCACACAGCTAGTTGTAAGAGTTCGTTTGGCTAAAGTTAAGTAGAAACAAGGTCCCAGAGCCGTGTTCCACAATTAATTAATATTCTCATATCACATGAGAATACAAAAGAGGTTTTCAGGAAAGAATTTAGCTGACATCTTCAACAGCTGGCAGAGTACAAATTTTTCATTTTGAATAATCAACCTGGTATAGTCGGCATTTTATTCTATATCAAATGTGTTATCATTGTCCCATACTGGTAAGCATCAGTAGGACCAGTGTCCAATTCCAAGGCCCATTTCCTTTTTGATTCAGCGTGATGCTTAGGGATTGACCCACATAATGTAATAACATTTCTTAGCATGTCTGCAAAGTGCAGTGGAGTGAACACAAAGGGGGAAATTGCAGAAATGCATGCACCAAACTGCTTTGACAATAGAGAATTAACTGGAAAATTTTAAAGCAATTGTTTAGAATTATACTTCTTAGATATGGACATAGTGCCAGTTAAAATAGTACCTACCAACATTTCCCAATTGCTGATATGTGTCTGACATAAGTAAGTCTGTAAAGGTCTTGGGTACTCTAGATATCTACTCCTTATCTTAACAGTGATCTGCTCTGTTGGGGCCCAGTGGAGCATTGCTACCCACTTCTCATTCAGTTGTGTGAACAGGGACATGAATGGCTGGTGGCTACAGTGGACCTTGGGCTACTCCAAACCAAGCCCCAATGTTGCAATCACAGGGCCATGAGCTATAATTCACATGATTGAATTGAAGAGAGACAACTCTTCTGTTTATGCTGTCTGAGGTCTTGGTGTAGTAAAACTAGCAGTTACCAGAAATAGGTGAGGACCACTGACCTAGAAGAATAGTGTTTAATCAATTGCTTAAGAATCTTTCACTTAAATGCAAAATTCTCCAATGAGCTCCACATGGCAGATTTAATCTCTGTTGTGATCTTTCTACATGCACAGACCTTCCACTGATGTCTATGTGAGATCTGTTCATGTAGAAAGCAAAAAAATTCAGAACAGAGATTAATCACGTAGACCTGAAAGCAGAGTTTTATCCTTGGTCACAGATCTGTGAAACTGGTCCAAATATCTCTGCTCATTTACACAAGCCCCATTAAGGCAAGTTGGTTGTACTGGTATAATTTACAAGAGGATTTGGTCCATGGAGTGCCTTTCCAGCATGGATACCTATTTTTTTTACCTTCTCTATCAAGGCTTTTATGTCATGCTCATCATTCACAATGGGCAGTGTGTGAGAGCAGAGTTTTGGAATATCATGGCAGTGAAGCTGACAGGTTTATTTTTCATATGGACCTTAGAATTGACCAAGATGAATTTAAAGTGGAGTATCTTCCTTCTGAAGGCAGCTGGATGGCATTTTGCATGTCTATGTCATGAAGGAGCCATTTTTTGATTAATCTAGAAATTTCTCATCATTTCCCTGGTGGATATTATTAAGCCTATTGTTTTTAAATGGTCCAAACTATTTGTCATTGTTTTCAATTTAGGTTATATGAGTTGGATCTCCTAACAATTATGTTAATGTATATAAGAAAACTGTTTCTCATTGTCTTGTTTAGTAAACAAAGAATCAAATCAGCTGGAAGGCTGAAAAAGACATACAGCTGCTAAACAGATGACAGGGTCCTGCAGTGTATGACCCTAAATTAATAAAGAATTCTAAAACCATGTACATTAAATGTCTTAATATTCCACAGAGACAGGATACGTGAGGTAATATTTTTATATTAAACCAACCTCTGTTGGTGAAAGAGACAAGCTTCCAAGCTACACAAAGCTCTTCTTCAGGTTAATAGTCCACAGTCTATTTGAACATTATTGTGAAGCGTATAGTAAATAAATAAGAAACCTTCTAGAAATTAGATATTTGTTTTTAAATGGAAGCACTATCTGGCGAGAGGGAGTGCTTCTTTAGTAAGATTAATTATTTAATACTTGTAAAGCATTCTAAAGATTAAAATTGGCAAACAAATGCTAATTAATATTACTATTATTTACTTATTCAGCTGGTGTAGTGAACATAGAAAAGGCCAGTGTCACCTACTGGAGAAAATATAAGATGGAAGATGATTCTGGTTAATGTGTATATTCACAAGTGAAAGCTGAAAGAAAATAACTAGAAGTTTGTAATTGGTAAATAACTAATCTAAGGGCCTGATCCAAAGCCTATTGACATTAATGGAAAAGGCAGTGTAAATTCAGAGTACAATATAAATAAATATTACTATTATTCATGAGGTTATATTACTTGGTTTGTTTCAGTTATGTCAATTTAAGATTATCATAAATAGCTAGTGGTTTTTATATTTGGACTTTTCATTTATATTATGTTTCAGATATGGGTAATGTTAAACTTAGTCAACAAAACATGCATAGCTGTGGGATATAACGGGGATTTGAATTTAACAAAAGATACATTTTACTGTAGAGTGGATAATTGTTGATATCAGGAATAATATTGGATTTATAATATACAGTGGATATATGCTGACACTTGCCTTAATAGTTTGAGTAACAAGAAGAAGTAAAAAGCCAAAGGCCTATTGAATTTATTTGATTCCTGATATTTGCATGAACTGCTTTTACATTTTAAAAAAAAAGAAGTATGCCAAGGAAAGAATTTTTCCAGGGGTCAACTTTTCTATCACAGAGAGGACTCACCAGGACTGGGCAGCCTATTTATTACAGTAATTTCCAAAGGTGTTTGTTCTGAGTTATCACTATACTGTATACTTGGACCATTCAGGGCTTCATAGTAATAAATGGAGACAGAATTCTGGGGTAAAGTTTTTAGATAATCCTGTGTAGCCAAGGATAAAAGATATCAGGTATATTTAGGATATAAAGTAAAATTAATTAATGTTTTTTATTTATTCTGTATTAATTAATGTTGTAAAACAGGATCTACCAGCCTTAACCCTGTAAAACAATAGTTTAGTTAAACTAACTGAGGCTTAAGTCCTAAATCCTTGACATAAGCAACTAACCAGTAAGTGACCCTAGATCAGATGTTGTCACAAGATAGCAGTGACCCTGTATTACAAGATGCTATAAGATAGAATGATGTTATAAGCAAGTGTTGCTAAACTGCTGACAGATAAGAACAAGGTGCCAGTTTATACCAACTTCAGATATTTAAATTAGGAACATCAGTAGATGACCAACCACAAGAATACCAGGTAACTAATTGATATATATGCTAATAAGTTTGAGGAAAAAGACCTAGTAACCTATGGAAGAAGGTGTTGGGATTCCCTCCCAGACCTCTTTCCACTCAGCTTCCCAAAAACTCAGTTCTTCTCCAGATTTTGTCACTCATACATACACCAAAGCTACCCTGAGTTGATGAGACTCAAGCATAGAGGGGTGAGTACCACCCATCCAGAGTTACACAGCAAACCTCTTCCTTTATTTACACTTACACATTACATTACCTTTACTATACATTGTATCACACATTTTGGGATTGACTTGGTCACTTTGTAGGAACCCATCTCTGTACAGCAAACTCAGTCCATGCACTGTCCATACACAAACTGACTTCTATCTTATCCTATATTTAGGTTTATTTATTAATGGCAGGATGGTCCTGCTGACTTTAGCTAGCCATCCTGACTCCAGCATACTGCTTGTTATGACTGCTTAATCTTCTGTTCACTTTCCCAATCATTCCCACTGAGAAGTGAGGCAAGTTACTTATGTCAAGTTACTTATGTCAAGCCAGGCTTACAGAAGGGCACCCCAACATTAGTAGGTTGAGGAAATACAGATAAGGAAAAGGGGCTAAACCCCTACTGAATATATAGTAGGCATAGTAGGCATCAGTGTAATCTATGATAAAAGTTGGCACTCAAGCCCATGCACTCCCAGGAAATTTCCCAGAACCTGGCAAGCCAAGGACCACTCATGGGTCCTCTTACCTCCTGCAGCCTCCCCACAAAGGATGGTGTGAATATGCAAGTTCTGGATGCTTATATTGTCTCTGTCTACTTTGCTACATTGTACTGTTTGTGATGTTATTGATTTTGCTAATAAAACGTTTCCATATTCAGAAGGTTTTTCCTAAGTGTGAATGTCTCTTCCAGATACACCAGGGCCCTCAGTCCCACACTAACTATAATACTGTGGCCAATCTAGATGCAAATGATCCCTGTCATGGAATGTTAAATTAGAAACTCTAAATAATAGCTAACAAATAGATCAGACAACACCTGGGATTGTTTTACTAAAGCACTGATTATCCATAATTATGGCTACGAACTGCACCCTAAAGCAAATGTTCTTAAGGGCAAATCTTCTCTGTAGTGTCCAGCTGGGCAATGGAGGTCTCCGCGGGGGAATGAGGGGCTGGAATCCTTCTGCCAGGCCTCAGAGAGAAGAAGGAGACAATCTGAAGAAGCTGCTCTAACCTGATGGCTAGAGTAGCCCTCTGAGAGTGGTCTGGGATAAGACTGGAGCACAGCATAGCAGTGGCTCCTCTGCCCCTGTGATTAGGCCCCACACTCCTGGGCTTCACAACCATCAAATGAATGTGTACCTCTCTGTGACATCTATATATCTTTCCCCTCCCTTGAGGAGAGGGACTGTAGCACTTGCACTGCCTGAAGGTCCTCTAAACTAATAGAAGACAAGAAAGGATTTGCCCCTGAACATTGAGTACATCACGCTATGCTTATCTAGAGTAGCTTTTTACAAGGATATGTAAGCAGCAGTCAAAAATAATTATTGAAACACAAGTCCTGATCTCCTTGAAGCCAATGAGTTGCATGAATAACTTCACTGGGAGCAGAATCAGTATCTCATTTATTCTTTGAATTCTTGAGGAATTCTTAAAATCATGCTAAGGTTAATTATAGGTAGCATCAAAATATGATTAATATTCAGTTTGAAGCTCAAAAACATCCTCAGAATGGGACTTGTAATCTTGTACATTCATAAGAAGTCATTTGAGACAAAGACGTGACTATTTTTAAGTTGGGCCAATATAATCATTGCTTTGTTTTAACTGAATTCCCAAATGAGAACACACAGTTTCTACAGATAAGTTGTTGAAAGTGGTGAGATCATTACCTTTGCTTTGTCACTAAGGATTCCTTTTCTACTTACTGTCTTCCAAAGTTCTGCTTTTTCCAGGTGAAACAAACCACTTTTACACAGTGTGATCTTTTGTTTGACTTTCCAATGTGTCACATCTGTGTTCCAGAAACTGATCTTCCTGTTTTGCTGGAAGAGTAATATTTGTCCAGCATCTTAAGATGTGAACTCATCAATAACCCAGGCAAGTATTCTTATGCAATATCTGACAAGCAGTTTTACCACTGACCACAAAGCTATATCAAATGTTCTTCAGCAATTTGATTATTTGGGAGTATAGGTGACAATCCAGGAGAGGATGGACTGGTAGAAATTTCTCTTTCCATCTGCATTCATTTTCTATAGTCTTAATGTCACCATGAGACTGGTAACTTCACCTTTAAATAAAAAAAATTGAAATGGAGTATAAAATAGATTATAATTACTTGATCCAAAGTAAAGCATGACTAAATCACCAGTAACCATTAACCGTAAAATGCTCTATCTGGGACAAAATTTAATTATGAAATAATGAAACAGAGAACAACCATGTTCTCATCCAGATGACATGCATCAGGACCGGAAGATCAGAACTACAAACAGAGACACAGAGGATAGCAGGAAATTTCAACAATTCTTTTAAGGCAAGTTTCATATTTGTTCTGTTTAAACCAAATTATTCCCCCACCACTCCCCCTGCCCCACACACACAAAGTGCAGAACTTGCCTAAAAAGAGCTGTGAAAATCTACTGAGCCCTGTCTGTGTTTCAGGTTGCCTCTTTGATCTTCTTTTTTGGTACAATACATCAGGCTGTGTTGCTAATGGAATTAGTGTTAAAATGGCAATCCCCCAAGATCACGATTGCCAAATTTACATCAATGAAAATCCTGAAACATTTGCATGAATGTTTACTTTGTAATTTCCTTGTTTAACTTACATATTATGATTAATTAGGAAAATTTGTCCATAGTCTTCTAAGGCAGTAGGAAAAAGCATTGTAGTTTTCTTTAAAGGTTTGCAGTGAAGCATTGGGTATGGTGAAAACAAGATATCCAAAAGAGAAACAAAACCAACAACACACCTTTCATCCTGGAGCCCTTATGTAAATTGTTCACAGGCAATAAATTTCCTGGTCCTCATATATCAAAAACTTGCTCAAGAGCTGCCACCTTGACAGCCAGTAAACATTGATATCAATCAGTAAGCCTTCATGCTTAATGTCCAATTCATTGTGCATAACCAGAAGAGCTCCTACTTTTTAATGAATGCCCTGAGTTGCCATTCTCAGAATTACTTCTAGCACATACTGGTACAGTGTTTCAATTCACCATAACAGTCTGATTCCATACCTATTGAAATCAGCTGGTCCCCTTTCATTGACTTCAATGGGCATTGAATCAGCCCTTAATTAGTTTCAAGATTTGTCTACTGTGACCTTAGGCACTCCCATATTCATACCCTACACATAAGATATTAGTACAAAACGTGCCTTGTGAGGTATCATTTGAAAACTAATAACACACTGGTTATTAATATCATTAAAAATGCACATGTTAATGTTACATGGGAAATTATGAATTCTTTCTGTATTATCTTATTAGAACACGTTTAAGACCAGACAGCCTAGTCTAGGTAAAGGTGATAAACAGGTCTAGCCTAGACAAAGGAATGTTGGTTTACTTCAATGTACATATGAGCAGAAAACAAGCCATTCAGCTAACCCAGTAAGGGTTATCCTGGTCTTGAACTCAAGAAACAGAAAATTAACATGGCTCCAGCATCCCAGAGCGACACATGAGACTGAATACCCAGGAGACATTCCTGACTTGTAAGACAAAAATAATCCTTTCTTGGATTTCTTGGATATAAGGAGCACAGAGAGAGACTCCATCTTTATCTTTCACCTTAGGAGACAAAGGAATCAAGCTACTGGATCTCTGTGATGGATTCTGGGACAGATGGCCAGTAAAATCTGGAAAGGAGACTGGGTAAGAGAAACCATCTTGAACAAAGACTGTATCTTGCTAGATTAAGTTTTAGTCTTTTAGATGCATGTGTTCAATTTTATTTGTTTGTAACCATTTCTACCTTTATCCCTGCTACTTGGTATCACTTAAACTATGTCCTTTTGTTAAAAAAACTCCTTTTATTTTTACTATAAACAAGCTCTGTGCTGTGCTTGAAGGGAATGGAGTATTTACCTGAATTAAGTTAACAAACTAAGATGTACTGCCTCTTGAAAAGAGCAGCGAACATAATATCTTCCTGTGAATGAACAGTGATAGGAGCTATACATTTCAGAAAAACATCTCTGAGGAGCTCGGGATCTGGAGTTGTCTTATTGTTACCTGCTCATTTGGGGTGCAGTCTTGGAAGCCTTTTGCAGAAGGTAATTTCTTCTTCAATAGGAAAAGTAGATCAAAGATAAACTAATAATGGTGTGTATCCTACCACATTCATTCTTTCATCTGGTTCTGTGATATCATAAAATATAATAAAACATCTGACTTTCCATATCTTTAAACACTTAACATTGGTAGCCACGAGGATCAGTGTTTAGGCAATTTTATGGGATTTCATGCATTTTATTTCTCCTGCGTCAATGAGGAGCAAAGTGTTCAGAACTTTCTCTTTCTATCTTTGTTGTCACAATTTCAGGCACAAGAGTGAATTTTCCAAAAATTCTTAAGTCCCATTTTCCAAAGTGACTTAGGCCTTGTCTACACAGTGCAGAAAAGAACACCTGAGAGATCTGATTGGTAAAGTGCTCTAACATGCTGTGCTCTAACTGCCGCACATAGACCTTGCCAGTGTGCTTTAGTTTGCATTAACATAATTTCATATAGGACTATATTAAAGTGCACTAGGTTCCTTTCAGAGAATGCTGGCAGGATTTGCACAGAGCACTGTGATGTGCTGGAATGTAGATAAGCCCTAAGTCGCTTGGGAGTTTAAGGGTGAAATCCTGGCCTATTACCGTCAATCAGAGTTTTGCCATTGACTTCAATAGAGCAAGAATTTCATTCTTAAGGGTATGTCTTCACTGTAAGTAAAGATACGCTTGCAGCATAGGTAGACATACCCAGGTTAGCGTTAATCCAGGTAGCATGGGAAGCAATAGTAGCAAAGATGTGGCTTCAGCATGGGCCAGCAGCCTGAACATGTACCTGGAGTCTCCATTAGTCTTGTACTTGGGTGATGAGCCAGCCCATGCTGCCATGTCTTCACTACTAGTGTTACCTGGGCTAGCTACCTTAAAGCTAGTATGGGCATCTGTGCTACGAATGCACCTTCACTTTGCACTGAACATAACACATACTGTCATTGAAAGTGGGACTTAAGCCTCTGAAACACTTAGAAGCTTTGGAAAATTTTATCCCTGTCATTAGTTTTTATTTGTTTTTGTTTCCTCTTAAAATGTTGGCAATACTGAGAGTGTCTTGTGAACAGATTTAGTTCAGATATTCAGACTTTATAGACCATCTCACATGCCTTCCCTGAGGAGATCCTGAAAAGGATACCCATTTCCATACTAACTGAGGGATGTAGCCTCTCCCATAAGATGTGTCTCAAGCCTCCTCCTTTTTGCTTTTTTCCTGAAGTGGCATCTCCCCTCTTCTTCCATGGGTTGAGTCTGTTGTGATAATTGGGCCTACAAATTTACCCTAACTGAGAGTTTAACTGGAATAAGTAAGTAAAAGTCCATAAAGTGTCACAATAACCTGTAACAATAAATGTTGATGGGAAAATATATGAAAGGGAGACAGAAAGACTCCTGGAATGTGAGACTTTGTCACACACATACACACCCTTATTCTTTTCCTTCCCCACCTTTTTCTTCTTCCTCTTCTTTTTCCTTCTGTCTAATAAGAGTCTGGCTTAGCTGGCCAAGCTTGTATTTCACAACACTGCTATAAGCCTGTGACCAGAAAGACAGATCAAAGCGATGCTCTAAACAGCCAAGTCTCAAAGTGGCTGATCAGACCATGTGCCATGTCTGTGTTTCTCCAGAAATGAGGTTGTAAGTGAGAGTCAACACGAGAGAGAGAAGCTGCATTTTCTATCTGTGCTGTTCTTTTCTCTTTCCTCATGTATGTGTGTGTGTGTGTTTGTCTTGTTTTCTAAGAAATGGAATCAGACTTTAACAACAGCAACAGCCCATTTCAATTAACTTCTTCTCTTTTCTCCAAAAGTCAAAAAGACTATTAAGTAAGGGATTTTAACTTTTTTTTATAAAGACTTTCTCTAGCTAAAGGAAAAGAGAACAAGGAATGTTGTTAAAATTAAAGCCTTACTTAATACTTGACATTTCAAATGATTTAACTGTTTTTCCGTCTTTCCCATATCTTTAATAAAAAGTTAAAAAGATGTTTAATCATGTATTTTCCATGGTACTTAGCAAGCTGAGGTCTCTGAATAGCAAGCCCCGACCACTGTTTAATGTTGGACAGTAACAGGGTTATGTTAACACCATTGACTCTTTGGGCCCATGTATAAATTAGTACAATAATTCCCGGATTCTTTTTTCTGATGCCTGGTGACTGCACCCAAGGTGACTCCTCACTGTGCCCAAGACACAAGAGGTGCTATCCCTTGGGAAAATGAATTATGCTGCTAATGGGCAAGTGGTATAAAGCACAACACACAAGAAACAATAAGATACAGCAACATAAACCCCACACGGAATGACACACTGAAAAATAACAGTATTACAAGGGGGATTTTACTGAAAGCAAGAAAATAGAATTTGGGGAAGGTAAGGGTGAAGGTTAACTAATAAATAGTAAACAGTAATAAATCAATCAATTCCTCAGCTCCCAACACTCACAGCTCTTCCCTTTGTTTCTGAATATGAATTTGGCCCACTGAAGTAAATGAAGAAAAGCATTTCACCCCATAAGCTAGCAGAAATATACTTGCCTCTTCCTATAATCATAAATCAAGTTCTGACTGCATGACTAAGATTTAAATTTATAATACGCACAGAAACTATTTTAAAGTAAACTATATATGAAATTTCTTGTGATTAATGATAAACTATTCCTGATGCAAGCTCTTGTGATGTGCAATATTTAAGAAATTTTGATACAGACCTAAGAAGAATGGAATGATTCCTTAAGTCTGACTGGCTAATAGGTTATTCAGTCTCTGGAAATCCCATTATGTGTAAAATCAAACCACATCACTGAGTTTTTTTAAAAAGAAGTTGTAATCTGGTTCTGTTCAAACCATGAATAGTTTCCCCTACCCATCTCCAAAGCTAAGCCACTGAATTTCCCCTCACAGAAAACTTTCTACTTCTGTAAAGAAGAGTAGGCCACTTGGTGCCTCTCTACAAAGAGAGTTGCATTTCTTCAGTTTTATTCACATTGGAATGGTATGTCTGTCACATATACCTGTGGTGATAGCTTTGGCTGCATCATGCAAGAGTCATGAATTTTGCTGGTAGAGAGGAAATTTCAAAGATACTTTTAAATATATATGAACTTTAAAAGTAACCTTAAGTTAAACAGGGTCATGCTTGGTCAGTGCTTGTGTAAAGGACTACAGAAAGAAATCCAGGTGCTATGGGAAGTGTAGTTGTATTTGTCACTCTTCTATCAGTCAGAATCAACGTCTCAACATGGTGTTGGCAGGTACTCTGCTGTTGCAGGTCTTTCGTATGAGATGCAGAAATAAGATACTAACCACTTGTAATCATTAGAAGGTCCAGTGGTACTTTTTGCAACAATACAAATATTAACCCCAATGTTTGGGCCAAATTCCAACGTGGATAATTACATTGGCCCAGATCCTCAAAGGTATCTTGCACCTAACTCCTATAATTGGTAACTAAACACATTTGAGGATCTTGACCATTCTGCCTTCTTGAAATTTCCTCTCTAGTATCAGTAAGGATAGCTATTCATGTCTCTTCCCTTTCTCCCTATATCTCCCACAAAATATGGTGTTTGTTGCTTACTTCACCCCAGATGTAACAGTATTTCAGCTGTGAGTGATAGTCTCAAGCATGCATTAAGAGTTTTCAGGATGAACAGTGCCTATAATAAATGTAGGTAATGATTTATTTTTAATGATTTCTAGCTTTAAAATTGGTATAAATGTCAGATACCGTACGCTTGAGTTTACTTGGAAAACAATGAGACTAGACATTCATTCCACTTTGTTAGAGTTAAATGTTTGTCTGATTATGGAAAATGCTTAGATACTGCCAGGATTTAAGTTTTCAATTTTTATCTCCATGGGGGAATATAAACAAGAGAATTTTTTCCCCATTGTTCATTTTTTTAGATTCCAAATTTCTATCTGCTCATACCGATACCTTTCCATTGCTAGATGTGAGCAATTTAATCATGTCTTTCAGAAGAAATACTGAGTTCATTCGAATTCAGTGGCCCAATGGACCAGACCCAATGTTAAAGTGCAGCCACTGTTGGGCTTACATATAAAAGTTCTCTCACTGTTTCTCTATTTAAGCTTGCTAAACTGCTTCAGCAAATGCACCCAACCACTTCTTTGGACACTTACTTCTATGTGGAATTTCAAAAGAATGACTCTCTGTGATGATCTTTCTGTTGGTCTTTAATTCCTGGTAAAGTTCCAATGGCTTTATTTCTCTGTAGAAAAAAGCACAACTTCTAGCCTGATAATCAACTTGTTTTCTTCCAATTTCTAATCTGCTATTCCCAGTTAAAGCTTTTTGATAAAGTGACACACATTTAAAAATCCTTTTAATCTTTAAAGATACAGAAAGGAAGGAAAAACAGTTAAAGTATTTGAAAGGTAAAGTATTAAATAAGGCTTTTATTTTAACAACATCCCTTGTTCCCTTTTCCTTTAGCTGGAGAGTTTTTAGATGGTAGCTCACCCTTGTCTGACAGTCTCTTAGATGGTATCAAAGATGGTAATAATGGTCTTTTGGGGAAAAGAGAACTTAGTTGAAGTGGGCTGCAGCTGTTGTTGCTGTTGCTGTTAGTCTGACCCCACTTCATCCCAAGTTGTGTTTGGGGTTGAGCTGGCACCAGTAGAGGTGGCAATGTCATCTGGGTCTCTTTCTCTCTCTGGCCCCGTCTGGTCAGGGTACCTCTCAGCATCAGGGTGAGGAAGATCTGGGATCCCAGGAGACAATGGGAGTGGCCATGAGGGTGAAACTCACTCCAGTAGCCAATTTTTTCTCCCCAAAGTCTCTTTCTTTAAAAATCCACAAAGGGAATGGTGGACAGAATAGCTCATCTTCTCATTATTTTGTCCACCAATTAGGTCTAATATCTGAAATGTCAATTTTGGTTCATTAATTTACAGCCCCACATTTTTTTATTTACCAAGCATGATCTTAACACAATCCTTGACTTATATCAGTAGCCCTATTTGTTTGGATTAATTCAGTTTTCCTGTACCTTTTCCTGTCAACATTTGTTTTTTTAGTTTATTTTGACATCTTATGAACTTGAATTCACTTTTTACAGTAGAGTTCACGAGTGGGGTAAATTTGTAGGCCCAATTACCACAACAGGGTCCATGAGAACGTCACTCAGAAACACGTCATTATCGTTTTGTGAAATCGTCATTTGTCTACTTGGAATTATATGGAAAGTGCTAAACTCCTTTAACATAGACCAAAGCAGGTGGTCAGGTGGTACTGTAATAAAAGGAAGGATGGTTTAGTGGCTAGGATGCTAACTTGGGACTTGAAAGACCAAGGTTAAATCCTTGCTCCACCACATACGTCCTGTGTGACTAAGGGCCAAGTCACTTAGTCTCTCTCTGCCTCAGTTCTCCATCCGTAAAATGAGGCTAATAATATTTCCCTACCTCAGAGGGGTGTTGTGAGAATAAATACATTAAAAGTTGTAAACCAGATCAGATATGGGGCCAATAAGTATTTAAGAGTATGTCTACAGTGCAATTAAAAACCTGCAGCTGGCCCGTGTCTGCTGACTCAGGCGCTTGGGCTAAGGGGCTGTTTAATTGCAGGATAGACGTTTGGGCTCTGAAGCCCATGTCTACTCTGCAATTAAACAGCCCCTTTGCCTGAACCCTGAAAGCCAGAGTCAGCTGACATGGGCCCTCTCTGGGTGTATAATTGCAGTGTATACATACCCTTAGATAGATAATACCTTACCTCACTACTAAACTGAGCTGGATTTGAGGATATCCCAATACAAATCCCATGAGTAATCCAGATCCTGAATTTAGTGACATACTGAAATATAAGGTTCCCTTTGTAATACCTCACAAAGATCATTGCCTGAAAGAAACACATTCTCTTATCTCAGAATGAGGGTGTAGGTGTTGGTTCATGTTCTAATCATGTGAAAAAATTAGACTTTTGTCATTTACTTCCTACTTGGATCACTTTATACACTGGTTTATAAGACTAAAATTATTCAAAACTTTCCTGACTACTTGCTTGTAGTAAATAATCACATTGCCTCTGCCTGAGTGTCTGGTCATGTTTATCAGGACATTTCATTTCCATTTAGTTGCATGTTTCAAAGTGTGTACAAGTGTGGGACCACCTGTACTATATATTGTTAATTTTTTGTTTCCTTACAGACAAAAGCAAGCTTTTAGATTGCATCCTCTGGCTTCCTGATAGAATCTAGTTGGTTATAGTTTCAGTGCATTTCCCAAGTATGTAACTTGGCTCTAGAACGACTGTATATCATTCCTCTTGATACCTGTGGGGGCTGAGTCACCAACAAAGTTCAAAGTTTATTTATTCTAAGTGGCCTGCTCCCACTAATTAGAGATCATTTGTAAAAGGCATTTAGTGCACCTTAGCCCTGGTCTACACTTAAAAAGTTTTACTGGGATAGCTATGTTGGTTAGAGGTGTGATTTCTTGCCAAAATACTTATGCTTGTAAATGTAGATGCAGTTATACTGGTACATGGTGCTTTATATAAGCTTATCTGATTTTGCTTTCTGAAGCAGAATACGTTAGACTGGTATAAGCTCATTTATACCGATATAAGTGCATCTACACTAGAGAGATTTTGCTGCTTTAACTTTACCAGCATAGTTAAAGCAGCAAAACTTTCAAATATAAATAAGGCCTAAGTGCAGCCAACTTGGCATTAAAGCAAAGCTTGGTCAAGCTAAAAATAATGGATCGCAGGGGTGGCGGGGAATGTTAGATTTTGCCCTTTCCCTCCATTGATACTGATCGTAGCTGGCACAAGTTAAAAATTTCCCCAGTAAAGAAAGAAGTATGGTGGTATTGGCCTGTGTTTTAAGTAGGAGGAATTACAACTCCATGGTCAAAGTGAGTTGCAGCAGGATTTTCTCACTTTAAAAAAAGTCTCACATCATCTAGAAGAGCTGTAGGAGAAGGAGGAGAATTCCATACATCACTCCTCTCCTATCCAGCAGGTATCTTGCATACAAACTTCCTATTGACATAAGTGAGATAATTACATGCAGAATCAGACTAGTAAAGAGTTGGAATCCTGCAGGGCATGCTGCAAAACCCATCTATTTCCCCAAGTTTTTTTGACAGGTAGAGGGATGATTAAGATTTGGGATGGAGAAGCAGTTTTTTACTGTGGATGAGGGGGTCTTTTTAATCTATTGAGTAATATGTTTTATGATGACTGTACAGCACCCAGAGCTACAGATGGGTTTTTTAAAACATTTAATAAAGGGATAAATAATTACATCTCTCTTTCCTAGGGGAAGTGTCCGGAGAGATAAGTAGATAGTTGTGACACAGGGACATGGAATGAGAAGAGATAAAAACTGATAATGGGGTGGGAGGTTTCTTAGGGAGACTATTCCAGGAAAGTCTGAGGAGTAATATTGACCTGATCTCCACTGACTGCAAGAGCAGCAGCACTCAAATCACCACTCCAGCAGACATGACAAACATGCTGCTCCTCTTAGATGTCTTTCAATTAATTAACACATGGAATTTAAACTGAAATGGAGAAGTCAGGCAGTGATGGTTAGAAATGACATTCTAGATATGTTTACATTAGTGAAAGGAAGCAGAACCTACGCAAAGGGAGAACAAACAACACTGCATTCCATCATTAACATGGACTTTGCAGCCGATTTGTTCTTGGCCTCTGAGACTCACTTTTTTTTTTATTCACAGAACAGTTTGCAAGACCAGAAAATAAAGAAAGCGACAGTCAGTTTGGATCGACTTCTGCACCAAACCTCACATGGAAAGCAGCAAGACCTTTATCTTTTTTGGTATTGTTCTTATGTGGTTTGTTTTATTATTAGCAGAGCACAATTTTCTTTTGACTTCGCACCTCAAATATTCTACACCACCTACACAGATTAAAAAAAAGATGCTGTAAATATCTGTGATTTCCCTAAAGCAAAACTATAGAAAACCCATGTCAAGTGTATTTTATTTTGTAACTATCTGGTGTAACTAGTTTGGTGTAACTATCTGTTTTATACCACTGCCTTACACTGAAGAAAAAAGCAGGGCTTTTTCAAAAGCAGAGGTATTATCTATCTTATGGTTCTCAGATTTTTTTTTTGTTCTTTTTGTCAACCATTGCAACTTTATACATTCATTGTCCATCATATTGCACAGCCATGTAGCCTGATTCTCAGTTGTATTAATGCTTCTTTACACACTGTGTCCAGGTAAAGGGAACCTTAAAGGGTGCATACATTGCATTGATATCCACTTTAAGGCCTCTTTGGAAAATGATGCAAAGGGACCTTAGTGAGAATCAGGCTATATGGCTGTGCAAAGATGATGTGAATATGTAAAAATGGCAACGATAGCCAAAATGAACAAAAGTGACATATAAATGAAAATCAGACTTTAATAATCACAGCCATTTTCTGGATGAGATGTAAAACTAATGCCCTGACTTGTGATCATTAAGGAGCCTATCCATAAAAATAAGAACTACAGTGCTATTATTCTAGGTAAATTCCAATTAGAGTAATTACAGTCCCCATCAAGTTTCTGTTACATTGATGGCATTCACGTCCTGTCCTAAACGGGATCTATTCTTGGAGTATCATGGGATCATTTACTTCCAACCAGACAGACATTAGAGACAGTTGCAGAAGGAACCTCTGTTTAATGTCTGATGTTTACAACAGCAGACTTGAGTCTTGTCTCACTTATGCTGATGGAAATCAGAAGTAAATCAGATGAAGTCTATGGAAAAACAGTCATAAGTAAGAGGAGAATACAACGCAGCATTCCTCACAGTGCAGAACACACTACACTGCACTGTCACAATGAGCTATAAATGCAAATCTAAATGAAAAATTGGACCTACAGCTTTCTGACACAAAGGTGTGAGTGCTACTAATTCAGCTGTGCTAGTATACGTAGGCTACCTATAATATACATACCAGAGCTCATTTTGCAGTCTACATTCTGCAGCGAATGTGTCCCTTAATATTAGATTTGTAAAACTTATGAATAGAACTGGTTTGGAATTTTTCAACAGAACTTTTTTAGACAAAACCAAAACTTTTTGCAGAAACATATCCGTTTCAATTAAACTTTCATCAGGAAGGTTTCCTCGGGTCCAGGATAGAATTTCTGTTCAAAATGAGAAAGAGAGAGCATGAGACCTCAGCATAGTCAATAGCTGGTGGTTAAGGCACTCACCTGGACTATGGGAGAGCCAGGTTCAAATTCCTGATCCTCCTCCTCCCACTTGGAGGCAGATTTTTAGAACCTTTTCCAAACTGTAGAACTAACTAATGAAATCTCAGCAGGCCTAAGATAAGCCACTGCATCAGTTAAATAATAATAATATTTTCAAAAAAATAAAATGTATTTATCAAACATTTGCCAGACCAGAGGTGATGCTATTGCGCAGAACCCAGCATTTCCTGTAAAGTCAGCAGTTTGTGGCCTCAATGTTCTTTAGTAAATAAACAGTCTCTGAGCATGACTGTTTAGGGAAATGGGTCCTGCAGGCCCAGGTAAATTTCCCGTCAGGTAATTCATTCTCTGTTTATATTACCACACAGGTTTTAACCAAAACTTCATATGAGAATACTCACAAACAGAGGGGAAATTTGTATCTACATCTAAACTTTGCTGGTTAGGCCTGTTTCTTATAGATCTAATTACTGGCTGATAAGGTGCCAGACGAGTATGTCAATAGCTGGAACTGACTGGAAGCATTTTAGGATTGCATGATTTGGAAAATTTCCCCAAGGCAAAAAGTTCCTTCAGAGACATTATCAAATATATGAATGGCCATTTTCCAGTCTTCCACCCACCAATGACCTAGCCCTTTTATCTTCCCGAAACTTTGATTTTAGTGCCAGTTTATTAGAGTAAGCAAAAATATATACAATACATTTAACTCATGAATAAAAAGCATGGCTATAATTTTTGTCAGCTCATATAACTCATGTATGAGCTTATGAACTCATATAAATATTTATTTACCAACTATTATTTTTGTCACAAAAAAGGCTCATATTTAAATCCATATTAAAGCAATTTTTTCTCACGTTAGTTTCCCTTTGAAGACTGTCCTTCCTAAAATGACCCTTGTCATATCCATTTAAATGACTTTGCAATAGTCAAGTTGCTTCATAAAATACTAATTAATCTTTCTGTATCAAGTAATCTTCAGTGCATGTCTGCAGGACCCTTTCAAAATCTTCCTACCTGCTAGTCTGGTACTATTATTATGCTGCCATTCAAAACTGATGCATCACTTTTACCATTAATAACAGACATTTGCCATTTAATGTCATAACCTGGGGGAAATAAATTTAGTTTCCCTTGTTTATAGATCCAGTCTAACATAAAAGATTGAAACCACTATAACTGACTTTGCTCTGATGCCTGTTTCTCATTTTACATCAGACAACAATTTGCTCTGTGTACCAAGCAATTTAGAACATACAAAATGTCAAAAGCATATTACATTTTACAAGAAACTTGTGCAATAGAAAGATATCTGACCTTTTTAATTGGTTATAAAAGTGGTAAGGAATAATTTCAGTTGTAAAGAAAAAAAATCATCATTGGTCTAACTTAATTTAGATGGGGTGGAGGGGGGCACCGCTGGGTCTCAAGCTCTGCCTGCCCCTCCCAACCCCAGCTCGATGTCTATCAGCCCGGCTGCATCCCCTTCCTGCTGCTGCCGCACACTGCTGCCCTGGTCTCTGGCCCCAGCCCTAGCCCCAGACAGACCTGCCTCCAAAACTAGGAAGTCATGAAAACCGAGCCAGGATGCCAGTCACTCACAGTATGCACTCAGGAACACATACCATTTTAAAGTAGCTCCATTGGGATTCATGGATTAAATTCCTCAGTGACAAGAACTACTCATCGTAGCAGGCAATTGTGCCTGTAAATAATGTTGCCATGGCAGTAAGTGACATGCCAGGCAGACCATAGAAGAAGAAGAAATATCAACAAATAATGCTTCACTTTCCAATGATATGTATGATACAAGTGGACCTGGGAGTGAGGATGATAGTAGCACTTTAGAATGTCAAGGGCACAGAAAAACAATCCAGCTCACATCATAGTGCAATGCTTTTATTTTTCTTCTCTGCTGTTCTCTTTAGTGAATATAAAATTACTCCCACTCCAAGGAGCAGTTGGTTTTTGTTTGCTCCCTGATGTCTACAGATCAAGACAACAGTAGAACTCTTGGAATTTTTGTGAAATGGTGCTTAAAGTATCTTTATTCCTAGCAGCCATAGAGTCCTCTGTTGTTTGAAGTATGTGAACATTTTGGGGACCCCACCAACAGCTACAGCCTGATGAGCCTAGTGCCTGAAATGCCTGTAGCGATTTCCTCTGCAGTCATGGTAGCAGACATCAGAGAAGATTGGTGTCCCATAACACCTTCAAGGACACTGAGGCACATGGAGGGGAAGTGACTTGACCAAGGTTATCCAGAAGGCCAGTGGCTGGGTTAGGAATAGAACCAGTTTGTTATCTATTCAGCCACACTGCCTCCCACACACTGTTATTTTTGAAGTATTTTAGTTTTGATTACACTTACCCGCAAAACTGTATTAATTTTCTCAGCTCATTTTAAACAACATTTCTAAATATGGTCATTTGGCTGGGTTGTGCTGTTCTCCTATATAATAAGATTCCAGAATTGTGACTATGTTTGAATGTCAATCTGAAGCCCAGAATGTTTGCTGAATCAGTGAGAAGTGATGGAAACAGCTACAAGCATGGTTAAGAGCTCTTTTTGTTCAGAATATCACTAGGTTCAGTCATCACTGGGATTAGTAGTCTGTTGTGGTCCCACTTTTAAGATGACAGCTATTTTGACTCTATAACTTACATTGTGCAACAGCATGGGCCTTCAGCTACAGTTAGGCATGTATCTATGCCATTCCAAGAGTCCTAGACCACTGTGATATCCCAGATAATTCAACCAATCACCATCCTTATGCTACAGCTAATTTGCATGCAACAGTGTCATTGCTTGTATGAGGGAGACCACACAGATAATGGATTACTTGTCCCAAATGCCATGGTTTTTCAAAAACCACACATACACGCGCGCGCGCGCACACACACACAATAATTCCAAGCCCCTCATTCACCAACTGAAGAATTCAGCACAAATCTCCCAGGATAAAACAATATATGCACAGATCAACACAACTTTCCCAGCACAACACACACATTCACCCACCAAATCTCGTACTTACCATAAAACCATAAACTTGAGTGGCAAAGCTGCAGGCCATCAGTAGTAGAATATTAATATCTTTGCAAAGTTGAATGATCTTTACAGGATTTTTGTTATCCAAATCAGTGTTTATACTTTAAACAAATTGTGAAAGAAAACTTCCAGATGTGACCTACAAATTCAATTCAGGAAATGTTTTGGAATTCATTTTCAGGTCATCATATGCTCAATGACAAAGATCAATAGGCAGCTAAACAACAATGGCGCTTGGAAAACACATGATGAAGAAATATCTTAATTGATGCTCATTGTCATTGATGACAATAAAGCACAAAAACATTAAGGTTTTATTGGTGTGGTATTGGCATCTGCACGTGATGGCTGGAAGGTGTGGAAGGGGGCTGCTCTGTTAATTGGTGGCTGTGTAGAGCAGAGGTGGGCAAACTATGGCCCATGGGCCATATCTGGCCTGCGGGACCCTTCTACCCGGCCCCTGAGCTCCTGGCCTGGGAGGTTAGCCCCTGGCCCCTCCCCTGCTGTTCCCTCTCCCCCGCAGCCTCAGCTCATTGCTCCGCTGGCACAATGCTCTGGGCGGCGGGGCTGCGAGCTCTTGCTGGGCAGCGCAGCTGCAGAGCCGTGGCCTGACCTGGTGCTCTGTGCTGCATGGTGGTGTGGCTGGCTTCAGTCGGGTGGCATGGCTGCCTGTCGTGGTGCTCTGGGCGGTGAGGTTGTAACACCACCAGCCACCGGTGCTCCTGGCAGCGTGGTAAGGGGGCAGAGAGTGTGGGGGGGGAGTTGGATAAAGGGCAGGGGAGTTTGGGAGGATGGTCAGGGGGTGGGTGTGTAGATAGGGGTGGGTGTGGTCAGAGAGCAGGGAGCTAGGGGGGTTGAATGGGGGCAGGGGTCCCCGGGGGGGCAGTCAGGAAGGAGAGGGGGGATTGGATGGGGTGGTGGGGGGCAGTCAGGGGACAGGGAGCAGGGAGGGTGGATGGGGCAGGGGTCCCGGGTGGAGCCATGAGGGGGCAAGAAGCAGGGGGCGTCAGATGGGGGCAGGGTCTGGGACACGCCTGGCTGTTTGGGGAGGCACAGCCCGTTGCGGCCCTCAAGCCAAAAAGTTTTCCCAACCCTGGTGTAGAGTGTTTGACATAATTTTAACTGTGGATTTTGTGTTGATTTGATGTTTTGGTTAGTGGTTGCTTTAGCTGAGACGCCTTAACTGTTAGATTTTGTGGTTTTGTGATGGAATAGATTTTAAGCAGAAACAAAGGGGCTTTTTTTCTCTAAATTTTTTTTCTCTCTCACCCTCATGAATCATTATTAAATGCAGGTCTGATTAAAAAAAAACCAAGAATAACTGTGTATGGGAGAGGATTTGACTTTTCAGAATATACCTCTCCATTTGACACATAAAATTTCAGAGGATTTCTGACTGAAAACAGGTAGTGGAGGAGTTAGTATGAAGGTTGTACCTACCTTATTCCTCCCTTAAGCCTCCTTCACCTCAGTCTTGTCCATATCCCATTGCCTCCTGCTTCATCCTCATGTATGTAGCATCACAGAGGTAGATTAAGGGATGGATTCGTGGAACCATAGGCTTTGTGCCCTTGTACAGATTGAGAAGAAATCTAGTGCCTTGTCCACCCAGCTTTGAAGCCTCTGCACAGTGTATTGGATGAAGGAACAAAAAGGGAGTGAAGATCCTTAAATTTCCAACTACTAAAAAGCCTGGCACAGAGGAGCTCAAGAACAGCAGTGTAGTAGAAATCATAAACTAGACTTGACAGTGGACTCACTTTGGCTTGACAGTGGACCCATTTATTACTCACCAAGCCATGAAATACCAGAGACAAAAGGCTGGGAATTTCCTTTCTCAGGGCTCTCTGGGGGCAGAATGCTGGCATTAGTGTATGAGCTTGTCCTCGCAGATTCTTGTACAGCCCACATAGGCTGCTACCTATTTTCAATCTGTACAAATGAAGTGCTGAGGTATCTGCCAAGGTGACTTGAGGTGACATCATAATTAGCTCATCCAATTATCACCCTTCCTCTCCAGTTAATTTAACTGCTGGATTCTATTGATTTAAATAAGCCAGTGGAGTGAGAGAGAATGTACATATGTGTCAAGAGTTCTTATCAGTTCTATTATGTGATCATCTGTCCACAGAGAAAGAGAACACTGGATTGGCACCATCTTTTACTGCTTTTAAAACACCTGTGGCTGGATGCCTAGCCAATGACTCCTTCAGAGACACTTGTAATAAACTCCTGGAGTTCTATTCTGGGTAACTACTTCAAATCTGTCATCCATCACTTTGTGAGACAGAGAATGAGTGACAGAGGCAAATCATAGAGGCAGAAGAGAGTAAAGGAGAAACTGAAAACTGGGAACAGAAGGGAAGAAAAAGAGGAGACAGAGACTATTAAGAGAAAAAAGGCAACAAAGGCAGGAGCAGAGATTAGGGAGAGACCTGTAGAGGGATTGTAGGGCACCAAATTGAAGATAAAGGCACAATGCAGAGTGGGAGAAAAATGGGTAGATAGAAAGGGGGCAGAGAGTGGGAGAAAAGAAGGGAAAAACTGGGATCTTAGATTGGAAAATTGAAGAATAAAGATTGGGGAAGGCAAAAAGAGGATGGATGAAGGGAGTACAGGTGAGTACCAAGGTAACTCAGGGGAAACGGAGAAAGGAAAGAGGAAGACAAATTAGGGATTGAGATAAAAGGGAGGGGCAGAGGGTAGAACTTCAGGGTGAAAAGATACAGGGGAAGGATTGTGCTCTACCCATATGCTCATACTTGTTTTCATCTTCTGATACTGCCTCCATAGCTTCAACTATAACCCCCCTCTCCTCCATCTGCTGCACTGTAGGGGAAGGGATCTGGCAGACGTGTCCAGCTCACACTAGAGCAAGCGTGCTGCTTTGAGTGGAATCAAGATTCCATGACAGTTTGCAGCAGAGAGAAACTGGGATTCAAGAAGCACCTCCAGATCTGCATGAGAGCTGAAGGTCAGTCTCAGCTGATGCTGGTTCTGAGAAAGGTGGTTTTAGCTTGTGTATGTTTGTTTTGATTTTGCCACTTTGTGACCTGCTGGTCTTGCTGCTGTCACTGTTCAGAAGACTAAGGACTTCTCCTGCTGCAGTTGGTGATTTGAGAGGCTTGGGGAGGTCCTCTTGTTACAGACAGTCACAGAGCACAGTGAAGGTTCTGTTTGTTTGCAAGGGACAATATATTTTGGTTTTGTTTTCCCCTAAATGGTTGAAATGTGATAAACTTAGTTTTGGGTTGTTTTTTTTTAACAAATTCATGTCCTTTCTCTTTGAGGTCAAGATGTCCTATCAGTGTTTTTTGTTAAGGAATTAATTTATCATGTTGGTTCATTGTTATTAATCACAGAGGATTGGATTTGCCTATAGCTGAGGCAAATATTCTAGTTTCCAAAATAAATAGTCCAGCAGGATTGTGCATAACAACTTGCACCTCCGATTAACACTCGTTTATGGTGGCTTATCATTCTCCCACATCCTGTCTCCTAACCTTGTGCTAGCTCTTTGCACAGGGGTGAATTTAAATGTCTGTGCAAAGCATTATTCTGTAATTTAGTACACTTAGACGTCATATCCTTTCTTTGATCTGTAGGTAGAATCCCCTAATATAGCTTAGAAGGTCTGAGATGCAGAATTCACCTTTCTGAGGCTTTATTTAGGAATAGATTCCGATTTCACACACAACCCTACTTGTAACTTCTAGCAGCGATTTCTTTTCTAATTTCTTTCCTTTCTTCTCTCAGAAAACATCCATCTACTGGCAGCTCCTTGATTAAGAAGATTGTGGGGGCCTGATAATGGTCTTCAGATATGTTAAGGGCTGTTATAGTTTTCCATGTCCAATGAAGAAGGACAAGAAGTAATTGACTTAATCTGCAGCCAGGGAGATTTAGGTTAGATATCAGGAAAAGTTTTCTAACTGTAAGGGTAGTTCTGGGATAGGCTTCCACAAGAGGCTGTGATATCCCCATCACTGGAGGTTTTAAAAACCAGGTTAGACAAGCACCTCCAGGTATGGCATAGGAATACTTGGTCCTGCCTCAGCACAGGAAGCTAGTCTAGATGACCTCTTGAGGACCCTTCCAGCCTTCATTTCTATAAATAGCATTGTAACAGGCTGGCAATGTCTACCGGAAACACCCTACACTGTTAGCTAGTATTTCCCTTGCTGGGAAAACGCTAAGTGTGCTCTGCTGAATCACAACAGCAGTTGTCTCATTACATCACCTAGATGTGAGCAAAAGTTAAGTGAGAAGGGAGAGTGAATGGGGCTGGAGTGCAGCTCTTCTACCTTTGTTTAAAGCAGAGAGAGAGAACTTTTTCTTCTCCTCTTGGCTTAAGTAAGCATCACTTCCCCATAACTTCTCCATTTACGCTGGCATTGTGAGTGCTTCCCATTCCTGTTGCAGTTTGTTTTAACCACATAAGTAGGGAAGTTGGGAGTGAGTCTCTGGACAAAAGCGACTGAGTGCGGGCTAGGCAGACTGGAAGTAGGAACCCTAGGAGCAGCCAAGCCTGGAAGAAAGGCCTTAGCTGAACTTTGTTTATTTCAGTGTTACTAAAACCACGCTCCAGGAAGGGAAAAAATATTTATTCTACAGTGTATGGACTTTGGGAATAGGTTGAAAAGGCACCTGCTTACAATTGTATTGTAACAATTCTATTAAAATGAAAACAAACCTCATGTAATCTACCCCTTTTATAGTCTTACATTCAGAATGGGAATAATTTGTGGTGTTTTTAAGAAGGATATTCATTTCCCCATAATAATTTTAAACACATACTGAGGGCAGTGCAAAGCCCTTAGTTTTGAAACATTTGACATTTTAAAACCAAAATCTTCTACATCTTGCTTAATTAGGTCTTTATTGAAGTTTATTTTAATCTTTTCGTCTACATCTGTTGTCTGTTGACTAGACTGAAAAACATCTTGTGGGTTTTCACATATTCTCTTCAATTTGACCATTTGGTGAAATACTTCCTGTTCTCAGGAACTGTGTTTATTAATACAAAAACTCATTTCTTTTTGGAGAGAAAAAGTGTTTGGGCAACAAATAAGTTGAAAATTGATATATGTATCCTCAAGTATCTGGCACCTGGAATTTAACACTAGGTACATGAACTAAGTATAAAACACTGTAAATCTTTGTCTCATATCAAACTCTGGAGGTGGTTTCAATCCAGTGTAGCAATTGGATAATACTGTGGATACTGCTCAAACATTATCTTTGCTTATTTATTGGTATTGCCTGCTTCTGGATTGGCATTGATCTTCCACTTTGTTCAGGTGGCTGGTGTGTTTGTTTACTATTGATATAGAAAATAAAAAATATCACCACATAAAATATTAAACCTCAGTTAGCTAAGGACATCTTTGTATCTTTGTTGTCAAACTGTACTGCAACTCATAGAACAAAGAACCCTCTTTTCTGTGCTCATTTCTTTGCCAGCACATTTGTGTGCTTTCTGGGAGGGATCAGGAAGTTAAGCAAAGAGAGACTGCCCAATGAGACAAGTTTAGATAGCACAGCTCATGCTGCTTTATCCCAAGGGAGGATCTCTTTTGTCTTAGGTAGAGTTGTTACCTTTGGACCACAAAGGTCTTAGTTTGAATCTCAGTAGCAGTTAATGTCCAGGAACTACACACTTTGAGTTTAAACACTGAATGTGGAGAATTTACTAAATCATTAAATCTTCTGTAGTCCCAGGCTATCAACTGCCAGACATTACTGGATCTTGAAAAAAACAACAAGGTGTCCGGTGGCACTTTAGAGACTAATAGATTTATTTGGGCATAAGCTTTTGTGAGTAAACGCCCAAATAAATCTGTTAGTCTTTAAGGTGCCACTGGACTCCTTGTTGTTTTTGTGGATACAGACTAACACGACTACCCTCTGATACAGGGCCTTGCAGATTCAAGTGAAAGTGATATCACAAATATTCCCTGCTGGACCACAATATAATATTTTTATTCTAACAATATATTTCCAGAAATATCAGAGCTGATATTTTTATCTTTTTTTTTTTTGGTAGTCTTGAAACTAGCAAAACCATGCGACCTGCAGGGATGTTCCTTAAAGTTGAATTTCTGCTGTCTTTTTTCCAGATGTAACTCAACAAAATCAAAAGAGCATCCAAGGAATTTGTATAGCTTTAGTCCCCTTTCTGCAGAAAGGATGCACTGTAGTATCATTTTTGCAGACACAGGGTACAATATAAGGCAGATTAACAAGGGTTGTGGGCCAAGTTTTATGAAAGGACTTCTATTTCTTTAATAAAAAACACTTGTCTGTGCACAGTTTATACATCTGTGTGCAAGTCTACTTTCAGAGCTCAGGCTCAAACCATTCTCCAACATTTTATATGATTTGGCAAGACTTAAACTGGAGATTTCATCACTGCATGCACTATATGTTTATTCCTCCTACCTCATCCTGAAATCGACATTTTCTCTGGAACTTTCAGATTCATCTCTCTTGTTACAACAGCCCCTCAATACTCTTGGAATTTTGTGTGTTTTGTGTTGGTTTCATTTATAATCAGTCACAGATCTCAAGAGTTATTGGATTCCACTTTATAAGTTCTGCTGAAAAAACACTAATGATTGGTTTAACTAGATCATTAGAGGATGGCAAGCTAATGATCAGAAGTTATCATTTGCTTTCCCACATAAAACCTGAAACTTGGCTGTATGTGTTGAGTTGGTATATACCTGGGCAGATGCATATGTCCTTTTCAAAGGTTTGAGGTAAAGTTTTTGGTGTTACCCCACACAACATAGGCACCAATTCAGCAAAGCTCCTATATACATGCTTAACTTTAAGCAAGTGCTTACATCACACTGACCTGTACTTGTGTTAGAAGTGTGCTTCCTGGAATAGTCACTTTTTTGAGCAATTTATTTTCCTTATTGAGAAATGTAGCTCTGATGTAAGTGTTTGTAAACATAGTTCAGCACCAGCATGATTAAAATGTACCTTTGCACTCACCACTCAAAATCACTTTATCAAACCATGTGGTTTATGTGATAAGTAGAAATATAGCAATGTAGCAATCTTAAGAACCATATCTGCTACTGGTGTAGACATGATTTAGAATACTGATTTTCAGGACAGTTTTTTGCTCTGCATTTACTTTAAATCTCAACTGACTGAGATCTCTCCTGAAGAAGAGCTCTGTGTGAGCTCAAAAGCTTGTGTCTCTCACCAATAGAAGTTGGTCCAATAAAAGATATTATTCTGTTCTCACCCACCTTGTCTCTCTGAGATCTCTCCTGGCATTCTATATCTTCATATGAATTGTACCTAAAGTTACATCTTAGAGATCTTTTCCAAGAAGTGTAGTACAATTACATTAATTTATTAACCAAATCAGTCTATGGAGGCTCCCACTTGATCCCTGTAGTCCAGTGTTTTGGCTCTGACAGTGGCCAGTACCAAATGCATCAGTGGCAGGTGCAAAATGTAAACAGCCCCTTCAGCCTAATAACTCTTAATGGAATGAGCTTTTCATACAGCAAGTTTTCTCATAATATCTGTAATTTACTGGTTGGCATAAACTCTGAAGTAGAAGGCATTTATATTCCTTATTATATTTGTATGCTCTAATATCATGGTGAGTGTTCTTATTATCCATGTGAATGTCTATTCCTTTTTTGAATCCTAATAGACTCTTGGCCTCAGGGATCTCTTGTAGCAATGAATCACAAGTTAATTATTCCATCTGTAAAAAGGTATTTTATCACTTTTAAACTTGTTAATAGACTGTCTCCTTGTTCTTGTATTATGGAGGTAACAGTTGCAGCTTCATAGTTAAGGCTGAATTTAAGTTTGGCACTTAAGCACTTTGTTATTTATGAATTACTTACTCTTTGATAATAGGATTAATATTTTGTGGATTTACAAGTCTTAAGAATAATCTTTTTAAATATTTTTATTTGTGACATTGGCACAAAAAGAAGGAGAGTGCTAATGAAATTTGATGAAGACACTAACTTGGGAGACATTGCCAATACAGAGTAGGATCTGAATATTATACAGGAACAACTGGATGACCATGGGGATTAGAGTAATAGAATGGGATGAAATTTAATAGTATGAAGTGCAAGGTCATACATTTAGGGATGGTAGTAGGGGCCTCCATTCCTACAGCATCCCCGGGTGGTCCAATGCAGCATTGCAGTTACATTTCTCTGCTTCAGTTTCCCCTAGTGGGCTTTGATAAGTCTGAAGAGGCTTATGCATATTGAACAGTGCCCTTTCAGGGGTCTAGCTTAATTAACCTAAAGGTGGAACATTATACAAATAGGCCTCCACCCTAGCATCTCTGGCTGGAGGGGGCTGAGTTAACTTTAGTTGATCAACACCACTTATGTCTAGGTCCCTTGCCAATGAGGCCCTCTTGACCCACAGCCCTGTTCTGGAGCCAAGGCCTCTTGTCATCAGCTGGGTGGAGAGTCTGAGGTCAAGGTCATCACAGAGGTAAAACCACGAACAGCCCTCCTCAGAACAGCTCATAATTCCTCTGATCTGTAGCTTCTCCTGCTATCTGGTGAAGTACTTCCATGGGGGCCAGATTTTGCTGAGACTTGGCATTCAATGCTCTTCCCTTTCGGACCCTCTCTTGCTTGGGAGCATGACTCCTTGATTTCCTTTTCTGGTGAGCTCCCTCAGCAGGTTCCCCCTGAGAAGCCCTCCCCTTGGAAGCTTTCTCTTCCCATGTTCCTTTCCCCAGGAGCCTCTATGCTCTAGCCCCACTGGGAGTAGCTTCATTTTATCATGTCCAGGTACTTTCCTGCCTTCCTCCCAGTTACTCAGTGAAGTAATTAGTTCCAGGTGAACCTGAGTTCTCATTCCCCCTTGTGAAGTCTGTCAGATGTAGGCTGAGCCACTGACCTCTTCAGAGGTCCAGCTATACTCTGAAAAGGGCTAATAAGGTTTTTTTTTTCTATAGCTGGGTGCCCTTTAGTTGGAAATGGCAGAGGAGGAAAAAGACCTGGGCATAGATCAAGATGACTGTGAGCCACCGATGTGATGTGGCTGTGAAAAAGGCAAACATGATCCTCAAATGTAACAGGTGAGGCATTTCCAGTAGAGGTAGGGAAGTATTAATACATTGTCCAAGCCACAGGTAAGACCTAAGCTGGAATACTATATACAATTCTGGTCACCCATGTTCAAGAAAGATAAATTCATGGTAGAACAGGTTCAAAGGAGAGCTACCTGGATGATTAGGGGAATGAAGAACCTATTTTGTAAAAAGGGACTAAAAGAACTTAGCTTGTTTAGCCTAGTGAAGCAAAGGCTGAGCAGGGATATGATTGCTCTCTTAGCTAAACAACAATGTTGGCACAACATAAAAGGATATAAATTGGCCATATGTAAATTTAGGCATGAAATTAGAACAAGGTTTCTAACCATCAGAGGAGTGATGCTCTGAAACAGTCTTCTAATAGGCATCATGGGGCAAGAAACCTAACTGGTTTTAAGATGGAGCATGATAAGTTTATGAAAGGAATTATATAACATGTTAGCTGCGATAGCAGGGAACTGCACTTGATGACCTAGGAGATACCTTCCAGCCCTATGTTCTTAAGGAAATCTGTTAAGTAGTTTGTGTTAATTCATTTAAAATGGACCCTTTAAGAATCTCAGCTAGGGCTTTGTGTACTCAAAAATTGGAAGAGAACTGAATCTTGAATAGAAGTGATGCAATGGGAAACTTTATATTTTTTTATGATTCCTGGTAATATTTGCTGTGAAAGTGACTAAGAAACTCTTTCAAATGACCATTTCATATTATACTCCATGGGACTAAGGCTACAGATTGACCTCAGTTAAAACAGCTCTATCAAAATAGCCATCATCTCCTTTTCTCAATGGAACTGAAGCCATAGGCTGCCTTCATTCAGCTGCTCCTCACAGCATTCCTCTCTGCCGCCTGACAGCAGAGGGAGCTAGTATCTTCCCTGAGAGCTGTTTGGTTTCACTCCTACTGGGAACAACTGGAAGAAGTGGCCATATTGTCAGTATTCTTTAGTTGACTTCAATCTTTGTTTGCTTTTTAGAAACCAATTGCAGATTGAGCAAAGGTTTTCACTGATGCCTCAGTGATGCCTAAGACTTTTATCTGAGTGGTTACAGTTAATTTAGAATCCAGCAATGTGTATGAGTAGCTTTAATTATTCCTTCCAATGTGCTTGCTTTTTTCATCATATTTTTGTTAGCATTTCAGCCACATTTATTTCCCATTGTGCTGCCCATTGACCCAGCTTTGTTAAGGCTACCTGAAGTTACAGTCTCCACTAACCTACATGATTTTTTTGTCATCTGCAAAACTTGCCACATCACTGCTCACCCTCTTCTCACCTGAGCATTTTAACAAAATCAAACACCTTTTTTCTATATGGAAAATTAACTATTTCCACTCTTTTTTCTGTCTCAGTGGGGTTTATTGAAGCAGTAATTTGAAAAAAATTACTTCCTGAGTTTTATCAATGCACTTGCTGAATTTCCAGAGATGTCAATGGGAGTTAAACAAACCCTAGAATTTGCCTTTTGTTTGAGAACACTTCAGAGATCAGATGCTAAAAGTGTCAAAAAAGACATGTAATATCAGTTGAGAGATATAATGTAATATTTTCTAATGGATTTTAGATGAGAATCAGAAAGCAGAGTTTTCAAGGGTGTTCCAATAACAAATTCCTGTGGGGTCATCCAGGCATGCAGAGTCGAGGATGGCTTGACACTGGAAGTACAGTATGACTCTGAGCAGGTCCCTTCCTGTGACTTGCTTCCCTCAAACTGGCTTAGAAGAAAAGAAACAAATGAAGCCACCAAGACAGTGGAGGATTGCCTGTTTTTCTATATTTAATCTAGTACAATATGACTAGCTTCTATGAGACAGAGATGTACTGTACTGGTTGACTTTTCCATTTCCTATGGCTCATGCAGTTTGTGGAAGGGATGAACTCTCCATTTTGAGCTTCAACGTTTGGAAAATACATGGCAACACATCCAGTGCCCCTTTAATTTTGGAAATGAATGTCCATGAAAATAAACAGCACTTCCTGCTGTATATCCCGTATTACAGTGAAGTGAAGCAGTCTGAAACACACCAAATCCAGTGATACTCTGTAGTTACTGGTTTCAGAGTAGCAGCCGTGTTAGTCTGTATTGGCAAAAAGAAAAGGAGTATTTGTGGCACCTTAGAGACTAACAAATTTATTAGAGCATAAGCTTTCGTGAGCTACAGTGAGCTGTACCTCACGAAAGCTTATGCTCTATGCTCTAATAAATTTGTTAGTCTCTAAGGTGCCACAAGTACTCCTTTTCTTTCTGTAGTTACTGACACTTAACTGTGCAGATTTTTGCAAGTATGCATTTCCCTGCATTGTGTCTGCATTGTGTCTAAGAAAAAAAATTTTCTTAGAGAAAAATTCTTCAGTGTGCTCGGCAATGAAAGGCTTATATCTGTGACACAGTTCTAATGAGCGCTGTGAATGCGAAATTCTTATTAATGTCAGTGGACTTTTCCACACATGCAGAAAACACAGAAGAGTAGAATTTTGCATGTGTTTTGTATCCTTGTGTGGCTAAGTATCTCTGGATCAATTCATGTAGTCCCTACAAAACAAAACTCCCATCAGTTTCACTGGGAATTTTGCTGGGAAGACTGTAGGAGAAGACACTACATCCAACTGCAGCCACTACATTCTTTGCCTTTTGAGATTATGGCAAAAGGGCGATAGAAGAGCCGTGGTTTTCAGATTACAAAATGGTCATCTATGCTTCTAATGTTAGGAAGTGGTTGAGTCTTGGAGAACCTGGAACAAAATTAATACTGAATTTGAATACAAACAGAGACACAAACCAACAAAAATCAGTCTCGGGGAATAATTTACATTTATAAAACAACTTTCCTCACAAACTTCCTTCAGCACATTACTATGGCCCTGATCCTACAAAGAGATTCTCAAGCACAAACCATTCCTTCTGCATGATGTTCTACTGATGACATCAATGAAAATTATAGAATGTTACGTGGATGAAAGCATCAGGAACTGGGGCTCCTTTTGCAGAATTAGTACCTGCCTGCAAACTGCTCCATTGGATGACAACTGACCAGTACAAAGCAATACTGTACAACAGCGAGGCTATGGGGAATATTAACAGCACAAGATAAAACAGGAGAAATTGCTAATTTTAAAATGCCAAGGAAACATCAAAGTCAGCACAGAAGAAACAGGTCCTCTATTATTTTAAATGTTGCATTTACAATAACCACATATGAAAGGCTGCATAGAACCCCATATTTCCACCGTGAAAGGGTCGGAGAATTGGATCAGTCTTGCTGGGATCTGAACCAAGGTACCCTGAATTCTAGCTGACCCTTGTGATTTGATGGGATAGCAGGGTTATTTGATGACAATATAAATAGGTTACTAAATCAGGCCAGATTTTGAAAAGTGGATCACAAGAGATCAAGCCATAAGGATGTAGAGGATGTGTTTTGTTTACACAAAACCCTCAAACATTTATATAGGAAAATGAACATTTGTGCATGCAAACGGATGCTTTAGATGTACATGTTTTTTGTAAGCACAATCCTATGTATCCTTTATCTTCCAATAATAAGTACTAAATAAATAAATAAATAAATAGACAATGTTATGAATATGAGATTATGGCAGACACTCTTTTTTCACGTTTTACAGTTTTTACATGTTTTACAATTTTAATAACGGGCATCACTATTTTAATTTTCCCATTGACATTCTTTGAATAGTATCCTTCTCTTAATGTGGGGTTATTTGTTACTCCTTTGTTTGGCAAAAGGTTTTATTACTTTCCCAGAATTGTTTTATTTTAATTCTAACCAAATCATTTCTTCCATGAGCATTGCCTTTTGTCTGCAGACATTTTATATCTATTGTAGTTTGCAATATGATATGAAAAACACATTAGCTGTGTTTTTTAATTTCATACCCTCCCGCACCTCATACTTTCTGCAACAGATTAGGAATTTGTATGTGGTGGATTCTGTCTTTCCCAGTTTGTCTCCCCTTGGCTGACCTTTCAGAAACTTCTTGACTATGTTTTTAGGTAAGAGAAGTCAAAAGTATACCTTTGAAAGTAATGAAGCAGTAGTTAGTCACAAATGTGAATGTTTAGAAAGAAAGGAAGTGAAAATAACAGTCTGGTTTTATCTGAGACAGAATCATCCTCTAATTGTTTGTTTTTTGATTATGTAGGCAAACATATAAAAGATAGTAGTCAAATATTTTTGATTAGTTTCATCTACTGAATTAAAGCGCTTTGCATGCTAAACAATAAGCCCTCATGGAAGCTGTATTTTATAATACATCTTTTTATGATCAGTGTTATGAGCACATATTGTATTCAAAAGTGCTCTTCAGAGTTAAAGTTAAATAGCTTGCTGAAAAAAGCACCTCTGCAGCTATGTGAGATGCCTAGCAATAAATATATAAGAACAAATTCTAACTGTTATGCAGCCAAATAAAGGTTTAGGATTTTTAAGCTATTGGCAAAGAATAGGCTTGTCCATATCACAATGCCTGAAGAACATAGAGTAATTATATTTCTGTGAAAGATTCACAAAGTGTTTGGTTTCAAAATAGATTCATAGACTCTAAGGCCAGAAAGAACTACTATAATCATCTAGTCTGACCGCCTCTAAACACAGGCAGTAGAATTTTTCCCAGAATATGTGCAAATATATTATCCTCAGATAAGTAAAACCTGGTAAGCTTCAATGTAATTTTAGTGTTCAGAAGCTACAATCAAACCTACGCGACTAAGCTCTTAATTTTTCACTTCTTTCCCAGACAACACCCTCAGGGAACTCAAACCCATTCGATTCAAATTAGATTTGCCTGCCTGAGTCAAGGCTTTGAATTATGAGTTGTGTTGCTTGGATACATAAGCCAGATGGTATAGCTGTATTCCCTAACTGGATGATTGTAACCATTAAAAATCAGGTTTCAAATGTAAATACTCAAGTTTATAAATTCAGAATCCATGTTTTCTGAACACTTGCTCAAATTCCCTTTAAATCCTCTTTTTCTTCAAATACTCCTGCCAATAAAGAGGTTTGTGATAATATCTGTAGAAAGTGATCACCAGCAGGGTGAGAACACAATCAACACAAAGTGGTTTTAAAGATTTAATGAGTAGTCACGAAATGTTGTACTGGTGGGGACTGTTTGCAGTAGTGGTGGTACACTAGATGCAAGCAGGAGCCGATATCAGAATTGTGCCTCAACTTTTATTAGAAAACATAATATCAGCAAAAAGACATAGCTGTTTTAAACACCAGATTATATTGCAACCAAATCTCTTGTCCTCAGAGAGTGCAGAATTCCTTGCTCAAACTGATCTTTCTTTATGACTGTCTCCTAGTCACAACTGAAACTCCTACTGTAGAAAGAAAAGGAGTACTTGTGGCACCTTAGAAACTAACAAATTTGTCACACTGTTATAGGAATCTTTCCCAGCACGTGTTTCTCGTAGCTAGCCCTTTAAATTTGTCAGAGACAAGTTGTTCCAGCCCTAATCGGCCATTTGAAAGTCAAATGCTGCATCTCTCTCCCTTCTAGCTGGGAGGTATTCCTATAATTATTTCCCCTTTCTTTTATCATTGAGGTGATAATGCATCCTCACAGGAACGTGTGCCCACTGAGAACTGGACAGTGACCTCTGAACTCTACATTCTACAGAGGCCAACAAACTGTTCTCATAAAGTATCAACATTTTTTTTGGTACAAAATTAGTGTACATTTGAACCATTAACATAATGGTAACAAGCTCTACATCCTATCACCAATCTCCTGAACTAGCCATTTAACATCAAATTCATATAGCTTAAATATTCTCAGTTTGTCTTATTATTATTATTTATAATGTGGAAATGATTTAACTTCCAGTCAGAAGGCTTCTATGGCAAATTTCATTGTAGAGCACATTTTTATGACCAGGTTACAACCCTCCCACTATCCACGTTAGAATTTTACATGCCATGTCATTACTACAGTGCATTGTCTGTGAACAATTCTGCTAGATGTTTTGTCCCTTTGCTGACTGGCTGAGGTCGAGTTTCTAGTAAACATACCAGAAAAGTAAAGGAAGGTTATTTGAGACAAATGCAGTCTGATTTACCTGAAAAGATTTTCTCTTCTGCAGTAGATAGCACATCTAATATGGAATGACATGACTGCTGAGTCATTCAGCTGATGTATCAGCTCAGTACAGGCTCTTATTGATGCTGTAACACTGCTTCTGCTTAGAATGATCTTTTTGAATACCTCAAGAATTTAACACAGTTGTAAGCTGCATTTTTTACATTCCGTGTATAGCACAGAACTGTTCTGATTCACAATGTGCTTTACACATTAGCTTTTTGGCCACAGACACAAGCTCACTATTGCATTCTTTTGAACTGAATAGATGCTTTTACTCAGGTACATTTTAAATGTGCCCTTATCGAATTCATTAAGGTTACTTGTACCCAGCCAAACATACTGCACTTAATAGTAAGAGGTGATTTTATTTCACCTTGAACAGCATTTCTCTTTATTGAATTTCTTCTCTCATTAGTATAGAGCTGAAGGAAACAGGAGTTGTAGGCAATAAATTCCCTTCTCACCATGAATGCTTACATATACTCACTTTCTCTAGGTCTTTCCTTGATATGGCTGCATAGATCACTGAAATATGGTCAGGTCAGGACATTAGGCTTTCCAGTAGTAAAACATACCCATGTGTGACTAATTCTGGAATGTTTTGTACATTTTAATTATTAATCATATCTACTATATTCCATCTTTCATCGATACCGATCTTAATGTGATTTACAGGCTGTTTACACAAATCTAACTTTACTACCCATTCCAGCGCAGCTACCTCTGGTATGGAACACAGCAAGCATTCTGCTCCATTAATACTACTGATTTTTAAAAAGGGAGGAGACTGACTTCCCTAACTGAAATTGCAGGAGAAATTTAGATAGATTGTAATTTAGCCATGACCAGGGTTAATAATCCTGCCCTTGTGCAAAGTGCCATGGGCTCCTTAAGTATAATTGGCCAGGTGCATGGCTTCATGTGTCCTTACAAATGGGGCAATTCCAGCAATGTGGCTTCCTGCTACCACAATACATCAGTTCAGTAGTGCCTCAAAGGAAAGAGTGCCGCTCACTGAGTCAACAGTATCTCTTCCCGTAGCATCGTGGTTTTCTTTGGAAATCTTTCTTCTAAGTGTTCGCTACGATCTGCCACAGCTTAGTTTGAGATGTGATGAGATCACAGCTTCAGGTGATATAGCCGTAGGCAATACAGTATATTGCATGTATTTATGGGAATCCAGAGTAATTCAGCCGTGATGCTTCCATAAATAATACATCATCTTGGCCACGGATACAGAGGCACTCAGTTGATAAGTAGCAGTGTTGACAGTTGAGTATCTATCTAGCCTACTACATTAGAATACTGAAATAGAGAAGTGCCATATACGGTTAGATATTTAAATCATTGGGAGGGGAAAAAGTGCACATATAACTACTGCATATATGTTTACTAAAGATACGATCCTTTCGTATTTATCCACCAATCCATCAGCTATTTATACAGACTGTTCTACCACTTTTTTATGTTAGTATATGTGTACTGGGGTGGTTACCCGCTCTGGCCCTGACAGGGCTGAGGCCAGCCCTGGGAGAGGGCTGGGGTTGTGGGGAAAAGCCCAGGCTGATTAAGGGAGCAGCCACAGCTGTGGCCAGCTCAATCAGGCCCAGCTGGCTCCTATAAGAGGCTGTGAGCCAGGGTGACCAGATGAAATGAAGAAAATATCAGGGACACATGGGGGAAGCAAAAAAAAAAATAAAGCGGCTGGAGTTGACAAAGCAAAAAAACTCCGGAGCGGCCCAAGCTGCAATATCGGGACAAATGGTGTCCCGACCATGCATCGGTCGGGACACGGGACAGAGACCTACAAATCAGGACAGTCCCAATTTTATCGGGATGTCTTGTCAACTGCAGGCCTGACTACAGGCCAAATAGGTGCAGAGTTGCAGAGGGGCAGCCCATGGGTAGGCAGAGGCAGCAGGTCCAAAACCCCCTTGCCTGTGATGAGTGGCGTATACACTGCAGTCTGCCTCCGATACAAGGGGCTAAGTGGGGACTGGCAGTAGCCCAGACTGAGGCGAGGTGGGGTTAGAGGGTGGGGGTTCCCCTGGGTGGGGAGACCCAGAACCTGAGAGTGTGGGGGTACTGCCAGGGGGGCAGCATACCAGAGAAAGGGGCACTGGGTCCTGGGAGGGACACGGGGGCCAGTGGTAAGGTGGATCACCGACCTGCAGAGGGTGCTCCGGTGGCTGGATGAGCTAATTCTCAACGATTATCAGCAGAAGGCGCTGCCGGGTGAGTCCGAACTGTTTACAGTATGCAATCAGTACCCAGCTGAAAGAACAACATTAATTGGTTACCTTGTTTATGTTATGTAGTTAAGTCTGGCTAACAAAGCAGCCTTTTCTAATCAATGTTTGCCTAAGGCAGAAATGGTAGGTATAACACAAACTGTTCTCTCTTTAAGTAAATGACTGAACTTTACCAGTCAGAGGTCCTCTAATTATAGGAGCCTAACAAATATTCTGTGATGGGTCTACAGAAAGAAATTAATCTGAGAGATGAGCACTGGGGAGTGTCACAGGGAAAGTAGGGAAAAGAGTCAATTTTTGAGAGGATCTTTATTGATAAGATTCCCCATTTCCCTAGGATGTTAACTAATCCTAAAAAGGGCCTCTCCAATTTAAATACTCGGACAAATCATTGAAGTCTCATGCATACTGTAACTGGATTTATAACATCCATACTGTATACCCAATTATTTCTTTCTGCACAGTTTCATTAAGTTGCATCATTAAATACATTGTGCTAGTGAGAGGATTATGCATTAAAAGAATGAATTTTATCTGTATTAGTGTGGGGAAGTATATATATATATATGAAAATAGTCAAATTGACAGAAATGAAATCAGAATTGTTTTTTTTTTAAAACAGATTCCCATGGTGAAAATCATTTATTCTGTTAGTTTCTTGCAAAAAACCATATGATTGGTATTTTCATTTATTCTTGTTTATGACTTTAAAGGGTATATTCTCAACTCAATGCTTAGGGTTTCAGAGCCAAATTTTTAAATGTATTTAGGCATCTAATTTGTATTTAAATCAATGGGAGTTAGGTCCAGATTTTTAAAAGTATTTAGATGACTGAGTTCTTAACCCTCCCCAGATACTATTAACATCACCATGGGGTATTCCACTAATCCCCCAAGCACCAGGTTAAAAAAAAATACTCCTCTAGGTTCTAGTCTGGATTGCTGTAATTCACTGAACAGTGTTTGGTCTGAGAGTGGAAGCAATACAGAGCCACTGACATGCACAGTGCAGCAGCTTGCTATCTTCTCTTCCCACAAATAAATCATTCCCTGTGTTCTGATCTCTCCACAAGCTCCCAATCCTCTTCCATTGCCAGTTCATGGTCTTGGACCTGGGCTTCAAAGGCATCAACAAGTCAAACTCAGCTATATCATTGGCTGCATCTCTGTCTGTGACAGCAAGGTAGGAGCATGCCTCTGATGCAATGCACTTTACGAAGCTCACAATAAAGTGTATAGAAGTGTAAGTAAATCATCCTCAATCAAGGGGATTCAGTTCTGGAACAATTTTCCAGAGGAGATGAGTCTAATCTAGAATCTGACCATTTTCACAGAACTCTGCAAGACCCACCTGTCATGGCTACAGGATGAACTATTCCTTAGAACCCCTTCAGTCCTCCTGGAGTGTACCTGGGATGTACGTCAATACTTGGCTTCCTACACCTTGCTCTTGGTGAAACAACATGGTCCTACAAGTTTGGGACAGGATCTCCGGGCTGTAGCCCCCCTGGTTCCCAGCCATATTAACAGTACAGACTCACCTTGGCTTTGACACCAGTAATAGTTTCCCTTTAGGACCCTGTGGCTGTATACGTTAACCAGGCCCCAGAAACAGTATTATTTTTTCATAAGGAGCAGACAGTAACAACAATAAAAGGCCTCCACACATAGGTAATACTTACACCTTTGTAAGTTCCAACTAACACCACCTTTGGCAGGGAGAAGCAGACTGCCCTATTCACTGACACACCCTGGACAGCCTCTCTGAGCTCACCCACCTCCTTTTTGAGGGTTTTTGAGGTTTAGGATGCCCCTTGATCCCAGGCTTTAGCCTTAGGAGGCGTAATCCATTCTGGATAGGCAGTACTTCCAACAGTTTTTTTCATTGTTTCCTCTTTTCTGTGTCATTGTTCTACCTTTCTAGGGTGACCAGATGTCTCGATAAAATCGGGACTGTCCTGATTTTTAGTTCTTTGTCAGCTCTGCTCCAGCCGCTTTTTTTTTTTGCTTCCCCCATGTGTCCCGATATTTTGTCCCTTTCATCTGGTCACCCTTCCCTGCTTGGCTTCTTTAATGACCCATTTTGATGTACCTCCATAGGAAGTGACCTGTCATAACCAAACACAAAGAGTGATGGTTCTTGGGGTACCCAAGACTGTGAGTAACAGTGTTACCCCTCCCTCTAGTGAAAGGGAGTCTTGCCTGTGGTAGCTGAAGGTTAGCTCCCCAACACCACCAGCCTTTCAGCCACTCAGCGACTCTCCTTTGGCCTATATGTAAGCGGGGGAATAGTCCCGCTATTGTGGGGAACATTCCAGGCTTCTGCACTACCCCGGTGAAGTGGGCTAGCGAAACGATCTGAGTCCTCGTTCCCACTTCCTTTACCCAGTGGCCTCCCTCCCCTTGAGGACTCCCCTTCCACTCTCCTGTCTGGCAGAGTCCTCGTAACCCCAACAAGGCTGGGCCCAGGATTCCTGGGGGGCTTGACCCCCAACCCTGCTGTGGTCACCTAGGACAGGGGCTAGGGTGTCCCTACTCCGGGGTACTCTCTCTGCACTGGGCACTTCTCTGACCCTCTGACCATTACATACAAGTTAAAGCAAATGCAAGTTATTTGATGAACAATTAATTTTAAAAAGAATAAGGAAAAATGGGAAAGGTTAAAGGAAACACATTACCCCGCTCTGTGGCAGGGAACATCAGTGTCTCTGGAATGTTAGGGCAGTTCACAGTCTGTTCCTTGTAAGTCCCAGGCCTTCTTCTCAGGCCCTGGCTGTGCTACAGGGATGCTGTGGGTTGGACACTTGCTCTGGTGGTGGCCACACGCTCTCAGGCTCTAGGTGGTAGGACCCTTCTTCCCAGTGTCGCCCCTGCCCTGTCGGGGTTACGATCCAAGCCTGGCCTGCAGAGCCTCTTGGCTGAGGTGTCTCACTATGCTGGGCCCACTGCCCAGGGTCCCCCTCCCTGTCCCCAGCTGCTCACTGCACCCAGCTCTGGACTGCTCCAGCCCCAGCTCCACCACTCTGTCTCAGCACGGCTGCTCCTCTGCATCCAGCTCCCTGGGCTGCTTCTTTGGCCCTCCTGCCTCTGGTTGCTACAGCTCTGCTCCCAGGACAGGTCTGCTCTGCAGGCTGCTTCTGTGACTCTGCTCCCAGCACTGACCTGCTTCGTGGGCTGCTTTTCTGGCCCCTCTGGCTCTGGTTGCTGCAGCTCTGCTCCCAGGGCAAGTCTGCTCTCTCTGAGCTGTGCCTCTGGCCTTGAGGCTGCAGCTCTGCTTCCAGGACAGGGTCTGCTCTCTCTGGATCTGGCACAGCTCTGCTCCCCCGCTCAGCTTGGGCCCCTGCTTTCTCCTTAGGTCGTCCCCACTCTGTCTGACCCAGGCAAGTCCAGTTCACACGGAGGACGGGACCCCGCGGCCTCCTGACTCCCTGCTTAGCCTGCCCACCATGTCATTCAGGCTGACCTGGAGCATTGGCTTCTCCCTATTGTTCCTGGGGGCTGTCAGTCTTAGGGTCCTGATTCCCCATCAACCCTTTCCCCTTTTTAGTACTGGGAGATAGAAACTAAAACACCCCTACTGAATGTTAGTAAGGGGGCAACAGTTCCCTTACACATAGTACCCTGTCTTTGCCTTGTAGGTTAACAGGAGGTGTACCCCAGTCTCCAAGTCCCCTTGAAGCATTCCTCTCTGCTACCTAGCCCCTGACACTGGCTACTCACAGAAATGCCAGATCCTCTGTTCCCAAAGGAGCAGAGTACCCCAGCATACTAGCTTTGCCTTAAGTCCGATTCTTGTATAATGCACAGCACCAGTAAGCACTTATAATAAAGCAAAAGAAGGTTTATTTAAAAATGAATAGAGATTCCACTTGAGAGTGATGGAAACCAATGGTTACAACACAAAACAAAATAATAAAATGTGAACTAGAACCCGCACTTTTGAATAGTTACCTTTCCTATGTAATAAAGTAGGTTCCCTACCCTCCATTCCAAAATTCAGTCTGTTGCAGAACTCGCTGTCTTCTCAGAAACCAGAATCCAATCTGTCATGAAACTCCCTCACTCGACAAACTGTCTCCTCAGAGAAAGGCTGCCGAGTGTTTTTCTCGACCCTGGGATATATTGAATCAGTCTTTTGTTTTCATTGACAGGTAGAGCGTGATCCCCTGTCTGTTGTTATGTTTCTTTTTACCTTCAAGTCATTTTGAATGTTTTCAGTTGTCTTTGGTGGTTTTCCATTGACAGTTCTGGGATGGAGCAAGAGTGTACAATTGAACCTTACATTACATCACTGGCTCACCAGAGAGTGGTAACAGCTCCCTCCCAGCTGAATGGCCCATCATAGAGACATACAACTTCCTGGTGCCTAACTTTTACTCCAAGATCATAACACATAGTTTTCAATATAGTTATATTATTCGTTAAATCTTAACCATACACACATCATAATGATTAGGAGTATCAAAAAGATACAAACTTTAAGTAGAAACCTCACATGCTCCCCTTTATGCATAAATACCAGGAAAGTGGTGTATTAGGTGTAGTGAGTTTGTCAGGTCTGATACAGAGTTGCTTGTAAATTACAGTGAATCCTTTGCCCATTGGCATCTATGGGCCTCACTGTTACAACCCTCAACATATTCATAAAAATAATGCAGACATTTCCCAGTTTGCAACAGCTTTTTTTGGATTAACCTTTATGCTTTATGTATCACTTTTTTATTAGCTTTCCGTAGAGATTATGGAGCAAATTCTTTTCTCAGCTATGTCAGTGTAAATCTGGTGTAATTCAATGTACTTCATTGGAGTTATTTTGGATTTACACTGCTGTAACTGAAACAGAATGTAGCTCTCTACCTTTTGGCATAGTCTCTATTCAGCATTATGAGTCAAAACAACAAAGTTATCCCTTCCTAAGCCTTATACCAGGCTGCCAGTGAATCTCATCTTTAATCACTACTCTATTGCCTAACACCAGAGAGATGACCTACCTTTACTTATTGCAAACTATCTGCCAAAGCCCTTAGGCTCTAGTTGTGAAATGCAATTAAGGGATCAATACATAGAGGCTATGGCTACTGTGACAGGGCAAGGCCAGATGGCTATAGAAAAGTAGTGGGAGATAGATATATTAGCTCCAGGCTAAACAAATCCCTGGTACCAGGTTAAGTGAAATGGAAGCTGTTCCAGGTCAATTAAGACACCTGCGGCCAATTAAGAACTTTCCAGGGAGAATGCTATGTTGATTGGGATACCTGAAGCCAATCGGGCTGGCTGAAACTAGTTAAAAGCCTCCCAGTCAGTCAGGTGGATGTGCATGTCAGGAGTTGTAGGAAGAAGTTGCGCTGTTGGAGAGGCTGAGTAGTACATACCATATCAGGCACAAGGAAGGAGGCCCTGCGGTAAGAGTGAAGTGGAGCTTGAGAAAGTGAGGGCTGCTGTGGGGGAAGTAGCCCAGGGAATTGTACATGTCATGTTTCTAAAAGGTGAGTTACCATAGCTGATACTATTAGGGTCCCTGGGCTGGAGCCTGGAGTAGAGGGTGGTTCTGGGCTCCCCTCACACACACACTTTTACCCCTGTTTAATCACTGAGACTGGGAGACAACAGAAACTGTGCAAGGAAGGATAACTTCTCCTCCCCTCCCTCGCTGGCTTATGATGAAAATAGCTCAGTAGACTGTGACCCTTGTCTCTAGAGAAAGAAGAGGTACATGGAGGGTCACAGTGAGCCTCTGAGGCTAGCAAAATCCACCAGGAAACGCGGGACCCACTGAGGCAAGGACAGAGCTTTGTCACATTACGTTACCGTTTAACATAAATAATGTCACTCAGGGGTGTGAGTTAGCCACCCTGTGAACAATATAACTTACGCTGATTTAAGCTCTGGTGTGGACAGCACTGTGTCGGCGAGAGAGTTCCTCCTGCTGATAAAACTACCGCTGCTTGCTGGTGCTGCAGTAATAAAGCTGACAAGGGAGCTCTCTCCCATCAGTTTAGAACAGCTCAACAGAGTACAGCCGTGCAGCTGTGCTGCCGTAAGCTAACTCTCTAGTGGAGCCATAGCCTCAGAGCTGCAAAGTGAAGTAGGAGACTTTTGCATTTTGGGTTCATGTCCATCTTTCATTAACTGTTTATACTGTAGTGTGTGTCTGGGAACCTGAGGTTTTAGCTGGCAAAAATGAGAAAATACTTTTCAAAATAGCTTTAGGATGGTACTTAGTGCTTTTTTCTGGAATTAAAACTACATAAAGGTTTTTATTTATTTTTTTTTAAAGTGAATGTAGTATCAGGATGAAAATCTTCCTGGATGAAACCCTCTACCACAGACATTGGCAAACTAAGTTTCCCCATACTGCACCAATGCATGCTTGTCTTAATGTACATTACCAATGCTGTTTCGTTGTACACAAGTGTAAAACAGTGGAGTTATTCCTGAAGTCAGTAGTGTAAAGCTGGTAGAAGTAAGATAAGAATCAGGTCATAGACTTTGTGATTTACTAATAATTGCAGTAAAAATAATTATGATGTCAGAGGATTATGACATCAGTTGAAAGAGAAGCAACGTACATAGATGAATTTCTTAGATCTTGTTTTGATGTAGATTTTTTTAAAAAGTAGAATGGGGAAGAGATGAAGAAAATATGGATAAGCCCAGTTGTCTCTGAAAAGATTTTTTTAAAAGTTTTTCATGAGGTTTCAATGGGCCCGTCAGTATATTTAGGATACTTAAGGTGATGCTATCTATTATTTTTTTTTTTTATGCCCTGGTTCTCCCTCGCTGCCTCTTTTTTTGTTTTGTTTTTATCTGTTAGATTCTAGTCACACTTAAACTGGACTCAATGGAATTGTACTACTGTAATTTAGCTCTTATGGTATTTAAGCTGAATAGATTGGTTTTATATGAAAATGGAAACTGCATTTTGTATCAAAATGTGCTTGTATTTTGCATAATTATTTAATTGCCAAAGAAAGTCTGATGTAGTCTTAAAGTTAGCTCCTGGGCTATTAACTATTGTTTGTTTGACTACTGTTATTACAGGACAAGGAGTAATGTGACCAGTTGTGGCCTGGCTACCTTTTAGAGCAGCTTTCTGGCCACTTTGCCCTGCCTGAGTAGCATAAAGCAGCCAGGCAGAGGTTGAACCCTGGATCTCCAGTTGTGTAGAAGGGCTCTATTTTCTGAGGGAACAAGTTTGCTGTAACTTGCTGAAAGCCTTGTTATGCAGAACAGTGGCTCTGTGTTGTCAGCTATACAGGCTAGATCAATGTAGTCTTCTCAGATGGGACCTTCGTTTTACTTGGCTTGCACTGCCATTATTTTCAAAACAGTCAGCTAAAAAAAGCCTCATTAATCTAGTTTCCTTGGTAGGTTTCAACATGCTGTAACATGGGATGCCTGATAAAATCATTAGGATTATTTATTTCCCAAAGTCTTGGTGCCTTTACATGAGTAAATGGCACAAGGCCAGCATTCTACTCAGAGAGCTAGTGTTTAAGTGTGTACAGTCAGGAAAACAAATTGGGTAGTATAGCCATTTGTTAAAATAAGTAACTGGATACATTTGGGTTTAGGTGGTAAGTACTCTTATGGACGCCAAATTCATCCCAAATTGAAAGAGAAATCACATAGGCTTTCAGTTCTTTCACTCAGAAGAAGATACTAAACGTATTTTAAAACAACAACAACAATAACAAAAAACAAAGAGGGTAATTTTTAGTTTTTAAATTCTCCATGGGGGTTGTTTTCCTTTATGAATTCCCCACTGCAATCTAGAGGAGAGGGCGATAATTTTTAAAAGAAGATATTTCAGCGGAAGGGGTCAAGGTCAAAACCAAACTACTCCTTTTCACAAAAACATGCTCTGTTACTGAAAACAGTCGACCTAACTGTAGAGTGCAGGTGATAAACGGTTCTATCACAGCTGTTCAGTCTGAAATTCATCATTTCTTTCACTTACTTGTTCTTTACTGCCTGATTGTGCTACCCTTGCACAATCTACTGTGTAGTACCTTACTCCTCAAGATATACTACTGACTTAATTAGGACTATCTGTGGACTATTCAGTATGACTAAAGGAATCAAAGTCTGATCCTATGTATTGTAATGATGTTTTGTATTTAAAAGGTAACTGAAGAGTTCTCTTTGCTTACAACTTAATAACCGTGTTCTGAGCTAAATAAACACCGAAGCCAAAGGCTGAGGTTTTATAGGAAATAAACCCTGTAACTGAAGGCCTAGGAGTTGATAAGCCTAGAATACAACAGCTGTTACTGAGTTAACAGGGAACACTCTCAAGATGTTACTACAATTCAGAGATGTGCTCTCCATCTTCTTGCCTCTGTGCTCTGCTGTTACTACTGTAAAACTTTGTGTTCTGATAGACTATTACCTTCAAAATTCCTAATCCAAATGGTCACCAAAACCAGACCCATCTCATCTTGTGAACTCCATCCTGTAATGCCACCTAAAAAATCCCTGTGCTCTGAATCCTTGCACGCAAGCTATAAAACAGTTGGCTCAGTATGATCATTTGATTTTTTTGGATATCCAGGGAGTGTTATGGTAAGTAATACAAAGTCTGTTAGTAGATGCTCAGACCTAACAGCAAGCTGTTTCCTGTATAAAACTATAAGACCTGGTTCTGTAAGGTACTAAGCGCTTTCAGTGATTTCAATAGAAGTGAAAGTGCTCAACACCTTGCAGCTTCAGGCTCTATAAGTCTCTAATACTTTAATGCATGGTTCTACTCTGAAAAATAACTGTGAAATGGCATTGTGAAGTGGTATTATCTCGCATTGATTTGTGGTCCAATAGTACTCAGTTTAAAAGGCTTTTTCCAAAATGCCAGCTCTGAAAATTCAATCTAGGATTTGAAAATTAAGCTGGATTTTCCTTTTTCTGCATCAGCACCAGTGTTAACAGCAACCAACATGACATGCCTGTGATGACACCTCCGCAGTCCCTCTGCATCAGTGAGTTTGCAGGGGCATAAATGATTGGCCCTAAAACTGTACCATAGTAAACAATTCTGACAATGAGGTTGTCACAAGATGAACTGTGATCAGACTCCCCCTTTTTAGTCCCTCTCTCGAGTGGACCCCTGAGTTGACAGGCCTGGCTTTCTACACCTCACTCTGGATTGAATCATATGGTCTAACCACCCTTAGAAGGGGTCTCTGGCCTGCAGCCCTTCTGTTTCCCAAACACACTAATGTGACAGGCCCCAGGCACTGTTTCACTCTGGGGACCTGTGACCAGCGAGTTGGTTAAAGAGACTCAAACACATTTCAAAGAAAGTGTTGTTTGTTTGTTCCCCCAAAGCTACAAAGCCCTTAGAGCCAAGGGTAAAAATAATAAAAGCTATATATACATGGCTCTTATTTAGGCAAGCTGGCCAGGAAAGATTAAAGTGTAAGTTCCCCTGGGCCCAACTAAACCCCATCTCTGGGAGGAACACTCTCTCCAGCTCGCAACATGCTTTTTTGTCACTCTGTGTGTTTCCCTGCCAGCCTTTCAGCCCCAGTTTACACCCTGGGCAGTCTCTGACCATTCACTCAACCCTCACCCTTTTCCAGGTCCGGGGGTCCAATAATGGTTTTGTGTTTCCTATTATCTCTCTCTTTTCAGCCTTGGCAAAACAGATAGGTAGGAGCTCTGGAATAGCTTTTATGGTGGAGGTGCTGAAAGCTATTGAACAAAACTGTAAATGGAAGCTGTGCATTTGGTTGCTATTATTACTTCAAGCCAGGGTGTGCTGCCTCACCCCCAGAACATCTGGTTTCACTATTCCTACAGGTAGGTATAGCCTCTTCACAGCTATAAACCTGGCTATTTTGGTTGAGTATTTGTTGGGATGATCCTGCCAATCAATAGGATACTGAGCAAACTAACAGAATAGTCAGTATGGGAGTACACATATGGGAATACAATGGCCATCTTGATAAGAGAATTAGTCTCTGTACATTGTCATTTTGTTCACATCTGTACACTATGGCTTGCCCACTATCTTTGCATGTGCAATGTGGAGATAGTCATGTGTCTGTTTTTGTTTGTATTCTAATGTTGCATTTGTGGAAATGAATCATCTCTATGAATGTTTTTTATTCAAATGAATTGGCTGGATTGCTTCCTAATTTTAAAAAAAGAAAAGGAGTACTTGTGGCACCTTAGAGACTAACAAATTTATTAGAGCATAAGCTTTCGTGAGCTACAGCTCACTTCATCGGATGCATTTGGTGGAAAAAACAGAGGAGAGATTTATATACACACACACAGAGAACATGAAACAATGGGTTTATCATACACACTGTAAGGAGAGTGATCACTTAAGATAAGCCATCACCAGCTGCAGGGGGGGGAAAGGAGGAAAACCTTTCATGGTGACAAGCAAGGTAGGCTAATTCCAGCAGTTAACAAGAATATCAGAGGAACAGTGGGGGGTGGGGTGGGAGGGAGAAATACCATGGGGAAATAGTTTTACTTTGTGTAATGACTCATCCATTCCCAGTCTCTATTCAAGCCTAAGTTAATTGTATCCAGTTTGCAAATTAGTTCCAATTCAGCAGTCTCTCGTTGGAGTCTGTTTTGGAAGCTTTTTTGTTGAAGTATAGCCACTCTTAGGTCTGTGATCGAGTGACCAGAGAGATTGAAGTGTTCTCCAACTGGTTTTTGAATGTTATAATTCTTGACGTCTGATTTGTGTCCATTCATTCTTTTACGTAGAGACTGTCCAGTTTGGCCAATGTACATGGCAGAGGGGCATTGCTGGCACATGATGGCATATATCACATTGGTAGATGCGCAGGTGAACGAGCCTCTGATAGTGTGGCTGATGTGATTAGGCCCTATGATGGTATCCCCTGAATAGATATGTGGACAGAGTTGGCAACGGGCTTTGTTGCAAGGATAGGTTCCTGGGTTAGTGGTTCTGTTGTGTGGTGTGTGGTTGCTGGTGAGTATTTGCTTCAGATTGGGGGGCTGTCTGTAAGCAAGGACTGGTCTGTCTCCCAAGATCTGTGAGAGTGATGGGTCGTCCTTCAGGATAGGTTGTAGATCCTTGATGATGCGTTGGAGAGGTTTTAGTTGGGGGCTGAAGGTGATGGCTAATGGCGTTCTGTTGCTTTCTTTGTTGGGCCTGTCCTGTAGTAGGTGACTTCTGGGTACTCTTCTGGCTCTGTCAATCTGTTTCTTCACTTCAGCAGGTGGGTATTGTAGTTGTAGGAATGCATGATAGAGATCTTGTAGGTGTTTGTCTCTGTCTGAGGGGTTGGAGCAAATGCGGTTATATCGTAGTGCTTGGCTGTAGACAATGGATCGAGTGGTATGATCTGGATGAAAGCTAGAGGCATGTAGGTAGGAATAGCGGTCAGTAGGTTTCCGATATAGGGTGGTGTTTATGTGACCATCGCTTATTAGCACCGTAGTGTCCAGGAAGTGGATCTCTTGTGTGGACTGATCCAGGCTGAGGTTGATGGTGGGATGGAAATCGTTGAAATCATGGTGAATTTCTCAAGAGCTTCTTTTCCATGGGTCCAGATGATGAAGATGTCATCAATGTAGCACAAGCAGAGTAGGGGCATTAGGGGACGAGAGCTGAGGAAGCATTGTTCTAAGTCAGCCATAAAAATGTTGGCATACTGTGGGGCCATGCGTACCCATCGCAGTGCCGCTGATTTGAAGGTATACATTGTCACCAAATGTGAAATAGTTATGGGTCAGGACAAAGTCACAAAGTTCAGCCACCAGGTTAGCCGTGACATTATCGGGGATACTGTTCCTGACGGCTTGTAGTCCATCTTTGTGTGGAATGTTGGTGTAGAGGGCTTCTACATCCATAGTGGCTAGGATGGTGTTTTTAGGAAGATCACCAATGGACTGTAGTTTCCTCAGGAAGTCAGTGGTATCTCGAAGATAGCTGGGAGTGCTGGTAACGAAGGGCCTGAGGAGGGAGTCTACATAGCCAGACAATCCTGCTGTCAGGGTGCCAATGCCTGAGATGATGGGGCGTCCAGGATTTCCAGGTTTATGGATCTTGGGTGGCAGATAGAATACCCCAGGTCGGGGCTCCAGGGGTGTGTCTGTGCGGATTTGTTCTTGTGCTTTTTCAGGGAGTTTCTTGAGCAAATGCTGTAGTTTCTTTTGGTAACTCTCAGTGGGATCAGAGGGTAATGGCTTGTAGAAAGTGGTGTTGGAGAGCTGCCTAGTAGCCTCTTGTTCATACTCCGACCTATTCATGATGACGACAGCACCTCCTTTGTCAGCCTTTTTGATTATGATGTCAGAGTTGTTTCTGAGGTTGTGAATGGCACTGTGTTCTGCATGGCTGAGGTTATGGGGTAAGCGATGCTGCTTTTCCACAATTTCAGCTCGTGCACGTCGGCGGAAGCAGTCTATGTAGAAATCCAGGCTGCTGTTTCGACCTTCAGGAGGAGTCCACCCAGAATCCTTCTTTTTGTAGTGTTGGCAGGAAGGTCTCTGTGGGTTAATATGTTGGTCAGAGGTGTGTTGGAAATATTCCTTGAGTCTGAGACGTCGAAAATAGGATTCTAGGTCACCACAGAACTGTATCATGTTCGTGGGGGTGGAGGGGCAAAAGGAGAGGCCCCGACCTACTACAGGACAGGCCCAACAAAGAAAACAACAGAACGCCATTAGCCATCACCTTCAGCCCCCAACTAAAACCTCTCCAACGCATCATCAAGGATCTACAACCTATCCTGAAGGACGACCCATCACTCTCACAGATCTTGGGAGACAGACCAGTCCTTGCTTACAGACAGCCCCCCAATCTGAAGCAAATACTCACCAGCAACCACACACCACACAACAGAACCACTAACCCAGGAACCTATCCTTGCAACAAAGCCCGTTGCCAACTCTGTCCACATATCTATTCAGGGGATACCATCATAGGGCCTAATCACATCAGCCACACTATCAGAGGCTCGTTCACCTGCGCATCTACCAATGTGATATATGCCATCATGTGCCAGCAATGCCCCTCTGCCATGTACATTGGCCAAACTGGACAGTCTCTACGTAAAAGAATGAATGGACACAAATCAGACGTCAAGAATTATAACATTCAAAAACCAGTTGGAGAACACTTCAATCTCTCTGGTCACTCGATCACAGACCTAAGAGTGGCTATACTTCAACAAAAAAGCTTCCAAAACAGACTCCAACGAGAGACTGCTGAATTGGAACTAATTTGCAAACTGGATACAATTAACTTAGGCTTGAATAGAGACTGGGAATGGATGAGTCATTACACAAAGTAAAACTATTTCCCCATGGTATTTCTCCCTCCCACCCCACCCCCCACTGTTCCTCTGATATTCTTGTTAACTGCTGGAATTAGCCTACCTTGCTTGTCACCATGAAAGGTTTTCCTCCTTTCCCCCCCCTGCAGCTGGTGATGGCTTATCTTAAGTGATCACTCTCCTTACAGTGTGTATGATAAACCCATTGTTTCATGTTCTCTGTGTGTGTGTATATAAATCTCTCCTCTGTTTTTTCCACCAAATGCATCCGATGAAGTGAGCTGTAGCTCACGAAAGCTTATGCTCTAATAAATTTGTTAGTCTCTAAGGTGCCACAAGTACTCCTTTTCTTTTTGCGAATACAGGCTAACACGGCTGCCACTCTGAAACCTTCCTAATTTTAGTTACAGCTGGAGATGTACCAAGTGACTGCGATAACCCGCAAAATGTTTTGGTACGTATGTGACACTTGTTTGTGTGATACTATCTGAACATAATAATTTGAGATACCATTGACTTCCAAAGTATTTCATATGTATAGGAGCTTTATTTAAAAATTTACATATGAAAGTACTAGGTAAATTATGTTGGATTAAAGCTGTTTCTAAAAAGTGAAAGAAAAACTGTTTTTTTTTAAAAAAAACTGACAAAAATACAACAGTTTTCTCACTATAATTTATGAAAAAAATTAATTGTATAAATTAAGAAATGTAATATATTATGGGCCCATTCAAGACTCCAGCAGAAAAAATCCACAGGGAAGGGGAAGTCTACAAGGATTTTTTTGAAAAGTACTTGATTGACAGCCCTCAAATTTGAAATTCTGTATCAAAATACTGCACAAATACGGTATGAACAGTGGCCCGGACAATTTGTCAAAACCCTGCTGTGGAGGAAACCACATCTGCAAATAAAAGGGTAGTTAATTCTACAGACACATACAATGCTTGGCCTCCTTGCTAAGCATACCAACTAATATGCAAGTTGTTTGTAGGGGGAGGGTGTTACCTAGGAATTGGACTATGTCCATCCATCTCTTTTCATAAAGGATGTTGAATGGCCATTGGACAGCAGAAACTGTTGGTCACTACTGATCTGGACTGTTTTTTAAAGAAGATTCTTGACTTTAACATTTTAACTTTCCTACTTTGTGGCTCTATTACCTGCATATGGTGAAGAACCAACCAGAAGCTGCTGATCTGTAAATCAGGTTCTAAGCAGCTTAGTCCATGACAGACCCTTGGCAGTCTTTTGAAACAGAAAAATAGGTGAAGAGCTGGTAAACAGCACACTAGTCATTAATTTTTCAAACCCACATATTAATGTAATTGGGGTCAAATTAGTGGTTGCTCTGCCAATCATTCATGGGTTCACTAAACACTGAGAGTAGTAAGGAAAATCGAGACAGCCTATAGGAAAGTTTAGTTTGGCATGGGAGTGCAGAACCAAGCAAGGGAGAACTCCAGTGGGAAAGCCTGCTCCATCAGTTTATATGACAGCTAGAGTGAGCAAAGGAATTAGGTTACAGCAAGCCAGGAAATCAGCTGGGGCAATGGTTAGCCCCAGTAGGAGAGCTTTTAGGCAGAAAAGACTGAGAGTCTGTTGACCCTCTGTTTTTAAAGTTCTTCTTTTATGAGCTCATAGACAGCTATCCTCATAGGTCTACTAATAGCAAAGTACAGAAGTGTTTGTTTCTTAGGTTGGGACTCTAGTTTATTTCTCATGTGCTCAAAATTTCTTAAGAGTTGTTATATGCATATATGGTGAGAATAGATTGTCTATAAAGAAATTTCTGATAAAACCAAAAATATAGCTGCTTTTCTGTTCACGCTAGTGACACAAGGACTAGGAGCTACATTTTATATTTTACTGTCTGCGCTTTCCATACCTTTCCTGTAGGTTAGCATAATGAAACCTAAACAGGAAAAGGAATTAATGGTTAGGCAGTGAGTAAACTGCAGAAGTCACATAGGTCAGTTCAGTAATGACCATCAATGTTATTCTCTAACTCCTATTCACAGCTACAGCATAAAGAAAATGAGTACTTGTGGCACCTTAGAGACTAACAAATTTATTTCTTCCTTCCACACATAATAGAGATGCGCCAGAGGTGAAATACCTGTGAGTGTTGCCAGAATACATGTGGACAATTGCATAACCTCACCCTCCTGTTGTCTCTCAAAGGCTGAGTCAAGTGTTTAGTTCTTACACCCAACCACCCACCCCCACAAACACACACACAATGAAAGACCTTTTAATAGCAGAAGAGGGGAAAACAGAATCCCAATCCACTTATATATACTCGTTATCACTAGTTTTAACAACAATGAAATTAGTATTGGAACTAAATTAGAACACAACTATGTTGTATATGGGTTCTGCCTTCCTCCCAGCCTCAAGCTAACTTGAAATCATTAACGCCCAAATTTTCATGGTTCTCATAAATTGCTTCCACAAAATCTGTGCATGCATCTAATTCTGTGTGTAAATCTCTGTTTACATATGAAGGTATGGGGTTTTCATGCACAATTGGATACATGCATACGTTGCATGTGAAATTTAAATAGCTCCATTTGAACATTTGAGCTTACGTGCAAAATGTATATGGAATAAGTAAATATCAATTCCTTTCTCTCCTGTGCTATGGCAAAAATGGGTAAACAGATTGTGACAGGGTTGGGCCAGATGGCTACAGGAGAGTGATAGATGACAGATATATTAGCCCCAGGTTAAGTAGGTCCCTTTTCCTTGGGTAAGGTAACAGGGAAGGTTCCAGAACAATCAGGAACCTTCTGGAAACAATTAAGACAGACAGGCTGTTTAGAACACCGGCTGCCAATCAAGAAGCTGCTAGAATCAATTAAGGCAGGCTGCTCAGGGCACCTGGGTTTAAAAAAGGAGCTCACTTCAGTTTGTGGTGCATGTGTGAGGAGCTGGGAGCAAGAGGCGCTAGAAGCTGAGAGTGAGAACACATACTGCTGGAGGACTGAGGAGTACAAGCATTATCAGACACCAGGAGGAAGGTCCTATGGTGAGGATAAAGAAGGTGTTGAAGGAGGCAATGGGGAAGTAGCCCAGGGAGTTGTAGCTGTCGCACAGCTGTTCCAGGAGGCACTCTAGACAGCTGCATTCCACAGGGCCCTGGGCCAGAACCTGGAGTAGAGGGCGGGCCTGGATTCGCCCCAAACCTCCCAACTCCGGGTCAGACACAGGAGAAGTTGACCTGGACTGTGGGTTCACGAAAACAGCCAAACTGAGGGCTGCCGTGAAGCTCCGAGGCAAGCAAATCTGCCAATAAATGCAAGACCCACCAAGGCAAAGGAGGAATTTTGTCACAAGATGTATCTGAAAATGTGTGAATGCTTGCCTACATAATTTTTTCAAGTTACATACTGAAACGTTATATGATATATTCAGAAACAAATAAAATATTGGTATCTGTTTTCAGCCCTGAAACTAGTATGTTTTATACATTATATAAAAATTGCTGAGTCTAGGTGTGATGTTACAGTAGGTATCATTAAAATGTAATTTACATACAAAATGTGGGTTTGCAACATTCTTTTTTCAATCAGAAGAGTATATCCTTTCGATAACTCTTTTCCCATTTGATTTACTAACAATGTTTTCAGGATGAGGAGGGAAAAATACACTAAGCAACAGTTTTTCTTTTCCAAATATAAACTGTTTTACTGTTCAAGCTGAGGTTAGAAACAATGAAAACTTTATTTCAGTAGAAAATGCTGGCACTGAAAAGCCTGAAGCAATGTAGACTTTGTGGTTCTGCTTTTGAACAGAAGGCAAGGTGGATGTGGAAGCTAACTACTGAGGGCTAGACCTTTCCTTCTGCTATCCTGGTGGATGAGATGAAAGGAGAGAACAGCCAGCTTCTATCCCCTTGTGTGAGAGTAGGATCTCTCCCTAGAGTTCCAGGAAACACTGGGAGAATGGTCCAGCAATCAAGTTGGTCCCGCATAATGGTCCAAAGGGGGCACTCTCTGTTAGCAAGGGGGTATGTCTGCTTTTTCTGGTGGCTGGTTCATATGCTGCAGTTGGGGGTATATGCTGCTCCTGTGCAGTGAAGTGGGCTCCAAAGGATATCCCCATTCATGCCCCTTGTAATTAGTCCTTGGATCTCAGACTTCCTTGAGCAGAGGACACCTTTGCCAGCATCCATGCTCTTCTTTGAAAAGCCAGCAGGAAATGTAACCAGAGACCATATAAACAGCTAAGTGACTTTATATGATTAAAATATGACCATGTAGATCATTGTTGCTATCACCGTTATATAATTGTAATAAATCTTGTACAAAGTATGTCATGTAAGGTGCCAATGAAAAAGTTATGATTGATTATCCAATCTGTATGCATGTGTCATTTTTGTATCTGAAGTTAAGAATATTGACTATGTACCTGTATTTCAAATGTGTTTGCACTTGTGGTAACACCCACAGGGTAATTTGCATCCAGTCTGGCCAGCACATTGTGAATGGAGTATTCAAGTTGATTGCTCATTAATGAACACAATGGACCATGTAAGAAGCCTATCCACACCTGATGGACTTCGACCTGAACGTTCTAACTAGAGTATGGGTAATGGCCTCTTCTATGACTCATCAAAGCATGCAATGGGATGTGACTTGCTCATGTGACTCCAAACTCCATCTTGTGCCTGTAATTTTCCAAAAACTGAGTGTCAAGGTTCCTTCCCCACTCTGAACTCTAGGGTACAGATGTGGGGACCTGCATGAAAGATCCCCTAAGCTTATTCTTACCAGCTTAGGTTAAAAACTTCCTCAAGGTACAAACTTTGCCTTGTCCTTGAACCCGATGCTGCCACCACCAAGCGTGTTAAACAAAGAACAGGGAAAGAGCCCCCTTCGAGATGTCTTCCTCCCAAAATATCTCCCCAAGCCCTACACCCCCTTTCTTGGGGAAGGCTTGATACAAATCCTCCCCAATTTGCATAGGTGAACACAGACCCAAACCCTTGGATCTTAAGAACAATGAAAAAGCAATCAGGATCTTAAAAGAAAAATTTTAATTAAAGAAAAAGTAAAAGAATCACCTTTGTAAAATCAGGATGTTAACTACCTTACAGGGCAATCAGATTCAAAGCATAGAGAATCCCTCTAGGCAAAACCTTAAGTTACAAGAAGACACAAACAGGAATATACATTCCATTCAGCACAGCTATTTTACCAGCCATTAAACAAAAGAAAATCTAATGCATTTCTAGCTAGATTGCTTACTAACTTTTTACAGGAGTTCTGAAGAGCATTCCTGATCTGTTCCTGGCAAAAGCATCACACAGACAGACCCTTTGTTTCCCCCGCCTCCAGCTTTGAAAGTATCTTGTCCCCTCATTGGTCATTTTGGTCAGGTGCCAGCAAGGTTATCTTACCTTCTTAACCCTTTACAGGTGAAAGGGTTTTGCTTCTTGCCATGAGGAATTTTATAGTTCTGTATACAGAAAGGTGGTTACCCTTCCCTTTATATTTATGGCATTGAGGCAATGGGTTTTCCTAGCAGAAACTGTAAAAGGCACATTGAAACAACTCCATTTTGCCTCTTTCCTGCTCTGATCTCTGGACTATGGACTTATACTAATGGGCGAATTCTAACCAAAGGACTGAGGACCATCCAATCTTTTGGAAGCCACCAGAGATTTAACAGTTCAGCAGTTTATACTTTCAATGCTTCAAACGTGATAAAGAACTTTGCAATTATTGTATCGATATGATTCCTTTAACCAATTGTAACTCTCACCTCTTTCTCTTCTCTTATAAATAAACCTTTAGATATTATGTACTAAAAGATAGGCAATAGGGTGATTATTGGGTAAGATCTGAGTTATATATTGACCTGGGAATGTGGCTGGTCCATTGGGATCAGAAGAACCCTTTGGTTGATGAAATTGGTTTTAAATAACCACTTATCATTAAGTCTAGTGTCTAGATGTTGAATCCAGGCTTGGAATACCTAAGGAGGTTGCATTTGTGACTTCTTGCTAGCCAGTGTGGTGAGACAGAAGTTTACTTTTGTTGCTGGTGGAGTACATCTTATAGAAGAATAACCACCAACATTTTGGGGTGTGTCTACCCTATTTCTCAGCAGTTTGTCCTAAATTTGGTATTCTCAATTGTGACCCACTGAGGTACAGTGACAAGTTTCTATAGGAAACAGAACATCCACATGCACAGAACAAAGTGTGTTAAAGATTGATACTGATGTTTCAATGTGGAAAGAAGTTGTAGATTGTAAATGATAGGAAGTGTTATTACATTTCCCTGTCTCTATAAGTTTAAACCTCATTGCCAATAACACAGATATCTTCTCATTAGTATTTATTATTTGTATTATAATGTTGCCTAGAGGCCCCAATCATAATCAGGGCCTCATTGTGTAGGTGATGTATAAGCAAAGAATAACAGACAATTCCTGTGCATCTGAGCCTGCTTAATATTTCATGGAGAAGATGTCTCTGATTTGTGAGAGTCACTTGTAAAAAGAGAGAAGCTTCTGAGTCTTGTTCTGCTCTGATGGTAATCTGGGCTGCAAGGGAAAATAACTGGAGACCAGGCAAGGATTGGGTCTGGCTTGGTGGACTTCAATACTCAATACTATGAGTCCGGGAGATAACTGTGGTCTTGTATCCAAAATATTAGAACAGTGCAAGGAAGTTTGTCTAAGAATTTAATAAGTGGATAATGCCACCATATAAAGTTAAATCCTCTAAGAACTCTGGGTGAAATCCTGGGCCCATTGAAGGTGATGGGATTTGGCCATTGATTTCAATATAACCAAGATTTCACCCTCTGCTCTCAGGGCTGTTCCTGCTCTGCCCTGGTTCCCCCTCCTTCTTGGGAGCACAGAGGACTGCCTTTTGTATGAGTGCAGTGATTGCTATTGAAGAAATCAGTATTTGGTACAGAATCCTGTCCAACACAGCACAGATTTTCCCTATGGTCCAGTTGGACATGACTATGAGGTACTTGTAGGCAAATTATCTTTTTAATGGTGAGACATACACATCTGTTGGTTTATTTTACTACAGTAATAGTGTCATTCAGAGCAGAGGGGCCAGAGGAAAAAAAAGTTTTTTTTTTCAGGGGTTTTGAGCACATACAACTCCATTTGAAGTCAGTGGGAGCTGGGTGCTCAACGCTTCTGAAAATCAGGCTGTCTGCCTTAGCCCAAATGTCAGATCTGAAATTCAAGCCTTCAAGAAAGATGCCTGCTTTCTTTGGAACCACTCTAAAAAACAGGTTTCAGAGTAGCAGCCGTGTTAGTCTGTATTCACAAAAAAAAAGGAGTACTTGTGGCACCTTAGAGACTAACAAATTTATTTGAGCATAAGCTTTCGTGAGCTACAGCTCACTTCATCAGATGCATTCAGTGGAAAATACAGCGGGGAGATTTATACACACACACACACACACACACAGAGAACATGAAACAATGGGTTTCATCATACACACTGTAAGGGGAGTGATCACTTAAGATGAGCCATCACCAGCAGGAGGGGGGGAAGGAGAAAAAAACAGTTTCAGCTTCCAGAGAGAGTGAGGGAGGCAGGATGGGGGAGGGAAAGACAATGAGAGAGACCCTTCTCCAACTCAGGGATATGGTATTCTCACATAAAATTAAACAAGTTGTGCCTCTTCAGAATCATCATAACGTCACAGAGAAGAGTGTCAAGTGAGACAGCCACAGCGTTGTACCTGATCCTCAGCTTCCATAATCAGAATCTATGGATTTCTTAATTCCTTCCCAGTTTTTATCACCAGTGACTTTGTCGTATGTCACAGGCCTTTCCATTGCTTCAGACACATGACCAGGCCAAGTGCACTGGTGGTATGTTCACTGCATAAGAGGCTGTGTTCTCTGTCTTACACACACAAACACTCACACAGAGCAGCTTTAGCAAATGAATTTCAGTGCCCATCTTTACACAGATAAACTTCATGCAAGTTCAGAATTTATATAAACTCAGACTTGCTCTAGTCAAATATAAGCATTGCCATTGCTGCTATGCTATACCCAATAATCGCTGTGTTTACTGATTAATGCCTAGTCTTACAGGCTTTTAGAAGAAATAGCCATGTGGAGAGCATGTCCTTCACCCTTTGCTGCACCGGGAAATTCCTACCATTCACAACTCTGCTACCATGGGGCTCTGGCTGCTCCCATCCTTCCCAAGAGAGAGAATGTCCTGAATTGCTTCAGCTGACATGCCAAGGGGTCACCACATTCTACCAGCCGCACTCTTCTCTCATCCCTCAGACCTGCTCTGTGAATGGTTTTGCGAAGGAATCAGCATCACACTGCACAAAGTAAGATCACAATCTGGCTTGCTCCAGTCCTAGAAAATGTAACCTGATCCATGCTAAACATTTTCCAATTCATTTCCTTTATTGCACAGGAAAATGTGCTACATTATAGTTCTGGTTAAAATATAAAATTATGTGCACCAGTCATAACTTGTTTTGCTTCTTGAAATATCACTAAAAAGAACAGCCAGTAGAGTATGTATGATATCAAGAATATTTATAACGGAGTCAAATCCTGAACTCCTCATTTAATCTTTATTCAGGAAAAACTCCTACTGAGCCCAGTCCTGGGAAATGCCAAGTGCCCTCAACTGCTATAGAAGAATTGGGCCCATTGAGTTCAATGACTATACAGTTTGAATAAGGATTGTGTAGAAAGTGAGGACAGACAATTCAGTGTTTGTGAAAAGACTGGTATTCAGGAAAACAAATCAGAGGAAATGGGTTTCCCCTATGTTTTAACAGGTAGAGAAACATGTGAAGGGGACAAGTGGGATTGAAGACACCATGGCAGGGTATTGATCAGCAAGTAGGCTGAAGGAATGTAATGTCTGGCTGTGAAATCACATTTGTTACCATTGATTTTTACCTTCATAGTATGTGGTTTTAATGGGACCATTAGCGGAGCAGCGGGGACAGCAGAGCAGCTCACAGCAGGAGTTTGCCTGGGACTGGTAAGTATCCGAGTGTGTGTGTTTGCTTGCTGAGGAAGTATCCGAGCGTGTGTTTGCTGGGAGGGAGCCTGAGTGAGTGTCTGATTGGCTGCTAGCCTGCAGGGGGCGGGCATTAGGGTGTCTGTGTGTTTGCGTCAGGGAAGCCTGGCTGTTTAAAAATAGCCAGAGCCTCGCGAACCAGCTGAGCGGCAGCGGAGCAGCGGGGACAGCAGAGCAGCTCACAGCAGGAGTTTGCCTGGGAGTTCGCCTGGAGTGAGCCCAGTGAGGCTTACATCTTGCCAACGTCTCTGAGGAAGCTCCATAGTAGGTAGGTGATATGGAAGGGGGGGATTCAGCTGTTGTGACCTGCACTGGATGTGCCATGTTTGTCTTTCTTCCACAGGACAGAAGCGACTTTGTCTGTACAAAGTGCAAGCTGGTCTCCATATTGGAAGAGAAGATTGAAGGTCTGGAGCAACAGGTAACGACCCTGCGTTGTATACGAGAGACTGAGGATTTTCTGGACCAAACTCAGGATAGCCTTCTAGGGGCACAAAGCTCTAAAGATATAGAGCAGGTTGCACAGAGGAGCCAAGAGGCCAGTGAAGAAGCTTGGCAACATGTGACCTCCAGAAGAGGTAAGCGGAATGTCCGGGTTCCAGTAACACAGACACAGGTAACTAACCGCTTTCATGTTCTCTCCACAGGTACCAATGCGGAGAGTGGACCAGATGATATGTCTGGGGGGAGAAAGCGGAAGGAGACTCCGCTGGTTGGGAGGCATGAGATGCGATGTCCTGAGGTTGGGGGTTCCACGACCACCACTCCCAAGAGGAGAAGGCGGGTGGTGGTGGTCGGGGACTCTCTCCTCCGGGGGACTGAGTCATCTATCTGCCGCCCTGACCGGGAAAACCGAGAAGTCTGCTGCTTGCCAGGGGCTAAGATTCGTGATGTGACGGAGAGACTGCCGAGACTCATCAAGCCCTCGGATCGCTACCCCTTCCTGCTTCTCCACGTGGGCACCAATGATACTGCCAAGAATGACCTTGAGCGGATCACTGCGGACTACGTGGCTCTGGGAAGAAGGATAAAGGAGTTGGAGGCGCAAGTGGTGTTCTCGTCCATCCTCCCCGTGGAAGGAAAAGGCCTGGGTAGGGACCGTCGAATCGTGGAGGTCAACGAATGGCTACGCAGGTGGTGTCGGAGAGAAGGCTTTGGATTCTTTGACCATGGGATGGTGTTCCATGAAGGAGGAGTGCTGGGCAGAGACGGGCTCCATCTTACGAAGAGAGGGAAGAACATCTTTGCCAGCAGGCTGGCTAACCTAGTGAGGAGGGCTTTAAACTAGGTTCACCGGGGGAAGGAGACCAAAGCCCTGAGGTAAGTGGGGAAAGCGGGATACCGGGAGGAAGCACAGGCAGGAATGTCTGTGAGGGGAGGGCTCCTGCCTCATACTGGGAATGAGGGGCGATCAACAGGTTATCTCAAGTGCTTATATACAAATGCACAAAGCCTTGGAAACAAGCAGGGAGAACTGGAGGTCCTGGTGATGTCAAGGAATTATGACGTGATTGGAATAACAGAGACTTGGTGGGATAACTCACATGACTGGAGTACAGTCATGGATGGTTATAAACTGTTCAGGAAGGACAGGCAGGGCAGAAAAGGTGGGGGAGTAGCACTGTATGTAAGGGAGCAGTATGACTGCTCAGAGCTCCGGTACGAAACTGTGGAAAAACCTGAGTGTCTCTGGATTAAGTTTAGAAGTGTGTGCAACAAGAGTGATGTCATGGTGGGAGTCTGCTATAGACCACCGGACCAGGGGGATGAGGTGGATGAGGCTTTCTTCCGGCAACTCACGGAAGCTACTAGATCGCATGCCCTGATTCTCATGGGTGACTTTAATTTTCCTGATATCTGCTGGGAGAGCAATACAGCGGTGCATAGACAATCCAGGAAGTTTTTGGAAAGCGTAGGGGACAATTTCCTGGTGCAAGTGCTAGGGGAGCCAACTAGGGGGAGCGCTTTTCTTGACCTGCTGCTCACAAACCGGGTAGAATTAGTGGGGGAAGCAAAAGTGGATGGGAATCTGGGAGGCAGTGACCATGAGTTGGTTGAGTTCAGGATCCTGACGCAGGGAAGAAAGGTAAGCAGCAGGATACGGACCCTGGACTTCAGGAAAGCAGACTTTGACTCCCTCAGGGAACAGATGGCCAGGATCCCCTGGGGGACTAACATGAAAGGGAAGGGAGTCCAGGAGAGCTGGCTGTATTTCAAGGAATCCCTGTTGAGGTTACAGGGACAAACCATCCCGATGAGTCGAAAGAATAGTAAATATGGCAGGCGACCAGCTTGGCTTAATGGTGAAATCCTAGCGGATCTTAAACATAAAAAGAAGCTTACAAGAAGTGGAAGGTTGGACATATGACCAGGGAAGAGTATAAAAATATTGCTCGGGCATGTAGGAAAGATATCAGGAGGGCCAAATCGCACCTGGAGCTGCAGCTAGCAAGAGATGTCAAGAGTAACAAGAAGGGTTTCTTCAGGTATGTTGGCAACAAGAAGAAAGCCAAGGAAAGTGTGGGCCCCTTACTGAATGAGGGAGGCAAGCTAGTGACAGAGGATGTGGAAAAAGCTAATGTGCTCAATGCTTTTTTTGCCTCTGTTTTCACTAACAAGGTCAGCTCCCAGACTGCTGTGCTGGGCAACACAAAATGGGGAAGAGATGGCCAGCCCTCTGTAGAGATAGAGGTGGTTAGGGACTATTTAGAAAAGCTGGACGTGCACAAGTCCATGGGGCCGGACGAATTGCATCCGAGAGTGCTGAAGGAATTGGCGGCTGTGATTGCAGAGCCCTTGGCCATTATCTTTGAAAACTCGTGGCGAACGGGGGAAGTCCCGGATGACTGGAAAAAGGCTAATGTAGTGCCCATCTTTAAAAAAGGGAAGAAGGAGGATCCTGGGAACTACAGGCCAGTCAGCCTCACCTCAGTCCCTGGAAAAATCATGGAGCAGGTCCTCAAAGAATCAATCCTGAAGCACTTAGAGGAGAGGAAAGTGATCAGGAACAGTCAGCATGGATTCACCCAGGGAAGGTCATGCCTGACTAATCTAATCGCCTTTTATGATGAGATTACTGGTTCTGTGGATGAAGGGAAAGCAGTGGATGTATTGTTTCTTGACTTTAGCAAAGCTTTTGACACGGTCTCCCACAGCATTCTTGTCAGCAAGTTAAGGAAGTATGGGCTGGATGAATGCACTATAAGGTGGGTAGAAAGCTGGCTAGATTGTCGGGCTCAACGGGTAGTGATCAATGGCTCCATGTCTAGTTGGCAGCCGGTGTCAAGTGGAGTGCCCCAGGGGTCGGTCCTGGGGCCCGTTTTGTTCAATATCTTCATAAATGATCTGGAGGATGGTGTGGATTGCACTCTCAGCAAATTTGCGGATGATACTAAACTGGGAGGAGTGGTAGATACGCTGGAGGGGAGGGATAGGATACAGAAGGACCTAGACAAATTGGAGGATTGGGCCAAAAGAAATCTAATGAGGTTCAATAAGGATAAATGCAGGGTCCTGCACTTAGGATGGAAGAATCCAATGCACTGCTACAGACTAGGGACCGAATGGCTCGGCAGCAGTTCTGCGGAAAAGGACCTAGGGGTGACAGTGGACGAGAAGCTGGATATGAGTCAGCAGTGTGCCCTTGTTGCCAAGAAGGCCAATGGCATTTTGGGATGTATAAGTAGGGGCATAGCGAGCAGATCGAGGGACGTGATCGTTCCCCTCTATTCGACACTGGTGAGGCCTCATCTGGAGTACTGTGTCCAGTTTTGGGCCCCACACTACAGGAAGGATGTGGATAAATTGGAAAGAGTACAACGAAGGGCAACAAAAATGATTAGGGGTCTAGAGCACATGACTTATGAGGAGAGGCTGAGGGAGCTGGGATTGTTTAGTCTGCAGAAGAGAAGAATGAGGGGGGATTTGATAGCTGCTTTCAACTACCTGAAAGGGGGTTTCAAAGAGGATGGCTCTAGACTGTTCTCAATGGTAGCAGATGACAGAACGAGGAGTAATGGTCTCAAGTTGCAATGGGGGAGGTTTAGATTGGATATTAGGAAAAACTTTTTCACTAAGAGGGTGGTGAAACACTGGAATGCGTTACCTAGGGAGGTGGTAGAATCTCCTTCCTTAGAGGTTTTTAAGGTCAGGCTTGACAAAGCCCTGGCTGGGATGATTTAACTGGGACTTGGTCCTGCTTTGAGCAGGGGGTTGGACTAGATGACCTTCTGGGGTCCCTTCCAACCCTGATATTCTATGATTCTATGATTCTATTACCTGAGCTTCTGGCATAGACTTGGTGGAACATTAAAATGGCAGATCTAGTTTTTTGGACTGAGTTATCTGATAAATTGTCCAGTAAATACATAAGTCAGCCTGCCTAAAATGAACTGCAAAGCAAGAGGCTGTTGTGCTGGTTTATGTTGCTAAAGAACTTTATTCAAATAATAAATAGGGGGAGTCGTGATGGTGCTTTCTAAATGACATTTTCTATTGGTAATAGCCCAAAGTAGAAAAATGAACTCCACTCTTCTCATTCCTTCCTATTGTCCCTCACACCTTTCTTCAAAAGCCATTAATTTTATTCAAACTTGGATCAATTTTTGATTTCACACACACACATCAGCAAACAGCTGTGTCATTAAGTGTATCAAATTTGGCATTTTCAAAACAGTATATATCTGCTTATGTATCTTTGGTGATTCAGAGACTTTCAGTGCATGGACTTTTGAGAGGATGGGAATAGTGGAATTCTTGAAATTTAGCACCTCAAGTACAATAAGCCCTTTCATTTAGATTTAGTAAGAGTCATGCTCTCAATGATTGTCACATCATATGATCATTCTTTCATAAACCATACCATCTGTAGGTTGTTATTCCCAAATCCTTGCCAACATGGCAGCTGTCTTTTATAAATCTAGATAGATGCTAATTTTAGATCATTAAAAAGAAATGGTTCAGTGATTCCCAGGCCATTGTGATCATCTAGCCTGACCTCCTGCATAACACATGCCAGAAAACTTCCCCAAAATAATTCCTCCAGCATATTTTATAGAAACACATCCAATCTTGATTTAAAATTGTCAGTGATGGAGAATCCACCATGACCCTTTATAATTTTTTCCAGTGGTTAATTATACTCATTGTTAAAACATTATGCCTTATTTCCAGTCTCAGTTTATCAGGCTTCAACTTCCAGCTACTGGATCATGTTACAACTTTCCCTTTTAGACTGAAGAGACTATTATTAAATATTTGTTCCCCCTGTAGATACTGATAAACTGTAGTTAAGTCATCCCTTAACCTTCTCTTTGTTAGGTTAAATATATTAAGTGCTATAAGTCTATCACTATATATGATTTCTAGTCATTTCATTCTCATGGCTCTTCTCTGAACCCTCTCTAATTTATCAAAATCTTTCTTGAACTGTGGGCACCAGAACTGAACACAGTATTCCAGCAGTTGTCACACTAGTGCCAAATACAGAGGTAAAATAACCTCTTTACATCTACATGAGATTCTCCTGTTTATGCATCCCAGGATCACATTAGCTCTTTTGGCCACAGAGTTACATTGGGATCTCATGTTCAGCTGATTATCCACCCCAAATCTTTTTCAAAGTCATGTCTTCCCAGCACAGAGTCCTCCATCCTGTAAGCATGGCCTACATTCTTTGTTCCTAGGTGTATACATTTACATTTAACTGTATTAACATACATATTGTTTGCTTGAGCCCAATTTACAATGTGATCCAGATTACTCTGATTCAGTGAACTGTCCTCTTTGTTATTTACCTCTCCCCCAATTTTTGTGTCATCTGCTAACTTTATCAGTGATGATTTTGTTTTCTTCCAGGTCATTGATAAAAGTGTTAAATAGCATAGGGCCAAGAACTGATCCATGCAATACCCCACTAGAAACACACCAGTTTTAATTCATTTAATGTTGAAGATTAGAACTCTGGTGGGTGAGGTAGAGGATAGTTCGCTATCTTGTACTGATCTAGATCATGCACTGCAGCTAGCTACATGACTCAAGAGAGGAGGAAGAACTCTGTGTAAATTGAGGCATCAGAAGCTACTCCTGTTTTTTAATATCAGTGCCATCAGAATGGATACATTAGTGCATCTTTGTCAATGAGAGATTGGTGTGTGTGTGGCTTTGAGAGTGTAGCATGGAGATGACTTCTGAAGCCATTTTAAAAAAAAGAGGAATTAAGAAACGGCTCCATATAGAAGGCCCCAGAAACTAAATGCTGTTAATCCACAGAAGAGATACAGCAATAGCAAGAGATGTGCCTAACCTGTCCTTGGAGGGACCACTTCTAGGCCCATTCAACATCTTAATTAAATTGCCTACAAACATGCTGTACAGGGTGGGGTTTTGTATGTGAAATAGAGACCTGTCTGCTAGTAGCTGAACTAAGATTATTGACTTATCTACACAGCTCCAACAGCCCTCAGATGCTAGTGACTCTTAGTCATTACTGAAAAATGAACCTACTGAATAACTTTTCAGAAGACTTTTTTTTTTTTTTTTTACTGGTTCTGCTTACAGGTCAAAAACACAACCACTGCTGCTCTAGATAGCCCTGACACATCTAGAGCCAACAGATCCCTGTGCATTTCAGGTCTGTGCTGGAATGGATTTCTCACAAATATGGTAAATCTTTTAGAACCTGATCCTGCAAAAACATCACCTTGTGACTTCAATGCACTGACCTGAGTAAGAATTGCATGTGTGAGTTAGACCAGAGGTTCTCAACCTCTTTCTTTCTGAGCTCCCCCACTCCCGCCCCCCATGCTATTAAAAATTCCACGGCCCACCTGTGCCTCAATAACTGGTTTTCTGCATATAAAAGCCAGGCTGGCATTAGGGGGTAGCAAGCAGGGCAATTGCCTGAGACCCATGCCACAGGGGCCCCCATGAAGCTACATTGCTCAGGCTTCAGCTTCAGCCCTACATGGCAGGGCTCAGGGACCTGAGCTTCAGCCCCATGAGGTGGGACTTTGGCTTTCTACCCTGGGCCCCAGCAAGTCTAATGCTGGCCCTGCTTGGAGGCCCCCCTGAAATCTGATCAAGGCCCTCTGGGGGCCCCAGACCCCTGGTTGAGAACTACTGAGTTAGACTGTGCAGGATTGGATGCATATTGTCCTTCTCTACCCTATACTGTCCATAACAATTTTTGTAACTTATGTGGCCTTGCCAGAAGCAATGTTCCCTCTAATTTTTGACAGGCCGTGGTGCGCAAAACATTTCTTCTGTGCAAATTTTTGAAGCGGAGTTCAAATTTGTGCGCCATGAGGCAAATGCACCCAAGCGAGTAAAATGCTTATACATTTAAAAAGTTTTAATTTGCAATTTGCGATAATAGTTTTACACCATGTTATTATATAAATGTCATTTTTAAAAACTTAGAAAAAGGAAATTTAACCATTCTTCATAAAGCAGAAGTTAGTTTTAAGCATTATGCTTTATGATCTTTTTTTATAGACAATCACAAGCATATATCAAGCACATATTAATCATGATCATTATCAGTCCATAGGCTTCTGCCCATTGGTTTCCACTTTCACCTTTCATTCTATACACATGTCCGAAAAGATTTTGATAAACATATAATAAAGACAATTTAATAAGTATGCCATTATGTCAATTTATATGGGGTTTTCAGATAGAAACATCATAAGTAAAAAAAGAAGAACAAGAGTTTGTGTTTTAAATTTAAAATTTTCCTAAAAAATATCAATAAATGATTATCAGCCAAGAATAAGATATGTAATTACAAATGCATTTTAATTTCCTTATTGGTCAAAATGTCAACGACTGCTAAACTAACCTTACTGTTTTCCCTGCGATCTTTTTCATTTGCCCATTCAATATAAAATCTGTCCAGATCTATCAGTTCTCCATCCAGCTGGTAACTCTTAATACATATCAGCATGTCCAAATGATCTACCTGTAAACGATTCCATAGTTTGTTTTTTAAAGTGTTCATTAAGCTAAAGTCATGCTCACAGTCTGCACTTGATGCTAGGAATGTTCCTCCAATATCCATCAACTTTGCAAGATCCTGAAACTGTTTGTTCTGGTGAGCAAATGTCACCATATCCGTGAAACTTAAAGCCAATTGGCTTTTGATTCTTTCGGCTACTGCAAACTTGAAGTCATTGTACTGACTGACTATAACAATCTCTTCAGCAAGAAAGTCTTTGTATTTTGAACATAGGGATCTAACAGATGACGCTTTAAGAAATCCAACTTCCATACATCATTCCACATTCTTCCTGTTGAAAATTCTCCCGAAGCTCTGGCGTCTCAAATCACTCCGTTGTCCTCATCATATGTGAATATTTCACGAAGTTTAACAAGCATTACACTATGTGACTTCGGTGTAACCATCTCTATAGTCTCATCCAGCCATCCAGATTAAAATGAAGTTGCTGTTCTCTTACACTTTAGACCTCTAGATAGTGACATTTTGGGATTGATTTTTTACCAGATTGGTTTATTTAAAATTAATACTTTTATTATATGGCTACTATTTCAATGTACTTAACAGCGTGAACCGACAAAAGGGCAAATGGGAGATCATTCAGATCAGGATACCGGAAGTTTGTGCAGAGCTCCGATCACATCCATGCATCAGTGGCAAAAAAATGCGGGAAAATGGAGATGTGTGGGTCCGGAAGAAGACCTTTATGCTATTTTCAATTTGACCTTGGCAAATTAGTATATTCTTGTATATGTGGCAAGAAAACCAGATAAAAAATATATATAGACAAGGGTGGTGAAAAGTGGGCAACATGATAAGTAAAGGGTAAAAATTTCATAAGTGACGTATATCTAGGAGTCTAAGTTCTTTTGACTTCCAATGAGACTTAAGCTCCTAAATGCCTACGTCACTTTTGATTTAGGATCCTCAATCTCATTTTCAAAAGTGACTTAGGCACTTTGAGGCTTAACTCTCATGAAAAGTCAATAGAACTTTGGCTCTGCAATACCTATGTCACTTTTGATAAAAGTCATAGGCTCCTAAAACACTTAGATGCTTTTGAAAACTTTACTCCTCATCAAATTTTATCCTTTTGGAAGAAGCAGTCTATGGTTTATCCTGTAGCTTCACTGAGGGCCTAATTCTGCCACTCTCTCCATGCATAATCCTGCTGAGTTCAACAGGACTATTTGCAGAGTAATGTTCAGTGTGAGTAAGGATGGCAGCATCGGGCCCTAAGTGCTAAGGGAACACCCTTCAGATGTTAGAGAGCTGATATGTTTTTCAGCCTAGATATATTTCAGAGTAGCAGCCGTGTTAGTCTGTATTCGCAAAAAGAAAAGGAGTACTTGTGGCACCTTAGAGACTAACAAATTTATTAGAGCATAAGCTTTCGTGAGCTACAGCTCACTTCATCGGATGCATTCGAAGCTTATGCTCTAATAAATTTGTTATTCTCTAAGGTGCCACAAGTACTCCTAGCCTAGATATAATTATATCTCCCAAGCATTTATCTCTCTATTTCAGAGTATACAGTGCTCTCTGCTGGAAGGTTTTGTGTGTGTATGTGTGTGTGCTCTAGCAGTACAAAGTGTTAAACCAGTCTTTCTTCCATACATATTCATATCAATAAAATGGGTCTTGGTGGGAGGGAGACAACTAACACTCTGCTTTATTCCTAGTCCTATATCCTGTATTTCAGCCTCTGATCTTTTATCTAAATTGGCTTCTATTGTCATTTGCTGAATCCATAGCTAGCATATGGCAAAAAGTGCCCTCGGTAAGATCAATAAGATCACTCTTCAGTTTTTCCATCCTCATCTCATTAATTTGCTCTTGGTACAAGCTGAAGTTCAGGCTATCCCCACAGCCTATAACATTTTCTTGGTTCCTTTTGACCTACTGTAGGCATCTCATCATTAACACCTCCAGGATCTTCCAGTTTAAAAACTGCACAATTTCTTTCTGGAAGAGTACTTGGAATAAGTGATGGAACATTTTCATTGAATCAAAACTGATTCCAGATGGTGTTGCCAGATGCACAAACTGTTTCATGTCTAAGTAGTACCCCCTTCATTGGCAAACTAGGTGAGGCAAGAACACTGGTCAGATGTGCTGCTACTGGGTATTTATCAAACATGTTTTTCTCTCTAAAGTCCATGCCCTGTGGTATGCTGAACAGTTCCAGATCTACAGGCGGGAGCTAAGAAGGATGAGATATGGGCTCTGTGTGCAGATGGGGTAATGGAAATTGAAATGGTTTAGTGTTCACGTTTTTGGAAAATATGAAAATACATTCCCAGACTAAGGGTAGGTTCTGCACTAGCTTGCTCTTTCTGTTATTTAACAAATAGCATTCAGAAACACTTGAATTTCTTTTCCATAGGTTCTGATAAAGTTTTGCCTCTTCATAATTTCTATTTTTAAAAAATATAGCAATTACATTTTAAATAAGCTCTAGCACCTTGTTACAGGACACTGAATATCTTCAGGGATGATTAATGGGGTAATTGAAGGATTTTACTTTTAGTTTGACTGCACCTCAGCTCAGTAATGAATGAAAGCTGTTGCCCTGGCTGTTTGGTCTATTCAAAAAGAGATGGAGCTCACAGTCCAGTTCCCATTCTACAGTGACTATACCACAGTACCACCAACAAAGCTGCCACTGTGGGGCACCTATGTGTGCAGTCTCAGCAGAGAGAAGAAGTAACTGGACATGGAGGCTGAACTATCCTCTCATCCCTAGAAGTGGCTCTTTCAGGTCAAAGCTAAGGTACATCAATATAATAGTAAGTGATGCTTTTAGAACCCCCGTCTTTGCTTATAGCTGCTCAGTGGATAAAAATAGAGGACATCACTTTCCAGAGCTATCAATCTGATATCTTTCACTACTGCTAAATTAAGTTTAAAATGATGTAAACATGTTAGTAAACTTCTTCCATACCAGTGTTATATGGTATGATTGCAATGCTGAAATTATCTGCAGTTGTGAGTTCCTGTAATCCTGTTGGCAAGATAAATGACAAGAAGAGAAGAGTGATCTAGGCATTTAGGTGAGCTGTAAATCTTCTCTTTCCACTTATATGACATTCTCATCTTAGTCCTTCCGGCAAGTAAGATAGAGCCTTTATGACCTCACTGGTATCAGAATGAATATTGCCCATCCTGAACTTCAGACTAATATACTTTTTTGTGGGAATACCACCTCTTGTGAAGTGGGAAAGGAGAGAGATTTTTTTAGAGGAGGCCAGTTTACGTATAGTTTTGTACATATAATTCTACATATTTTTGTAAATGAGTTTGCAAAGCCCTTTCTTTGGGATCCCTTCTGGGTAGAAAGTTGCGTAATAAGTATTTTGGGCTAGATTCTGGTGTGTTCTGGCCCTTTGCCTCTCTCTTTTTGAGGGCAAGCTATCATCTGTAATGCTAAGCCCTGAACTACCAGCCAGTTGGCCGCAGCATAGGACACATGTTGGTTGAGGAGAGGAGGTATGGTTAGAGTATACTCTTTAGGGACCATTGCCATTTGGTGTATGTCAGGACTACCATTCCCAGGGTTATGCTGGGGCCAGTGGAGATCCACTCTCATAATTGTAACTGGCTCCCTGACAGCTCCACTTTCTCCGTGCTGAGCAGAAACACAGTGCTGCAGAGATGCTGCACCATCATCTAAATCATTAACTGAAGCTGCTTCTGTATTATTAATGACCAAAGAAGCTCAGGGTTCTAAGTTAGACCCTTTCACAAAATATTTTACAACTGTTTTCAAAAATATGGTTTTTCTTAAGAAACTTACTCCTTCTGCAAGAAGCATTTTTGCTAAGTCAGAGATCCGTTTATATATTGTGTCACAGAAGGGGGAAAAATGGAAACAATGAGGGATGAAATGGTCAAATTCTAAAGAGAAGAAACACAATGCATGAGAGTCCTGAAAGCAGCTGTCCTTCTATTAAAATTCCTCAGGCACAGTGCAGGTTTCTATATGGCTTTAAACCTCTCCAAGTACCCAGTTAATTATCATTGCAGCTGGGTAGTTAGGGAGACGACTTTGGGAATCGTGCTGTTATTGTGGTTCACTTGGGCCAAGCCAGGGCAAGTCTTAGCTGATCGCTGACCCTTGAGGTTAAATGCTTGACCTCCTCAGCACAGCAGGAAGGCAAAGATACCAAGAGGGGCAATGGGCCAAATTCTGGTTTGAATTGCACCCGTTCACCAGCACTCTCTCACCCGTGGCAGTGAGAGTAGGGCTTGGCTTTCTGAGCTGACTTAAAAGAATGTGAGAGAGAAATCCACTTAACAAGACCATGTCTCCATTTGGATGATCATTTGAGCAGCCCGCTCTCCGTAACAAAAAGCTTTTGGTAACTTAAATATCCCCTTCTGATATTTGTCCATATTTTCTACTGATGAGAAGTGTTATAACGGTACATAAAACATCAACTAATGCAATAGAAATAAAGCCATATCTCAGCTTTCAAAAGTGTTTAGTTGGTAAAGGTACCTGATCAAGAAATTTCTCATCCTGCTGACCAACCTGCTCCACTGAGTGGCAATGATGAGATGACTTCAAACCAGGCTAACTTACAGCCATTTAACTTACAGCGTAGGGCAGAGACTGCTTGGAAGCTAAAATTGCCATGAAAGCATAATGCCAATGTTTTCCCCAGATAGCCTTCCTCTCTATCAGATGCAAATGAAACTGACTGGCCTGTGTTTTGAACAACAAAGAGCATTTTGGGAGAGATTTGCATTCAAATGTGTTCTGCTCTGCTGTGAAGCCACCACATGTCAAGGGGGCAGGAAGGATGAGGCTGAAACTTTGGAAGGTAATTAAGGTTTGTTTTGAATATGCCACATGAACTTTAGTGTTCTGCGACTCCGGCTGTTCAACTGTGCAAAGCATTCCTTAAGATGTATAGATACCCTCCCCAAAACACAAAGACCATCCCGTTTGCTCTTACAAAGTTTCCACTCTATAACTACAGTATAGAATGCACGCTGAAAAGGACTTAAAATCTGGCCATGTAAAAGTTCTTGGCACTCTTGGTGAGGGCACTAGAAGTATAGAGGAAAGGCAGAATTCAGATTGTAAGGGATCAAGGATGGATTTAGTGGTGAATCAAAGGTGGAAAACAGTGAGTTTTATAGGAGTGAAAATCATTCAGGGTGGAAAAGTGAGATTTTTCCGCTCTCCATGGCTTTTAATTAGTCTTTATTTAGGGAATTTTCCATTGTGGTTAGCAGGAGTTTTTAAAAGCTGAATTAGGATTTCTGGATTTGTATCTGTGACTCTGTTTAATGCATTGCGCTTATGATCACACACACCAATTTTATAGATTTTCTTTAACCATTGCTTCAGCATGAAATCAGTTGATGAGGTAGGATGACTTGAAAATGAATGTTTGGAATTCCTCATCCACTTCCACTGGGGATTTAAATGAAATATGGCTGATATACTGAAAAAGGTCCCTTGATGAGAATGCTATATGACACCCAGCCCATAAGTCATCCATACTCTGTGTTGTTTTGTTGAAGTTGAAAGCAAGCACAAAACTGAATTGCCTTCAGGGGATATTTGTGCCAGGTCAATATGGAGGTGATTGGTGGGTCAGCATAAAGCTGAGGCTCATTGTACTGAAGCTGGCTCGAAGCCATGAATTATAGATTTTATTTTCCACTCTTGAGGGTCTGTCAACTCTTAAATATTCTAAAGGTGAAAAAGAAAATTGAAAAGAGTTTGTTGCGCTAACATTAGAGAACGGCACTTTCTAATGATATGCTGATCAGAATAATTTCTCCACTGCACATACAGTATAGACAAATGAAAAGTAAAGTTTCTGTATAAGGCTACAGTAAGGGATCTTTCTATGTCTTTGGTATCCTTTATGGAAATTGCTTTACAACGCTTAGTGAAGGAATGCCTGACTCCTTTCAACTGTCTTCCTTATATACTGGGTGGTGCAGTGATGCTTTTCCTGGTCAGCATTCTCACCCAGAATACTTCTTAGTTGTTAACTGCTACATAAGACATCAAATTTAGCTACCTATTCATTAACTGGTTTAATCAGAATCATTGCAAACCTCTATCTCTTTGAGATGTAATTTCATCTGACTTATTTTTGTAGCAGGAGGTCACAGAATAGGGTGACCAGATAGAAAGTGTGAAAAATTGGGACAGGGATGGGGGGTAATAGGCACCTATATAAGAAAAAGCCTCAAATTTGGGATATAAAATTGGGACATCTGGTCACCCTATCACAGAACCTCAGATGACTTATTAAATAACTTTGCTTGCTGACAACAGCTTCACCCAAAAGTCTGGCCCTGCTGTCTGGCTATAAATAGTGCATCAGTGAACAGAGCAAACATTGTACTGTGAAATCCCTTGGTCCCTTTGCTCTATTGACACAATGATTAATTCTCTGTTTATAGAACATATTGTAATATCCATAGTGCACAAATATTTTTAATATTTTCCATGTGTTCAGAAGCACAAAGTTTTGCTTTGGCTATGCCTTGCTTCTTAGCGTGGCTTTGCTAAGATTTTTAAAACATCTTTCTGTTTGTACATGTCTTTACATACTCTTCAGGGATGTTGATTCCTAAGATTGCATGTCCCCAGTAAATATTTTGAAAAATATTCTATAACTGTAAGAGTATGCATTCAATCTAATATCAAAACATATGAAATGATCTAATTGTATTGCTACTTTCCATATTTTCCCTGAAATTAACATGAACAAGAACAAGACTGAGACCACCAAACTCATTCCACACAGGCCATGAACTGCTAACCACTGTCAGAGTGCTTTTTCAAAACGCTTACAACATGAGCAGCCAGAGTGCAAGTTTCCTCAAAATGATCACTTCCCCATGTCAGGACAATTTTCTAAGGAGCACATAGACACAAGGATATGCTCTTCATCTCTTTTCCTTTTTCTTCTTTCTTTCTCTGTTTGTCAGTCTGAAATTATGTGCACAAATGCCCTTTTTGGAGCTTGCATCAGTCTAAAACTTTGGAGCCAATAAACAATTCAAAAATACCATTTTAAGTACACAATCTAAAATAACATTGTGCCATCAACATGAAATTAGTTACTATTGCTAAGGAAAATATTGTATACATTGGATTAACTTAAAGATGATTTTTAGCTATTATTGTTTGACCTCACTTTGACCCACTTTCTCAATTTTAATCATGTATAATGCCCAAAGATCAACAGTTTGTGAATTTCAGGTTGTTTCTCAGTTGGCATTCATAATACAGGAGAACATATGAAGCAATCCAGCACCGTTTTTTATTTGTTTGTTTTCCTGATTTTTAAATTAAAAACAAAGACATATACAAATTCCTTTTTTTATCAGATATCTTCATTTAAACACTAAACTAGGAGAAAAATATATTTGTTGCCAATTATTCATGAAAAGCAGAAGACTAGAAATATTTCATATTTTTCTCATTGAGTGAGCAAGGTGCATAAATATAGTCTTACTGCCATCATTAAAATTCCCTTTTTAAAATAGTGCTATTAAAATTGTATATGACCTATCACTGTTTTATAGGGGCACATGCATTTAATATCAAGAAAGTTCACAGTAGTGAGGTTGATTCAGATGAAGAGCACAAGAGACCATCAAATGATACAAAAAGAAAAGGAGTACTTGTGGCACCTTAGAGATTAACAAATTTATTTGAGCATAAGCTTTCGTGAGCTACAGCTCACTTCATCGGATGCATTCAGTGGGAAATACAGTGGGGAGATTTATATACATACATTTATATATGGTAATCCCCATTGTTTCATGTTCTCTATTTATATAAATCTCCCCACTGTATTTTCCGCTGAATGCATCTGATGAAGTGAGCTGTAGCTCATGAAAGCTTATGCTCAAATAAATTTGTTAGTCTCTAAGGTGCCACAAGTACTCCTTTTCTTTTTGCGAATACAGACTAACACGGCTGCTACTCTGAAACCCATGAAATGATAGTTCCCTCCCAAAAGAGCATTTCAAAACAGATCACCTTTGATTTTTAAGAACCTGAAGAGATTTGGAAATTCAGCTGTGAATAGCACCTGCATTTTGGATGCTATCCAAACTACAGAACCATATTTTGTTATGAAAAACTGGCCTGACCATCTCAGTAGGGCAGACTTTCCAGTGACAAAACCCCTTTCTTTAGGTATATTGGTACTTTCATTTTAAAGTCCCACCTGGAGTCAAGAAGTGCTTGCAGAATCTTGCAAAAACAGGGGAGGAAAATAAACCACATTGTTTTTCAAATATCAGAAAAGGTTCTACTGGGATTCAGTTTGAATTTTGGGTGAAGGTTCAGTTTGTTTGTTATTTTAGTTGAATTGGTCCTTCCAGCTGTTCAACATTGGTAACTATTTATCATTTCAGTTTGTGGAAAAAGGGTGGTGAATTGTGGTGTGGAGCTGAGATGAAAGGCACCACCAGGAAGCAGTTGCCTTTGATTAGTGGGTTTGCCTGTAGCCCTGTGACTTGATTAGATAGACCTCAAAGCTCAAGAATATACAAACCTAGCCTTCCAAGGCCAAGGGTCTCAGTAAAGTTGCCAGTTGTGTCAGCCTGAATGGCTGTCCCCATTCTTTGAAAAGGAAATATTTTTTATGTCTGCTTCTGTTTGTTTTTTTGTGTAATTAACTATCCTTATTTTGAAAGTCTCCTTCAGAAGTCATAGGACTCTGTTAATCACAGTGTACCTAACTCTATGCCAGCATACAATTTCAAGTTCAAATTATGCAATGACCTTTAGACCTGAAGAAAAAATTCAGCCAAGTCATGATTGCACTCCACATCGAGTTTTATTGTTGCTGTTAATAACAGCAATAGTAGTAATAACAATTATTATTATTTATTTTATTTGTATTGTCTTGTATTACCATAGCACTTAGGACTCCTACTCATTGACTGTTCTAGGCCCTGTATGATCACAGAACAAAAAGCATAAGACAAGAAACAACAGATGGATACACACAGTTAGACAGGGGAGTACAAGGAAACAGTAAGACAACATCAGTCAGCATGACTGGCAGTGTTTGCTACACACCAGCAGCCGAACCATTGTCAAGTTTATTGTGGGAGCATTTTAAAGAGAGATTTGAAGGTGGATAATGAGGAAGTTTTGAAGATGTTTACAGGTAGCTCCTCCCAAACGTGAGAGTCAGCATGGGAGAAAGCATGAAGGTGTTTGTTTGAAAATTTATCAGGTAGGTGATGGAGGCTGGCCTCATGGGCTGATCAGAGACAGGAGTCAATACTTCAATAGTAAATGACAGAGATGATAGGTACGGGAGAATAGGCCATGAATGGCCTTGAATGTAGGATGACCAGATAGAAAGTATGAAAAATCAGGAGTGTGTAAAATTGGCACCCATATAAGAAACCCCCCCGAATATCAGGACTGTCCCTATAAAATCAGGACATCTGGTCATCCTACTTGACTGTGAAGACAAGAAACTTATGTTTGATTCAATAGCAAAGGGAGAGCCAGTGGAGGGATTCAAAGAGAGCGATGATGTGGTCAAAGCGATGGGCTAGGACAATAATAATTGCAACAGCATTCTGAATGTATATGATTAAGGTAAGATTGCATTTGTCAAGGTCAGAGAAAAGGATGTTGCAATAATTGAGACATGAGATAATGAGACTCTGCATGAGAGTTTGTCCTGTATGTGAACCAGTAGTGGTTTGTTTAAAAAACAATTGTTTCTGTAAGTTGGCCACTACACTTTTTGTGATTTCTTTTTTTCTACGTGGTTAACCATTATCTGTTGAGGATGCTATTTGTAATACATTTTGAAGATCATATAGATTTGTTGGGATACATCAGATAAGACCATTAGACCCACTTCTAGATCTGATTAACCCCATGTGAAAGTGACCCTATGTTTCCTTTTGAGTTAATATGATATAGTTTATCCTGGTCCTTGAGAGGACAATTGAAACTCTTTTTAACTAGAGAATAACGAATAACAAATTTCCAGTAAGAATTTCTGGACAATAATAAGTCATGCTATAATCTGTAAAATATGTACACACTTTCTCATAAATACCTGCTGATTGTCCCAATATTCATGAGCAATCAACACTAGCCTACCAGGCCCAGGAATTGGATTCACGAATCCATTCACAAATCCAGATTTTTAACTATTTAACTTACTCTAGGACCTTTGCACGAGTGCAGTTTTAAGCCAATGTAATGCTGTTAAATCAATGGGCTTACATTGGTGTAAAAGTGGATTATCACAGTGATGAATCAGGATCCTCCTACCTATGGTAGCTTTTTACTAATTTTACTTTAGCCCACTATTTTGTCTGTGACTAACAATTCTTTGCATGCCTTTACTGACAGCATACTATGTGCACTCGGAGGATGTGTAGCCTCCCTGAAGTACAGATAAGCTGCACAATTCTCCATGGCAACATAAGGCCTCGCAGGTACTGCTGTTCTGTCCAGAGTGCACTGAAGGAGGTAAGATATTGACTAGTAAGGAAACCATTAGTATTTAAGTATTAACACCTCTATCTTTTTTTTAAAAAAAAAAAAAAGATACAGCTATTACCCTCAGCTGTGTTGGGCTGACATTACTAACTTTAATTGACTGCATATACCATTTAGCATTTTGTTCTTCTGTCCAATTTTCCTTGGGGAAGTTATCTGGCTGAACAAAAGAGAAAGAAAATGGAAATTGGTTGTTGCCAATACAGCTCTAAAACACTCCTTATACTTCACCCTGAGAAAAGGCTTCTTTCATTAATCACTGGAGGAAAAAGATAGTGGAATCGTTACAGGGTCCAAAATCTTTCCAAGTTCATTCAAGGAAGCTTTGACCTAAATAGGGCTTGGATCTTACTAATTCAACTTAAAAAACAAAACAAGCTTTTCAAAAGCGTGCACTATCCTTGCATCTGTTTTAGCATTTCAAAGCCAAATTCTCTATAGAGTTCTTAGGAAAGAGATTCCACAGCTTAAGCTTTATCAGAAGATGCTCAAGCATCAGAGTAAAAAGAAAAGGAGGACTTGTGGCACCTTAGAGACTAACAAATACATTTGAGCATAAGCGTTCGTGAGCTACAGCTCACTTCATCAGATGCATTCAGTGGAAAATACAGTGGGGAGATTTATATACACAGAGAACATGAAACAATGGGTGTTACCATACACACTGTAATGAGAGTGGTCAGGTAAGGTAAGCTATTACCAGCTGGAGAGCAGGGGGAAAAATCTTCTGTAGTGATAATCAAGGTGGGTCATTTCCAGCAGTTGACAAGAATCTGAGGAACAGGGGGAAGAGGGGGAGAAGAGAATAAACATGGGGAAATAGTTTTACTTTGTGTAATGACCCATTCATTCCCAGTCTTTAATCAAGCCGAAGTTAATTGTATCCAGTTTGCAAATTAATTCCAATTCAGCAGTCTCTGATTGGAGTCTGTTTTTGAAGTTTTTTTGTTGAAGAATTGCCACTCTTAGGTCTGTAATCAAGTGACCAAAGAGACTGAAGTGTTCTCCGACTGGTTTTTGAATGTTATAATTCTTGACATCTGATTTGTGTCCATTTATTCTTTTACGTAGAGACTGTCCAGTTTGCCCAATGAACATAGCAGAGGGGCATTGCTGGCACATGATGGCATATTTCACATTGGTAGATGCGCAGGTGAACGAGCCTCTGATAGTGTGGCTGATGTGATTAGGCCCTATGATGGTATCCCCTGAATAGATATGTGGACAGAGTTGGCAACGGGCTTTGTTGCAAGGATAGGTTCCTGGGTTAGTGGTTCTGTTGTGTGCTGTGTGGTTGCTGGTAAGTATTTGCTTCAGGTTGGGGGGCTGTCTGTAAGCAAGGACTGGCCTGTCTCCCAAGATCTGTGAGAGTGATGGGTCGTCCTTCAGGATAGCTTGTAGATCCTTGATGATAAGTTGGAGAGGTTTAGGTGGGGGCTGAAGGTGATGGCTAGTGGCGTTCTGTTATTTTCTTTGTTGGGCCTGTCCTGTAGTAGGTAACTTCTGGGTACTCTTCTGGCTCTGTCAATCTGTTTCTTCACTTCAGCAGGTGGGAATTGTAGTTGTAAGAACGCTTGATAGAGATCCTGTAGGTGTTTTGTCTCTATCTGAGGGGTTAGAGCAAATGCGGTTGTATCTAAGAGCTTGGCTGTATACAATGGATTGTGTGGAGTGGTCTAGATGAAAGCTGGAGGCATGTAGGTAGGCATGGCGGTCGGTAGGTTTCCGGTATAGGGTGATGTTTATGTGACCATCGCTTATTAGCACCGTAGTGTCCAGGAAGTGGATCTCTTGTGTGGACTGGTCCAGGCTGAGGTTGATGGTGGGATGGAAATTGTTGAAATCATGGTGGAATTCCTCAAGGGCTTCTTTTCCATGGGTCCAGATGATGAAGATGTCATCAATGTAGCGCAAGTAGAGTAGGGCATTAGGGGATGAGAGCTGAGGAATAATTGTTCTAAGTCAGCCATAAAAATATTGGCATACTGTGGGGCCATGCAGGTACCCATAGCAGTGCCACTGATTTGAAGGTATACATTGTCCCCAAATGTGAAATAGTTATGGGTGAGGACAAAGTCACAAAGTTCAGCCACCAGGTTTGCTGTGACATTATCAGGGATACTGTTCCTGACGGCTTGTAGTCCATCTTTGTGTGGAATGTTGGTGCAGAGGGCTTCTACATCCATAGTGGCTAGGATGGTGTTTTCAGGAAGATCACCGATGGATTCTAGTTTCCTCAGAAAGTCAGTGGTGTCTCGAAGATAGCTGGGAGTGCTGGTAACGTAGAGCCTGAGGAGGGAGTCTACATAGCGAGACAATCCTGCTGTCAGGGTGCCAATGCCTGAGATGATGCGGTGTCCAGGATTTCCACATTTATGGATCTTGGGTAGCAGATAGAATACCCCTGGTTGGGGTTCCAGGGGTGTGTCTGTGCAGATTTGTTCTTGTGCTTTTTCAGGGAGTCAGCTGTGCAACTTCACATTAAAGGGTAATTCTCAAGGCAGATAAGATGAAGTCACTAAACAAAGAAAATGTATGTCTCCAATATAAGAGAAAGTATAAATGCTTTGTGTTTGTTATATGAAATGTTGCAGGAAATTTACTACAGGAGATCTCACCTGATAAAGTTAGATTTAACAGTAAAGTGATATTGTGGTGACAAATTCTTAGGCAATTAGATACCAAGGTAGAACATTGTGGCCTATGACCACATGAAGGGTAGGATGCATGTGAGGATAGGATCTTATGTGGCACAGAAGGACATATGGAAGATGGGTCATGGCTTATCTTTTAACTTAATAATTCCAAGCCCTTTGAGAGTCTTCAAACACACTGATTAACCACAAGATTTCTGATCTGATACATATACATGAATTGATTTGTAATCAGAATATATAAAGAAATTGAGTAATACTGTAGCATCAACAGACCCCAGTCGTCAGGATCGAACCTGGGACCTTTAGAACTTAGTGCATGAGACTCTATGGCATGAGCTAAAAGTCAAATACCTATTACTTAAGGCTCTTGAGCAGACTCTCTCTCTCACTCACTTTCAGTGGTCTCGGTGCCACTAGATGGGACAGAATACCACCCCCAGGAGGTATGTAGGTTACAATACTGCTTATGTCCATTACCTTTTGTGCCTCATAATCTTTCCTGTACTAGCCCTTATTGGTACTGTTAACTACATCATTCCTTTAGGTAGTGACTGTCTAGACCAGAATCTTTTGTTAAAAATTTCTTACATATAAGCTCATGCTAATTTTTCATAATCTATTGAATCTACCAGCAATTCTAAAACACCCAGTACCCTAGTACCTTTGCACAAATATTTATGCCTTGGTGTTCGTTAGCTCTTAGCCACTGTTAAGAGTTGGCCTTAGTCAATGTCATGCTCTAAATTTAAAATTGTGGTTATTCTTGTTGCTATTTGTTACAGAAGTGCACATTGCCTTTGGGAAGATGTGCCATTTCTCAGGTTGATTCTATAAGTACAAACAGTATTCTAGGTGAGGTCTAATTCCTTCAGTCATGCTACCTAGTAAGTGTTCTCTTTGTTTTTCTTCTTTTGAGCACCCAGTGCTAGCTGCTGTCCTTAGAACTACTGAAAACTTATTACTAAATGAAAAATCTTCTTGTTAAAGAACAGTGGCATTTGACTGAATAAAGACATTGGCACTGTTGCCCTAGTACCTAACTTGTAGGCAGATATAAGAAAATCAATATAGATACTTTTTCAATAACTACATATTTTCCAAAATTTCCACCTCCTCTGCCCTATAAATCAATCATGTCACTGAAGAGAGAGAGAGGATGGAAAGGAGGATTCTAGTCTTTTAGTCCAAACCTAGTTTTTGTGTGCGGATTCCATGCAATGCTGCAATGTCTTTTGACTGGTGTCCTTTTGTAATGTGGGTTTTTCATTATCAGCATTCACAGACACTAATAATTCATGGGATAAAACCTAATCAAGCACAGCTCTAAAATGCACCCACCATCTTCCTTTTAGTGACTCTGAATGTATTGCTCCTGTGAGCGACAGTGAAGTGATTTTGGTGCAGTGGCTCATTCATCAGAATCAAATTCTTTGCCATCTCAAATGCTGAGTCCTCCGAGAAACATCAGTAAACTGTGCAAAAAACAGTTGTTGATGTATTTGAAGGTTTGCTATTTTCCACGAAAGTTTAATATTTTCAAAAAATTAAACTTTCTTCTGCCTTCTCCTACAAAATTTGCTATAATAGATTCATTCACCTGTCAAGATTTCATTCCAATTAAATCTCTCATTTCTGGCTGTGTGGTACTTCATTATTTGCTGTACTTACTAATTAAGTGATCTGCAAACTTGGAAGTCTATGCTTTCCACATCACTATACAAATTATATTTGTGTAAATATTTCAAAGCTGGACCTCTAACACAGACTCCTGTCATACTCCACTAATAACATTTTAGCTTGAATACTTTCCATTTATGACTATTCTACATGTAGCCAAATTTTGTTAAACGCAACACTTTTCTTTCTATCCCATGACCTGAATCACAGATGAAGGTCATGAATCATTTAGGCTTACTATATAATATTTTCTGCTCATGTAAATGTATTCTATGAAGAAGAATATGTACTGCCATATTTTTGAAAAGGGTGTGTATTATTTTGCCAAGATATACAATTAATCTGTACAACCTGAAATGTAATTGTTTCCATCTATTGTTGTGTTTAACAAGTCCCTGCTCATAATATCTTTTTCTTGCAGCTATTTCAAGTTGAAGTTCCTTCCATATTACTTAATCAGATATGCCTGTGCATATGGGTATATGTTGTGATGGGGCAAGGCCGGATGGCTATAATAAAGTAATGGGAGACAAAAATATTAGTCACAGCCTACACAAATCCCTGTTACCAGGATAAGAAAATGGCAGCTGCTCCAGGTCAATTAAGACACCTGGGGCCAATTAAGATCTTTCCAGAAGGCAGGGAGGACAGTTAGGTTGATTGGGATACCTGAAGCCAATCAGCAGCTGGCTGAAATTAGTTAAAAGCCTCCCAGTTAGTCAGGTGGGTGCATGTGTCCGGAGCCTAGGAGGAAGTTGCACTGTTGGAGAGACTGAGCCAGACAAACCATATCAGGCACAAGGACGGAGGCCCTGAGGTAAGGGTGAAGTGTATCTCAAGGAAGTGGGGACTGCTGTGGGGAAGTGGCCCAGGGAATTATATGTGTCCTGGTTCTAAAAAGTCAGCTAGCGTAGCTGATACTATTAGGGTCCCTGGGCTGGAGCCCAGAATAGAGGGTTGGCCCAGGCTCCCCACTTTGCCCCCTGATTAATCACTGAGACTGGGAGACCACAGTGACTGTGCAAGGAAGGGTAGCTTCTCCTCACCTCCTTTGCTGTCTTATGATGAAAATGGCTCAATAGGTTTGGAACCTTGCCTTTAGAGAGAGAAGGGCTATGTGGAGGGTCACAGTGAGCCTCTGAGGCTAGCAAAATCTGCCAGGAAACACAGGACCCATGGAGTCGAGGACAAAGCTTTGCACAATGTATAAGAGCATGCTTCCAGATTTAAAGACACCATCTGGAGCAAGTACAGCCAAGTTTGTTTCTAGGAAGATCCCTGTTCATAGTACACTATAATTTCAAATTTTCGGATTGTAAAACTAATCCCCAGTGAGGTCTGATGGCTGCTTGGCTACAATCCTGGAAGCTGTGGGTTTGAGTCTTGCTCAATCTCACATAGAAAGGCTGCCTCTAGTCCATCCACCTGCAAATGGGTATATGATCTGTTGGGTTAGGGGAGTCAAAGATGGTTGGACCTGGTGTTAGCCATGTCACTCATTTCTGTACTGTTGGCTATGGAAATTGACATGAGACATCAGTTGAACATAGGGTGGGCTTTAGACTTTGAAGAATAACCCCCAGTTCCTCTAAAACTAACTTCAGTGGAGATATTTCCATTCATACCAGCTGAGGATCTGGCCCATATGTTTTATTCTTTCCAGCTTCTCCAAGAATGTGTACATTCTTACTGAGCAAAATTGCCTCCAAATGAATGCAGTATTACAGTTGGGGGATTTTCTTGTTTATACCACTTTTTCTTGTATTGTAGTTTAGGAATGTTTTGGTTTTCCTAGCTACAATTTAACAATGCCTTTCTATTTTCATATTACTGATAACTTAAATCTCTAACTCCATTTTCTTATTTTGAACTGGACACGTTAGTTCTTACAGAGGAGTAATGCATAGAGATCAAAAATCATAAATCAAAGGTATGAACTTACACATTTGTGCATCAGTGAATACATTTCTGAGAGTTGTGCATATATATATATATATATATACACACACATATATGCATTACACATTGACTGAAGAGTCCAGCAAGCAGAGCACAAAGAAAATATTATAAAATCACAATATTTTTGACAGAACCTTATGAAGCAAGGGCTGCAGATGAAGTTTACTTAGGCCATTTAATAAATTCAGTCTATATTAGTCACAAAAAAAACTTATGCCCAAAATGGATGAATCAAATAGTTATTTGCCATAAAATATATTACTAGAAATGCCTCAAATACTTTCTCAAGGACACACTGCACAAAGAACAGATTTAATTATTTTTCCTGTAATAAGATTTGTTTACACTTCTAAGGTCCGTTTCCATTAGAATGCTTGGTAAGTTCATTTTAGCCAAAAAATAGAAGCCACTGTTGATAGGAAGAAAGCAGATTATTTTTAGGATGGGCTGGCTTGTTAAGTCAGGCCATATCATTGGCTATCTGAAGGCTGGATGAGAGGTAAAGTGACTCTTTGCTCTTCTAGTAATAAAATAATGTTATTGCTAAACACTGGGAGGTTGTGTTGCTCTATATCACACCTAATATTATTTTGAGTTACTGAGGTGTTTGCATGAAATATGCTTTCTTTAGCAATTTTTTTATCTGCAAAAAATACAGTACCATCCCCTTCCATGTCATTAGTCCTGTGACATAATTCCCACATCTGGGCTAATTGTGTATTTAGAAGATTGTATCATTCTTAATGTGAGTAGTGCTTTACTCCTTTAGAATTGCCTTTGATTCAGTTGGTGAGTGAGCAAGAGAGTTATTTTCCCAAATCGTGGTTCTAGGTTCTGCCTGAGCTGTAGCTCACGAAAGCTTATGCTCAAATAAATTTGTTAGTCTCTAAGATGCCACAAGTACTCCTTTTCTTTTTGTAGAAGTATGACCTTCTGGCATAATTACGACATAATTAAAATCTCAGAAATCAACCACCACCAAAACCTGGCCTCAGAGAATTGAAGAATATACTTAGATTATAATGCAAGCCTGTTCTCAAAGGGTTGCCAGCCTGAGTTCTCCATCAAAGAGGCTTGGGCAAGGTTTGGAATGGATAAGAATCCAAATTTTGGGGTGCTCATCTGAGTGTAATCTCTAAACCCTTTGATTTTCATCCATTATCATTTAATACAACTAATGTTTGTCACCAGCACAACTATTAGTTGCATTGACAACCTAAATAAAGGTGCCAACACCTTCATTCACTTCTCCAATATATTGTTCCTGTTTCTGTTCAGTTGCATGCAGCAATGATGGTAAGCAGAATCCCTGTAACCACAGAAAAGTGGGTTGGGGCTTATCAATTGCTGAGTGACCTCATTGGTTCCAATGATATTAGAGTGATCCCTTCCATGTGGAACTTTAGACAGCTGTCTTTTTAGCCTGTGGCTACTAAGGCTACCTCTCTGCACAGCTGTGATACGATTCATTTAATAACATATTACATACAATGCTCACCATTGTTTTAGCTTTACTCAATAAAGGAGCCACTCAAAGTAACTAGTGACCTCATCAATAGAATCTGTAACTTATGGTAAATGGAAATTCTCCAAAGCTATACTAGAAAAAAATAATTCAACAGATGTAAGAACCAAGATGAGAAGTGAAAACTAATTTGGATGCAAATGTGATGCCCAAAACCTGTGAAGCTATTTGACCCTGCCCTGTGCTGACTTTGCTTTTCATAAATACATGTTTGCTTATTGTGTGTGTGGAATTTAGGAAAAATTAAAAATCCTGGGCCAGTACCTCAACTGCAGCTGGCACAGCTTGTGGGAGCAGGGCAAAAGTGACTTTACACACAGAAGCTAAAACACTAAACAGAACAGAAAACAAACTGTACATTTAAGGAAAGGAACTGCCAGAGAGAAATGCAAGTATATCATATTTAGCATAAACAATGAAATTTCAAAGCCACCTGGGGTTGATACATACAGTTATCATTAGTTTCAATGGGAATCACATCAGTACCTCCTAGGTGGCCTTTAAAATCTCAGCCAAAACACTAAAGTATTGCTACAAAACATATAGAGCCATCATTCAACCCTTTCAGATCGATCATAATAAACACAAATAAGAGAAAACACTTCCATAGGGAGAGATTTGCAATGCAAACAGCATTTATGAGGGGTTTCATGTACCTTGTTCATATCAACCTCATTTTCACTCTAAATGGCAGTGTATGTGGACATAATCATATTTGCAAAAATCTTTATGCCTGTACAGTAAGTACAACATTCATAGCACATTCCGCTGCATGATGGTGAACAACAATGTACAATACAAATGTTTACCTGTGCCCTGTGATATTATTTTCTTTTATTATGTATTATTACTACCACCATAGCGCTTAGAAGCCCTTGTCATGTACCAGGACCTCATTGTGTAGTACAAACACAGAACAAGAAGATTGTCCCTGCCCCAAAGATCTTACAATTTAAGTATAAGAGAAGAAGATAGACGTATACAAAAAGATAGATGTGGGAATACAAGGAAACAATGAAACAATATTGAGTCAGCATGATTGGCAGTGGTATCAGCAAGCCAACAGCCTAACTATTGTCAAGTTTTTTGTGTGTGTGTAACTGTCTAAACTGTATTGTATATGTCCTTCTAAATATTCATTTGTTTAGCAATCTGGAAAATATTAGTATTCAAAGAGACGCACACCTAATTCAATAAAATTGCAGTTTGTTTCCAAGATGCAGAAACCAATATACCCCAGCAAAAAAATCCTGAACGTTTTTCTTTTGTTAGGGGCTGGGGAGGGTTTCATGACTTTATATGGGACTCAGAATGTAAAGACAATAAGATTTTTCTTGGAACTAGTCCAAAATTATTTAAGAATGTGGTACTTTATGTTCTCTACTTGATTCCACCCCCCTTTTCATAGATATAAATCAGACGACAACTGTTCTTCTCTCATATAGGAATTTTTTAAAAAATACCAAACATGAATTCATCATAAAAAGGGTTTTGCTGTATAAACATTTCTCATTTTTCCCTTTTAGAGTTTGCAGTGGTTCATGCTCTGGGATTACTTTATCCTCCCACATGAAATTACTAAGAAATATAAGAAAGGAAGTTTTCCCTTTATTTAATCCATCATCACTGGGTGCTTTTTTTTTTTGTTTTTATTTTTACTCACTGACTCACTGTTATTCTGGATTCCCAAAGCTGTAATGTTATGATCATTCTGTGAACAAATTTACTTTAATGTTAGCCTGACATCATCTCTACTACATTTATATTGTCAGTGACATTATACAGGGCGTGCCAAATGTAGAGTTTTCATTTCTTGGGGTTTTTTTTCCCCTCTCAGACATTATTCATCTCACTTTCTTCCTTGTTTTACCCCCATCACCATTCTTCTGCTTTTAAAGCAACGTAGAAAAACCTTTGCCTTGCAGGTATTGGTACATGCTTTGTCAGGTAGTTCTTGTTAGGATTTATATCTGAGTGTGTGCTTAGCTGTCAGACTTTGAGGCTACAGGAAAACCATTGCCATTCTACCATTAATGTTTTTAAGAGCAATAAAAGAAAAGCAAAATTTGTCCAAATAATATAGATTACGGAGAAACCTCATTGATATAATATCAGATAATTCCACCCTGTTTCCATTCGATTACTGGTGTTTTTACTCATTTATCACACCCTTCAATTTCCTTTCACCTACTCTCCTTCAGGCATGTGACATAGTATTGAAAGTATGGGAATCAGCAAATGGATGTTACCAGAAGTCATAACAATTTATAGTACAGTTTGACAAATAAACTTGTACCTTGACTTATTTTTTCAAATTTAGAAACTATCATATTGGGATGTAATATCCCCATTCATACAACCTACTGAGTGAGGTTGTAACAATGTTTTACTGTATACTTATTGGAGTGACTTATCTGTTAGGTACATGGTGATTCCTTTTCTTGAACTTCTGGACAACTAGCTTACTGACATGAAAGTTAATTAAAAGGAATGAGGAGGATGTAGAACTGAAGCTGGCTGGGAATTTTTTGACAAAATGGTTTTTCATAGAAAAATGCAGATTCATCAAAACCAGAACTGTTTGTGAAACAGTGTCAGGTTCAATGAATCATCCGACTTGAAAAAATTGTTGGTTAGAAAAAAAAAACTTGTGAGATTGTCCAACCCAAAAGTTTTGAGGCAAAAAGATGTTTCATTTAGAAATTGTAGTAAATTTACATTTAAAAATGTTGTTAAAAATGGGAAAGGTCAAAACAAAACAAACAAAAGAAATGTTTCAATTGACCTGAACAAAAAACATTTTCAGATTTTTCATTTAACAATTTTTTGAGATTTTGACTTTTTTTCCTGATTTCAGACAAGAAAAATGTTGACATGTTGAACATTGTCATGGGACAGGAATAGCATTTCCCACCCAGCCCTATGTACAATGGTATTGGAAACATTACATGCCCTGACAATGACTCCATCACAGTCATATAGTTGTGGTTTGGGTTGAATGGCCTGGGAGCTGGAGGTGTGACTGCCATTTTTTATTTGAGACAGCTGTATAAAACAGTTTAGCTCCTTTATAGCAGCCCCCACCTAAGACAAAGGCATATGACTCTCCAGGAATTAGCAGTATGTGGGCAGAGGCCTTTGCTGGTATTGTTTTGGGTAAGGGTGTGGGTGGGTAGGAGATTCATAGTATGTCTACATTTCTGGCTGGAAGTATAATTTGCTGTTTGAGGAGACATACTCATGCTAGCTCTGATTGAGATAGTGCACTAAAAATAGAGTTTAGCCACAGTGGCATCAATGGTGGGAGGGGCTAGACACCTCGAGTATGTACCCCTCCAAGATACTAGATAAATACATGGGGCGGCTAGCCCCTCCCACCACTGGCACTGTTAGTAGCTATGTTTTATTCTTAGCATACTAGCTCTGATTGAACTAATGTGGATATGTCTCAAGGGAGAAACCCACAAAAGACAAAAAGAAAAGGAGTACCCGTGGCACCTTAGAGACTAACAAATTTATTAATTTATTAATTTATTATTTATTTATTATAATATATATTATAATATATAATATATAATTAATATAATTAATATATAATATAATATATTATAATATATTATAATATTTATTTATTAATAAATCTGTTAGTCTCTAAGGTGCCACGGGTACTCCTTTTCTTTTTGCGAATACAGACTAACACGGCTGCTACTCTGAAACCTGTCATTCCACAAAAGACAGAAGCAGAAAGTGAGACAGACTGAATAAGCACTGATTTGTGGCTGGAGTGGTATATAAACCAGGAAGCCATCATATGGAGCTGTTTGAGTAACAAAGCAGTCTACTTGTTTGAAGCTGCTCCAGACCTTACTTTTCTGTTGACCCAAAACTCTGGCTTCTGACCCAGTTCATCCCTGACTTTCCTACTTGCCTCCAGCCTGGAATTTTATGCCTGACCCTGACTTCCTGGTATCTTGATCCAGTTTAGCCCTCACCCAGCTACTTGTGTCCCAGTCATGAGTTGTTAATTGACTGGTGCATACAGGCTGCTTTTGACCCAACCCTGACAGGGCTTCTAGATTTGGCATTGGCTAAAAGAGTTTTGGGGCCAGAGCAAGGAAAACTATTTCCTTTTGTTTGGTTCTCCTTGTGTTCAAGAAAACAGGACCTGATACATTCTTTGTAAATAAAATTACAGCAAAAGTACCCGACCATATGATCAATTTCTCCTCCTGACTGGAACAACCTGCAAGACTGAATTTTTGCCGCTCATGTCCAAAGGAGTAACTCTCTCTCTCTCTCTCTCTCTCTCTCTCTCTCTATATATATATATATGTGTGTGTGTGTGTGTATTATATATACACATATATATAATTACACATGGTTCACATATCTGCCTCTAGAAGCTCAACAAATAGCATCTACTCCCACTCCACATACACATTCCGATGCTGCCCACATAAGGGCACCTCAGAATAGTGTGGTCTGCCTCAGAGTTGCTTCCCTTGGAAGTAACTCACCATTTAGGGTTTGTCTACACTAGAAAGTTTTACCTCTAACTATGCCATTATAGTTAAAGCAGTAACCGCCACCCTTAGTTTAAATGTAGTCATACTGGTATAAAAGTACTCGTGGCTGGCCCTAGACCAAATGGCACCCCAGGCAAGGAGTGACTTCAGTGCCCCCTCCCCATTTGTTAAAAATTTGAATACCTTATTTTTATTGCATTTATAGCCCGTTTCACAACTTGGATGCATAATTTGCATGCATGTTTCAGAGTAGCAGCCGTGTTAGTCTGTATTCGCAAAAAGAAAAGGAGTACTTGTGGCACCTTAGAGACTAACAAATTTATTAGAGCATAAGCTTTCGTGAGCTACAGCTCACTTCATCGGATGCATTTGCATGCATGTCATCTCTGTCATAAGATGATGATTTGCACACTAGGATCTGTAAATCTGTATTCATGCCATATATAAGCAAATAAAAAACTTTGTTTCCTCTAATCTTATAGAAACATTTTAATTTTAAAGAATAATTGAAATATACTAATATCAAGAAATTGAACTATTCACCAAGAGTGAGTGGACAATTATTAAATAGTGTTACAAGTAAGTGACAGTCTTAGAATGTTAACCTTAGTACTTTAGTTCAAAAAATCATTTTTCTCACCTTTGGCCTCGCAAACCGAAGTGCAACATCAGAGAGATCCAAAAAGATTGGCTAATGGAATTTTCAAACAATAAAATAGCAAGTGATGTCAGTCTCTCATTGGCCATCATCAACTGAAGATATGTTTTAATGAGCCTGAGCATTGAAAAATCACGCTCACCACTTGCAACTGTGACCAACAGCATGAGCAGAATCCTCAAAGCTAACCGCACATTAGGAAATGTGTCCTTCAGCTCTGCATCATGAATGAATTGGAGAACGTGGAGTGGCGAGTGCTTCCTATTGTGCAAAATGTGATAGATGTTGTCCAATTTGACACAGAGGTCTTTATCGTTGATGCCTGAATGTTCCCTATGTGTCAGCATCTGGTGAAGGTCTGTACAATGTTCAAGAACGTTTTTCTTTTCACTGGCAGCTTACTGAGGTCATACAAAATGCCCCAGGTCTTTTCATGGTACTTCATTTGTCCAAACCTTTCTTTGATGGATACTCGAGCAGTGTCAACAAGCGAGCAAAAAAAACCTCCCTCTCAAATTTTCCTTCCAAATGGCCCATCACGTCATCTCTGCCCTTGTTACCAAATTGTCTCTTCTCTTACTTTTGAAATAGAAAAAAGAAGTGGAAACCATTCAACTGTCTTAGGTATTTTATTGTATATCCCAAAGAAGGGCTATGCACTTTGCACTCCATTTCCCCTAAGTTTAAAGAGACTATAGGAGACATGATATGTCTCTGAAGGCCCAACTTGGCCCATGGTCTGATATATATCATAGTTCTCATTCTGCATCATTCGAGACTTTGCCAATTTTGTAGTTTGTGAAGAAAAACACACTCAAGTGTTCATAACGTCATTGTGTAATAATAGTTAATATAAACTGGCATACCACTGGGAATTATGAAACTACCAGTAAATATGTCTATCAATGTTGTTTTTTTATTATTTTTAATAGAATAGAACATTTAAAAAATTAAACAGTGTTATGAGCATTCCACATGCTCACGAAAGCTTATGCTCAAATAAATTTGTTAGTCTCTAAGGTGCCACAAGTATTCCTGTTGTTGTCTTTGTAGTCACTCTTGGACATCTGTTAGTGTAGGATATTTACCAAAGCTTATCCTTATGAAATATATAGAATGCAACTTCAAAGAAAGAGTTCATTTATGTGATATATTACTTATTTAGAAGATGGGATGGGAAAGGACCCAAGCCAAAAAAAATGCTTTTCAAACCTGAATATTATAAAGGCCTGAGAGCATGCTACCCACTACTCTTCCTCACAGGAAAAACACAATCCCTTAATTATGACTACAGCTGGTGAGGAAAAATTTGAACGAAAAATGTTTTTTTATTGGAATTTGCCAGTTTGGTGAAATCACAATCTTTTGCTGAGATGGTTCAATTTTGCCAAAGTTCCAACAGAATGTAGGCAACCACATAGACCGGCCACTGGACTTCCTGGAAGTCAGGGAGCACAGGGCTTCCAGGATCCACAGCTCTGGGGCAGCTGGCCAGGTGGACTGCCCTGGAGCCAGGACTCCATCCCCTTTTGTTGAGAATTTCTAAATCTTTGGCTTTTGTTCAAAGTCAGAATTAAACCAAATTTCAAAAGATTGAAATCCTATATTAAATGGAATTATCCCTTTCTGACCACCTCTAATTACAACTTCATGTTTCCTTCACAACCACCTAACACACCACACACACACCCTGTTCAGGTAGGTTAGTGCTGAATATTTGTGGAAATTGCTCAGGTTGTATTTAGTAGTGGAGTTATACTGTAAAGGGGATTGCATATTGTGTGTTTCCTTATTTTTGGAGGCCTGAGGAAGGTCTCAGTGCACAATTTATCACTATTACTGGAAAAGTGCTGTGTGGACAGAGTAAGGAGGAGTCCCATAGTTAGGAGGAATCCCATAGTTTGGTGTTTTTGGTTTTGTTTGCTTTTAAGGGTTTGCATTAGGCTTATGTCATACTTAATGAACCTTAACTCCTTCATAAGGTAGTGTTTGTGTATAGTGTTTGTGAGAGCAAGAGGGGGAAAGGGCCTTAAACATTGTTCTACAAATATGTGTGCTTCCTCGGGTTTAACAAGAGTTCTTACTTTAAGATACCAGCAAATTTTTCAAGGCTTTAGGATAAATACCTTGAGCCAAAGAGAAATTTTTTTTCTGTTTCTTTTTCTGTTATGTTCTATACCACATCATTAGGGTGATCCTTTACTTTCTGTCATTTCCTTGGTACTGCATGCTTTATTAACATGGCATAATCTAATTGCCATGCATTAGATCTGTGTTTTTCCCATACCTAGATCAAGACATGACACTTACTCTCCTTATAGTGTTCCTACATACTACTTACAATTATATCTTTTCTATGCTCTGTTGCTCCTCTCTTCTGATGACTGTTTTACGATGTACAGGCATTCTGAGAAAATAGTTGCATTGCTGTTAGAAGACTGTCTCTTGGCCTTCTGACAGAAGAATGGGAAAGCAAACAGAAATGTTACAATCCCCCTGAGTGAAATTACTAGCGTTAAACTTCTGTGAGTTTCTATATCTTTACAAGTGAATTCAAGGCGGAATAATCTACAAATAAATAATGTTTATTATTGAAAGAAAACAAATTAAACTAAATTTCAAGTCTCTTTGATGACAATAAATATGTGATTAATATAATCTAGAAACAGCTTCGGTGGCATGGGTTGATGAGCACTATCTGGGGATGGAGGAATCTTTATGACTATGCTGAAGATCTCTCAGGAGTTATTTTCTTGTTTAAAATAATGTCTATATTGTTAAATTAGGATATGTCCCTTGCCATAACATTCATTGAGTGGAGTGATGATTCACTGAATATTCCTTACGTGGAATATCTTGTTTGTCTTATGATGACTGCTTATGAATTCATGGGCAACTAACCTACAGCTCAGTCAGCTAGAGTGGTGGGTTCTTGGGAATTGACAAGAGGTGGTATTGATGAATCTGCAGACCCTGACAGGAGTCTTTATGAAAAAGTCCTGTAGAATTTAAAAGAAAATGGTAATCTTGCTGTAATCATTTTTAAAAATCATCCTGTAATATTTAAGAGAAAATGAAATCATTGCATTAAAATTTTATAGGATGGTTCAAAATAAATCTACAGAATGGAGATCATTCTCTATTAAATGCTGTGTCTCAAGTTTTCAAATGCAAGTGCCTATACTTAGACTTCTAAATCAATATTGGTGTTCCTAAATAGATCTGACCTGATTTTCAAAAGTGCTGCTCTGAGTTCCCGCTAAAATCCTGCTCACTTACAGGATTTACTATATATTCCTAAAGTGAAATAGTTTGTGCATGATACATATGATGACTGCTTATGAATTTATGGACAATGAACCCACAGCTCAGTCAATGGGAGTGGTAGATTCTCAGTGCCTCTCAGGGTCTCAGACTCCTCTTTTAATTCTTAACAGCTTTAGTCTACTATGTTTTCTTAGAGTTCACTACCACCATTTTCATTTTTAAACATGTATACAGTACCTTCATACTGGTAAACAGAGGAGTTATTGAAATATTCCAGGTAAAATTACCCTCTTTCTTTCTGTTCTTTTCATTTGAAATGATGTCATGGAAGTTCAATACAGTTCTTTAGGCTGGAAAATTTCTTTAGGCTGGAATCCATGTCCTTTTGCTATGCTAAAAAAACAGGGCATTGGTATGAAGGATTTTGTGCTTTTTGGACATCTGAAACATCTGATATGCCCATGTTATGGTAATTAACACTATTACTTCAACAGTGACCCATTGTTACTGGTTATAGGATCAATAAAAGTGAGTACCCCTTCTGAGGCATATTGAGATCTACAATTCTAAGCAAAACTGAAGTGCTTGCTCTTTTAAAGGATGTTTACAGTCCAGTATACTCTGTACTATTACATTCTGACCACTAGTCTGAGTTCTTCCCATAAAACAACCCATTTGAAAAAGTGAAATATTTTTAAAACACGCTGAACTTGTTTTGGCATTATTTTTTTTAACATACTAAATAGCAACTGTGTTTTGGTTTATTTTCATGTTTCCTTGCTGTATGACTAAGTGTTAGTGAAATTTCTTTTTCATTATTGAATGATACTTTTATATTTCAAGAACCTCCCACTATTGTAGGCCCCATAGCTCTGCAACCGGTCTTACTCAGAGGACATTCCAAACCTTTCACTAAACAGCTGCTCCTGACAGATAGCCGCCCACACAGGGCCTGTGCCAAAACATCATTTTGCTGGCCCCCTGAACAGTGCATTAGAGCACTGGTTAATATTGTGACATCCATATAACTGCTAAATATTTTTTGGACTGAAAATGGATTCACTTGCTTTGGTTTTACAAAGTAATGCCACTGGGTTTCATGGAGCTACTCTTGATTTCTACCAGTGAAACTTAGCTCAGAATCCACCACAGATGGCTATTTATCATGCACCTTTGACCACCTCGCCTGCACTCTGCTCGCTAATTCATTTCAGCTGGGGCACCTAATATTCCAAATCTTTGAACATCTGCCATTTAAAAAAAGAAAAGGGGGGAGGAATAAAAAAGAAACCTACCCAAGAGAGTTTATTTCCTCTCCATACTCCTATATATGGAATTTCTCCCTGCCAATTATACTTCTTCAGTTCTCAAAAGAGGCAAATATTAGTCCTGGACAATGAAAGGTTTAAGGGCCTATATCTTGCAATCCATTGTGGCTAGAAATGAGAAAATTATACCATTATAAAATCAGGAATTCCTTCTTCCCCATCTTTGCCAATGAATGTCAGGAGGGATTTGATTATGGTCCTGGTAGGTCACAAACTATCAGATTTGGAAACTGTGACATGGTTATCCACGGAAAAGCTAAATTAGGTCACTTTTTGGAGGTTTCAAACATTGATTCATTATAATTTTTCTCTTCCTCCAAAGCTTGATTTCGATGGGACTTAAACACATATTCAGAGATAAGCATTGGTTTGAGTGCTTTTATATACCAGGATACATGGCTGATTTGGGGCACTCTATGAGTAAGGGAGTAATTCAGTCTCTGCCCATTAGTATCTTGTTTCAGTGTTAAGACTCCCCACCTTTACTCATAGAGGGCCCCACCTTTGTTCTTAGGTTTTGGAATAGGAATATGTTTCTTTAGGCCATAATCTTACTAACTTTTTAGGAGGGAAACATTTTCACGTATAGTAAATTTTTTAAATTAATATATATTGCAAAATTTAGCAGAGATGCCAGAGATGAGCTCCCATATATTTTAAATATTAAATATTTTCATGTGTATTTTATTTGCAGTTGTTTAATATCTCTGATCTTGCTTTTAATCTAAACCAGTAGGGTTCCTTGTAAATATTGCAGTTGGCAGGCAAAGAACCAACCAAGAACCAAGAGATGAAACCATGAAATCCTGGCCTACTTGGAGTTAATAGAAGTTTTGCCATTGCCTTCAGTAGGTGCAGATTTCACCCAAGGTGTCTGTTTAACTTCTAGGGCTATTTCAATTTTTTCGCATGAAGCACCATATCGTTCATTCAGAAACTTAGGTAAGTTTTAAATAGCTATCATATCTGTAAATACATTAATAGAATCCTAGAAGATTAGGGTTGGAAGAGACCTCAGGAGGTCATCTAGTCCAACCCCCTGCTCAGAGCAGGACCAACCCCTACTAAAGCATCCCAACCAGGGCTTTGTCAAGCCAGGTCTTAAAAACCTCTAAGGATGGAAATTCCACTACCTCCCTAGGTAACCAATTCCAGTGCTTTACCACCCTCCTAGTGAAATAGTTTTTCCTAATATCCAACCTATACCTCCCCCACTGCAACCTGAGACCATTGCTCCTTGTTCTGTCATTTGCCACCACTTTGAACACCCTAGCTCCATCCTCTTTGGAATCCCCCTTCAGGTAATTGAAGGCTGCTATCAAATCCCCCAACCTCATTCTTCTTTTCTGCAGACTAAATAAGCCCAGTTTCCTCAACCTCTCCTCATAAGTCATGTGTGCCAGCCCCCTAATCATTTTCATTGCCCTCCGCTGGATTCTCTCCAATTTTTCTATATCCTTTCTGTAGTGGGGGGCCCAAAACTGGATGCAATACTCCAGATGTGGCCTCACCAGTGCTGAATAAAGGGGAATAATCACTCCCCTAGATCTGCTGGCCATGCTCCTATTAGTGCAGTCCAATATGTCGTTAGCCTTCTTGGCAACAAGGGCACACTGCTGACTCATATCCAGCTTCTCGTCCACTGTAATCACCAGTTCCTTTTATGCAGAACTGCTGCTTAGCCAGTTGGTCCTCAGCCTGTAGAAGTGCATGAGATTCTTCCATCCTAAGTGCAGGACTCTGCATATGTCCTTGTTGAACCTCATCAGATTTATTTTGGCCCAATCCTCCAATTTGTCTAGGTCACTCTGAACCCTATCCTTACCCTCCATCATATGTACCTCTCCCCTGAGCTTGGTGTCATTTGCGAACTTGCTGAGGGTGCAATCCATCCCAACATCCAGATCATTAATGAAGAAGTTGAACAAAACTGGCCCCAGGACTGATCCCTGGGGCCCTCCACTTGATACCAGCTGCCAACTAGACATCGAGCCATTGATCACTACCCATTGACACCGATGATCTAGAGAGCTTTCTATCCACCTTATAATCCATTCATGCAATCCATACTTTTTTAACTTGCTGACAAGAATACTGTGGGAACCGGTATTAAAAGCTTTACTAAAATCTTCTTAGGATACATCTATACTAGCAATTGTAAATGTGTCCATACATGTGATAGTACTATAACCTGCTATTGTCCACACCTAAACCCTGGAAGCACATGTCTGAAGGTGAGTAGATGGTGAATAAACTAGCAAGCTTGAGAGGCTTGAGTAATTACACATCTTAGGCTGTGGCACAGCCCTGTACTTGTGCCAGTGTGCAGTGCGGACAGGGATAAGGGCTGTATACTGGGTCTCAGGTTTCAATAGTTCTTCACCCCCTTCCTACTGTGCACTGAAGCCTTCTTCTTGAGCCTTGCCAGTGGATAAAGATCCCTGTCCCCATGTTTTCACCAGCAGTAGTGAGCTCTGCTGACAGCATCAGAATAGCTTTCTACTGCACTTTTTACAAATTAATACAGGTGAATGTGCTCTGAGAACAGCTGCCTGGCCCACCAACTGTACCCTGGTGCTGATCAATGTGTGGTCAAAGTACACCGTCTCCACAATTTCCCCAGGAGCAGCAGGAACATACACCTGCAGCAGGAAATTTCACAGAAGCTGGAGCAGGTGGGCATTAAGTGGGAACTCATCAAGTGCTGGGAACTCATCACGCACTTGAGACTCCTGTATCTGAGAGCAAAAGGCTCCAACAGTTGCTCTGGGAGGGCTCATTGTACATGCTCTTTCTATGAAGACCTTGACTGTGGGCTGTTCAAGGATCCTAGTAAAATGCCTAAATTGGCTCATGATCCCTTTGGCAAGCCCACCTGCCACTGTCCAACAGGATGCTGATCATGGCCAGGGTGAGGAAGCAGCAGGGACTGTGGAGGATGTCCTGTAAGACCTGGAGGACGAGGAGCATGTGATTCTACACCTATGTCTACAGGAGCCAGTTGAGAAAGTGCCCCCTGACAAACCTGAGTAGAACCCCCAGCCACAGCAGGAACCAGAACCCGAGGCTGGTAAGTTCCAGTGGAACTCCCCTGCCCTGCCCCCCTGCTCTCCTGCACCATCCCTCCCTACCAATATCCCCTCTTGCTCTGGAACTAAATTTCTAATGTTAAGGTCCAGGGTATTTGAAGAACTGTGCACTGACTTATCCTTCCCCATGCCATGCTGTCAAGGTTCCTTCCCCACTCTGAACTCTAGGGTACAGATGTGGAGACCTGCATGAAAGACCTCCCCTAAGCTTATTCTTACCAGCTTAGGTTAAAAAATTCCCCAAGGTACAAACTTTGCCTTGTCCTTGAACCCTATGCTGCCACCACCAAGTGTGTTAAACAAAGAACAGGGAAAGAGCCCACTTGGAGATGTCTTCCCCCAAAATATCCCCCCAAGTCCTACACACCCCCTTTCCTGGGAAGGCTTGATAAAAATCCTCACCAATTACAGGTGAACATAGACCCAAACCATTGGATCTTAAGAACAATGAAAAATCAATCAGGATCTTAAAAGAAGAAATTTAATTAAAAAAAGTAAGAGAATCACCTCTGTAAAATCAGGATGGTTACTTCCTTACAGGGTATTCCGATTCAAAACATAGAGAATCCCTCTAGGCAAAACCTTAAGTTACAAAAAGACACAAAAACAGGAATATACATTCCATTCAACACAGCTTATTTTACCAGCCACTAAACAAAAGGAAATCTTATGCATTTCTAGCTAGATTACATACTAACAGTTGTAAGGCTGCATTCCTGATCTGTTCCCAGCAAAAGCATCACACAGACAGACAGACCCTTTGTTCCCCCCTCCGCCCTCTCCAGCTTTGAAAGTATCTTGTCTCCTCATTGGTCATTTTGGTCAGGTGTCAGTGAGGTTATCTTAGCTTCTTAACCCTTTACAGGTGAAAGGGTTTTGCCTCTGGCCAGGAGGGATTTTATAGCACTGTATACAGAAAGATGGTTACCCTTCCCTTTTATTTTTATGACACATGCATTGCTAGTTCTCTGTGAGTTTTGACTTGCTGCAGCCAGGGCACTGTCACACTCCCATCCCTTTTCTCCCCTCCATCCAGTCCCCATTCCACTGCCCCCCAAAATGGTCCCCAAACAAGACAGTTATAAATCAATGATTTTATTGATTTCTGGTGAACCATTATTATGCTATTATGTCTAAACATAGATTATTAATGAAAAATCATTGTGCCCCTGCATCTGTGCAGTTCTTGGCCAGCAGTCAGGCAGCAATGATCCTAGAGCTGTGCAGTGTGGAGGAATGAAGAGGGCAGGTTAGAAAGGCCCTGGTTTGGGGTGGGATCATTGTAGAAAATATATACAATTTAAAAATTGTTACCATCCCTGTGCCTGGTGTCTGGCTGCTTCTCACACTGAGCCATACTTTACAAACAGGTGGGAGAAGGGTACAGTCTGGTGTTTAAACAAACACACTGCAGTGTCCCTTTGTCGAAGAGAGGCAAGGGACTTGTGATGCTAATCTGAAACTTAAGGGCACCATATCAAATTGTGGTGTGTGTCTCTTTCTTTCTCTGACCATTTCACCATTGTTAGGCAGGCACAGGGCAGGATTTTCTGGTGATGCAAGGGATGGGATGTGGGGGAAAATGTTCATGGTTTGCATCTCCCTTTGCATGGAAACTCTGTCTGATCACTGAGAATACAGTCAGTTTCCAGCTGAATTGCCTTCCAGTCCTGTAAGCATATTTCAGCAAATTTCTGGTGTAGAAGAAACTTGAGCTGGGTCTTGAGTTTCAGCAGCACTGCAAATCTGCTTGGTCCACCTTCACAGCCAGCCAAACCCCTCCCTACAACAGTATGTAGAGGGTTGGTCATTAGCAGAAACATCTCTCTGGCATAGATTTCCAGATCTCCTCCACAGGAATGGAAAGCCACTTCTCTATTCCATTCTGGTACCTTGAAAACTGTTCTGTTCTCAAAATTTTAGCTAGGCTTTAAAAAGAAAAAATTGTGATCTGGTCATAGCCTCTCAGAGGAACTGCCACTCCTCCCACCCCTTCAGATACTATGGTCATTTAAATTTTTTACAAACCTTAGTATATTTTTCATACCATCAGTAGCCTCTGCTCCTTTCTCATGAGCTGCAGAAGTTGTCTGAGAAGGATAGTCAAACTGTTATTTTTCTGGAATGCTGGAAAGTATCAAAATTCTGGCCTTCTATAGTAAAGTTATGTTATATGGGAGGAATTCTCAGTTTCTTCCAAAGTTATTAATATACATATATTGTGACAGGTCAAGGCCAGATGGCTATAGAAAAGTAGGAGGATAGATATATTAGCTCCAGGCTAAACAAATCCCTGGTACCAGGTTAAGTGAAATGGAAGCTGCTCCAGGTCAATTAAGACACCTGGGGCCAATTAAGAACTTTCCAGAAGGCAGGGAGAATGCTATGTTGATTGGGACACCTGAAGCCAATCAGGGGCTGGCTGAAACTAGTTAAAAGCCTCCCAGTCAGTCAGGTGGGTGTGCATGTCAGGAGCTGTGGGAAGAAGTTGCGTGGTTGGAGAGGCTGAGTAGTACACACCATATCAGGCACAAGGAAGGAGGCCCTGAGGTAAGGGTGAAGTGGAGCTTGAGGAAGTGAGGGCTGCTGTGGGGGAAGTAGCCCAGGGAATTGTACATGTCATGTTTCTAAAAGGTGAGCTACCATAGCTGATACTATTAGGGTCCCTGGGGCTGGAGCCCGGAGTAGAGGGTGGGCCCGGGCTCCCCCCCACCTTTGCCCCCTGTTTAATCACTGAAACTGGGAGACAACAGAGATTGTGCAAGGAAGGATAACTTCTCCTCACCTCCTTCACTGGCTTATGATGAAAATGGCTCAGTAGACTGTGACCCTTGTCTCTAGAGAAAGAAAGGTTATGTGGAGGGTCACAATGAGCCTCTGAGGCTAGCGAAATCCGCCAGGAAATGCGGGAGCCACGGAGGCAAGGACAGAGCTTTGTCACAACTGGTGTCAGGAGTTGGACTTCGTTCACAGCGTGGCGGAAGAAAGAGGTTTAAAAAAAAAGTGTACTGGGGTTTTAGATTTTTTTTTGTTTTTGTTTGTCTGCTTTGCACCACAATGGAGGCGGTAGTAAGAGCTCTGATACATGCCACGGCGCCCAGCAGGAGGCCACCCGGGTTCAGGCAATGGCACAACAGGAGTCTATGCGGCCACAGCAGGAAACCAATCAATTATTGATGAGCCAGGCGACCCAAGATCGTGCCTTCTTGAGATAGGTGGTGGACCAGCTGAAGATCCTCACCACCCAGGCCTGGGGGTCCGACGGGACGTGAACCCTGAGGGCCACTGGTTGTCTGCCAAATATGACGTCAGGAGATGATGTAGAGGCATACCTCCTCTCATTCGAAAGGACTGCTCAGCGTGAGGCGTGGTCCCAGGAACAGTGGGCCAGCATTCTCGCCCCTTTTTTGTGTGGAGAGGCCCAGAAGGCCTACTTTAACTTGCCTGCTACAGATGCCACTGACTATACCCGTCTGAAGGCAGAGATCCTAGCATGATCGGGGTAACGGGAGTGGTAAGGAAAGAGTGGAAATACCAGGAGAACAAACCCCCGAGGTCCCAGCTATTCGACCTCATACACCTTGCACGGAAGTGGTTACAGCCCAAGGTGTGCAGGCCGGAGGAGATTTTGGAGACCCTGGTCATAGACCATTACATGCGGGGACTGCCGCCAGATCTCCGCAAATGGGTAGGCCAGAACGATCCGTCCATGTACGACGAGATGATCACACTGGTAGAAAGACGGATGACAGCCACGGAACTGACCTGACTATCCAAGGAAGGCCCTTTTCAAAGCAAGCACCCGACCCCAACCCTGGAATGCTGGGCAGCCAAACCCGCGGAGAGTCCTAAGTGGAAGAAGGGGGGGGCCGAAAACCAGCGGGGACCCCAGAAGGAAGGGATTGGCCTGAGTGGGGGGAATCCCGGGACTAAACCCCCTAACCCCTGGGATAGGGGAGTGATTAAAAGCAATTATAGATGTTATGCATGTGGGGAGTGGGGACACACAGCAGCACAGTGTCCCAGCACCGAGGAGCCTATGCTATGTAACTTGGGGGATTGGGAGGTCCCATGCTCCCTCATCCACCTCACGGGGGGTCGCATTAGCCCTGCATAATTACACCAGGCCAGTGAGGATAAATGTAGCAGAGACTACAGCGCTTGTGGACTCTGGGAGTGCTATCACCCTCATATCGGGTAAGCTGGTAAAAAATAGTCAGCTGCTACAAGCCAAACGCATAGCAGTGACGTGCGTGCATGGGGCCGTGAGCCATTACCCCACCATCCCAATGGAGATAGAGGTTCAGGGAAACCCCATTGAGGTGACTGTGGGCGTAGTTCCTAAACTGCCATATCCTGTAGTCTTTGGGAGGGACTATCCAGGGTTTGATAATTTACTCCCCCCGGAGAGGCTGGAGGGAGGTGGGGACCCTGAGGACAGCGACTCATCACCGGGGGAATGTCAATGCCCGATGTTCGCTGAGATTTCTCAGGATCTGTTCTCAGCCCCCCAAAAGACCTGGAAGACAAAAGAAGAGAGGAAGGCCTTGGGAACCCGCATCCTGACCCAGGGCCAGAAGACCTCCCTAGTAGGCAGATGGACGCGAGCAGCCAACAGAGAAACTTCCACCACAGCAGGTGAGCCAGAAGCTGCCCCCAGCCATGACGGCGGCGAGCCATTGGAAGAAGCAGAAGCTGGCCCCTGGGAGCTTGGGTAGGTTAGTCCAAGGAGAGAGACTTTTGGGCAGGACCAGGCGGAGGACCCCAGATATGATAACGCCAGGAAAGAGGTGGCCGAGATTGATGGGATACCCATGGATGGGAAGGTCCCAGACCTTACTTTATAGTGAAGAAAGATCTCCTGTACCGCGTGATGCAAATGCAGGAGCAAGAGATACAACAACTTCTGGTGCCACAAAACATCAAAAAGCCATATTGAGTCTCGCCCATATTGAGTCATCTGTTTGGAGGACACCTGGGGTAGAGAAAAACCAGGCACGGATCCTGCGGAGGTTCTTCTGGCCAGGAGTACATGAAGATGTCTGGTGATACTGCACCTCTTGTTCGGAGTGTCAGTTACATAGCCCTCGCCTGCACTTGCGGGCTCCTTTGATACCTCTTCCAATAATAGAGATTCCTTTTGAACAGATAGCCATGGATCTGGTAGGGCCCCTAGAGAAGACAGCTCGGGGCCACCAACATGTGCTTGTTGTACTGGACTATGCAACCTGGTACCCAGAAACTGTTCCCCTGCGCAACACAGCTTCCAAGACCATAGCTAAGGAGCTAGTACAGATCTTTGCCCGGGTTGGGCTACCCAAGGAGATATTGACTGATCAAGGGACACCTTTCATGTCCAAGTTGATGAAAGATCTCTGTTCATTGCTCCATGTACAAGCCCTACGGATCTCTGTATACCACCCGCAAACAGATGGCCTTATGGAAAGGTTCAATAGGACTCTCAAGGCCATGATCAGGAAAGTGGTGAGCCGGGATGGGAAAGATTGGGATACCCTATTGCCTTACCTCATGTTCGCCATCCGGGAGGTTCCGCAAGCCTCCATGGGTTTCTCTCCATTCGAACTACTATATGGGCACCACCCTCAGGGCATATTGGATATAGCCAGAGAAGCCTGGGAAAAGGAGCCAAATCCCAGAAGGAACATAGTTGAGCAGGTACTGCAGATGAGAGATTGGATAGCCCGAGTTACGCCATTGTATGGAAACACTTGGAGAGAACATTGAGACTCTACCGAATCCCAGCAGCCAAAAGAGAGGAAATCAAGGCTGAAATAAAGAAAATGTTAGAATTAGGGGTTATTGAAGAATCTTACAGTCAGTGGTCCAGTCCAATTGTTCTAGTGCCTAAACCTGACGGTACCATGAGATTCTGTAATGACTTTTGCCGACTGAATGAAATATCCCAGTTTGATGCATACCCCATACCACACATCAATGAACTGGTTGACCGACTGGGTAGTGCCCAATTCTTGACTACACTGGATCTGACAAAAGGGTACTGGCAGATTCCTCTGACCAAAGAAGCTAAAGAAGAAAGCATTCTCCCCCCCCCCCCAGATGGGCTATTCCAGTACACCATCCTCCTTTTTGGGCTACATAAGGCCCCAGCCACATTCCAGCGCCTCATGGATAAGCTGCTGCGTCCCCATACTAGTTATGCAGCTGCATACCTAGATGATGTTATCATCCATACGCCAGACTGGGGAACCCACTTGGAGAAAGTTGAGGCAGTACTGCACACCTTAAGGCGGGCTGGCCTCACTGCTAATCCCGCTAAATGCGCCATAGGGCTAGCAGAGGCTAGGTACCTGGGATATATTGTGGGAAGGGACATAGTGAAGCCCCAAATGAATAAGCTAGAGGCAATTCAAAACTGGCCCCGGCCGACCCGAAAGAAGCAGGTCCGTGCGTTGCTAGGTGTGGTAGGCTACTACTGACAATTTATTCCCCACTTCGCCACTAAGGCAAGTCCCCTAACAGAGCTGGTGAAGGCCCAAGGTCCAGACATGGTAAAGTGGACCGATGCAGCAGAAGGGGCATTTATAGACCTTTGGATGGCCCTCTGTAATGACCCCGTACTCATAGCCCCAGACTTTAACAGGAAATTTATTTTACAAACAGACACTTCCGAGGTGGGGTTGGGAGCAGTTGTGTCACAAATGGTGGGAGAAGAGGAACACCCGATCCTCTACCTAAGCAGAAAACTTCTCCCAAGAGAACAGAAATATGCAGTAGTCGAGAGAGAATGCCTTGCTGTCAAATGGGCTATGGAAACACTGTGTTATTACCTCTTAGGCCAGCAATTTACTCTTGTGACGGACCATGCACCCCTCCAGTGGATGCAGCAGAATAAGGAAAAAAATGGAAGGGTCACCAGGTGGTTCTTATCCCTCCAACCATTCCAGTTCTGCATACGGCACAGGGCTAGATGCCACCATGGCAATGCTGATGGTCTGTCACGAGCATACTGCCTGGTGTCCCAAGTTGCCCAACTCTATGGTGTTGAGCGGCCGGGGGGTGGGGGGGTAGGATATGTGACGGGGCAAGGCCAGATGGCTATAGAAAAGTAGTGGGAGATAAATATATTAGCTCCAGGCTAAACAAATCCCTGGTACCAGGTTAAGTGAAATGGAAGCTGCTCCAGGTCAATTAAGACACCTGGGGCCAATTAAGAACTTTCCAAAAGACAGGGAGAATGCTATGTTGATTGGGACACCTGAAGCCGATCAGGGGCTGGCTGAAACTAGTTAAAATCCTCCCAGTCAGTCAGGTGAGTGCGCATGTCAGGAGCTGTGGGAAGAAGTTGCGCAGTTGGAGAGGCTGAGTAGTACACACCATATCAGGCACAAGGAAGGAGGCCCTGAGGTAAGGGTGAAGTGGAGCTTGAGGAAGTGAGGGCTGCTGTAGGGGAAGTAGCCCAGGGAATTGTACATGTCATGTTTCTAAAAGGTGAGCTACCATAGCTGATACTATTAGGGTCCCTGGGCTGGAGCCCAGAGTAGAGGGTGAGCCCGGGCTCCCCCCTCCCACCTTTGCCCCCTGTTTAATCACTGAGACTGGGAGACAACAGAGACTGTGCAAGGAAGGATAACTTCTCCTCCCCTCCTCGCTGGCTTATGGTGAAAATGGCTCAGTAGACTGTGACCCTTGTCCTTAGAGAAAGAAGGGTTACATGGAGGCTCACAGTGAGCCTCTGAGGCTAGCGAAATCCACCAGGAAACGTGGGACCCATGGAGGCAAGGACAGAGCTTTGTCACAATATATATATAATGCTACACACTTGTCTTTGTATTGGTCAGACTTTTGGCTCTCGAGAGGGTAATCATTCTATTGGGAGGGGAGGAGCAACACCCCAGAGACAGCAGAGGCAGACAGATAAGGACCCTGGAAGAGCTATTTACAGGGATAGGCAGGAGATGCCAGGAGCACTTTGATTTCCTGTGGGCACAGGAGGAGCAGGCTCTTCAGCATGAAGAGACGCCGATGAACCAGTTCATGGAGCAGGAGGTACGCCATAAGGAATGGGAGCATTCCCTAACGGAGATGCTCACTGAACTGGTGACCATACAAATACAGGGGTCAGCCTGCTGCCAAGACCACTGAACCTGTCCATGAACCACAATACCTCCTCCTCTGGCTGCCACCCAGGGTGCTGACTAGCTGAAGGAGCTGCTTTCAAGGACATCCCCCACCACTCACACTCCTAGTGACTGGGAGGAGAACAAGGGGCCTTCAGGACTCCTGGGACTTTACCCTTCATTGGCACCTGAAACTCCTTGCAGAGAGACCCTCCTGAGCATGCAGGGGACCCTCCTGGTGTCTAAGAGATCAATGATGAACCTGCGGGAGTCCAGGAACCCCACCACAGGAGAAATCCCCAGTGTTCCCCAAGAATGATTTTCCCCATCATTTCTCCCTTGCCTGGAGGAGGACCAGAAGATGGGTGCAGATTCAATAATATTTAACTAGTGTTCCTAGTTTTATTCCCTTACTGTATTAAAGATTTTTGGTTGACTTTTCTTTTAAACAAATATTTCAATTACACATTCCATCTAATACTGTTTTCTTGCCTGCTGTGTGGCCTCTCTGTCCTCGGAATGATGAACTGAAGATGTTTTTTAGATTTGGGATTAGGCCCCACAATTCACAGCACATGAAATCTTTATCTTTGAAAACTCATAGCTATCGGGAGGTCCCGGAAGACTGGAAAAAGGCTAATGTAGTGCCCATCTTTAAAAAAGGGAAGGAGAATCCGGGGAACTACAGGCAGGTCAGCCTCACCTCAGTCCCTGGAAAAATCATGGAGCAGGTCCTCAAGGAATAAATTCTGAAGCACTTAGAGGAGAGGAAAGTGATCAGGAACAGTCAGCATGGATTCACCAAGGGCAAGCCATGCCTGACTAACCTAATTGCTTTCTATGATGAGATAACTGCCTCTGTGAATGAGGGGAAAGCAGTGGACATGTTATTCCTTGACTTTAGCAAAGCTTTTGACACAGTCAGCCACACTACTCATGCCAGCAACTTAAAGAAGTATGGGCTGGATGAATGGACTATAAGATGGATAGAAAGCTGCCTTGATTGTCAGCCTCAATAGGTACTGATCAATGCCTCCATGTCTAGTTGGAGTGCCCCAAGGGTTGGTACTGGGGCTGGTTTTGTTCAATTTCTTCACTAATGATGTGGAAGATGGCGTGGACTGCACCCTCAGCAAGTTTGCAGATGACACTAAACTGGGAGGAGTGGTAGATACGCTGGAGGGTAGGGGTAGGATACAGAGGGACCTAGACAAATTAGAGGATTGGGCCAAAAGAAATCTGACGAGGTTCAACAAGGACAAGTGCAGAGTCCTGCACTTAAAACGGAAGAATCCCATGCACTGCTACAGACTAGGGACCAAATGGCTAGGCAGCAGTTCCGCAGAAAAAGACCTAGGGGTTACAGTGGACGAGAAGCTGGACATAAGTCAACAGCGTGCTCTTGTTGCCAAGAAGGCTAACGGCATTTTGGGCTGTATAAGTAGGGGCATTGCCAGCAGATTGAGGGATGTGATCATTCCCCTCTAGGCGACATTGGTGAGGCTTCATCTGGAGTACTGTGTCCAGTTTTGGGCTCCACACTACAAGAAGGATGTGGAAAAATGGGAAAGAGTTGAGCGGAGGGCAACAAAAATTACTAGGGAGTTGGAGCACATGACTTATGAGGAGAGGCTGAGGGAACTGGGATTGTTTAGTCTGCAGAAGAGAAAAATGAGGGGGATTTGATAGCTGCTTTCAACTACCTGAAAGGGGGTTCCAAAGGGGATGGATCTAGACTGTTCTCAGTGGTAGCAGATGACAGAACAAGGAGTAATGGTCTCAAGTTGCAGTGCGGGAGGTTTAGGTTGGATGTTAGGAAAAACTTTTTCACTAGGAGGATGGTGAAGCACTGGAATGGGTTATCTAGGGAGGTGGTGGACTCTCCTTCCTTAGAGGTTTTCAAGGTCAGGCTTGACAAAGCCCTGCCTCGGATGATTTAGTTGGGGATTGGTCCTGCTTTGAGTAGGGGATTGGACTAGATGACCTCCTGAGATCCCTTCCAACCCTGATATTCTATGAAATGGAATGGTGTGTAACTCTCTGGTGCCATGATACTGCAAATGCTTTTCTGTTTCTCCCCCTCTCCTCCATGCAAATCTTCATAAGCTCAATAAGAGAGAGTTTCTCTACCCTTTGGTGTGGATCTCTTCCATGAATAGGCTAAGATTACTTTCACTACTTGGGTTGGGCTGAAAATGCTATAAGATTATCTTCTTTTACAGTATTTGCCAACCCAAGCCAGAAAATACAGAAGCAAATAAACGGGGAAAATGAAAAGAAAAATAATTTTGTCCCTCTCGCAAAAGAAAAGAAAAAGGGTGGTTGATTTTGTTCAATTTGAGTTTTGGGGAAATATCTGTCTTCTTTTATTTAGAAGATATGGTATACTCTTCTCTACTGGAAATACTGTGACTTACTCAGCATTTAAAAGTGAACTCTTTCTTTACCACCCCCTCTGTTGTAGAATTTTTTTCCCTGTGGGACTGGCTCTTGTTTGTCAAACACAACCTCTGAATCTATGATTAAATATGCAAACTTTACCTATTTATTAAGTGACTCAGCTAGAAAAGAATCTATGCTGAAGGACCTGCCAGTTAAGTGACATTTTACAGCTGCGCTGATGTTTTTGAATTCTGACTTGAAGTCCAAAGTACAACAGATGTTTGCTAAGATTCCTACTGTGATGAAGTTTTATGGCATCATTTACATCCACAAAGACTTCAAATGAAATGGGCCCCCAAATCTCACTGTAGAGTGTTATGTACAGTCAGAATTTATTACTTGTTTTTAAGGAAAATTATACAGATCTACTAAAGTTGTTTTCTCCTTATTCCAAACTAATAAAATCTGATGTGATTTCTTTAGACCATTTCCAATGCTAGCAATTAACTTCCATTAGATACATGAAAACCTATTAATAAGTTCAGAAAGGAGACGTTCCTTGTATCATTGGTGAAGTAGATTCTACAACCCTTATTGATTAGCTCATTAGGAAAAAAGGAAAGAAAAGATTTCTTAACTGTGCTTTGCCTGGATTTAATTTATAGGGACTGGGACAGAGAATTGTAGAAGGAAATCTATTTGAATAACCCAAGTAGTTTGGTCACTATCAGCAAAATATTGTGAAGTTACAGTGCAATTTTCAGCAGTCCTGCTTTATGCCAGGAAGTTACTGTACATCACAGCAGCAGGTGGAGAAGGGAATTAATTGCTTGTATATTGTCAGTGCTTTCATTTGTAATAGCAGCAGCAAACAATTTGTTAGTAAAATCCACAAGAGACTCAATGCTGGCTGGAACAAGGCAGCAAGGCAGCCCAATATATATAGATATGTGGCAGACTAAAGTGCTGTTGCCTGTATTCAAATGTCTAAACAAATGGACTGGAATAAAGTTCAAGCAAGTAAAATCTGAAAAATAAAGTAAGCAGTAAATTTAAGATGAGAATCTAGGGGATCAATATTTTTTCTGAATGGCCCTGTTCTGTTTGTGGGTCCTTGAAATCAAATGGAAATCAATGGAAGAGTTAAACCTACACATACAGAAAAAGGAAGGATGGAACATAGTTGCTAGCAGCTGGCGTAGGAAAAGCTAAAGAATGGGAAAATTGAGACAATTATTTATTACTGCCAGCAAATGTTTACCATCTTACATTCATATAGCACCTTTTCCCCAAGGGTTCCTGAAGAACTTTTTAGTTCTTGCCAAACTGATGTACAAACTCTATAGAGAAGAGCCCAAGCCAAATCTCCAGATCCAAATACCCACACATTTGGGAAAGTTCATGTCTAGCAACTGGTTTCTTTCTCTGTAATAGCCTGAACCACAACACTGGACCTGAACATGCCCCAAACTTTAGAGAAGATCAAATCTAGATCCAGACCCAAACTTTGTGGCTCAGGCCTCCTTCTAATGTATAGAGCTCACTTTATCCTCTGCTTGTATGCAGCCGCCTTTAAGTTATGTATCTTCTGCCGCAGCAGTTCACAAGGATGGGCAAACTTTATGAAGCTTGAGGTTTTGCAGACCTCATAAACTATTTGGGGGGTTTTAAGGTAAGGAAACTGATTCAGATATTTTCTCCTGTTTCTTCTGTGCGTGATTCAGTTGTTTGTTTAGTACTATGTGAAAGCCTATATTAAGCATTAGTCTTTGGGAATGGAAAAATAGAAGAACATCCCCCAGAAGCTTCACTGGAACAAGAGGGTGTCCTACATAAGGGTTATATTTGAGGCAAATTCTGCCCTCAGTTAATCATGTGCATGTTAATTAAAGATAACATCAGCGGATACCGGGACAGAACTGTGGTCCACTAAGTTCAGAATCCTGTTTCTGATAGTGGCCAAAACTAGATACTTCAGAGGAAAATGCAAGGAAAATGTGGAGGCAACCTGCCCATCATAAATGTCTCATCTTGAGTCCTAACAGTTAGAGTTCATTTTAAACCATGGAATATGAGGTTTTATTTCCCTTCCAATACTCTGTTAGTATTAACTACTGTAACTCAGGATATTCATGTTATCCACATAATAAGTATAAGTATATAATAAGTTTTAAAGCTTGCTAAATTCTTTACCCAATAACATCTTGTAGCAATGAGTTCCACAGCCTAAGTATATGCTATTTGAATCAATATTTCCTTGTATCGATTTGGTATTTGTAACCTTTCGGATTCAATTTCACTGAATGTCCCTTCTTCCTTGTATTATCAAGACAGGGAAAACAGAAAGTCCTGCATTATCTTGTCTATATCAGTCATTATTTTATATACTTGCTGCCTCTTCTTCATTTTCTTTGAGACAAACAATCTCAATTTTTTTCAGTCTCTCAACAGAGATGTGTTTTTTCCATGCCCATTCTTGACACCTTTCTTTGACCCTCCTCTAATGTTGCAACATCCTATCTAAGATGGGGTACCAGTACTACACACACAATTCCAGATGAAGCTATATCATTGGTTTATATAATGTCATTGCAATTTTTTCATGTTAATTACATTCCATTTCTTATTCATTCTAACATCTTGTCTCCTTTTTTAACCACAGCTGCATGTTGAACAGAGATCTTCATTGAGCTGTCCACAATGATACTCAGGTTTCTTTCCTGAGATGATACAGGTAAAATCTTGCAGAGGTTTGAAGGCCTACTGTATTATATTTCATTAGAATTTTAATATCTTGCCTCTTTCTCTGCTCCTTCTACACAATCTTTCATAAATGTTGCAAGAAACCAACTGTTATTTGTGTTTTAGTTGAACTGTTGAACCTATGAAGTTTGAGAGGATTCCAAATTAGACAAAACAAGTTTATTCATCTCAGTTTTTAATATAGTTAATGTGTAATTTTTTAGTTCTTCTGTACGTTGTGTGCTAGGATACTGTTACCTGGGAATATAGAAATATTCAGATTAACATAGACACAGAAGGCCAGATTCTAATCCCACATACACTTTTATTATACTGGTGTGACTTCATTTATTTCAGTGGAGTTATTCCTGAGTTACAATGGGGTGAGATCTGAAGCAGGCAAAAATATTCCATTTGAGTAATTTCAAACTTTTTCAGCAGCTGTATTTATTAAGGAATGAGTTGTTGAAATTAAGGGTACAGAAAGTAAGAGGAGATATCATTTCCCTGTTTCCTTGGTTCAGACACTGATGTCCTTTACTAAATCCTTATGGATGCAAACTCCCATGAAAGCCAATAGAAGTTTTGCTTGCAAAAAGGCAGAGTATAAAGTAAGGGCCTTATCCTGCTGCCCATTCTGTTTTTCTATGCAAATATTGTCACAGTCTGAGGTTAAATTCTTCAGTTTCCATAGGGGAACGATTTGCAGTATAAGATTTGCTGGATAATAGTAACAGAAGCAAGTTTTGCTCTTTCATTATATCCCTAAAGAAAAGATAGGTCAGGCACATGGTACTGGATTACACAATGTTTGGGAATTGAACTTTAAGCACAAAAAAAGTTGTGTGCCTCAGTGTAAAAGCTTGGTAAAGGAATCCTGGCTGTTTGTATAAGATGCTTCCCTGATGAGTAGTTAGCAGCTCTGGTTTGTGTTTAAATTCCTCCTTCAGAACTCATGCATCTGTGACACTAGGTTGGGAAAGATTCATTTTTATCACTAACAGATTACCTGGAACAAGCAGGAGCACATTCTCTTTGGAGAAATTCACTTCAAGGAGGAGCAGACAGTGGTGCCACATGGAGGAGACATCTGTAGATTATGACAGTCTCTATAGTAACCCTGCCAGTGAAAGATGCAAAGGGGCCACACTGAATCAGCGTAACAATTGGGTGCTGTGGCCACATCACATCCTCTGCATACAGGTTGCACTAATTTTGCAGATAGATCTGTTGGATGCCAGATTTTTGCAAGTTATGCTACTTTATCCCTTAGTCCTGTACCTTGACTCACTATCACCCCACGAGTAAGTCATAGTTACTAACCTAACTGATTGATTGATTTAGCCTAGAGTTTTATGAGTTGCTCTTACTTAGATCACTCCTGACTCAGGACTAGATCATGCTCTCAGTTTTTAAATTGGACTGCCCACTAAAATGAACAGGCAACTCTGCTCTGAATATAATGTCACAGAATGGCCGTGAATTTGGTCTAATTGCTGTGCACTGGTGTATCTGACAGCAGATCTTGGCCTGTATGAGGAAATTGTTAATCATTTGTGTTGCAGTGAACTCACTTAGGAACTGAAGTTTACTTCTTATTAGTTTAGGGAATGGGGTAATGTTTTAAATTGGGGTTTGCAAATATGCAAGTTAATTATTGGATAATGTTCATTGCATCAGCCTATAAGACAATAAATAGTTTTGGGGGAGTTATTAAATACCCAGTGAACTAAGGCATTTGACTGAAAGTTGTTTTTACTGGAGTTGTGGACTACAACAAATTCTGTGAGTCCACAGAAAGCATTAGTCATTAACAGCTAAAGAGGATAAAAATATTGAAGCTGTTTGTTGGGGGGGTTTAGTAAAATGCCATGGAAATTACTTATATTATGCAACAAGAAAAAGAAGCTTCAACAAACCACGGGAACATAGAGAACATTTTGCTTGTAGTGTAAGCCTTTAAAAGGTCTGTACTGCTGCTCGCTTGGGGATCAGGCCACCCATTCCGTGCGACATCTTCCAGGTAGGAAAAAGCTCCTGGAAAAAGAGTGACAGTGGGCAGCACAAAAATAACACCTTGTTCTTCTTTCTGGGGAAGGAAGGGATAAGTGAGGATTGGGGTGCAGGGAGCATGCCACCGAACTGCTGCTCTTCATCCCCACACAATTGCCTGACACATTTCATCAGGATGGTGGCTGCCTTATGCACAGCATTAAAGAAGGGAGCATCTAGTTGTTGGACTTCCATATAATGTCAGTTTTGGGAGATGGTGCTCATGGCCCTGACTTGGCAAAGATGCTTAAATCCAGCCCCATGGATGTGACATTAATAGGGTGTGCAGCTTCTCCAGATTTACTCAGCAATAACAGACATCAGAATTAGACACTAACGTTTTATAAACAATGTGTTCAGGATTACATATACATTACCTATTAATCCTCAACAAAAATAATTTTAATACTTGACATTTCAATACAATAATTATCCCTTTGAGTAATAGTTACTGTATGTTAATTAAATACCAGTGTGCTTTTGAAACCATGCGCAGATGTTTTCAGTAACTGCTGTTTAGCGTACAGTTAGGGTAACCACCTACTTTTCTAGGAAATAAAGATCAACTATATAGAAAGCTTGTTTTTCTTTTTAACTCTTCCCCCCTCCGCGCCTCCCTGAATATAGAGAAGGAAAAACATTGCCATATTTTAAATTACACAGAAATCAGTGCTTGATTTGTAATGAAAGTAGTGCCTGGACTCAAGCAATTAAGTGCTGGGGATCAAGCAATATTTTTACATTCATAATTGATGCAGCAAGCCCTAAAGTGCCAGGGCTCCAAACAGGCAAGCCTAGAGGGGCCAGGGCTCAGCCCTGGCACGCCTTGGCACAAATTAAGCACTGACAGGAGAACTATGACAATTTCGAGAGAAAGATCTGATACAAGAACAGAAATGTAACATCCATCAATTCAATTAGTTCCATATACAGTATTGCTAGATCAAAAGTTAGTTTGTAATTATTTTCCAGTAAAACAAAATATCTTTTTCCTAGGTCTTTTTGTTGGCTTTGTTTTCTCTTTTCCACACTCTAGAAAAGGCAGCCAGAGATCATCCAAGATTATAAGAATATCCCATACTCTCCTCAGCCATGAGATATTATTTGGATACTTCTCTTCCAAAATTCTGCCAGACTATATCTTAATGTTTCCTGCACAGTTAAGACACTACCACAAAGTTACAGAGTAGCAGCCGTGTTAGTCTGTATTCGCAAAAAGAAAAGGAGTACCCGTGGCACCTTAGAGACTAACAAATTTATTAGAGCATAAGCTTTCGTGAGCTACAGCTCACTTCATCGGATGCATTTGGTGGAAAAAGCAGAGGAGAGATCTTTTTCCACCAAATGCATCCGATGAAGTGAGCTGTAGCTCACGAAAGCTTATGCTCTAATAAATTTGTTAGTCTCTAAGGTGCCACGGGTACTCCTTTTCTTTTTACCACAAAGTTACTATATAGTTCAGGCAAAATAACACATGGTATTTTGAAGTTTCTATGTAAATCACTCCTTTGCATAACTTTTTCCTCTATTCTTAATCTATTAAAGGAAAGTTCATGAAAAATCTTGTAAAACAGATTTTTATTGATATTTGGTAAAATATGATGACAGTTACTTTACTGTACTTCACAGGCATATCTGTGTTTTTAATAACATGCCCATGTTACTTTTTAGGGAGTTTCAAAATCAGTAAATGAAAACACGTGAGGCTTTTATACTGTGGAAGAACTATTAACTCTTCCTCATTTTTTAATAATTCAGAAACAGCGTGAAGCTTTCATTTCTACCCATAAAAAGTTAGAGGGGAAATATAACACATCCCAGCATCCTCTTTGATAGTTAGTTAGATAAATAAAAATAACAATAACAAATAACAAAAATAACAAATTCCCTATGTCTCTTTTTAGCCTGCCAAAGTAAATAATATTAGAATAGTATATTTGAAGTTAAAAGTAATGGAGCATTTTATTATCCTAATGGTATAATCAATGTCACTGCAGTCATTAAGGATGTACTAACTAATCACAAGGCCCCTATAATCAGAGATACTTCACTGGGAGAGAAAAAAATCTGTAGGAGATGAGACCTGAAATATGTGGTTTCATGCCAAGAGTAGGAATCAATTCTTTCAAAACACTAGTTGTTCAAAATCTGGGGCAAGAGAAAGAAAAAAAAAACAACAATTAATTGTATCATGCTGAATGAGAACTCATTAGTAGCAAAACAATTGCTAAAATGCTTATTGCTTCTGTACCTGAAAAAAAATAAGATGAATTTTTTGCTAGTGATCAAAAGTCATTACTATTTAATGGCAAAAATTTCCAGACTGGGGTCTCCAAATTAGGCACTTATTTAGGTGCCTAAATCTAATATGGATTTAGATGATCCCTCCAGGTCAGTTTTGAGGCATAATTGGGGGTATAGTATAAGGGAAGAATATATTGTTCTTGTCCATGTTGTACTACTTCTGTGATTAAGGAGAAGTCTCAGTGTCAAGGACTATTACCTTTTATGAGCACTATATGTGTTAACTAACAAATGTGTTAAAATATGTAATTGAGGTAAGACCAGTTGCTCTTCTCTGACATCTTACTAATGCTTTTTATCATTTTGAGTAAACAATTATTTCAGCTGAGTCATTTTGCCAGAAGTTGCATAATCACAGGTTTCAGAGTAGCAGCCGTGTTAGTCTGTATTCGCAAAAAGAAAAGGAGTACTTGTGGCACCTTAGAGACTAACAAATTTATTAGAGCATAAGCTTTCGTGAGCTACAGCTCACTTCATCGGATGCATTAAGTGAGCTGTAGCTCACGAAAGCTTATGCTCTAATAAATTTGTTAGTCTCTAAGGTGCCACAAGTACTCCTTTTCTTTTTGCCAGAAGTGTGATTCTTCTTTAAATATTTCCTGAGATATGTTTTGAGTCATAGAGTTTAATGCCAGAAGGGACCACCAGATGATCCAATCTGACCTCTTATATCACACAGGCCACTAAACACCATCCAGCCACCCCCAACAGTTAGACCAAAGTATTACAGGCCTCAGGAAACTAAACTATTGTGTACCATAGGGAGAGAACAGAAGAGACTGAGGTGTATCAGCATCTAGGGCCCCTATAATGTGGGTCCTGGAAAATTATTATTTCACATGAATTTTTAAAATAGTGAGACAGTCTTTAAAAACTGCATCCTTTCCCCTCTAACTGAATTTCATCCAACCCATCTGAAGTTTAACCAAGCATATATGTTGCCTTTGGATGAGTTGGCCCCCATTGAAGTCAATGGGAGTTTTGCTATTGACATCAATGGAGTCAGGATTTCACCAAGGGTATCTGCCAAATGGGGGACAGGACTTCTATGTCCTGATGCCAGAGTAAAGAGAATATCTGGATGCCTATTAAGAAAGTGTTCATAAGTTTATGTTTGAATAAAATACATGAAAATTCATTTCATAGTGTATTCAGAACTCTTTTTTTATTAGTTTTTGGTAAACAGTCACACAAGTGAAGTTTTGTTCACAAAAACATTCCCAGAAGGAGAATATGTTGAAATACACATGTAAAAAATGTGTTTGCATGAGTGTGCACATCTGTTCTTGTAGCCATCTTCAAAGCTCTTTTCAATTCTGGGAGTAAAATCATTCATGGGACTTAGGTGTCCAATCACATTAGAAAAATGACAAATACCTGATGCAATAGTTATGGCAAACAATTGGACACTCAATCCAGAGACTGCTATATACATATGCATACACCATTCATCAATCACTTTTTAATAATCCATTAATAGAATCTGTATCTGTTTTGTAGATAATTTTCAAACACAAATAAGGACTAAATTCATTAAACAAATTATTCTTTGAAAGTCATTTATCCAGTTTGTGGTGAGTCCTGAATAGTGAAGAAACACTGTGTTTGGGATATGCATTGTAGATGGTAGAGTAGCTGCCACAAGGGCTTCATCACACAAGGTGCTGACCACTCTAGCTCAACCCTGCACAGCACTTAAACACATGCTGTATTATAAGCATATAAGTAGTCCCATTAAAGTGAATGGGATGATTCATGTGTTTACAGTTAAGCAGGTGCTTGAGTGTTTTGCTGGACTAAGCCTACCTCAGGATGGACACCCCAAATTGGTGGTATGTTCTATAATTGGATTTCACCAATTCAGTAACAAATGTGGACTCCTGGATCACTGTAACAATCTTACCATGGAGTCACAGACAGACTCTTTAGACTCTCCAGTCTATCTTGCCATCCAGGCAGACTGGACTTAGCGATGACTGGTCACTTACACCAAAATCACAGCATATTCAGGTTGCTTCCAGTCCCAAGAGACAAGTCACATATCCCAGATAAATTGGTAGCCTACATTTTACACCAAAGATAACAACAGTAGCCAATCCAGTAATAAACTATCTAAAGGTTTATTAACTAGGAAAAAAGGTGTAAGAGAGTTATTTAGAGCTTATAGAAAGCAATCATATATAAACAAATGATTTACCATCTAAATCCTAAGAGTGACAGTTGTAGGTCTGTCAATTCAAAAGTGTCTTCTGGGTGGACCCAGGAGGTAACCCCTGGGGACCTCTGGCTTCAGTTTGGTTTCTCTGGCCCTGTGCAAGTTCAAATAGCGAAGAAATGAAAAATTTTCACATCAGCTATTTTTATTTCCCTCTTCCAGCATTCAAAGCAATGGGAGGAGGCCTTCTGTACATACTTCTCCATGAGTGGATGGGGCAATTAACAAAGCTTTAATCCTATAATGGCCCACTTAAATGTTGATAGTCCTCCTGGATTGGGGAGGGGAAAGATGATTACCGCACCTGGGTTCACAAGTTCAGAGCAAACATTTTCAAAGTTATAAAGCAAAACTTACATACAGGAACTCCTCACTTAAATTCCTCCCAGTTAACGCTGTTTCGTTGTTATGTTGCTGATCAATTAGGGAACATGCTCGTTTAAAGTTGTGCAATTCTCCCTTATAATGTCCTTTGGCAGCCGCCTGCTTTGTCCACTGCTTGCAGGAAGAGGAGCCTGTTGCAATGAGCTGGTGGGGGCTTGGAACCAGGGTGGAGCAGCAGCCCCCCCATCAGCTCCCCTAAGTTCCCTGTGCGGTAGCTGCCCAGCAGGTTATCAATTGCCGGCAGTTCAGCTGTCCCTCCAGCCACTATGATGTGCTGCTCCTGCCCTCTGCCTTGGAGCTGCTCCCCAGAGCCTCCTGCTTGCTGGGGGGGGGGGGAGAGGGCGTTAATGTCAGGGTGTCCTGCACCCCGCTTACCCCATCTTCCATAGAGGGGGGAGACACACAACAGGGCTCAGGACAGAGGGAGCTTCCTGGCAGTAGCTGCCCTCTCAGCTTGCTAATTAACTTAACAAGGTAATGTACTTAAGAGTGGGAACAGCGTACTTAAAGGAGCAATGGGCATCTCTCTCTCACACACGGGTGTGTGTCTCTCTCTCTGTCTGCCATGCTGTCTCCCCTCCCTCCAGTCCTGCTGCTTTGTAGAGTGTGAGGCTACATTAACAACGAGTTAACCCTTGAGGGCTCAGCCAAGTGCTAATTCATCATTTAACAGTAAGGCATTCCCTGGGAAATATACCACCCTCTGACTCCACCACCTCAACCAAGCTTCACAATCATCATCGCTGTGTACAGTATTCAATTGTTTGTTTGAAACTTATACTCTCTGTGTGTGTGTGTGTGTGTGTAATATAGTCTTTTGTCTGGTGAAAAAAATTACCCTGGAACCTAACCCCCCACATTTACATTAATTCTTATGGGGAAATTGGATTAGCTTAATATTTCACTTAAAGTTGCATTTTTCAGGAACATAACTACAATGTTAAGCGAGGAGTTACTGTATTTCATTATAGCATGGAATACAAATATTACAAGTGATATTAATGCATGCAGCAACTTATTTCATGGAGTCTAAACCCTGAATAGATTCTTATAAGACTAATACCTATTTTGAGCAAAGATAACATACAGGAGAACTTGTCTGGCTATCTGTTCGTCAGTCCTTCGCTAATGCCCGCAGTCTTGCCAAGAGCTGGCACCTGATCTGCCAGTGTCACAGGGTTTTTTTAAAAAGAAAAGGAGTACTTGTGGCACCTTAGAGACTAACAAATTTATTAGAGCATAAGCTTTCGTGAGCTACAGCTCACTTCATCGGATGCATTTGCATCCGATGAAGTGAGCTGTAGCTCACGAAAGCTTATGCTCTAATAAATTTGTTAGTCTCTAAGGTGCCACAAGTACTCCTTTTCTTTTTGCGAATACAGACTAACACGGCTGCTACTCTGAAACCAGGGTTTTTTTAAATTAAGATGGAAGTTATTTAAAGCTGCTAAGAATTTCAGAATTTTAAAGTTTTTCTCAGAAGCATAAGCTATTAATATATGGCTTTAGAAAGAGATATCAAAAGACCATGGTACAATTTACTTCTAAGTAGATTTTTTATACACAAAACATTTCACAGCAATTAAAGATTTCTAGCTTCTGAATGCTCCAGTTAAAAAATTAATAATGTTGCTTAGCACTTTAATTTCTTTTCAACTTGAAGGTGTTGATTTACAAATACAACCTAACAGCATCAGGCTTTGATCCTGCAATTGGAGCCTGGTGCCCCTGTGGAGAGCTAATGATTTCAATAAGGTTTTGAATTGGCATAAGGGCATATCCATATTGATCCAATTCTATATTAATATAGATAGGATTGCCAACTTTCTAATTCCATGAAACCGATAAGGAGGTTGCGGGGGGTGGGGGGGGGCAAAGTTCTGGTTGAGGGTGTGGGCTCTGGGGTGGGGCTGGGGATGACGGTTTTGGGGTACAGGAGGGGACTCTGGGCTGGGGTAGGGGGTTGGTGTTCAGGGTCCTGGTGGCACTTATTGTGGCTCCCAGGAAGCAGCCACCAGATCCCTGCGGCCCCTAGGTGCATGGGCAGCCAGTGAGGGTCCGTGTGCTGACCTCACATCTGCAGGTGCCACCCCTGTAGCTCCCACTGATTGTGGTTCCCAGCCAATGGGAGCTGCTTAGCTGGGATTCGGGGTGGGGGGCAGCGCACTGAGACTTCCTGGCTGCCCATGCACCTAGAGGCCGCAGGGACCCAGTGGCTGGTTCTGGGAGCCGCACGGAGCTAGGGCAGGCAGGGAGCTTGCCTTAGCCCCAGGCCCCTGCTGTTCCGCCAACTGGATTTTTAATGGCCCGGTCGGTAGTGCCGACTGGAGCCAGCAGGATCTCTTTTCAACCAGGTGTTCCAGTTGAAAACCAGACTCCTGGCAACCCTAAATATAGATGTTGTCTATTGTAGCTTAGAAAATTGTAAGTTTGTGTTTAAAGTTCATAGATATAGATGCATCAAAAATATATGTGGTAGCCTACAGAGCTAGCTTAGCCTTTTATTTTATTTAGCAGTAACGCAAAGAACAAGACTGTGTCCTGCAAGACATTGGCTTAAGCAGGCTAGCATAAGTAAAGTAGGCCTATGACCTTTAGCATATATAAAATGGCCCAACAGTTACCCTAGATTTTGGGGAACTGGGAATAGCTTACTCAAGTGAGCGAGTTGGTACATAATGATACCAGTCAACTGCAAGAACTCTAAACTGATATTGGGCTTGTATTTAAGGATAGGATTGTTGGCCAGATGTTTAACCACAAACTTGCATTAGCAATAGGTGCTGTATATGATTATGAGCTAAAGGCATTAATATGTTAACTTATAGGATAAGTGCACCCCAGTATTATGAGGGTGAGGGAGTCAGATTTGGACAAGGAAGGCTGGGCATCTGAATGAATTTTCTTGATAATACTCAGGCCCCATAGAAGATGAAGCCCATCATGTAGTGGGAGCGACCTTTAAATCATTGACGCTTCAGCTCTTCATTATTATTATCTACCACGTACCTTTGGGCATTGGGGATCTGGGCATTGACAGCTGGTCCTTTTTCTTTTACCACAAGGTCTTCAAGGAAAGGTGTTAGTATATGAGCATATGCAGGGGATGACACCAAAGAGATCCCCAATCCTGTGTTATAATAGAAGATTAGAGTTGAAAGAGATCTCAGGAGGTCATCTGGTCCAACCCCCTGCTCAAAGCAGGACCAACCCCAACTAAAGCATCCCAGCCAGGGCTTTGTCAAGCTGGGCCTTAAAAACCCACTAAGGATGGAGATTCTACCTCTTCCCTAGGTAACCCATTCCAGTGCTTCACCGCCCTCCTAGTGGAACAGTTTTTCCTCATATCCAATCTAGACCTCCTCCACTACAACCTGAGACCATTGCTCCTTGTTCTGTCATCTTCCACCACTTTGAACAGTCTCTTTGGAACCTCCCTTCAAGTAGTTGCAGGCTGCTGTCAGTTCCCATCCCCTTCTTTTCTGCATACTAAATAAGCCCAGTTTCCTCAGCCTCTCCTCATAAATCATATGCCCCAGCCCCCTAATCATTTTCATTGCCCTCTGCTGGACTCTCTCCAATTTGTCCACATCTTTTCTGTAGTGGGAGGCCCAAAACTGGATACAATACTCCAGATGTGGCCGCATCAATGCCAAATAGAGGGGAATAATCACTTCCCTTGATCTGCTGGCAATGCTCCTATTAATGCAGTCCAATATGCCATTAGACTTCTTGGCAACAAGGGCACACTGACGACTCGTATCCAGCTTCTCAACCTCTGTAATCCACAGATCCTTTTCTGCAGAACTGCCATTTAGCCATTCTGTCCCCAGCCTTTAGCAGTACCTGGGATTCTTCCATCCTAAGTGCAGGACTCTGCACTTGTTGAACCTCAGATTTCTTTTGGCCCAATCCTCCAATTTGTCTAGGTCACTCTGGACCCTATCCCTACCCTCCAGCATATCTACCTCTCCCCCAAGCTTGGTGTCATTTGCGAACTTGCTGAGGGTGCAATCCATCCCATCATTCGGATTATTAATGAAGATGTTGAACAATACCGGCCCCAGGACTTACACCGGGGCCCTCCACTTGATACCAGCTGCCAACTAGACATCAAGTCCTTGATCACTACCCATTGAACCTGACAGTCTAGCCAGCTTTTTATCCACCTTATAGTCCATTAATCCAATCCATACTTTAACTTGCTGGCAAGAATACTGTGGGAGATCGTATCAAAAGATTTACTAAAGTCAAGGTATATCACGTCCACCACTTTCCCCATATCCACAGAGCCAGTTATCTTATCATAGAAGGCAATCAGGTTGCTATTTGTTTATGTGGTTTGGAATGTTCTTTTCTTTACTGATTGTTCTAATAAAAGTGGCTAAGGCTTCGCTTTGCCCTCAGTGTGAGCGTCTTTGCTGTACACCCCAGGGTTCCCTACAAGATATTGAATGTGTTAGTTTTAATTCTGTGGACCCCGATTCTGGAACGAGTACCCTATTACCCCCAGCTCATTCAATTGGAAATCAATACAATTTTTATTAACCATTAAAAAGAGTCAGGCTACAATGCAAAACTGTTTATCAGCAAGACATACTAGGGACTCAATTATGAGAATACAATCAAATCTCCAAATGGCCCCTCAGTTTTAATCTCACTGGCAGACAAGTTTTAGCACTAAATCTACGAAAGAACTGCTCAGCACTGGGAGCATCTAGATTTCTTCTTTATTATTCTGGTTACAGTAGAAGCAGAGTTTTTAAAAGGTATTTAAAACTCTTATTAAATATCTATAAAAGTAGATCAGAAATATGGCCACCTTTGCTTTTCTGTGATCTCAGTACATGGTTTATAAAGACACTTTACTAATTTTCATGAGGAATGTACCAGAAATCTGGTAACAAGATGTATTTAAGTGATGCTATGAGAAACAGATGTCAGTTTCATAGTGAAAAATGTATATACATTAATTCAAATGTTTTAAATCTTTGACTTTATAAAATCCAGATTTTATGACATGAAGTATTTTCAATATTTTTTAAATAATTGAAACAAATATATTCTAGGTGATGACAAACTTTTTCTCTGTGTTACCTTGTGCTCCCCCATCTGTTTTTGGTATCCATTGGTGGTTCTTGTCTTATACTTAGGGCTTGTCTACACTACCTGCCAGATTGGCAGGCAGTGATGGATCCAGCTGGAGTTGATTTATTGCATTTAGCTGAGTGCTGTTCCATCGACTCCGGTACTCCACCAGAATGAGAAGTGTAAGCGGAGTCAATGGGAGAGCGTCAGCTGTCGACTTACCGCAGTGAAGACACCACGGTAAGTATATCTAAGTACATTGACTTCAGCTGTCACCCTATTCACGTAGCTGAAATTGCATATCTTAGATCGACCCCCACACGGTAGTGTAGACAAGCCCTTAGATTGTAGGATCCTCAGGGAAGGCACTGTCTTTTTATTATGTGTTAATACAGCACTTAGCACAACGGGAACCTGGTTTCTGACTGGAGCCTGTTGACAGTACAGTAGTACAAATAATAAACAATAATGTTGTAAATTATGCAGGAAATGTATATTAAAGCAAATATCTGTTAGTATTTCTTTTCATGATAGCTTTAGTCTCTTTTAATATTATTATAACTTATTTATTTATATATTGTTGTAGTGCCTAAAAATCCCTGGCCCATTGCTCTAAGAACATATAACATATACCACGATATAACAAAGATGGTCCCTGCTCTGAACTGCTTCCAGTCTGAGTATAAAATGAGACAACAGGTGAATACCACAAGCAGAAGGGGAGAGAACAAGGTAATAATGAAACTATTCAGATCAACACAATAAGCAGTAGTCGCAGAACATGCATAGTATATATGGTTCATTGAGTGCGTAGTCTTATTTAATGCAAAAAAATGTAGACAAATTATGAGACATTCAGGATTGAATTTAGCCCTATGAGAACACTGGCCAGCTACTTTTGTACTCTGAAAACACAAAGCTTCCTTATCTGAAAGCTGCATGGAAGAGTCAGGAAGGAGTTCAAAACAGAGCATATCACCCAGTATCCTAATTACAGTATCTTTCATTAAAATATGTTGGAACCCATTTTTTTCAAAGTTTGCAAGCTTTGGCAAATGTTATCTAGAGGCCAGAAACCCTAATCTAATACTAGAGCTGGTCAGAACATTTTCAGTTAAACAGAATTTTGCGTAGAAGATGCTGTTTTGTCAAAGCTCAAAACAGTTCATGGAGATGTATCCATTTCTATGAATTTTGTCGGGAAGGAATTTGACGCTAGGGCTCACTGAGAGAAATGTGAAAAACACTTTTATTCATCATAAAAATCACACGTAAAACACAAAAAGAGTTGTAAATAATATTAAATATGATGCAGTGCAATATACTCACAGGAAGGAATAAATAAAGGTAAACCTATCCCAAGTAAACATTACACATGGATCACTGAGGCATTACAATATTCAGCCAAGATATTATCAATGGATCAGGTCAACCAAAAGTTACCCAGATTGCAAGTCAGTTTATAAAAGATGGAATTAATCTGCAACTGGGCCACAATCAGCATGCAGACTAACCCCAGCACATCACACCCCTCTGTCCCCACCACTCTGTCCTTCTAGGATTTCAAAATAGCCAGTTTGGCCTGATCTAATAAAAACTTGGCCATACAGGAACCAGGCAATGGGAAAGCATTGTATCTTACTCCCAGACTAAACAGTGGCCTGGAGAAAAACAGTCACAAGCTGCTGAAAAGCTGCTACAAAAAAAAAATCAAAGAGAGGAATCAAACGTGGGCAGTTGAGGAAAAATGAAACACTGTATCTGAAGCCAAACAGACACCTTGGGAGTAATATGGCACACAAAGCAATCCAACGCTATGATGGTGTGCCAGATCCATCACTTCAAGTCACCCAAGTCAAGGGAGAGGAAACTTGTAGAGCATCCTCCAAGCCAGGAACACAGAGTTACTCATAGACAAATACCTCCTCCAGGAGGTGTCAGGGAGATCAGAGATGGTAAAATAATGCCATAAACACCATAGAGCTGTTTCTTGTTCATAGACTGAAAAGGAAGATCTACCAGACCCTCACTAGTCAGACAGGACCATCACTGGTACAGCTCCTCTGTCACCAGCACATTGCAGTTCTCAATACAAACTTCTATAGAAAACCATGGTTACTTTCTGGATCTCTGCAGTGTCAGCTCTCAGACACACACCAAGCAGCTGGAAACAGTGAAGTTCCTGATGGCCCACAGTCTTCCTCACCAACCACAATCATGCAGCTGGTTAAAAAGGGTCTGAACCAGAGTTCTCTACACCTACACCAAATGCCCCAGAAGCCAGTACATTTCAGTAAAAATGAGATGATCAAACAGGATGCAGAGCAATCCTTTCTTTCAGGAATTTTAACCCAACCAGTACCTGAAAATTTGAGTCTTAGAGCCCAAGACAGAGAGCAAACTCTTCTCTGCTTGCACAGTTTCCTCTTCTCTGCCAAAGCATTAAGAAAGGCAAGCAGTGAAATGAATGTTGGTTTGCTTACCGGCCTTTATGTCATTTGAGACATCAAGATAGCATTTAGGAGAGATTTTAAGCGTACTGTCCTCACTCAGGGATCTAGATTGTTTTGCCACATCTCATATATTATCATGTCATCCTGCATCATATGCAACATAAGAATGATTTTCACACTGTTTCTATAAGATGTAAGGCTGTGGAATTTGAATACATTACCTTGAGCAAAAGAAAGCTTTTCTACCCATGCCCATATTTCATTCTATGTGAAAGTTTACAATAGATAACATGCTGATGGGAAGATCTTCTAGAGGGTACTCAGGGGTGAATAATGAAAAGTTCCCGCAGGGGGCACCTTGCAATAATGAACTCCATAGAGCGGAAATTCTCTTTAGAGACGAGAGAAAACTTCAAATATTTACCCGCAAACAGCACAAATTGATTCAGACTTACTGATTCATATAACAAGACATAAGCAGTTATCTTTATAGTCCAGCTGACATGTTTTCATAGATTCATAGATATTAAGGTCAGAAGGGACCATTCTGATCATCTAGTCCAACCTCCTGCACAACGCAGGCCACAGAATCTCACCCACCCACTCCTATGAAAAACCTCACCTATGTCTGAGCTATTGAAGTCCTCAGATCGTGGTTTAAAGACTTCAAGAAGCAGAGAATCCTCCCTCAAGTGACCCATGCCCCATGCTACAGAGGAAGGCGAAAAACCTCCAGGGCCTCTTCCAATCTGCCCTGGAGGAAAATTCCTTCCCGACCCCAAATATGGCGATCAGCTAAACCCTGAGCATATGGGCAAGATTCACCAGCCAGATATTACAGAAAATTCTTTCCTGGGTAACTCAGATCCCATCCATCTAATATCCCATCTCAGGGGATTAGGCCTATTTACCCTGAATATTTAGAGATCAATTAATTACCAAAATCACATTATCCCATCATACCATCTCCTCCATAAACTTATCGAGTAGAATCTTAAAGCCGGATAGATCTTTTGCCCCCACTGCTTCCCTTGGAAGGCTATTCCAAAACTTCACTCCTCTGATGGTTAGAAACCTTCGTCTGATTTCAAGTCTAAACTTCCTGGTGGCCAGTTTATACCCATTTGTTCTTGTGTCCACATTGGTGCTGAGCTTAAATAATTCCTCTCCCTCTCCGGTATTTATCCCTCTGATATATTTATAGAGAGCAATCATATCTCCCCTCAACCTTCTTTTAGTTAGACTAAACAAGCCAAACTCCTTAAGTCTCCTTTCATAAGACAAGTTTTCCATTCCTCGGATCATCCTAGTACCTTCTCTGTACCTGCTCCAGTTTGAATTCATCCTTTTTAAACAAGGGAGACCAGAACTGCACACAGTATTCTAGGTGAGGTCTCACCAGTGCCTTGTATAATGGTACTAAAACCTCCTTATCCCTAGTGGAAATACCTCTCCTGATGCATCCCAAAACTGCATTAGCTTTTTTCACAGCCATATCACATTGGCAGCTCATAGTCATCCTATGATCAACCAATACTCCATTCAGTACAACTCCTGAGTTTACAGATTCATTAAACATTCTTGCTAATGGGTTTGCAATTTCAGGTGCCAATTCCTTTAATATTCTTGGATGAAGATTATCTGGGCCCCCCCCAATTTAGTCCCATTAAGCTGTTTGAGTTTCGCTTCTACCTCAGAAATGGTAATATCTACATCCATATCCTCATTCCCATTTGTCTTGCTACCATTATCCCTAAGATCCTCTTTAGCCTTATTAAAGACTGAGGCAAAGTATTTGTTTAGATATTGGGCCATGCCTAGATTATCTTTAACCTCCACTCTATCCTCAGTGTTTAGCGGTCCCACTTCTTCTTTCTTAGTTTTCTTCTTATTTATATGGCTATAGAACCTTTTACTATTGGTTTTAATTCCCTTTGCAAGGTCCAACTCTACTCGACTTTTAGCCTGTCTCACTTTATCCCTACATGTTCTGACCTCAATTAGATAGCTTTTCTTGCTGATCCCTCCCATCTTCCACTCCCTGTATGCTTTCTACTTCTTCTTAATCACCTCTCTAAGATGCTTGCTCATCCAGCTTGGTCTACAACTCCTGCCTATGAATTTTTCCCCCTCTCTTGGGATACAGGCTTCCGATAGCTTCTGCAGCTTTGATTTAAAGTAATCCCAGGTCTCCTCTACCTTTAGATCCATAAGTTCTTCAGTCCAAGCCACTTCCCTAATTAATTTCCTTAATTTTTGAAAGTCAGCCCTTTTGAAATCAAAAACCCTAGTTGCAGATTTATTTTTGTTAATCCTTCCATTCAGTTTGAACTGAATTAGTTCATGATCACTTAAACCAAGATTATCCCCTACAACCATTTCTTCTCTGAGGTCCTAACTACTCACCAAAACCAAATCTAAAATGGCATCCCCTTTAGTCGGTTCAGCAACTATTTGATGAAGGAATCCATCAGCTGTCACATCTAGGAAAATCTGAGCCCTATTATTATTACTAGCACTGGTCCTCCAGTCTATATCTGGGAAGTTAAAGTGATCACGCAGTTTCCGTTAGTATTTACTTTACTTTATTAAAAACATTAAAAAGGGCTCTATCCATATCCAAATTAGATCCCGGCGGCCTATAGCACACCCCAAGCACTATCGTAGGAGAGGCTCTACTAGTTATCTTCCCCAATGTAATTTTTGCCCAGATGGACTCTGTCTTATCCATTGCATCGCTTTTTATTTCTTTACATTCTACCTCATCGATATACAATGCTACTCCACCACCTTTACCTTTACTTCTGTCTTTCCTAAACAGCACATACCCTTCAATACCTGTAGTCTAGTCATGACTACTATTCCACCATTTTTCTGTTATCCCTATAATATCTGGTTTCACTTCCTGCACCAGTAGCTCTAGTTCCTCCATTTTGTTACCTAGGCTCGTTGCATTGGTGTACAAACATCTTAATTTTTGCTGTTTGGCCTAGCTCACATTTTGTACCCTATTAGGCACAGTCATTCTACAGCCAGTATAACCTATTAGACTAGTATCCACATTGCCCTTGCTCTTTATATACTTTCTCCTACCCACGGCTGTATCCTTTCTTACTTCGTCTTCTTCCCTCTCAATGCTAAAATCTGGCGTGGAGATTACCTGGACATCTCCCAACCTTCTCCCCCAGATTCCTAGTTTAAAGCTCTCTTTATCAGTTGTGCCAGCCTCCATCCTAGAAGTCTATTTCCTTCCCTACTCAGATGAAGTCCATCCCGAGAGAACTGTCCTCTGTCTGTGAATGCCTCCCAGTGGCCATACATCCCAAAGCCCTCCTTATAGCACCACTGCCTAAGCCATCTGTTGACAGTCATCATCTTGTCACACCTTTGTTGCTGTTCTCTAGGAACAGGCAGAATCCCACTAAAGATCACCTGAGCCTCGATTTCCTTAAGCGTCTTCCCCAGCCTAGCATAGTCTCCCTTAATACTTTCCAGCGAGAATCTAGCCGTATCATTTGTTCCCATATGAAGGGTAATTAGGGGATTTTTTCCCGCTCCCTTTAGGATCCTTTTCAACCTCAGGTCTACATCCCGTATCTTAGCACCTGGAAGACAGCACACCCTTCTATTCTCTGGATCAGCTCTAGTTACAGGCCTGTCTATTCTTCTCAATAAAGAGTCCCCGATCACATAGACCTGCCTTTTCCTGGTGACAGTGCTATTCTCCAGTCTCTCCCCTGTTCCCTCTGGCTGCAAGTTCTTTCCATTCCTATTTTCCCTTATAATCCTCTTCAACCCATCCTGTATCCTCCTGGGGCTCATATTTGGTGTAGTCTCCCTTGACTCTTCTGCTTTTCCTATAGGACTAGCCTCTCTTCTCTTCTTCCTTACCCTTCCACCTTCAACAAGTACCTGCTGAGCCCCTTCTTCATTTTCCAACTCTGCAAACCTGTTCCTAAGCTCTATTTCCCCTTCACTAGCCTGTCTTTTCCTCTGCCTGGTTCTTTTAGTCACATGCTTCCACTGACCACTTTTCTCACCCAGTCTCCCCTCAAAATTCCCCAGCCCTGCTTCCATCTGTAAGTCTGAGCTTTTCCCTTCAGCTGCCTCATGTCTTTGCTCCATCATCTGCTCAAACCCCTTCCTAAACTCAACCAGACTTTCCACCTGCATCTCCAAACCTCAGATCTTTTCCTCCATCAGCTATATCAGACAGCATTTCATGCAGAAAAAACTCTTACCAGGTCCCCCCTCCAGGATCATGTACATACCACAGCTTCCACATCCAGTCATCCTCATTGTGTCTTCCACTACATGGGTCACTCCCACTGCTGCCTCCCTATCTGTCATAGCCTTCCCACCTAAATCCTGTTAATCTGGGAAACACAAGCCACACCAAAAGACCACCCCCCACAGCAAAAACAAACCCCAAACAAGAACCACAATACAAACTCCCACACAAACTCCCCTGTTTACAGCTCTGTTTGCTAGCTCCTGTGCCGCTGCCTGACTGGCTGGCTACCCTTATAGGACCCCTAGTCAGAGAAGACCCACACCCTAATCAGGGCTCAGCTTCTCTCTCAGCCTCTCTACACACACAAATACTACAAATACAAAACCAAGTACAAATACCTTCTCCTCCAACAGAACTCCCACTCAAACTCCCCTGTTTACAGCTCTGTTTGCTAGCTTCGGTGCCGCTGCAGCTGTGCCGCTGCTATACATTTTCTATATGCATTTCCACTACTATAGTTTTATTTATACTCTCTGTAAGTCTTCATTTGAATGTTCCTGTGATATTTTATTTTTAATCTTTATGTCCCACCAGCTGTGGACATCCAGTAATGCCATGCTATATTTTAGTTTCAAATTACTTTGTAGTAGTATACTGATTTGTCAGAGAATGTATCCACAGTTGTATAGGTACCTGTAAATCCTGTAACATCTTGCCCGCTTCTGAGACAGTCTAGTTTATAATTTTTTGTTAATGTTTTTTATGTTAAAAACAGCCATTTCCATAGACTAAGACCAAAATACTCCTCTCTGATCTGATCTTTCTGAAGTCAATAGTATTCCAATTCTGAACACACAATATGCATTGGAGATTTCCAGTACAGATAAGTGCTGATCATAGAGGAGAACTGTAATAGTAAACCCTACAACTGAGCATTTTTAATAGTACTTTGACTGGAATGATTATATCTGGCAAATGAATGTCTCCAATTTTCATAAAATCTTAAATCAGATGAAACTCTGCACTCAGTTCCACTACAAAACTAAAATCTCAGACCAGGATCATGGAGGTGTTTTCTGCAAGTCTTTAAAGTGCACCTGATCTGAGTGTCAGGTCAGTACTGGCTGTATTTTGACTGACCATAGGCTGATTTTTGGTTTCATGTGGATATTCAAAACTTGCTGGTTTTGCATACAGTAACTTTGTAAGATGCAGAGGTTCCCCGTGAATTTTTCAGTAAATCTGAACCTAAAATTCAGAAGTTCAAACCTGTGCTAAGTGAAACAGAAAGTATAAGATTCTCATGAAGCCCTGCAAACTCAAACCACCACATTTCAACGACTTTCATAATTCCATCTTTTTTTCCTCTTTTTCTAAATGTTTATTTTTTAAAACAGTGTGGACTGTATAATAAGTTACTAGAAAATGAACATACATACATAGTGTGTCTTTGGAAGGGGGAGAGGGCATGTGATGGGGTGTTCACCCCATACTTGCCCGGAAAGGGTTAATGTAGAGAGAGAAGGGGGCTAATTAACCCGACTGACCACAGCTGAGGGGAATCAGGTGACTAAGTAATCCCCTGCCAGATGATGGAGCCCAGATGAGGACTGAGCTGGGCTGGATTTATAAAGACAGGAAATTCGCTGTAGAGGGGACTGCTGGGAAAAGTCTGCCATCACTCCCTAGGAGAAGGGAGGAGTGTTTGGTAGCTGTAGAGACATGTAGCCTGCAGTCACGTCCTGGGAGGAGGGAAGCTGGCAGACCAAGAGGGGGGAATGTCAGATGGCAAGGAAAGGGCTCAGGGAAAGGCAGTAAGGTCTAGGAGGGGACAGACCTTTACTGCTGATTAGAGGGTCCCTGAGCCAGAACCCCCAGTAGAGGACAGGCCCAGGTTCCCCTGCCAGTCTCTGAAGCTGCGGCACTGAAGAGCGAATGGGAAGAACATAAGAATGGCCATACTGGATCAGAACAAAGGTCCATCCAGGCCAGTATCCTGTCTGCCGACAGTGGCCAATGCCAGGTGCCCCAGAGGAAGTGAACCTAACAGGCAATGATCAAGTGATCTATCTCCTGCTATCCATCTCCATCGTCTGACAACCAGAGGCTAGGGATACCATTCCTTGCCCCTCCTGGCTAATAGCCATTAATGGACTTAACCTCCATGAATGTATCTAGTTCTCTTTTAAATCCTGTTACAGTCCTAGTCTTCACAACCTCCTCAGGCAAGGAGTTCTGCTTAGAAGACTGCCTAGGAGTGCTGAAGGAAGATTTTGGTAACCTGGAAGGGGAAAATGCATAGAGTGACCTGCTCAGAGGGCTGAGTCATGAAGAGACAGCAGCAGCTTGTGGCACAAGAGACTGTCTGCAGACCAAAAGAGAGAGGTGGAGAGATGACTGCAACTGTGGGAAGGGGCGTTGGCCTCGTGAAGCTAATCCCCAGAATGGCCAGGAGGAGGTGCCATCCTAGCTATGATTACAGCACCCTGTCACAGGGCAAAACAGTGAAAGGATAATATATCCTGATGTTCAAAAATTAAAAATGGAATCACTTCCCATAAGTGGGTGCACTTTGAAAAGTCGTTCTGGATCTAGAGAGATTACTGGTTCCCATGGTATTCCCTCTTTTAAATATAGGGAATATCCCTAAAACCTATAACATTTCCACAACTGGAATAATCATCTTTTTAAGTGTGTTCACTGTCCATGAATATTAAACCAGAGCTTGCAACAGGCCAAACTCCTAAATCTCAAGGGCAATTGAGGGTGCTTGGCACCACCCACAATCAGGCCCATGTATTCATTAGGTAGAATGTGGAAGGCCAAAGCCAATTCAAATATCCTTATCAACAGGATATGTCACTATATGTTCTATAGCTGAAACTAGAGGGCTCTTTAATTTAGCAGTCAAAGGCATAACAAAATCCAGTGGCTGGAATTTGAAGCTAGCAAAGTTAAAATTGGCAATAAGACATCAATTGTTAATAGTGAAGGTATGCAACCATTGGCACAGGTTATCAAAGGTAAACTATCCTTCATGTAGTGTCTTCAAAATCAAGGCTGCATGACTTACTTAAAAATAGGCTTTAGTTCAATCGCAAGTTTATTGGGTTTGATGCAGGAATCACGGGATGAACTTTTATAGCCTGTGTTTTTCAGGAGGTTGGACTTGATCATAATGGCCCCTTGTGGCAATGAAATCTATGAAAACAAATATAAATGCCCAGTGCCCTGTACAAAACATTTATTTAGGACTTGGGTTGAATACTTGAAACCTAATTTACTTTTCCCCTTCAAATTCTTATAGTCATTTACATCAGGCCAATTTCTCACGATTACATATATTTATAGTTTGTCTGCCTGGTTGTCACTGGTCACATTTTCTAGGCTTTGCATTAGTTTTCAAATCCCCCAGAGTCGTATTCATATTAATAAAAAGAAAAGGAGTACTTGTGGCACCTTAGAGACTAACAAATTTATTAGAGCATAAGCTTTCGTGAGCTACAGCTCACTTCATCGGATGCATTTGGTGGAAAAAACAGAGGAGAGATTTATATAAAATCTGTTTTTTCCACCAAATGCATCCGATGAAGTGAGCTGTAGCTCACGAAAGCTTATGCTCTAATAAATTTGTTAGTCTCTAAGGTGCCACAAGTACTCCTTTTCTTTTTGCGAATACAGACTAACACGGCTGCTACTCTGAAACCTGATTCATATTAATGTTTAACAACTTCTTCCTTCCTTTATGAGAATTTTCCATGAACCTGAAATTAAAAATATCCCCTCCTTCTCTCCACTGAAATGTCACAACCACAAATCATCCATCACCAACTTCAGTTCGCCCCTTGAAACGTTTTTCTCTGCTCCTTTATAGATGCAGTTTCAAGGAAGCAGTTCAAACTCCATTTCTCCCCATTTCCCAGGAGAGGTAGAAAAATTCACCCCCCTACAAGAATTTCATTTGCATTTTCTTTTCTTGCTTCAGAAGCTGTGCAGAAAATGAGAACTCCTGCCCCCCGCACACACTGTAACTCCTCTTCAGTCATTTTTCACTGAGCTGGTTTTTAGCTATTTATTTCTTTGGGAACAGGTTGTGCTGCAGCCATACTCACCTTCAATCTCTCTCTCTCATCACACAGCATAGTTCACCTGGCATGTCAAGTTTCAAGAACTCTTTCTTTGCTTCTCTTTGTTCCCAAAGACAAGGAGCAGACCTCTTGGGAACAGTGGATGGAAACAATATGAGACCAGACTGACATATGAAGAAATACTGTGTAATGGCATTGTATTTAAAATGTAGCTTGTTAGCAATTTAATATCACATTCCAGGCTCAGATTTACACTGTGCTCCATGCTTACCTTCCTGAGGGCAGGGATACCATGAAGTTCATCCCAAATTTTGTATAGCTACACTCTCAGTCCTAGTGGTCATTTATTACTTTGAAATATACTGTTTTTTCCCTTTATTACACTCATTTAGGGCCTGATCCTACAAATCCTTACTGATGTGAACAGTCCCAATGACATCAGTGGGATGGCACACATACTTAATCTCTATAGATATAAGCAGGGCTTGCAGATCAGTCCTGTGGTTTCTATATCTCATAAGCCTACTGCAGTCTGGGCTCTAATCGGACAGAATTTTTCTAAATTACATTCGATAAGCAGCAAATATGTGATGACTGGGAGGTGATAGAGATGTTTTTTCCAAATGTTTGGGAAGATCACATTACTCACAAGTGGTTCTGCCAAAGCATAACATGCAGTTCTTTTCTAACAATAATAAGTATTTATTTTATGTTGAATGTGTTCCACACAGCCTTCAGCCAAAGCACTCAGCATACTGTATAACTGCATATTGACAAAACAAAATACAATACATATTACATAATATAACGTAATACATAATACAATCAAAATATAATAATATGAATTAATAATACCAAAATATAATAATACAGCGTCTTAAAACTCAAATAAAAGACACAAACAAAGGAGCTCAATGCAAGAAGCAGCCTGGGAAGGGATGGCAGTAAAGAAAATAAGTAGAGGGCCAACACTGATGGCAACAGAAAAATATCTTGATATGAAAAAGTCTTGATGTGTTTCTTAAAAATGGGAAGAAATTAACTGAGATGGATACTGGGTTGGGAAAGCAAGAGCAAGACTAGGGTCTGCAGGAAAAGGGGTGATTGCCTCTCAGCCTAAAGCACAATGATGGGAATCTTAAAAGTCAGATGTGTTAGAGTGAAGAAACCCATCAGAAAGAGATCCAAGGAGGAGGCATTAAAATATTAGAATGCCTCCTCACACAATCCCATGCTCTGTATACACCAAATATGATCAGTTTTGTTTGCTGTTTCTCCATTTTTATTCTTGCTCTGTTTTTCCCTGAATGTTATGGCAAAATGGTTTTCATATCAACTCAGTCTGAAAGGACCCGAGCAATACAATAGCTACACTTTAAAATTAAGGGGTGAGATTTCACTGCACTGATGTAGAGGGACTGTAAACACAATGTAAACGGCTGGAGAAGAATTCCTCTGGAGCTGACACAGTGAAGACTTGCCATCGGAGGTCCTGTGCAGGTCCCCTCACGAGCCCTGGCATAGAGAACACAGCTGGGATAAGAGTAGAGCCCTTGCAGTGCATTCTGCTGTTGGAATTCTGGGTTGCTGCAGGCTGCAGAACAGCCCATATTCAGTAAATCAGAGCAGCTAAGGATTGCTCAGCTTAACCCTAGGGGCTGCTTCGGCCCCTGCTGCAGCCAGAATCAGGAGGGTATAAAGGTGGCTTTAAAGCCTCTTTTGCCCTGTTTCTCTTGACTGCCCCAGCCTATGTATCTAAACAATTGCCTGTGATGACCATATACATGGTGTAAAATAGGTACAGCTATTAACAATGAGCTCAAGCTAGAAAGTATGGATCCATAGTCAAACTTCCCCAAAATTTAGAGTGTTTTTGGATCTGGGGTTTAGTCTGGACCCATCTCTGATAGGCAGAGGCTATTAGTTCTGAGTTTTTGCTTCAATTGTTATCATTATTACTATCACTACAATATCAAATTATTATGACAGGGTCATGTGGCCCAGCACAAAGGTTTCTCATTTGAGCTACTTATCTTGGGCACAGAAACAGAGAGAGGGGTCCTTGGTTAGGTCACTTGCTTTCTGCCAACTCCTTCTTTTTTGGTTTTGTTGTTTAGTAGAGCTGCTTGAAAATTGGAATTTTCATCCTACGAGACATTCCAGTAATCCAAAATCTGTTTTCATCCTGAATAAGGATGTAATATAAAAAAATTTCAGACCAGAATGTTCTGAAAAAATGTCAAAATGGTTCAGTCAATATTTGTGATTGAAAGAAAACATTCAACATTCCCAAACCCAAATGAAGAACCAAGTTGAAATGAAACATCAATTTGTGTCACTCTGAGCTGTCACATTGCTTCATGAAAGATATAGTTTGTGTGCATCGTGTCCCCATTCTCATCTGTCAGCCAGGCTTCCAGCTGGCCTACATTTCCCATGATGCACTACCATTTTCACGTGACTCCCAGGATGCACTACAAAGGCTCAAAAAGAGGGAAGATTGTGGTACCTCATAGAAGATGTAGTCCAGCTAGGGAGCCAAAACCATTGCAGAAAATGGTGGCACACACATAAGGTACCAACGTTACTCAGGCAGACAGAATAATGTTGACATGAATCATATTATTTTATATATATTATTATATATGTTAATATTTTGTTTCGATTCTCCTGATTGAAATTTGAAAAAAATTATTTTTTGCACAAACTATTTTCCACTGAGGTTTTTTTACAGGCAATTCCCAATGAACTCCATTGTTTCATTTTAAATTTTCTCCATTTATAATTGGTTAATCTTTTTACAGAAATAAAACTTTTCAGGAAAAATTGCTGACATTACTGAACCTTTTCATTTTCCACAATACTTTTTATCTTTGAAATGATCAATTTTTTTTACTGAAAATTTAGTTTGCAGTAAACAAAACATTTGAAAATGATTTTCATTAACTTTTTGGCTAAAAATGTGGTCCATTTTGAGCCATATAAAATGAAAGCAACTTTACATTTTTTTTTTGCAATTATATGGGGTTTTTTACATGGTTCACAGTAGGCACCAGTAAGGAAGTAACCTATAGAAAGTCTTGGTAAAAGAAGAAATAAAAGCTGACAGGCTGTGTCAAGCTGATAAGCTTAGAGGTGTCTAGGTTGAGCATATGTTATGGGTCCTCTTCCTTTCTTCATTCCAAAGCTGCACAATGTAGTGAGATCTTTCTGTTTTATGAGATTTCTGTCCAGGCACTCGTACCAAGAATATGGAGTTACAAATTTCCAGTTTGTGAAAGAACAGCTCAGATGCTGGAATCAGGAGCAATCATCCATTTTAGGGAAGCTTGGGTTCTGGAGCACATGGTGAAACTACCAAGGAAAAGTACCAGCTCATCAACCCACTGCAAACCAACCAATCCAATGCGATTTAGTGAGGTGCAGAGCTGGATAGCTGTGATGAGTGGGTCCCTTAGGATTTGCAGGAATGAGGGAGGAGGAATGTTATTATTTCCAGCAAATAAGCCAATTTTCAGACCCAGCCTCTGAGAACATTTACAAGTATTTTCTACAGGTTTCACCTCTGGGTTGTTGTCTGAACTCTGCCATGAGCCACATTACCTCTTCATTATCTTAACAGGAGCATAAAGAATGCTCCCTTTATACTAACTTTCCCCTTTCATAAAAAATATGTGGTGGAAGCATAGAATACTCACAATAGCCTTTTAAGGAGCGAGACGTGTGGTTGTGTAATCTTATAGATTTTATTAAAATGTGTTTAAAGGTGCATTCACTTTGTTGAATCAAATTATGGCAGCGATTCCTGTCTGAGGATTGTTTATATGTCCCAAAGCATCCATAACTCACTGGGTTCAGCCATCTACAAGTGTTTAATTACAGACTGTCTGTTTCATGTAAAGAGTGCTTGCCAGCAGTCTTTTGGCAGAATATAGAATGAACTTTGTAAAGAAAAACTCAGCAGCAGCAGCAGTGGGGAAAAGAATATCCCCAGGGTTCTTCGTAGGTTTCCAGTTACCAGATCCAGCAGAATTAATATTTACAGGCCAAAAGCATCTTAGGAACTGTGGAAATTTTGAACTGAAATAAATGCATAACGTGTTTTTCACTTCCATACCTTGTAATGCCTTACCATTTTTCAACACAGGGGCATGGAGCAAGGCAGAAAGATGGAGAGAGAATACCTGGTCATTGTGCTTTTTTTAAAATAAACATAAAGCATCAAGTTATTGGCAAAGCAAAGGTGCACCTCACACTTTACAGTCGCTGAGAATCAAAGTAGAATGTGCTGTGTATCCCACACTAAAGGCTCAAGCTTGTCTGGAAAATGGAGATTTTTCACACAATTGTCTAAATTGAACTCATCCATAGAAAAAATTGACTCTTTGGTGAAAAAATGAGAACCAGGTTTTTTTGGCTGAAAAATGAAAATGTGTGGTTGAAAACTTTCAACAGAGAGCTGAACATCTTGATTTGGAAAAAAACACTGTTGTGTCTTATGGGATTTGTAGTTTGGATGCCTCGTGTCCCCCATCTCCCACCCATTTTCCTTTATGGGGTGGGGTCCCAGGTTAGAATACCTCTCCTATTGCATGCCCAATTTTCCATCCAAAAACCGTTTTGAGAGAACATTTTCTACAAGCCTTACACCACGCCCTTAACTCAACAGTTCAAAAATCTCTTTACCATTACTAGGAACTGCTGGATGTTGCATTCCAACTCCCCAGCACCACCACTGCCTGAAATGATGCTCTCACTTACAGGTCTGACCTTATTGATGTCACTAAATGAAAGCTCCTACTCATATGTTGACAGGAGCTAAATCCACCAAAATAAGTGGGAGCTTATTTTAAGAATAAATGATGCTGTCTTATCTCTGTCAGGAAGAGGGAGCACAAACCTGACATTTACAAAGACAGGGACTGAAAGACGAAGCATGTTATTTCAATGCTTGGTATATTTAATTGAAGGCTGGCCTAGAAAATATGACAAGCTTTAAGGGGAAGGTTTGTTTGAAGGCTAAGGAGAGGAAGTTTACCAAGCCTGTAACTGCAAAGTTAGTTGTAATAAATCAGGACATGAGAATATGTACTATTTCAATCATTTTTCCCTTCAACATATGGAAATTGGTTTCCCCACTTGCCTCCTTATATACATTTCAGACTTCTGGATCCAGGTTCCTCAGTGGCCACAAACAGAGCCAGAATGTGTCATTAAGATTAAGGCCCATTGTGGGGAGGAGTAAAGACCCAGAAGAATCTCAAGAAGACACAGACTGCTGGAGCTCTGAGGTGCCTAATACCATAGAGAGGGTACAGTGTATAATCCCAGCTGTGGTGTGCGGAGGATTAGGGGTAGATCCATAGCTACACCTCTTTCCTGATCCCCTCTGCCTCTTTTGGGGTGGCTAGTGCCTTCATGTGATAGCATGAAGCAATCCCTGCAGTCAAGATAGTGTAGGGACTGCAAGTGTGACTCACCCGTAGGCAAGAAAGGGCTGGAGAAAGGGTGAGGCTATCTCCCTGGACACTCTAAGTCTTATGCACCCACACAAGGACAAAGCATAAATCTGTTTAATAGAAATTAACAAGCAAATACAATATAACTGAGGGGGAATAGGGCTCTGAATCCACTGCTGCTAAGTCTTATAGAAATAAATACCAATCTAAAGCATAGGGAAGAGTCAAATTGAAGTCAATAGACTTGTACTAAGACGAGATGTTGTAACTCAGAAGAGATGTTGTTCTTGTAACTAAGAAGAGATGATGATGAAAGGCATGGTGCTCTTAACTAACAAGAGTTACATGAGCATCCCATCCTCTGCCTCTGGAAGAAAAGCAAAGAAGATTTACTTAATAAGTAGAGAGCTATTTTCAGGCCAGATACAACTAAACACCTGGCTGGCAAGCTGAAAGAATGAAGATAGCCTTTCCATGTTCTCATTAAAAAGACATTAGAAAGGGTTGGGGGTGAGTAATTATATTGACGTTTACCACATCTCTGATGTTCTCTATTGGAGGTTCCTATGAGCTCACCCGATTTCAGTTGGTGGTTTGGCTGAGTTCCCACCAGTAATATCTTAAGCACAACACACCTCCTTACAGCACAATTCACCTGTTGGCACTTATGTTCCAGAATAAAATAAGTCAATGGTACAGAAAATGGTCAAAACACATACAAAATCGACAAGATGTGGCTGTTAATAAACCCACTATATTACAGTGAATGCATGGAGGATATGTGAAATCATCTTAGTGTATGAAATATATAGAATGTAACTTTAAATTGCGGCCTCCAAAGGCTGTTTTTTGGAAAGCTAGCTAGCTGTTGGAGAGAGGGCTAGCTGTCTCAAGTATTGATATGGCCCCCATTACTACAGGATCTGAGTACCTCATAATCTAAGTATTTTCTAACAATAATAAGTATTTATTTTATGTTGAATGTGTTCCACACAGCCTTCAGCCAAAGCACTCAGCATACTGTATAACTGCATATTGACAAAACAAAATACAATACATATTACATAATATAACGTAATACATAATACAATCAAAATATAATAATATGAATTAATAATACCAAAATATAATAATACAGCATCTTAAAACTCAAATAAAAGACACAAACAAAGGAGCTCAATGCAAGAAGCAGCCTTGATATGATACATATATCATAAGTATTTACCCTCACAGCACCACAGTGAGGTAGGGAAAGGCTATTATCTCCATTTTACAGAGGAGGAACAGAGGCACAGAGCGGCAAAGCAACTTGCCCAAGGTCACAGAGCAAGTCTGTGGTGAAGCAGAGATTCAAACCTAGTTTTCCCAAGTTCTAAGCTTGTGCCCTAACACTGGATCAACCTTCCATTTTCATAGAAAGCAGTGCCACCAGAGGACAAATATATGTGCCGACATATAGATTCACCCAGTGCCACGACACAAGTTTTACACTTCTGCTGTGAAGAGGGCCACCAGTCAAAGGGGCATTAGCTTGTAAACTGGCCGTGGATTTTCTTTTCACAGGGTACAAAGAGCCCAGAGAGAGCCTTGCAGATATTGGTACTGGATGAGAAACACTCAGATTGGCATATATTTGAAAATACCAACACACAAAATAGGTATCTGTTTTCTAAGCCCAGTCAGTCTATTGTTAGAAATACAGTAAGATCAGCTTGAGGTGGACAAATTTTTAAATTTATAACGTTAGACAATTCTCTTGTAATAGTGCCATCCCATGTGCCAGGTGATGTGTGGCTTTGCAACAAATTAACATTGTATATGCATGGATGCAAAATGGAAGATTCTCCTCAGGATAATTTGGTCACCACAACCTAATGAGAAGTGAATTTGGCATTATAGGTAATACCACTTTCTTTGGGTCACATTGTGGCCTGCAGTATATGCTCAAACAGCAGAGGAAAGGACCATTTGGTTCCCTCTTGACCAGAGATGTGGTAAACATCAATATTATTATGCAAGCTGCCTTCATCATAGGTTGTAGAATAGAGAGTGGAGCGGGAGCAAAAAGAAAACTCCATGGGGCCACTGCTCCTCCTCCTGTGCATGTGGGCAGGGAATACTTGACTCTCTTAAGTAAGAAGTGCCGGGTACAGGGCTGGGGCAGATCACTTTCTCCCTGGAGTATGGCCAGCTATGGTGCACTAGGTACTGAATTGTGGTTCTCCAAGTCACAGTTTGGCCTCTGGTGTGCTTCTGGGACAGTGCAACCACATACAGCCCCAGACACAGGGCTTGTGATAATGCCAAAATCTAGCCTTATTTAATATAATTCTTAATAATTAATACAGTATTTGTAGGTGTAAATGGCATATTACACTCTCTTACACTTACATTTTGTATTCTATTCAAGAACCAAAAGAAAGCTAAGACTTTTCATTACATGGTTGCTAAAATATTTGCCATTCCTATCCTAAAATGTTCTTAAACCATATTTTAAATGTCTCTTACTGTTTATTTACACATATAGACTGTTGCATGCTTTTTGTGTGTGTGTGTCTCATGGTGATAATTTTAGACTTTGACATGTCTGACGTTGTCTCGTAATCAACATGTACATTATGGTCAGTTTATCTTTCTAGTGTCAGAAATGTAGGAAATGGATTGTGACAATACATTTTCATAGTTTCCTTTCGTGAGGTTGTTTTTCTTAATATTGTTTTTATAATAGTATCTTTGATACTCGAAACACTTCTCTCAAATGGCCCTTAGCATCCTGAAGATAAAAATGTGGAAGCTATAGCCAGCTGGACTGGAAAACATTGATATGGACTTTAAAGTGAAAAACATATGGGCGCTTTAGCTGTATATATACAACACAATTCATGAGCTGTGTGTGTATCCACAGTCACCAGAGGTGCTTTAATCACAAAGTATTCTCAGGCTAATTTAATGCAGGCAAAAATTCATCTGTCACACCATTTTCAGGGCCAGAGTAGGAATGGCCAGAGTGGGAAGTGGACTGATTCCATTGCCATCAAAACTTAAGGCATGCAATAAGACGAGCACTGGCTGATGGTCCAAGTCTTCCAACCAGGTGCTTTGTCTTTCAGTCTCTTTTCATGTGTGTTACAATGTATGGGTGTGCTTCTGAAATCTACATGCACTTAAGGACAACAAGCTTTGAAAAATATTCACTTCCATCTGCAATTAAAGGCACTCATACTGATCATTAAGGGAATTTATCCAGAGCTCATTGAAGTCAATGGGACTCTTTCTACTGACTTTCATGGGTTTTGGATCGGGCCCTAAATATCATGGCTTAGGTTATAGCAACCTGAAAGGCCAACTCTCATGCCATGTACCATCATGAAAGTTGAGATCAGGTGATTAGCTTTTGCTCACAGTCTCTAGACCTGAACATTGAAGACAGGACACTTTCAGTGGAGAGCTCTCATGTCTGGAATTCGTGTTCCCTTCTGGTCTGTGACAGCCTGACTCAACCAATATAAATCCCATTTGTTTATTTAGGTTTTGTGTGTGGTGAGAGATGGTTGTGAGGAGTCATCCCTGAACTAGAACCTGATTAAGCTATATGTAGGGATGAGTCATTCTTGTGTTAGTCTCCAACTAATCTTCAAGCCAGGAGCTGGTCTGCTGACTCTCAGAACAGGTATAGAAGCCTCACAGGAGAAACAGAAGTTGAGTCTGCTCAATGTTGTTTCATGGCTTGGAACTCTCTCTTGCTTGATAGTGGTGACAGACTCCATGGGCCTCAGCCTGCTCCAGCCTAGCTCCCAAGCCTACTCTTGCCTTGTTTCAACCCTGCTCTTGACTTCTGATTCTGGCACTGAACCTTGATTCTGACCACTAGGACTGACCATCCTTGCCTCAATTTCTGACAATGGTGGTACGTATTTTTGTTTCAACCCAAGAGTGGGATTGAGGTTTTTGGTTCAGATGATATCGATCAACAGATTTTCTAATTGTTTTCTCATATTTTATGTCATTGTGCTCAGAGACAAAGTTATTTTAAATATCTTAGTAATAAATAAACCTGTTACCTATAAGGGGACTGAATGGAACCAACTTTTGAATATTTTAAGTCTCTGCCATCACTAATAATTATTGAACTTACAAATAATGTGGAAGAATTGATGTTTAAGAAAAAAACATGTATAAGTCCATATTTCATATGTATCTTCCTGATCTGACATGATTAGCGAAGTAGTGTGGCACAATATTAGGGCACAGGATTGGGCTGCAGGAGACCTGAGTACTATTCCAACCTTAGCACTGACAAGCTATGTGATTTATGGGTGAGTCACTTTCCCTCCCATTCTTTTTCTGTGTTGGCTATCTAGACTGTAAGCTATTTGGGGCAATTTTTGTCTCTTACTATTAGGGTGTATTGACAACTATGTTAAAAATTGTAGGTTGTCACTTTAAATTTCAGGGGGATTTCCTGGTACTGATTTCAGGCTAGGCAGTTCTATATGGAAGTGTGAAATCAGGCCTAGCAATAGTCAGTTTTTAGATCATCAGCTTACAGTAATGTGGGTTTCAGGACTCTTCTGTTTCAGGGAGAAGCCTGCCTTGTCTCACTCTGTTGTTCTTATGGTGTTAAAGTTATGGCTTTTAAGAAATAAACTAGTGTTACATTACAACCTCCTCCTCAGAATATTCTGTCTTTTAGCTAACTTCGCTGTGTGTGTATATCATGAACGTAACAACTATGTTTTGTACAATGAACCGTACAATGTAGACCTGATCTTGGATGGGATTTCTAAGTTCTCTTGCAATACACACAAGAAATAATGATCTTTCTCTTTAACAAAGGAATGTAACAGAAAACAAAGAACACATTCTAGATGCTTCCCTGGAGGAGAGGAAATGCTAAAGCTTCCTTTTTGGTAGGCTGTGGTTAAACCCATTATGGAGATGCTAAGATGCAATGTCTGAGTCATGTATTTGTATATCATCAAATGTAAACTTACTAAATAAATCTTATCTTCTCAGAGTCCCTTGGCTGATGAGGTAAGGTTGTGGTGTCTGAGCAAAGTTTTTTGTTTTGGACTGGCTGTGATTTTCATTTGGACCAATTCCACCCGCAACATTTTACTTATTTGACAGACTATGAAATCACTGACAGAGGCCATTAAACAGAAATAAGGAATGATATTTTAGACTTAGCTGTCAAAATGCATAGTGTAAAGATATTTGAAAATATATGACACAGCACAGAAGTATTGAACACCTTCTGAGAATGGGAGTGACTTCCAGTTCATAAACAACACAGAGAAGTCTGTTTTCTAACTGTTTCAAAAACTTTTGGTCATATATTTAGTACTTCTAGAACTAAAAGTGCTAAAAAGTAGCATGACTAAAATGGCAAGGCAAGCAATAAAAATTCCAGTTTGACTCTAGGGATAGGTTCAGAAAACATTGTGGTCAGAAATTTCTCTTTATCTGAGTTGCAGAAGGAGAATATACTTTATTCTGAATGCATTTGGGAGAAATCTATTACCATTTTAAATTGGATTCAAGAAGAATATTTATAAGTTTTGAATCCTATTTAGGTTAGAGGCTGTTTAAATTTACCTTCCTTTAATACCATGAGGATGGCTGAGCCGTAAGAGCTTTATTCAATGTAGTTGTAGCCGTGTCAGTCCTGGGATATTACAGAGACAAGGCAGGTCAGGTAATCTCTTTTGCTGGACCAACATCTGTTGTCCAAACTGTCTCTCATCCACATAAGATGGTCCAATACAAAAGATTACCTCACCCACCTTGTCTCTGTAACAGCTTTGTCATTTTCCTGTAGGCTACTAAGTGTTTTTACCTCTGCACAGTAAAAATCCAAAGAATGATGCTATCTTTTGGGATATACAAAACTAACCACTGAAGGGGAAGCCCTGATTAATGCGGGTTGATAATAAAATAAGAATTATGAGCTGTTTCTGCCCCTGTAGTCAGTGGAGTCCTTAGCTACCCTCACTGCTCTGTGAAAGGGCCAGACACTTTTTTCTCATTCTACAGGACAGGCCCAACAAAGAAAATAACAGAACGCCAATATCCATCACCTTCAGCCCCCATCTAACCCTCTCCAACACATCATCAAGGATCTACAACCTATCCTGAAGGACGACCCATCACTCTCACAGATCTTGGGAGACAGACCAGTCCTTGCTTACAGACAGCCCCCCAATCTGAAGTAAATACTCACCAGCAACCACACACCACACAACAGAACCACTAACCCAGGAACCTATCCTTTCAACAAATCCCGTTGCCAACTCTGTCCACATATCTATTCAGGGTACACCATCATAGGGCCTAATCACATTAGCCACACTATCAGAGGCTCGTTCACCTGCGCATCTACCAATGTGATATATGTCATCATGTGCCAGCAATGCCCCTCTGCCATGTACATTGGTCAAACTGGACAGTCTCTATGTAAAAGAATAAATGGACACAAATCAGACATCAAGAATTATAACATTCAAAAACCAGTTGGAGAACACTTCAATCTCTCCGGTCACTCGATTACAGACCTGAGGATGGCTATCCTTCAACAAAAAAACTTCAAAAACAGACTCCAACGAGAGACTGCTGAATTGGAATTAATTTGCAAACTGGATACAATTCAGTAGAATTAGGCTTGAATAGAGACTGGGAGTGGATGAGTCATTACACAAAGTAAAACTATTTCCCCATGTTATTTCTCCGCCCCATCCCACCCCCAACTGTTCCTCAGATGTTCTTGTTAACTGCTGGAAATAGCCTACCTTGCTTGTCACCATGAAAGGTTTTCCTCCTTTCCCCCCCCTGCTGCTGGTGATGGCTTATCTTAAGTGATCACTCTCCTTACAGTGTGTATGATAAAACCCATTGTTTCATGTTCTCTGTGTGTATATATCAATCTCCCCTCTGTATTTTCCACCAAATGCATCCGATGAAGTGAGCTGTAGGTCACGAAAGCTTATGCTCAAATAAATTTGTTAGTCTCTAAGGTGCCACAAGTACTCCTTTTCTTTTGTCTTCCACCAGAAGACCCTTGTGGATTAAATGGCCTTAACAATAAGGACTGTGCTGAAGGCAAGTAGCCAGCTAGGATCCCATGAAAATCTGGGACGTGGAGCAGGAGAAAGGTATTTCTTTCCAGGAGGACTTAATAGGACCACTGGACGCACCCCAGAAAAATTAAGTTGAGGGGACCTGAAATCCGGTTGTTAAGAGTAGCTTTGGCACAGTTCTATGGGACCTGGATCTCCAGGGAAACCTGTGAAGGTTGGCTCCTTGTGAATGGACCCTCCAGGGTCAGTTTGTGAACTACATGTGAACTGTTTCAGAGTAGCAGCCGTGTTAGTCTGTATTCGCAAAAAGAAAAGGAGTACTTGTGGCACCTTAGAGACTAACAAATTTATTAGAGCATAAGCTTTCGTGAGCTACAGCTCACTTCATCGGATGCAACATGTGAACTGAATCCTTCAGAGCTGGAACAGTTCTAGCTTGGTGCTGTCCAAATGCATTGACCAACACCCTGCTGGTTTTACTAACTCTTAGGCAAAGCTAACTGACAAATGAAATATGATCCCTCCTGAACCCCTGTGGAGAATATGTCACTTTTTGTCTTCCACACCAACCAGCGAAAGAGGAGAGCAAAGATCCACTGAACCCTCCCAAATACCGTATATGGGAAGGGGAAGAGAATTTCTATCATCTTTCAGCTGTGCAGTGGGGTGAGGGAAAGAGTGAGTGGAGGAAAGGGGATGAGTTAATTAAAGGGGGAGATATAAAGGGGTATTGTGGGAAGAAAGAAAAGATAGAGAAATTCCTCTTTTCCACCCCATCACAAAAAATAACCTTGCTGGAGCACACAGAACCATTGGACCTTATTGTCCTCTGACTTGCACCAGTTACATTTGTGCACTCCATTGACTTCAGTAGATCTAGTTCTAATTTACACTGGTGTAATTAAAAGGAGACTCAGGCCCACAATACTCATGCTGCTTACTAACTGCCATGTCAGATCAGAACAAAGGGTCATCTAGTCCAGAATCCTGTTTTCAGCAAGGGCAACTCCTGTTGCTTCTAAGAAAGGCCAACCATCCTATAACGCACCTACCTACCTGTACAACGGTGTATGTCTGGAGTGGTAGAGAGGGGAAAATTCCCTATTTGCCCTACTCCCCAAACCCCACAAGCAATCATTTTACATCCTGAAGCGTGAGGTAAGGTTCAGTTATCAATATCATTACTTTAATTTACATACAAAAATTTTGTCAATGGTTGAAAAATTTTGCAATCTGTTTTTAAAATGGGGCCACAGTACTTGTCTCAATGACTTCCTGTGATGGTGAATGCCACAAGTTAATTATATGCTGCATAAGTCTTTCCTTTTAGTGGCTATAAATGTACCCCTTTGACTTAATAAGAAGAACTTTGGAAAAGCGGGCCTGACAGACCAGGGTGTTGATAATGGGAAATGTAGCTTTCTCTAGTTTCTCAGTCCGAGTTTGACACAGATCAATTAGAAATAACATCTATTACCATCATATGGCTCTTTGACCTGGTCTACGCTATGAGGTTAGGTCAAATTTAGCAGTGTTACCTTGATTTAACCCTGCACCCGTCCACATGATGAAGCCTTTTTATTCGACTTAAAGGGCTCTTAAAATCAATTTCTTTACTCCACCCCTGATGAGGGGATTAGCGCTGAAATCGGCCTTGCCGGGTCTAATTTGGGGTACTGTGGATGCAATTCAATGGTATTGGCCTCCGGGAGCTATCCCACAGTGCTCAGTTGTGACCGCTCTGGACAGCACTCTCAACTCAGATGCACTTGCCAGGTAGACAGGAAAAGGCCCGCGAACGTTTGAATCTCATTTCCTTTCTGGCCAGTGTGGCGAGCTCACCTGCACAGGTCACCATGCAGAGCCCATCAGCACAGGAAACCATGAAGTCCCAGAACTGCCAAACAGCTCCAGCATGGACCAAACGGGAGGTCCGGGATCTGATCGCTGTATGGGGAGACGAATCCATGCTGGCAGAACTCCGTTCGAAAAGATGAAATGCCAAAATATTTGAAAAAAATCTCCAATGGCATGAAGGACAGAGGCTATAACAGGGACCCGCAGCAGTGTCATGTGAAAAACTAAGGAGCTGAGGCAAGTCTACCAAAAAACCAGAGAGGCAAACGGCCACTCCGGTTCAGAGCCCCAGACATGCCACTTCTATGATGAGCTGCATGCCATTCTAGGGGGTGCAGCCACCACTACCCCAGCCCTATGCTTTGACTTCTTCCAAGGAGTAGGAGGCAACACGGAAGTGGGTTTTGGGAGCGAGGAAGATGATGATGAGGAGGAGGTTGTAGATAGCTCACAGCAAGGAAGCAGAGAAACCAGTTTCCCCAACAGCCAGGATCTGTTTATCATCCTGGACCTGGACCCAGTACCCCCCGAACCCACCCAAGGCGGGCTCCCGCACCCTGAAGGCAGAGAAGGGACTTCTGCTGAGTGTACCTTTGTAAATATTATAGGTGGTTTAAAAGCGTGTTTAATGATTAATTTGCCCTGGCATTCTCGGCCAGTACAGCTACTGGAAAAGTCTGTTAACGTGTCTGGGGATGCAGTGGAAATCCTCCAGGGACATCTCTATAAAGCTCTCCTGGATGTACTCCCAAAGCCTTTGCAAAAGGTTTTTGGAGAGGGCAGCCTTATTCCGTCCTCCATGGTAGGACACTTTACCCTGCCAGGCCAGTAGCATGTAGTCAGGAATCATTGCAGAACAAAGCATTGCAGCGTATAGTCCCGGTGTTTGCTGGCATTCAAACAACATCCGTTCTTTAGCTTTCTGTGTTACCCTCAGGAGAGTGATGTGATTCATGGTCACCTGGTTGAAATAGGGTGGTTTTAGTAAGCAGACAGTCAGAGGTGCCTGTTCCTGCTGGGCTGTTTGCCTGTGGCTGAACAGAAATCTTCCCCGCTGTTAGCCATGCAGTGAGGGGAGGGGTGAAGCCATCACCCCAGAGAATTGGGGGGGGGGATTAGTTGGGTTTCCGCTGCACATGAACCCAGAAACCGCAGCCCCTCCTTTTAAATTGCCAACCCATTTTAAAGGGCCAACCCAACAGCTACTTCACATGGGAAATGAGGGTGCTGCTGTTTGAAACCATTCCCACATGTTATGAAGGTTAAAGAAACCAAAAGACTGTGGCTTACCATGGCTGCCTGCAAGCCAAATTCTGCTGCCCAACCCTGCATGAGTGATCTCTCACACCAAACCGGCATACCCTCAATAAGAGGCAAAATGCGACCTTGTAATGAAAGCACATGTGCTACGTAATGTTAACAGCAAGGTTTACCGTGAAAGAGTGTACCCATTGTTCTATAAAATGTGTCTTTTTAACTACCACTCTCCCTTTTTTTTCCTCCACCAGCTGCATATGTTTCTCCTTCCCAGAGGCTAGCGAAGATTAGAAGGTGAAAAAAACGCACTCGCAATGAAATGTTCCCTGACCTCATGCTGTCCTCCCACACTGACAGAGCACAGCAAAATACATGGAGGCAGACAATCTCAGAGTGCAGGAAAACACAATATGACCACAAGGAGAAGAGGCAGGCTGAAGATGGTGGGTGGAGTCAGCTTGCTGAAAGAAGGCAGGAGTCAATGCTCAGGCTGCTGGAGGATCAAACTTATATGCTCCAGCATATGGTTGAGCTGCAGAAAAGGCAGCAGGAGCACAGACCGCCACTACAGGCCCTGTGTAACCAACTACCCTCCTCCCCAAGTTCCATAGCCTCCTCACCTAGGTGCCCAAGAATGCGGTTGGGAGGCCTCCGGCCACCCAGCCACTCCACCCCCAGAGGATTGCCCAAGCAACAGAAGACTGGCATTCAATAAGTTTCAAAATTTTAAAGTGTGGAGTGTCCTTGTCCTTCCCTCCTCCACCACCCCACCCGGTGCTTCTCTCCTCCACTACCCCTCCCGGGCTATCTTGGCAGTTATCCCCCTATTTATGTGAGAAATAAATAAAGACTGCATGAATGTGAAGCAACAATGACTTTATTGCCTCTGCAAGCAGTGATCGAAGGGGGGAGGGGAGGGGAGGATGCTTAGCTTACAGGAAAGTAGAGTGAACTGGGGGAGGGGGGTTTCCATCAAGGAGAAAGAAACAGAACTGTCACACCATAGCCTGGCCATTCCTGAAACTGGTTTTCAAAGCTTCTCTGATGCGCACCGCACCCTCCTGTACTCTTCTAACCACCCTGGTGTCTGGCTGCGCGTAATCAGCGGCCAGGCAATTTGCCTCAACCTCCCACCCCACCATAAATGTCTCCCCCTTACTCTCACAGATATTGTGGAGCGCACAGCAAGCAGTAATAACAATGGGAATATTGGTTTCGCTGAAGTCTAAACGACTCAGTAAACTGCACCAGCTCGCTTTTAAACGCCCAAATGCACATTCTACCACTATTCTAGCACTTGCTCAGCCTATAGTTGAACAGCTCCTGACTACTCTCCAGGCTGCCTATGTATGGCTTCATGAGCCATGGCATTAAGGGGTAGGCTGCATCCCCAAGGATAACTATAGGCATTTCAACATCCCCAACAATTATTTTCTGGTCTGGAAAGTAAGTCCCTTGCTGCAATTGTTGAAACAGACCAGAGTTCCTGAAGATGCGAGCATCATGTACCTTTCCTGGCCATCCCACATTGATGTTTGTGAAACATCCCTTGTGATCCACCAGGGCTTGCAGCACCACTGAAAAGTACCCCTCTCAGTTTATGTACTGGCTGCCTTGGTGCTCTGGTGCCAAGATAGGGATATGGGTTCCATCTATTGCCCCACCACAGTTAGGGAATCCCATTGCAGCAAAGCCATCCACTATGACTTGCACATTTCCCAGAGTCACTATCCTTGATATCAGCAGCTCAGTGATTGTGTTGGCTATTTGCATCACAGCAGCCCCCACAGTAGATTTGCTCACTCCAAATTGATTCCCGACTGACCGGTAGCTGTCTGGCATTGCAAGCTTCTGTTTCTCAACTGTGAGGGCTGCTCTCATCTTTGTATTCTTGCGCTTCAGGGCAGGGGAAAGCAAGTCACAAAGTTCCATGAAAGTGCCCTTATGCATGCGAAAGTTTCGCAGCCACTGGGAATTGTCCCAGACCTGCAACACTATGCGGTCCCACCACTCTGTGCTTGTTTTCCGGGCCCAGAATAGGCGTTCCAGGCCATGAACCTGCCCAACTGACACCATGATGTACACATTGCAGGAGCCCGTACTTTGTGAGAAGTCTATGTCCATGTCCTCATCACTCTTGTTACCGCACTGCAGTCGCCTCCTCCTCGCCTGGTTTAGCTTTTCTTGCAGGTTATGGTTCTGCATATCCTACTGGATAATGCGCGCGGTGTTTATAGTGCTCATAATTGCAGTGATGATCTGAGCGGTCTCCATGTTTCCAGTGCTATGGTGTCTGCACTGAAAAAAGGCAAGAAACGATTAACTGCCGTTGCTCTGATGGAGGGAAGGGCGACTGGCAACATGCCTCACAGGGTTGGCTTACAGGGAATTAAAATCAACAAAGGGGGTGGCTTTGCAGCAAGGAGAAACAGAATGGTCACCTCAAGGATAGAACTCAAAACCCTGGGTTTAACAGGCCATTGATTTCATGGGGGGGGGCGAAAATGAATACAAAAGAAATCTGGTCTATTTCTTGTTTTGATCCACTTCATCTGTCTTTATACATCTTGCTGGCAGCAGACGGTGCAGTACGACTGCTAGCCATTGTCGTCTCCTGGCTGCTCATTAGAAGATGGTGCAGTACGACTGCCAGCAGGACTGAATCACCATGAGACGAAACTTAAAAGGGAAATGACCTGCCTGAGTCACTCCCATGTTTGCCCAGGCGCCCCTGACTGACCTCACTGAGGTCAGCTAAAAGAGCACCCTGGAGTACGACGATGATGGCTACCAGTCATACTGCACTATCTGTTGCCAAAAGGCAATGAGCTGCTGCTGTGTAGCAATGCAGTACTGCTTCTGCCAGCACCCAGGAGACATACGGTGACGGTGAGCTGAGCAGGCTCCATGCTTGCCGTGGTTTGGCGTCTGCATGGGTAACACAGGAAAAAAGGTGCAAAATGATTGTCTGCTGTTGCTTTCACAGAGGGAGGGAAGGAAGGGGGGGTCTGATGATATGCACCCAGAACCTCCCACAACAATGTTTTTGCCCCATCAGGCATTGGGATTTCTACCCAGAATTCAAATGGGCGGCAGAGACTGCGGGAACTGTGGGATAGCTACCCACAGTGCAAAGCTCCAGAAGTCGATGGTTGCCTCGGTACTGTGGATGCACTCCGACGACTACATGCACTTAGAGCATTTGTGTGGGGACACATACAATCGACTGTATAAAAACACTTTCTACAAAACTGACTTCTACAAATTCGACCTAATTTCATACTGTAGACATACCCTTTGTGGCCTTCATGAAATCTATTTCTTAGTTGACTACAATGGCAGTTGGTTCAGGCCCTAATAAAACTTCCTGCTTTACTGTACCTGTACCAAAAGGACATAAAATGCAAGTGTAGCTCATAGGCCAATGAATCAACAGGGCATTAAGTGCAAATATTTGAATTTGTTAGCCAGCAACAATACATTTGATGGGAAATTGGATCACAAAGAGAATATGCATTCGTTGGCACTAGAACTGATTCAGTGATTAAGCCAAGTTCACTGCTTCCATTCCTCCTCCTGTTGCTATGAGTCACTATAGGATTCTCCATCCTCTTCCTACACTGGGGTTTCACTGCTTTGGATGGACATAAGCACAGGTGTTGAAAATTGTTTAGTTTTCACAATCTCTGCAGCAGCTTTTTACCTTGTTTTGTTACAGTTTGTTCTGAACAGGAGAGGGCACGGAGGGTGAGAATCCAGCCATAGTGCTGCTCAGTACTGTTCTGTAAACACGGGGAATTCTGTGATTAAATGACATATTTTTCTCATGATACTTAGAATTCTATCTCACTAAAATGCATGATTTGTATTGGAATGGCATAGAATTCTAGAAGTTAAAGATAGGAAGTGGCTGTTAGACTTGATTTTCACATTAATTAGGAATGCATTTACATTTCCAGTTTGTCCATGAAATTCAGATAATTGCACATGAAAATCTGTATAAATAGCTAGTTTTTGACCCTTGGTGCATGTTGTTGCAGTAATTGCATGCACAAAGGTGGTGCTTATTTGAATACTTCACATATTTAAAAATCTAGCCCATTACATCACCTAATCCAGCCCACTGCCAATGTAGGAGTATTCCTTGCAGTGTGTTTTCCAGGGCAGTTAATACAGTTTCAAGGAATGCAGCTTCTGATGCTTTGGAGACTAGTCATTATCTCACCTGTTTTGCACTGATTGTAGAAATGATTCAAAGTACAAAGTTCACCTCTGAATTGGAGCTTTTGCAAAGAATGCTCACATTCAAAGTTCCGGTCAGGGCCTATTACAGGGAGATATCACTTCGGTTGGCTCCAGTTTTGATTCCTACCATACTCAAAGTTAAGGTTGGGGGTGGGGTGGGAGGAATGATCTGGGTATGAGGTTCCTGATTAGTCAAATCTCTAATTTACTGAATCTTTTAGTACATCTAATACCCACCATTCTTTCCTCAGTCCTCTCTAATGTGAGAAGTGTTATTAAATGACGAAGGGACGCCACCTGTATATGCCTTAGACATTCTACTTCCCACTTAGTCATGGAGAACGAAAGAATGTTAGTGTGACTCAGAGACAGGGAGGGGAAAGTAAGACTCAGACCTCTGGATCGAGCACTCAGCCTGCTCGGGAGGAGGATTATTAGTGCTGGTGAACAGGGATTACTTTATCCTTTGTCTGATGCAATAACTGTGAGTGGGTGGGTGACTTCCTTCCCCCTTGTACCTGCCTTCCCGCACAAAAACAAAAAATATTTGGCTCTGGCTATTATTGGCTCACAAACAGCACTTCATATAGCTACTTTGAGATATGGCTTTGCTAATCTAGTTACTATGCCACTTGAAAAGGAGCATCAGGCAGAGAGAGAATAGAAATGAGTCAGCCCCAAGCACAGTCAGGAATCCTCGTGTGTGTGCTTTTCTTTGCTTTTATCTCATCCCTTTCATGTTGTATTGATGAATGGCATGCTCTGGTTGTTCCTGTCCCATACAGACTTTTTCTGTATGGTTTGGGAATTCACCATAGAAATCTAGACTTTGTCAGGAACTAGACAGATCAGGTTGACAATTACTGCTTTGTGATACCCATCCCATTTGATTTGCTGTGGCTGTACCTAATACATTGACCATAACATTAATGTGAAATGCATTTGACCAATAAGGATCATGGGGCAACTAAATTTGACGGACTTTCCTTACTACTTTGATTCTTCTAAAAAAGTGAACATGCCAACTTCAATATTATTTTTATTCATTTACACTTCATAGAATCATAGAATATCAGGGTGGGAAGGGACTCTGGAGGTCATCTAGTCCAATCCCCTGCTCAAAGCAGGACCAATCCACAACTAAATCATCCCAGCCAGAGCTTTGTCAAGCCTGACCTTAAAAATCTTCATCTCAGGACAAAGTGCCAGATCCTCTGATGGTGTAAAACAGTTTAGCTCCATTTGGCTTCAATTTACTTATTCCATTTGTATAGCAACTGACAATGCGGCCCTAAGTATAAAAGTGCTAAGAATTTAATATTTTGAAATGCTGTGTATACTATAAAATTCCACATCAGAACCCCACAAAAGGTATAACAGTAGTTAGAGCTAAAATTCATGGATTTTTAAACCAGAAGGTACCATTACGAGTCTGACCTACTACCTCAAAATGAATACAGATTTAATTAAAGAGTATACTTTTGAATAAAGATTCTCAAATCAACTACTTCAGCATGGCAAATTTATGGAATGCCAGTCAAAAGGCCAAAAGGAAAATATGTTAATGTCAGTTGTAACTAGTGTATTTCATATATTTCCGACTGGAAAACCACATTTCTTTTGCACAATTTGAATCAACACAGTGATATAACTTGCTATAGAAGATAAAATCCTTCAGAATGGTGTTCAAACCATTCCAAAGTCTCGTTTAAGGTAAATTTCTTCAAAGTCTTCATGAAAATGTAAGCAGATTTTGTTTTTCTTTCCATATGTATTTTACATCAGTGGTTCTCAACCAGGGGTCTCGGGGCCCTTTGGGGGGGTGAGGGGGCATGAGCAGGTTTCAGGGAGTCCGCCAAGCATGGCTGGCATTAGACTTGCTAGGACCCAGGGCAGAAAGCCAAAGCCCTGCCATGCAGGACTTCAACCTGGGGCTCCAAGCCCCACCACCCGGCACTGAAGCCAAAGCCTGAGCAATTTAGCTTTGTGATGCCCCCTGTGGCATGGGCCCCAGGCAATTGCCTTGCTTGCTACCCCTTAATGTCAGCCTTAGCTTTTATATGCATAATAACAATTGTTGAGGCACAGCTGGGCTCTGGAGTTTTTATAGCATGCTGCGGGGGCCTCAGAAAGAAAAAGATTGAGAACCCCTGTTTTACATCATTTTTTAGCTTTACTAAGATGTTCTCCAAATTTAAAAAATCTTAAGAATAATGAAACCCATTCATGAAGCATAATACTGAATCAACAAGAAATACTGCAAGCATTCTTTAGATTCTTCCAGAGACATTTTTTTTAACTTGGGTGTGAAAAAGTGAGAAAATACTCTACCTAGAAGCCACAAAGTATGCAAATAATTCTTAAATAGGTTACTGGGCTGCACCTGCACACTCAGATTATTTAAAGCTCTAGTTACAACAGAGCAGATTTCTTTTAATTGAAGATGTCTCTGCATTTTTAATATCTGGACTTGTAGTGGATTTCAGGTGTGATTCCATCCTTTGTTAGTGAAAGCAATAATAAGAACATAATAACTAGCCCCTCAAAGTTCAGCTGGATTCAACACAATTTAACTTGTCCCTTGGTACCAAATAGATCTGTTTGCAGATGGTCTTCATTAGAAAAACTGGTGAGATTATTTCACAGCACTAATAACGTCTGGCCAATATCCTGTAGGTCTTAATATTTACTGTAAATGTTAGAAATGAGTGTTCTATTTATGATCATCTGCCTGCATGCAAAAAAAATCAAGATATTAATACTAAAGGAGAAATAGTCAAAGTATCTGCTGGGCAAAATAATAATTCTTTTTCCTCCCTAGATGTATTATTGCAAAATTGCAAGGTTTTATTTCTGCATGCTAATAACCAGTACCTCAATAGAACAATTGGTTTATTTTATAGAGCTAACTATATATTATAGAGCTGAATTTTCTGATGTAGACAAAATTGCTCTATCTGAAAGAACATATTTGCCCCAAATACCACCACAGTACTATGGACAGACTGATAATTAGGCATACAATTATTGAACTTGCATGTATAATTTGACAGCCTGTTCACCTGAGCTCTTCAGTAAATTAGTGGATTTGCAGGTTCAATGGGTACATGCATATTTTGGTGAATGCACAAGTGTGGCCATATCTGAAAATCTGGCTGATCTTCATACTCAGAATGTTAGCAGAAAAGCTGGGCAGAAAAATATCAAGAATGTTCATGACAAATTCAAAAATTTGGTTTTTCTCTAAATTTTTTCATTTTTTCAATGAGAAATCAAAATGTGTGAGGTTTTTAAAACCAAATGTTTTCCAATTTCTGGCTTTTCAGTTATTTTTTCCTTTCTTCCTTTCCCTTTATCTTTCCTCCTCTCCTTTTCTCTTTGTCCAGCTTGCCCCATTTTTCCTTTTCCCATTTTGTCACTGAAATAGGATTAAAAACAGAAAAGGGAGACGGGGAAGGAGGGGTGAAAATACTGACTTGAAAACAGAAGTAACTTTCATTGATATGACAGTGGTCTATTCAAGAGATGTCTGTCTGTATGTAAAGGTGCCAGTAGATGGAGCTCAAGAATATGGAGCATAGTTCATAACACACTAGGCCCTACCTTATTTAATTGATCGCAAATATTGTGACTGCCTCAGGAAAGTGTCAGTTCTAATTGTGCAGGCTAGGACCCACTCCTGATTGTCCTCCTTTAAAGACAACAGTGCTTCATTTTTCACTACATGTAAAAGTTAATGTTTCCTTTTGGCTTACAGTTCTTGCAATTTGTGACCTGATTCTATATTTTTCAAATATCTGTAACACATTGCCAAGAAAAGAAACTCTATTTGGGGTTGCAAAGGCAAAGAGTGTAATGGCTCCAAGTCTCAGTTTATGCTATTTCCACGCTTCAAGCTTCACTTATTTTGTTTCCCCTTCAACAGCTGCCGGAACTCCCCTTCAATGGACTGAGAAAAGAGTAGATTTTTTTGCCAGCTGTCCCAATTTGGATTGGGTGCTTAAACTGTGAACTGTCCTGAGGGTTAAGAACTCAAAAGTATTCTCAACTTCAGATTCTGTGGTTTGAGAAATGGAAACAGAAAAGCTCTGAGTACTTTCAAAACAGATTGACTTGTATTTGCAATCTAATCACTACAGTCTCTGAGAGTTTTTTCTCTTTTGTTTGCAGTCCAGAGTTCTCCTTCAAACCTTGATCAGTACCGGCATGTTTCAGCTGGAATTTTGCTTTGCAGCTCATGTCATCGGCACATATCTATTCCATTACAGGTTAAATATTGAAGTCTGGATGACTACCTCACAGAAATGCCCATGGAACAGGGCTCTGCAGGAGGTATGGAGTTGCAGGGGAAGGGAGGAAAAAGACTGTCCCTGTAGACTGGTCAGTGATTTTTGCCTTAAATTCTGCAGATCTCCTATACTATACTGATAAACACTTAATACAACAGAAACGTAGATTTTAAAGCCCAGCCTCTAGATCTAAATCCCAAGATAAAGGCTTTACTTTAATATATTGGAACCAGGCTTCTAATTCTATGCCTTTGAAGCACAATTTGTTTTGCTGTACGGTCATGCAAACCTTTGTCCAAATTCTGAGTGTATGATCTGTCAGCAGATGACTGTATAGTCCTAAGCAGAATGTTGCTTATTGAGATTCAGGGCAAACTTGTCCCCCGAGTACTACTAAAACAATGTCCCCCCAGAACCAGCTGATCAAAAATCTATTCCTTAAAGCCCCAAAGGATTATGAATCATTAGTGAAATCATCTTTGAGAACTCATGAAGGACAGGTGAGGTCCCAGAGGACTGGAGAAGGGCAAACATAATATATATCTTGAAAAAGGGGGGAGGGGGAATTCTGACTCACCTATAATTCCTCAGGTCCTCTAACTTAGATACTTGAAAAGATACTGAGACAAAGTATTTAACAATCAATTTGTAAGCACCTAGAGGATAATAGGGGTGCAAGGAATAGCCAACATGAATTTGTCAAGCATAGATCATGCCAAACCAACCTCATTTCTTTCTTTGACAGTGCTCCTGGCCTAGTGGATTGGGAGGAAGTTGTAGACATGATACACCTTTATTTTAGTAAGGCTTTTGACACAGTCCCATGTGACATTCTCATAAGCAAACTAGAGAAATATGGTGTAGATAAACTTACTCTAAGATAACACTGGACAACTGGAAAGATCATATAATAATTATTAACAATTTGCTGTCAAACTGAGGAGATGTTTCTCATAGTGTCCCACTGGGTTCTGTCCTGGGTCGGTTACTAGTTAATATTTTCATTAATGACTTGCATAGTGGAGTGGAGAGTGTGCTTATACAACTTGCAGATGACACAACTCTGGGAGGGGTTGCAAGCACTTCAAAGTGACCTTGACAAATTGAAGAGTTGATCTAAAATCAAGAAGAAGACACTCAATAAAGACAAGTGTAAAGAACTATGCATAAGAAGGAAGAAATCAAATGAGCAACTACAAAATGGAGAACAGGCTAGGTTGTAGTACTGCTGAAAAGGATCTGGTGGTTATAGTGGATAACAATTTGAATGAGTGAACAATGTGAGCACTTGCTCAAAAGGTACTAAGCACTGGTGAGGCTTCAGCTGGAGTACTGTCCAGTTCTGGGTGCCACACTTTAGCAAAGACATGGACAGACTGAAGACAGTCCAAAGGAGAGCAACAAATACGATAAAAGTTGTAGAAAACCTGACCTCTGAGGAAAGGTTAAACTGGGCATGTTTAGGCTTGAGAAGAAACTGAGGGGAGATCTGGTAAGTCTTCAAATATGTTAAGGGCTGTCATAAAGAAGATGGTGATCAATAATCTGCAGCAATAGATTTAGGTTAGATAGTAGGAAAAACTTTCTAACTCTAAGGATAGTTAAGCACTGGAATAGGTTTCCAAGGAAGGTTGTACAATACCCGACATTGGAGGTTTTTAAGAACAAGATGGCCTAGATTTTCTTGGTCCTGCCTCAGGACAGGGACTAGATGGACTAGATGGTGTCTCAAGGTCCTTCCTGACCTAGATTTCCATGATTAGTGGTAAGTCTTTCAATTCTGTTTCGAAGGAAGTTTACTGATATGGATTCTTGGTTTTCATCTCTCATGTACCCACTGGGATAAAAATGGAGATATGGTGAAACATATACGATAGCCAAGGGACTGTCTATTATTTAGTCAGATTCACCCTCTCTATCTATGAAACCATTCCATTGCTCTGGCAGTTCATTCAATTCTGTTTTAATCTCATCCAAACCCTTCCCGCATCTAACTATTTCTATGAAAACACTGTGGTCATAAAAGATGAGTCTGGCTTTTATGTTTTTTTGTAGCTGAAAATGAAATTGACAAACATACCAAATACAAAAGATTAAACTGATAAATGGGATAAGCACTGTTAAAATGGATGCTGAAATCCATCGTCCATCTTCCCCTGGAAGGAAAAGGCCCGGGCAGAGACCGTCGAATCGTGGAAGTCAACGAATGGCTATGCAGGTGGTGTCGGAGAGAAGGCTTTGGATTCTTTGACCATAGGCTGGTGTTCCAAGAAGGAGAGGTGCTAGGCAGAGACGGGCTCCACCTAATGAAGAGAGGGAAGAGCATCTTCGCAAGCAGGCTGGCTAACCTAATGAGGAGGACTTTAAAATAGTTCACCGGGGGAAGGAGACCAAAGCTCTGAGGTAAGTGGGGAAGTGGGATATCGGGAAGAAGCACGAACAGGAGAGTGCGAGAGGGAAGGGCTCCTGCCTCATACTGAGAAAGAGGGACGATCAGCGAGTTATCTCAAGTGCTTATACACAAATGCAAGAAGCCTGGGAAACAAGCAGGGGGAACTGGAAGTCCTGGAACAGTCAAGGAATTATGATGTGATTGGAATAACAGAGACTTGGTGGGATAACTCACATGACTGGAGTACTGTCATGGTTGGATATAAACTGTTCAGGAAGGACAGGCAGGGCAGAAAAGGAGGGGGAGTTGCACTGTATGTAAGAGAGCAGTACGACTGCTCAGAGCTCTGGTATGAAACTGCAGAAAAACCTGAAAGTCTCTGGATTAAGTTTAGAAGCATGAGCAACAAGGGTGATGTTGTGGTGGGAGTCTGCTATAGATCACCGGACCAGGGGGATGAGGTGGACGAAGTTTTCTTCCGGCAACTAACAGAAGTTACTGGATTGCAGACCCTGGTTCTTACCCTGATATCTTCTGGGAGAGCAATACAGCAGTGCAGAGACAATACAGGAAGTTTTTGGAAAGTGTAGGGGACAATTTCCTGTTGCAAGTGCTGGAGGAACCAACTAGGGGCAGAGCTCTTCTTGACCTGCTGCTCACAAACCAGGAAGAATTAGTAGGGGAAGCAAAAGTGGATGGGAACCTGGGAGGCAGTGACCATGAGATGTTTGACTTCAGGATCCTGACACAAGGAAGAAAGGAAAGCAGCAGAATATGGACCCTGGACTTCAGAAAAGCAGACTTTGACTCCCTCAGGCAGGATCTCCTGGGGGAATAACATGAGGGGCAAAGGAATCCAGGAGAGCTAGCTGTATTTTAAAGAATCCTTATTGAGGTTACAGGGACAAACCATCCCGATGTGTAGAAAGAATAGTAAATATGGCAGGCAACCAGCTTGGCTTAACAATGAAATCCTTGCTGATCTTAAATGCAAAAAAGAAGCTTACAAGAAGTGGAAGATTGGACAAATGACCGGGATTAGTATAAAAAATATTGCTCAGGCATGCAGGAGTGAAATCAGGAAGGCCAAATCACACTTGGAGTTGCAGCTAGCAAGAGATGTTAAGAGTAACAAGAAGGGTATCTTCAGGTACGTTAGCAACAAGAAGAAAGTCAAGGAAAGTGTGGGCCCCCTTACTGAATGAGGGAGGCAACCTAGTGACAGAGGATATGGAAAAAGCTAATGTACTCAATGCTTTTTTTGCCTCTGTCTTCACGAACAAGGTCAGCTCCCACACTACTGCACTGGGCAGCACAGCATGGGGAGGAGGTGACCTGCCTTTTGTGGAAAAAGAAGTGGTTTGGGACTATTTAGAAAAGCTGGACGAGCACAAGTCCATGGGGCTGGATGTGCTGCATCCAAGAGTGCTAAAGGAGTTGGAGGATGTGATTGCAGAGCCATTGGCCATTATCTTTGAAAACTCATGGCAAGTGGGGGAGGTCCCGGTCAACTGGAAAAAGGCTAATGTAGTGCCCATCTTTAAAAAAGGGAAGAAGGAGGATCCGGGGAACTACAGACAGGTCAGCCTCACCTCAGACCCTGGAAAAATCATGGAGTAGGTCCTCAAGGAATCAATTCTGAAGCACTTAGAGGAGAGGAAAGTGATCAGGAACAGTCAACATGGATTTACCAAGGGTAAGTCATGCCTGACTAATCTAATTGCCTTCTATGATGAGATAACTGGCTCTGTAGATGAGGGGAAAGCCGTGGACGTGTTATTCCTTGACTTTAGCAAAGCTTTTGACACGGTATCCCACAGTATTCTTGCCAGCAAGTTAAAGAAGTATGGGCTGGATGAATGGACTATAAGGTGAATAGAAAGTTGGCTAGATTTTCGGGCTCAATGGGTAGTGATCAATGGTTCAATGTCTAGTTGGCAGCCAGTATCAAGCGGAGTGGGTCTGGAGCCGGTTTTGTTCAATATCTTCATTAATGATCTGGAGGATGGCATGGATTGCACCCTCAACAAGTTTGCAGATGACACTAAACTGGGAGGAGAGGTAGGTACGCTGGAGGGTAGGGATAGGATACAAAGGGACCTAGAAAATTGGAGGATTGGGCCAAAAGAAATCTGATGAGGTTCAACAAAGACAAGTGCAGAGTCCTGCACTTAAAATGGAAGAATCCCATGCACTGCTACAGACTAGGGACCGAGTGGCTAGGCAGCAGTTCTGCAGAAAAGGACCTAGGGGTTACAATGGGCGAGAAGCTGGATATGAGTCAACATTGTGCCCTTGTTGCCAAGAAGGCCAATGGCATTTTGGGATGTATAAGTAGGGGCATTGCCAGCAGATCGAGGGATGTGATCATTCCCCTCTATTCAACATTGGTGAGACCTCATCTGAAGTACTGAGTCCAGTTTTGGGCTCCACACTACAAGGATGTGAAAAAATTGGAAAGAGTCCAGCGGAGGGCAACAAAAATGATTAGGGGACTGGAACACATGACTTATGAGGAGAGGCTGAGGGAACTGGGATTGTTTCGTCTGCGGAAAAGAAGAACGAGGGGGAATTTGATAGCTGCTTTCAACTACCTGAAAGGGGGTTCCAAAGAGGATGGACCTAGACTGTTCTCAGTGGTAGCAGATGACAGAACAAGGAGTAATGGTCTCAAGTTGCAGTAGGGGAGGTTTAGGTTGGATGTTAGGAAAAACTTTTTCACTAGGAGAGTGATGAAGCACTGGAATGCATTACCTAGGGAGGTGGTGGAATCTCCTTCCTTTGAAGTTTTTAAGATCAGGCTTGACAAAGCCCTGGCTGGGATGATTTAGTTGGGGATTGGTCCTGCTTTGAGCAGGGGGTTGGACTAGATGACCTCCTGAGGTCCCTTCCAACCCTGATATTCTATGATTCTATGATTCTAGGCTTACACTGGTGAAACTATGATCAGCCTTTGTCCCACTGTGTTCATTTTGAGATGAGAATGTGGTGTCTTATCTCTTGAACATGCTTTATCAAACCACATGAATGACTGAATGAAATAAAAATCACAAATTGATTGCTGCCTTCTTGTAAGTAGTTTCATTTTGCACTTTTCATCCTTGAATCATATTGAAAACCTAGGAATATTCCTGGATTCCAATCTCACTTTAGACCAGTTTTATAGAGGTGTGATGCCACTGTCTTCAAAGGACTCACTTCTCATTCATGCTGGGTAGGTAAGAGGAGAATCAGGCCTATTAAATGCTACAGGGATAACTAGATACAGAATTTTCTTTTCATTAACAAGAACTGTTGGATAATGGCTCCCCTCAGAGGTAGCTTAGAAAGCATGCACCAATTCAAAACCTGCCTTGAGCTAGATGTCAAACTGGGAGGGAATTTTGTGTCATATCTGATGCTGGAAAAAATACACCATTACAGGATGGAATTTTAAGAGACAGTCTAATATAGTCCCTTCTCTTTATGTAAGAGTGACTGTAACTAATTAACTAACTAATACAATCTGTCACAATTAGCCATGGAAAAGCATGTAGGATGCCGGAAAGGAAAGAACAGTATTAAAGTTTAAACTTTGTTTAGCAAAATATAATTGCTGGCTTTAAACATGTAATGGCTGGTGCTTATCTGATGCCTGATATTTCAACTGGCTTCATAAAACTAAACCTGAAACAAATCAAAATAGCCAATATAAATTTAAATTGAATTAAAAGACCATTACTTTCTAGCTAGAAATTTTAACATTTGTCTAAGCCGATGTTTGTATTGGCTGAAGTCCAGTCTTGGCTATACTTTGTGTCTCTATAGAGCCCTCTCCAATTCCTTTAAACTTATTAACTAATTTTCTTGCCTCAGATTCAGTGTTTAGGAAAAGATATCACATCTTTTACACTACATCTGTTTGAGGGCCTCAGGTGGAGATCAGAGATATCTTGCTTCCATTGTTCTCTCTTTGCACATTTATGAGCTGTACAAAAATGTTTTCAAACAATTTTCTGAAAATTACAGCTTAGGTGGGTTTTTTTATTGCTCTTGGCTTCAGGATAATGAACACTGTGGAATTTAGTCTTTAGATTCTAATTGTCCTATCTCATAGTATCCCAAGCAATAGTCATTAAATTAGGGTACACAACTATGTGCAAAATTTGAATCCACTAAATAGGTAACTGAGTGTCCATGAGTTTGTCAGAACATGAAATTACCCATTTTGTTTGTAAACATGGGCAAAAGGAGCATATGCCAATTTTACATGCTCGTTTTATGTTTTGAAAGTAAGACTGTATATGTTTAAGTACATTATTTTACTGTAACATGTCTACAATTGTTATATGCAACAAAGGTATCAGCCCATTTTGAACACCTAAGCAAACTGGCTTGTGATCTAAGCTTTGTGCTGATTGCATAATTTGACATAATAGCCTGCCCCTACTTAGAAAAGTCTGAATAGTGAATGAAATGTATTTACCCTTGAAGACAATCCAGGATTAAGAATAATATTTCTTTTCACTGTGCCGGTACCTTTCATCGGAGGATCAAAAAACACTTTTACATTAGTTAAACATAACACAAGTGTTTTGAGATTGAACGCAGGAGAATTCTGTATCCATTTCATGAGTATGTAAGGTGAAGCACAGAATTTGGTATGATGGAGGTGCTGTGCACCCACAGATCCTGCTCACAGGGGTACACTTTATCCCCTCCATCCCCCACACAGAAGGTTTGTAGGAGTTATTGCCGTTCCCATGTGCTGCCATGGGGGATGGGGAACCTATGTGCAGTGTGGTCAGTGGAGGACAACAGAAATTTTGCCGAAGTAGAGTGTAAGCATTTTAACCTTAACTAGTTGGATGAAGGGACTTGCATAGTCTTCCAATATATAAAACTTTTTAAACTCAATGCGGCAAACTGTTCTCTGGTATAACTCTATACTCCTGGGATGGTTTTGGTCCAAGGTGTCCAGGAGCCTTCACTAATCAATAAATATCCTATAAATTCCTTTACATAAACTTTACATTTTTACAGTTCTTTATTCTCATCTAAAAATTCTAGCAGTGGTGTTTCAACCAAGAATTTGGGAAGCTATAGCGTGCAGCTGTATATTAATTCAAATTTTCCTCAAAGCCACGGACAAACATACCCTCTAAGCAAATGTTTTTTATGAACTAGCAAATATAAGTCCTAGTAGCTCTCTAAAGACTTTCATATCTCTCACTTGATTTGGTTCACCAGGACAATTATTGTAATTAGTTTCTTTGCAATGGGAGCTGGTATAAAGTCTTGCTGTAGTAATTCATATGTTACAATCCTTGCAGCATTTACTTACAGATATATGACAACATATCCAAAGCCTCCATTCTTCCTGCAGAGCAGAACTTGGCTTGGAACGGCACAGACTCCTTAACTATAACTTAAGATGTTTTCCTCTAGTGATGACCTAGAGTGAACTGTGCAGAAGGCCACCACTAGGGGGCCTTAGCACTAGAATTGGGCAGGAACTGGGTTTCAATCTCATGGAAAATTCTGTGATTTTCATTTAAACAGGCATGCTAATTTGGGGTCAACTGAAACATTTCATTTTGATAACATTGAAATATTTGTTCTGATTTTGACCTTTTAAAACTTTCTATCTAAAAAGCATTTACAAACGATTTTTGGTTTGAAAATCAGTTTGAAACAAAGAATTGAAACCTTTCATTGCAAAAATGTCAAAACAAGATGACTTTGACAAAAACAGCTTTTGAAAAATGAAACCAAATCAAACCATTTAGATGAAAAACTTTGGACTGGCTCTATGTATCATCCAAGTCCCACCACAAAGGGGCAAATGTCAGCCCTTAAGCACTGACTAATTTGGCTGTTGCCAAACTGGTTGCTAAAATCACACCATAAAGGGGAAAAACCTGGTCTTTGCTCAGCTGTCTTTCAATCCATAATCTTGCATTTTTGTCAGCCTACTTGCAGGTAAAGACAGGTAATTGGCTGTGAATTGTAGCTAGATATCAGATTTTGGTTTTCAGTCAAAAACAAAAAACGCCTCATAGTAGCACAGTAAGAAAATCTTCCTTTGTAGATGCAACAAAACCCTCTCCAGTCATTCTCAGTTATCTTTACCTCCTCTTTTGCAGATGTTTAATGTCCACAATAATAAATATAATAAAATACTAATAGAACTGGAAAAGTGAGTAATTTTTATACCAGGATGCAGCTTATTAAGTCTTCATTAATACTATAATTATTAAGGGCCACTACTGTCTGATTCTTATGAGTGTTTACAAAAAGAAAAGGAGTACTTGTGGCACCTTAGAGACTAACAAATTTATTAGAGCATAAGCTTTCGTGAGCTACAGCTCACTTCTTTGGAAAGTTTCCACCAAATGCATCCGATGAAGTGAGCTGTAGCTCACGAAAGCTTATGCTCTAATAAATTTGTTAGTCTCTAAGGTGCCACAAGTACTCCTTTTCTTTTTGCGAATACAGACTAACACGGCTGCTACTCTGAAACCTGTCATTATGAGTGTTTAGTGATGGGAAGAGGGCAAAAGGTCCCATCCCCCACCACTAACAGCTCTCACAGCTAACATTGGGTACAGGCCGAATTGTAGTCCCTGTACTCATGGGAGAAAAGGGACACTCCAGCCTTACTTCCCTGGGAATACAGGTCTCCCAGAAGAGGATAGAAAGAGACTAACAGGTGTCAGGGCCATGGAGCTGCCTTCTCCATGTGCTACCCAATAGAGAACAGTAAGTGGTGCCACCTTACAGGATTTAGCAGCAGGTGTACCAGTCTGTGCACATGGGAACTCCAGAAGGCATTGTGCATCCCTGAGGCAGAATGCCTCCAGCTGATCCCCCTGAGCCAGTGCAGCGTGGCACCACGCCAATACAGGACTATGCCAAACAAGCACAGCCTGGCCCTAATTCAATTGTCCATCATTACAGAATTGTGTTCTAGAAGAAGAATCTGTGGCAAATGCAAAATTTTTACTTAGCTCCAGCACCAGACAATAATTTAATTTGTAAACTGAGACCCATTTTTTCAAACCTGAGTGACTAAAATTGGGCTGGAAACTTATCTAGGCTTCTAAATAGAAGTGGCTTGATTTTTTTCAGAAGTGCTGAAGGCACATGTGAAGCCAATGGTTGCTGTACGTGCTTAGAACCTCTGAAATATCATGCCATGCCTATGCAAGTGATTAAATAATGGATTTATGAACCTAACTTTATGCATCTGGGTTTGAAAATATTGGTCTGGAAATTTTGGGTAAAATTTTCAAAAGCAGCTAAGTCATTTATATGCTTTTGAATATTTAAACCTTTCTGTCTGGTCAAAAGCTGGTTTGCCTTGTCTGAATTTTTGCATCAGAATTATTTAGCTCAACAAGGACCCAGTCCAGCAAAGCAATTAAGCACATGCTTAATTCTTGGCACACTATTGACTTAATTGCAACTACTCATGTGCTTAAGTTAAATGTGCTTTGAAGGATCACGACTCAGTTCACGCATCCTCATTAAAGGCGTTGATGGCAATTAAGAGGTCTCAGCACCCCTCAGAAGGTGCTGACCACCTTGCAGAAGCAGCCCCCACTAGTCCAGGAAGGTTGTTGTTTCAAGAGATGCTCTCATATACTGCTGCAGTCATCTCAGACATACCAGGCACATAAACTGTATGCACCAGAACTCCCCCGAGTAACCATGAGTCTTAAGAAAATACGAACCTGAATTTGTTTCACCATCCAATTTATATTTCACATCCAACTCTTGAAATAAATTAAACAAATGATTTAAAGGGTCTACAAACATGTCTTTAAAATATATGTAGATTCTTCTGTTTTATAAAGACATATTTACAAACTTTCCAGCTAGCTTTACAGGCAATGCAAGACAAGTTGATCAGAAATAAAAATATCAACCAGGAGAGCTTAATCTGTCATCCTCACATAATAAAGTTACTCAGGGGTGAAAGTAACTTAAAGGGTTTACTGGTACTCTGGAGTCCTGAGCAGGGGGCGAGGCCTCAACCGGAAGAGGCAGGGCCTTTAAATATCCCAGCCCTTTACATCAAGATTTAAAGGGCCTGGGGCTCCAGCTGTGGCTGGGACCCCTGGGGCGTTTAAATCACCCCCAGAGCTACAAGCTGCAGAGGAAGCTGGGAGCCCCAGCACTCAGGGGCGATTTAAAGGGCCCAGGGCTCCAGCCGCCAGTACCACAGCAGAGCTCTGGGCCCTTTAAATCACTGCTGGAGCCCTGCTGCCGCTACCCTAGGCTCCCTAGACAATGAATGTGAAGGGAGAGGCACTTTAGCATGTAATCCACACAAGCTACCATGCTAGCCAGGAAGCTGCCTAAACTAGACAATGGGAGATGCCAACAAAAGTGGCGTGTGGTAAGTCCTGCCCCTTTCCTGGAGATAGGTGCCTGAGTTCAGGATGCAGGGAGGCGTCTATCTCTGCTTAGCAATCCATGAACAGGAAGGTGTCTCCTGGAGTCAGGTGGCTTAGATCCCTTAGTTAGGTGCCTACTTTGCTCCGTGCACAGTGGCCAGAGGAGGAGCAGGTGGTGGTGGTAGTATTCACTTTATAACGCAGAGGTTTGCCTCTTACCTGGGATGTGGAAAACTCAGGTTCAATTCCTCCCTTTGCTTGTGGGGGGAAGAAAATTGGAATAAAAAATTGGCTTTCTGCCTTTCAGGAGAGTGCTCTAACCACTGAGCTACAGAATATTTCTGACATGGGGCTCTCCCAGTCTCTCCTGAAACTGTTCCACTTTAGATAAATAATGAAAGAGTGATTGGAGGAACGGGACTGGTCCCTGCACTTCTCATGTGGTGGCCCTAATCACTAGACTACACAGTCATTCTCTCTCTACCCCAAAGACTATTTAAGTCCTTATCCATAGTGGAACAGTTATCGGATTCAGGAAAGAGTATTTTAAATTTCAAAATGTTATTAATATTGGAGTAATTAAGATCACATTAATATAAAACGGCAGTGTTTGTACATGCAAATCAGCTGTGTGTGAGCATTCAGAGCCAGATCCTCAGATGGTGCAAACTATCTTATCTCCAGGGAAGTCACTGTTCAGTGTCCTCAGTATTTTGGTGGCCAAAATGAATTTGCATGCTATATTTTAGTTGCAAATTTAAAGACTAAAATGAGTCAGTCCCAAAGAGCTGTTCTTCCTTAATATTAATGTATGCAAAACTTTCTGTTTAGGGACAATTCACTTTTAATTCCAAGAATTCCAGATATATTTCTCTTCCCTCATTTATTAAGAATAGATACATAAATCCTCTATTTCTTATAAAATCTGTTTTATACTGTTTCATTCCCACATAAATCCTGATCCTTTGTGGCACTGTAATAATTTCCCCAGCAGCTAATTGTGAAGTCTCCAGTAAAGAATTAGAACTTCAGGTAGGAACAGATTAAAAACTCTTAGAAAGCAGCGATCAAGTTCTCAGGTGTATATATATGCTGAGTAATAAAAACAAGCAAGAGAAATACAAAAAATCTAGTGTATACTGTAAATAGGAGTGAATTATAAATAAATAACTCTCTAAATAAAGAGGTCTATACTCTCCTTAAAGCACGTGTAATTCCTATTAGAGTAATGGCAGTTATGTGTATGCATTAGGTGAAGAAATAGCATCCCAAAAACGTTTTCCATCATCAGCACTTTGAGGTGGAACCTCAAATTGATAATCAAAAGGAATGGAGAAAGGAAGCAGTTTAAAAAATGTAGAACCCTTGGAACAAAAATATAGCTGATTTGATTTAATCTTACTACTGAATGCTTAAAAACCGGGGGATGGAAATTCAATCTAGAGATAGAAAATTGAAGAGTAAGGCCAATAGACAGCTAAACCTCATCTGGAAAGGGGTATCATTTGCCCATTGTCTAATTTGGAGTGAAGCTAGACCACACTCTTTCCTTCAAGGCACAGGTAGAGTAGACAAAAGGCAAAGTCAGCACCCAGAACAACATACAGGAAGCCATAGGATGATTCATGGAAGATCTCTCAAAGGCTACAGACTGGGCCATATCATATGTCCAACACTGGACAAAACTATGACTATGGTGGAAGGAAATGAGGAGAAGAAGACTGGAGACTTCCATATCTTTATGGACAGAGTGAGTAGTGAGGGCTGTGACAAAACATGCCCATTCTGCGGTATTATTTTTTTCTAGCTGCTGGTTTTTTTTCCCAGAGGGCTTCTTCCAGCAAAATAAATATTGATCTTCTTTTCCCTTTTCAATCTTTCCATTTAGAGACGAATCTGAGGTTGAACGCTGGATCTGGAGTTTCTGAGAGTTGTTAGTGTTTGGATCTGCAATGTTAAATCTGAATCCAGCCCGATTCAAAATGTGGAAGAAAACAATTTCAGCTTGTAGATTTGGAAATAAAAACCAGGCCTAGGGCTGAGCCTCCATGTTCCTAGCACCTTTCCTTTGCCAGGGGCCCCCATTCACCACTGATGTCTTCTTGGAGGGAGGGCCACAGATTTCCACTCCTCTCCAAAGCTTTTCAGGGAGGCACTGAATGACTGCTCCACATTGCCCCCGTGCAGGGATGGAGCTGTCAGAACAAGTCACCATCCTTTCATTTAGCAAGGTGGTGGTAGGTAGCTGGATCTTCTAGTCACCCCAGAAGGGCTAGTCAGAGGCCAGAAGGAGGCAAATTCATATGTTGACAGGGTGAACAAGAGGAAGCATGCTACACCCCCTGTAGCCATGGGAATGCTCTCGCTTTTGCACTGGGGAGCTCAAAGAGGGAATTAGGCTTCCTGAGGCAGAGTCTGTCACAGAGCTCTCCTAGATAGGGTGGGTCTCACTACCCCAAGCCAGGACACAAGTGATCCCTATAAGAACTGTGTAGAGTTATCTTACTACTTCTGTAAATATTACAGGTTTCAGAGTAGCAGCCGTGTTAGTCTGTATTCGCAAAAAGAAAAGGAGTACTTGTGGCACCTTAAAGACTAACAAATTTATTAGAGCATAAGCTTTCGTGAGCTACAGCTCACTTCAAATGCATCCGATGAAGTGAGCTGTAGCTCACGAAAGCTTATGCTCTAATAAATTTGTTAGTCTTTAAGGTGCCACAAGTACTCCTTTTCTTTTTGTAAATATTACAGGTGTTAATAATAAATTAAGCAAATATTTATGGCATTATAGCATGTGTACTCCCTTAGTTACCATTCAAAATGTTTTAACACTGTTGATGGAAATATCTTTACCACATCCAAAACATCTCAGTAATGACAAACATGCAGTTTATATTAGAGAGTCTAAAAAAGGCCACATCACAGTCAACATTCTCTAACAGTGGGAGATACGACAGCTTGGAGATATGCAAATTTTAAGTATGGTTTGTAACAATCTGTGTAATTTGGTAAACAAAATAAACTTTCTCAGAGCTGCAGCAAATAAGCAACTTACAGCACCAAAGCACTGGATGAAACAGAAGGAAATGCCTTAACTCACTGAAATCTAGATACGTGGATGACATCCACAGCCTATTGACATTGATGCAGGATTTCACCCTGTACATGTAAGGGTCTGATCTTGCAAACGCTTGCCCGAGCTAGAGGATCAGGCCCTATATCATGAAAAATTAGATAGCTGGAGATGAGAAAGTAAGACGTGTCTTCTAGTGGTTATAGCAAAGAACTGTGACTCAGGATTCCTGTCTTTACCGTAGATTAACTTTGTGACCTGAGAAAAGTCATTTAGCCTCCCTGTAATGCAGTGTATTTGTAAAATAAGGACATTTGACTGGAGACTTGGGAGGCTTAATTTATTATTGTTTGTTATGTGCTTTGATATTTTAAATGAAAGGTTCTATAAAAGTGCATTCTACAAATTACTAGTGTGAATTTACTTTATGGAGGGTCAGTTATAAGTGACATGGTCCTTATTGCATCCCTTTACTCAAAGTCCTAGCAACAGTCTATAACTAAAGGGGGTCAATACTAACTATTTATTTTATTTCTTTGGAAATGTTCACAGAAAAATGAATTTTTAAGAAAAGTTGTTTAGTGATTTTTTGTTGTTGAAAACACAAATACTCAAAATCTAAAATGTTAGCTTGTCAGGGAAAGAAATCAATTTTCAGCTGTCAAAATTCCCACAAAAATAGAAATTTTTTGCAAAAAATTCAGCTTTGTTGAAAAGCTATTTTTCATCAGAAAAAAGTTTTCACAAAATGTTGTCCACCAGATGTATCCATAACAGTCATATCTTATTTCAGGATAAATGAAATAAAACAGAATTCTGGAACACTAACAGTGCCTTCAGTCATTAAGTCTGCAGGATGGATAGTGAGATGCGTAGGGCACTGGCCTTAGATATAGGCATATGGGTTCAATCCCTGCACCACTTCGTCTGTTAGCCTCTTTGTTCCCCGTCTGTAAAATGGGGATCATAGTGCCTATCTCACTGGGGGGTTGTGAGCATAAATACACTAAAGATGATCTACTGATGAAAAGTATTATGCAACTGTAAGCAGGGTCTGCATGACTTCTCCCCTGACAGCTAGCTGGGTGAGGGAGAGATTTCAGGAGCAAACTATATTTATATGCAAAAAGAAAAGGAGTACTTGTGGCACCTTAGAGACTAACAAATTTATTAGAGCATAAGCTTTCGTGAGCTGTAGCTCACGAAAGCTTATGCTCTAATAAATTTGTTAGTCTCTAAGGTGCCACAAGTACTCCTTTTCTTTTTGCGAATACAGACTAACACGGCTGCTACTCTGAAACCTATATTTATATGAACACACCTACTCTGCTTAGATATCCAACAGATAAAGTTGCTCCAAATGTTGCTCAAAGTGATCAACTCTGGCTGGTGATGGGTTACAAATCACGTTAGTACTGAATGCAGGGGTAGTGAAATGTTGTTGTCTTTATTGTATGAATAAAGGGGAGCAGAATTGTGCTTAACCTGTCCCAAATGAGGGGGTCACCCTCATCTGAAAGGACCTCATTAAGCCAGGGGCTCCAATGCCAGAACCCTATGAAAGTAAGAGAGATGGGGACAGGTGTCCCAGTTAGGAGGTGTGAACTCTTCCTTAGGGTACCTAATCTGATTTAACCCATTTCTCCCCACTGTTTAAAGATAGAACTAAATAGGCTCTATGAGGAGCCTTTTGTTATTTTAAGTGCCCAAAAGAGCTGACAATCACTTGTGGTGGGACAACATTTCTACCCGCCTAAGCGCTGGGTGGAAACTCAAGAGACTGACCTGCAGAGGTCACAGCAAAGAGGCAGAAGGTGACTGACAAGTGGAGAGGAACAAGCGGCTGGCAGGTGGTGAGCAAGTGCTCACATGGCAGAGCAAGCAAGGTGCCTTCTTCCCTGGGTGGGAGGTGAAGTCACACAGATAAACTTCTGAACCCTGGGTCCTCACAGACCAAGGACAACCACTGCGAGTGGGATATGGTGATGGAGTGCAGAGGGGCATAGTACAGGAACTTTTGGTTGTAGAACTCAGGATCATGAGACAGAAGACTCTGCCCCATGCACTCAGGGGTGGGTGTCCTGCTCACAGCTTTATAATTATGAATCTTGCTTGCAGCATTGTCCCTAATTAATGTTGGCTGACTTCTCTCTATTCATTAAAAGTTTCTTTTCGACACTCATTTCTGTGCTTGTGAATGGGGAAGTGTTGCATCTCAGAGGCACCCAGGGGTGGTGTGTAATTTTCCCAAGTTACTGGGTGGGTGCTTGAGCCAGTTCTGTGTTATATTGTTGGAAAAGAACCCCTGGATATTGAACCCAGTCCTGGTTGCTGCCAGCTCCACCTGGCAGAAGAGTTACATCAGAAACACATATTTTTTATTATTACCTCATTCAGGGTTTCACTGCACAAGAGGAAAGATTCCTTTTAAATAATAGTTCTTTCAAAGCCTCCTGCTATTCCCATTCACCTCTGCCTCTACCCAGCCTCCTATGGTATGTGCACACAGCTTGTCCATGTACAACCTTGCAACTGCACTTTCAGGTACAAATATCTGTGTACACTCTAGAACTTGTGCATATGCAAACATTAGTATTTTACCCAGACACATTCATTAGTCCTTAATGGCAATAGCCATGGAATATGGGACTGGAGGGAGGCAGTGCCATGTTTCCACCTTTACTGGGTATAGAAGTAGGAGCACTCCCTTTGTGAGCCATGAAACTCCAAGAAGCAGGTCGACTCATGAGAGGAAGAGTTTATAGAATCCAGTCCTAAGACTGGAAACAGACAATCCACTCAGGACCAGATTGTGACTTTGCATATTTGTACTGGCACAGGAGCAGACCAGGAAATGAATTGTCAGTGAGACTGAGACTCCACTTTGGGTCCATCTCTCATCCTGACATTAATATGCAGAGTCTGATGAATTGGATTTATTCAGTAAAATGCTGTTATTTGAAAAATAGGGTAAAATTCACTAAACTAACAAGATGGGCCCAGTGTTTATCCAGAGTAGCACCTTAAAGTTAAACTTTACAGGTGATAATTGTTAATTCCCGCTGGGCTGAGGCTACAAATTCAGCAGAGCCAAAAATGTGTGGGTGTGTACTTTTTTTTAACTGCAGATACAGTGTTCCCCTTTCAATTCATGACCACTTTCCTGACACCTTGTACCCCTTCCCCCACCCTTTATTCTGTAGGATGTAAGCTTTTCAGGGTAAGGATTGTGTCTGTATAGCACCTAGCACATATTGTAGGCTACTGCATTGTTAATTTTCATTATTGTGATTGGCATTGCAGGATGTTTTATCTGTAGTGTATTTTCCAGTGCTCTCACTCCAGTGACAGGGCTTTGTCCACTTTCATTGGTTTGCACATCATTGTTGTACTGTACATCAATTCAGATTAATTGGCACCCCCTGTTGGCAGCCACAACAGAGAGGGTAAGGGCTGAATGGACATGACCAGTGAATTACCTGCTCAGCTGCAGAGATACAGCTGACAGGATTGAAGCTAATTGATGGTACCTATAAGACAGAACTGAATCTTATACTATTACTGGTTGTGCAGTGCCTTCTTCTGTGGTTAGAAGACTTCAGTCTAAAAGGCTGCCAATGCAGCATCTTTAACAGGCACACCCAAACAAAAATTCCATTTTAAATTAGAAAGGAAAAAAATCACACCCCAATGTATTTTTTTTGGTTGAATTTCATTATTCTTAAATTTGGGTTAAAGCAGACAGGGAAAAGCCGGAAAAAAGGTTAAAATAAATATTCATGTCCAAGTTATAAACCCTTGAATATAGCGGAATTTATTGTGGAATAACTGAAAGATAAACCCAGGTCATATAATTTTATCTCCAAACCTTTGATGCAGTCTGTAGTTTTGGAATTGCAACAGAAAGAGCTTTCCTCTTCACTGGACTAATGGAAAATAAATAGTATGTTTTATAGTTTGTGTTATGAATCAGTGAAATGGTATCTTAGAGGGCTACTCTACTGATCTGGTTTTCTCTATCAGATAACACTGAACATAAACAAGGTGAATGTTGCTCTGGGCCACTAATCTACTGGACTGTAAATTTCTACAAGACAGTCTTCCCCATTGTTACAAATATCTATGATGCAAAGGAAAACCACAACACAAAAGGGGACTTTTATGTAAATAGTTCAGCAGTATTTCAAAAAACAAAAGGTAGCAGCAAGAAAGAGCTATTCAGTTTCAAATGCAATTCAATAAATGTCTAAGAAACCAGTGCCCATAACATGGTCTGAGCTTATGTCTAAGACGCTTATGTCTAAGACACAGGGGATCAGCTTTCCACTAATTCATCATTAAAATGCAAAAGGATGCAAGAGTGGCTGCCACCAACACAGAACTATAATGCAGATGGCCACTGGTATTTAGATCCAAGCATGCACAGACACACACAGAGCTAAAACTTGGTTACTATGCATACAAAATTCATTTTCAGCAGTGATTTATCCAAAAATAAGCTCCTGTTCTAATGATGTTTTATTAATGTTAAAAAAACAAAATCCGTCTTTTAATCTGAAAGAATTGTTTCAACTTCTGTAGTGGTGTCAGAAGGCCAGATTCCAGTCTCCTGTGAACACACATCACATTCTTCTAAAGAACTGGTCAGTTTTAGAAGGGAAAAAAAATATTTTTGAAAATATCCTTCAGTGATTTTTGCCAGCTGCAGTATACAGAGCATTTGCCCTCAAAGGGAATTCAGTGTTTTTTGGCAGCATCTACAAGTGAGTCTGGTTTTTCCAACCCAGAAGTGTTTTCCCTGTCTGATATTCATCTGAAATAGTGTCCTAAGACAGAAAATGCATGTTCAGTGTGTTTCTCACTCAGATACCGTAAGGAGGCCCATGAGCAAAAGGTTCTGAGGTATCAGGGCCCCTGGCACAGGATTACTGAGTAGGCAGACACGGGAGGGGAGTGGGAGGGGAGATCAGGAAGGACAAGGATTCCCAGTATCACTCCCAAGATTGTGGGAACATGGGGCAGTAAGAATGGAACCCATGCATCATGGGCTCGGACAGTAAAGAGGAGGGGCAGTGAACAAACAGTGGGTTTGATGGTTGGCCTCTGGAGGATGGTACCTTGAGTTTGGATGTTCTTTGCAAATCTTTCACAAGCCTTACTCCTTATCCCTTTAGAAACTGGTTATTTTTCTAAGTTGTCCAAAGTTTTAAAGCTTGTGAAAGGTGTTCAGGTACCACAGTGATGATTAAAAGTGTAAAAGCCTAATATGGATACAAGTTTAATGGCATTGTTAAAACTTTGTGATGACTACTATAATCTTCAGGGCCAACTGCTTTTACCTGGAAAGACTCCCCTTTCTAGATTCATAACACCCTTGCATTTCTTTTTTCCTCTTTAAATGAGAAGACTCACAAAGTCGATACATATTTGCTGACATTAAATATACTCCTTTTCCGCTGATGGTTTCCTCAAATTACTTTTTGCATTTAATGAGCTCTACTAATAATATTTCCTCCCCCCCCAAAAAATTCTTGAAAATAGATTGTGGGGTTTTGTTTGGAGGTTTGTTCACCTAACTGCTCTCCAAGTCTTACTGTTCAATATAAACCGTCAGTGTAGTATTCATGCACACCAATTAGGCCACAAACCTTAAGTTACAGTATTATGGTGAGGGCTACTACTGCAGCATTTGTTGTTACTTCAAATTATTTTCAAAGCAGCTGGGCTTTTATGTGTCTTTTCCTCTGTAAAAATAACTGAGTGAAATTCTGTGGCTTCTGTTATACACGAGGGCAGACTAGATCACTGGTTTTCAACCTTTCCAGACTACTTTCAGGACTCTGATTTGTCTTGCGTACCCCAAGTTTCACCTCACTTAAAAACTACTTGCTTACAAAAGCAGATATAAAAATACAAAAGTGCCACAGCGCACTATGACTGAAAAAGTTCTTACTTTCTCATTTTTACCATATAATTATAAAATAAATCTATTGGAATATAAATATTGTACTTACCTTTCAGTGTGATACATGAGCCTGTTTTTCACTTGTGAGCCTTGTCTGATGCTGGAGCCCCAGGTGGCAGGGCTGAAGCCTGAGTTCAAGGCGGCGGGGTTGAAGCATGTAACTTAGCTTTGCGGGTTCTGCTGTGGCATGGGGCCTCGGGGAATTGCTCTGCTTGCCACCCCCTAACACCAACCCTGCACGTGCAATCCCCGTAAGCCTGTCCCACAACCTCCCTGCGGGTCACAACCCCCAGCTGAGAAACTAAATGTGTCTTGATCTAAATGTGTCAAATTCCCCCTGCAAGACCTCTGCGTACTGTCAGGGTCACATGTATCCCTGAACTACTGGTAGATGATCAGATGGTCCCTTCAGGCCTTAAAGTCTATGAATAGTTCCTAGAGACCATGACTAAGAGGTACAAGAGGATTACAATATTTACTCTTCAATGAGTTAAACACCTATCTGTGAGCTGTGTTTCTATTATGGCAATATCTCTTAAGGCAATATCATCACATTCTTGAGTGAATTATGTGTTGTTACATTAAGATCATATTTTCATCCAATGGTGATGGTAGTTTCCAGACATTAATTACTATACTAAAAAAATTAAAAGGTTGAATTTAAGGTTTAATAGCACCATTTCTCTCTGATTCCTTTAAAGAAACTTTGTCAAGTTCATTCACTTCCTGCAAACGTTCCTGCAGCAGAAGTTTTGTTCATAAGAATACTTATGGATAGCAAATTTTTTGCAAATACTCACATGACTATGTATTTTCTGGATATTTCTGGTGGAAATAATTGTGCAGTTATCTCAAAGCTCTGTGGATTTGGGAGTCACCCAATCAAAGAGTAGAAACAATATCACTTGACTTATAATACACAACATGAATAGAAAACTGAGAATAGCAAATGTCTCAAGCAACATTCGTGGTGAAGCACTTGCGAGCAATCCATAGGATGAAATGTGTGAGAAGGAACTATTTGTCAATAAATTCAGGAAATGGGGCTACAGTTGTTAAATAAATTGTTCATTGCAAGACAGTGGCATGATTGTTGCTCTTTTAAAGGATGGATATTTTTAGCATCCTGGTTTAGTAATTGGGGGGAAACGGGAAGAAAAGAAGCAGTAAAGTTCTCCATCTGATTGTTAAACCAGAAAAAGGAAATGAACACTTCCTTTTCTGGTGACCAACTGGATTGAGCTCTGTCTTCTGTTTAATTTCTCTTTAGCCTCCAGCACTTGGATAATGTTTTGTTTGTGGGAGTTTTTTTAAGTTTGCTTACCAGGCCATTTTTCCAGATACTCATCAATATATGCCTTATTTAAATGGCACTATATCCTGCAGCACTTTATCATAAAGGAAGATGTAAGTCAGCTTTACTAAATAAATAGAATATTTTACATTGGTAATAAAAATGCTCAGTAGATCTTTTATTTCTTTTGTACAGTGAAAGACATAAGTGTTATAACCTAATGTTAGCCTCAAAGATTGCAATGGGAAATAGCTAGTGGGTGACAACAAACTTATTGTATGTCTCTATACAAAAGCCTGCCCTCTCGATTGTTTTATATTAAAATAACAAGCCCCCCTAAATGTATTTCATAGCTGATAGGATTTTTTAAAGACTAAGTTTTGAACTTTTTGAAATTAGAATTTTAAAGAGATCAAGGCAAGATTCCTTTTGATGAATGTCATCAATCATTAAGTGTTAAAAACTAGGTCTTTGGACCCAGACTATCCATTCTTCCCAGAGCTTGGCACAGAAATAGAGGGAAGTGGCCAGATGTGGCTTTTAAGCAGCCTGGCTAATAAGTAGCCCCATGGGGATCACTGCTGCTGGGTGTATTCTGGAGCAGCCCCTGGAATCAGGGAGACAATCATTTCCTTGGGTCCCTTCACCCCTATCTGCTGCATCTAGCAGAGTCTGCGCACAGCAAAGGATTCAGCCTGGGAGTTTGAGCTTTTAGGCATTAATCCTGCAGAAAATTTGCATGCTGTGAGGAGGCTCATTGACTTCAATGAGCCTCCTCACAGTGCTTAAAGTTAAGCATGTATATAACTCTTTGCAGGACCAGGGCCTTAGTTTTAACCTTATAGCCCTAATGGATCCAGATGCCACATATCTCAAAACTTTTCTGACAGCCTGTGTATTTTCTCTCCTTCAGCTGGTGGAACTTTAGGTTTCCTGGACAAATCAAGGCAGATAGGGACTGGCCATATTTTTTGCCTCTGCTATCCATGGGACCAAATAACTTTCAGTTATTCCAGAGGAGTGCCATAGAATTGGTGGTCCTTAGAAAAGGTGCTGAATATTTCTCTTGTCCTAAGTTCTGTGCACACACTAGTGATACAATAATATTTATTATTGTTACATAGGACTCAAGAGGAGAAAGATGGAATGATTAATGGAATTAATAGTGTAATTATGAATTAAATGGACAAATACTGATTTCTGAACATACTACACATGTAAAGGATTAAAATAGGAGACAAACCCCAGCGTTTGTAGATGTTCAAGTTGTCAGCAGTAATTCACTTTAATGTAAATGACAAAAAAGTAACTGAGAGGAGGGAACAGCATCTGCACTTTAAATGTGGAAGATTTACTAGCTCTTGGGAGTGTACGGCATGTGGACAGTTACTGTAAAGGGCTGTCCTAATTTGCCAAAGGCTGCATTTATTGCTTTTAAAGAGATGGGCTCGGTGGTGATCAGCCTTAACAGATGGTCCCTGTCATATTGCAATGCAGGCAAAATCAATGACCAGAGGGAGGCATAAGCTTATTTATTTCAATAAAAGACACAGAAAGGTCTGGGGAGGAAATCAGTGACAGGGTGATGTTTTAAGAAGTGGGGAGTTGCATTGTACAATTGTTTTTAGAAAGTCTAATTCTAAATATGAGTGACCTGAACTGCCCTAATTCTCTAAATATGACAGGTTTCAGAGTAGCAGCTGTGTTAGTCTGTATTCGCAAAAAGAAAAGCAGTACTTGTGGCACCTTAGAGACTAACAAATTTATTAGAGCATAAGCTTTCGTGAGCTACAGCTCACTTCATCGGATGCATCTAAATATGCTTTCACTTAGAAGCCCCTGGTGGTCAGGCTTAAGCACATTTCTATGCTGACTAGTCCTCTGGGAACTATTCCTAAAATGTTCTTCAGTCCTACCTTTCCATATAATCAAGTTTTGTATGACTTTACTCACAAGTGTTGTTTAGAATTAGACAATATGTTCTTTTTCTGTATGTTGGAATGTCTAGTAACAAGTCTAGTTTAGCTCAAATACATGTGTGTAATGTGCTCTGTGTCTGTGTGGTTTCCAAGTCTCTGATAGGTTTGTGGCTGTTAGCATATTCCAGATGGGTGTGGCAGTCTCATAAATGTAATGGCTACTACAGTGTCACATTAATGTTGCAACTGTAACACTTGACAATACACAGGCCTTTGTATTAACTCCTTGAGTACCATAATGCAAGAAGAGGAAAAGAAATGATGATGTGCAGAGTGACTGCACACAGAAGTGCAATGGAAGCCATAGAGCAAGTTATCCCAGATGTGACATTATAGATTGTACCATATATATGATTAATGTTAAAAAAATGTGACAAAATGTGATCACAGGATGCCATATTCAGAGGGAACTTTAACCCAAATATCTGCTGGTAACAAATGCAGCCAAACATGGTTTTTCAATGGCAGTTCCTAAATTACACACAGCAAATTCTTTTTTCATAAAAAAGAAATAAAACAAGAGAAAATGCAGCTTTGGAAATCATTTTTAATTTCACTAACAAGAAAAAAATAACCAAGAAGATCAGAGTAATAGGGAAGTTTAGTGACCATAAGCTACTTGAATTCATCGTTTTATTGAATGATGGCATGCTACTTCATGGGAAACTGCAATTCATATGCCTGATGTCCCCATTCTCTCCTATTGGCTGGGCTTGCCAGCTTAGGTCCATCTCCCCTGATATAATGCACTCTCCCCTCTTGGCATGAAGCATCATGACAGCCACATGGCTACAAGTGTGTCATGGGAGATGTAGTTCATCTAGGGAGCCCAGCCCATAACGTAGATAGGGGATAGCAGGCACCCAGACTATAGCCCCCATAAGACAATGCGCCACCCTAGGGAAATGCAGTTTAATGTTGAGCTGACTTGAAACAAAATGTTTAGGATCCATTCAACAAACCAAAATGAAATATTTTGATTCAAGAATATTGAAATGTTTCACTTTGATAGAAAATGCCAATACAAAACAATTCACCACTTCTGAATCAAATTTATTCTGAACTTTTTGTTCCATGAAAAATTGATATTTTAACTTTTCATCCTAATTTGAGGTAACAATGTTGAAATATCAGATTTTCCCACTAGCTGGAAATTTTGATTTTCCTCAGCTCTAGAAAATGTATATGCCTGGTTCAAGGAAACCTTTACTTCTAACAGGCAGAAGTTAATCTTATTAGCTACAGGGGCCCTATGTGGCAACTTGTTTTGTTAGCTTTATAGCAGAGACAATATTCCAAATGCTGAAAATACTCACTGACCTGAAACAAATAAAGGGAATGCTGTGGCAAAAAAACAAACAAACCTATTTTGTGCAATTATTCTTTTATACTGGCCAAAAAAGCAATTGTTTGTTGGCATAGCAGGAATTGTGATAGTCTTCACATCTCAGTAAAAAATAGCAACCTGAATAGTATTGTTTATTCAGGTGTCACCAACTCCAAAATCATATAAAATATGCTTTCAATGACTCCTAGATCAGCAGTTCTCAACCAGGAGTCAAGGGGTCCCTGGGGGGCCACAAGCAGGTTTCAGGGGGTCCACCAAGCAGGGCCAGTGTTAGGCTCACTGTAGCCCTGGGCAGAAAGCCAAAGCCAAAGCCCTGCTGTGCAGAACTGAAACCCGTGGCCCTGAACTCTGCCACCTGGGGCTGAAGTTGAAACCTGAGCAACTTAGCTTTGCAGGGCCTGCTGTGGCATGGGGCCCCAGGCAATTGCCCTGCTTGCTACCCTCTAACAATGGCCCTGGCTTTTATATGCAGAAAACCTGTTGTGGCAGCACAGGTGGGCCATGGAGTTTTTATAGCATATTGGGGAGGGCCTCAATAAGAAAAAGGTCGAGAACCCCTATTCTAGATGATTCCAAGCTCTGGACAGTGCCCAGGATACATGCACATAGTTTTGTTATTGGTTTTTGTAAGGGGAAGAGCATGACTTTTGAGCATACTTGAAGATAAGAAGGTACATTAAGATAGGAGGGAGCTTCTGGAAGGTTTTACAGATCTCCCAACAGTCCTGAGTTTTGTGGAACTGCACCGCATTGATACACACAATCCTCTGTCCTGGCTGAAGTGGCTCCTGTCCTGTGGGGCTAGCTGGGTTCAATTCCCCACTCCAGGCACTGTGACCTGGCCTCTGACACACAGGGTCACAGCTCAGGTTTGGCCCTTCCCGCTCCAACAGGCAGTTATCCAGAGCAGTGCTGCAACCCTATGTGACAGAGGCCAGGTTGCAATGCCTAGGGAGGGGATCTGAACCCAGCCAGCCCTGGGGCACAAGAGCTGCAAGAGCCACTGCTGCAGGATGAATGAGGGGTGGGCTCATTCTGGCCTTCCATCCCTGGGGACATCCAACTTTAGCTACTGAAAATGTTGGGAGATATGGCTTTATTTAACTTGTTTATTAAGATTGGAATCCAGCTCTGTAGAAACCTTTTTGTGACTTGCTGGAATAAGTCTTTAGTTAAATTAATAACAGCTGTGCTCTCTTTTCATTACACTAAACAGTATCTGCCACAAAGTTGAAGGAAAAATTGTCCATTTAGTGCATTGGGTTTTTTTGAGTAGAAGGAACCTGCTAAAATGCATCCTAAAACAATAATGATCCACTTTGGAAGGTCTTGATCAGTCAATGAATGGAAAATCATGACCCATCTGTTGTGGATTCAGATGACCCTCTTGCAGCCAAAGTGCTGCAATTCAGCTGTACTAGTTGACAGAAGAGACAGGGTTTGCTGAGGCCAAATAAAAGGTGTAGTCCATTTGCATGGTGAGGAGCATTAAGGGCAGAACAAAGGTGGGCTGGGGTCAAGTGAGGGGAAGAACTGACGGCTGAGGATCAATCACTAGGTATAGTTGTAGAGTCTGTTGTACTTTATCTACATAAGAAAGTTGTACCAGTTTAAATAAGTTTAATTTTAAACCAATTCAGTTAAACCAGTGCAAACCCCTGTGTGGATGCTCTTATTTATCTTAAGAATGGTTTATTTTGGGTTACCTTTTGTTGATTAAAAATCAGTTTAAGCTAAATTGATACAAACCACTCTTAAACCCAAATAAGGGTGTCTATACAGGGATTTTCATCAGTCTGACTGTTATGTCTTCACTGCAGAGTTAATTTGAGTTACCTACACTTGAGTTATTTTTCTTGAGTTAGCCTAGCTCAAGTGAGTGTGGTCATACTGCAAAATAACACATAAGCTGCTGTGTCCACATTGACCCTGTGCTCTTGTGTGTGGCGCTAAGACTTCTGGGGTCACATCTCATGGTTCTTAGTGCTGCAGTAAGATGAGCTGCTCTATGAATTCTTTCCCAGTGAATGGTGGGAGAACTCATCTTTCCTCTCTGGCTACTCAAGGGAAATTGTGGAAAGAAGTGGTACATGAATGGCAATAGCTTGTTTCCACACTACGGAATGGTCATGTCAGCAGCTGATGAGTTGTGCTTAAGCAGGTTTTAGCCTATGCCCCCTCTTGGGCCAGCCAACTCGAATTAAAAGCACAGTGCGCTCAAGAGTTTTTGTGTGCAGATGGAACTCAAGTTATGGACAATAATGACATAATTAATTTTAACTTTTCAGTGAAGACAAGCCCTATATCAGTTTAAAAACTGTTTTAAATTAACCCAACCCAACCTTCTCATCTAGATAGGCTTTGGCTGAAATAGCTGCTGTGAACAGTTCCATTATAGATCGCTCCAGGCCCAGTCAAAAGTCAGGCTGAGTGCACACATTTATTCCTACAGTGCTCATCTGTAGGTAGTAAAGTGAGATTTACAAGGCAAAGATGAAACCTTTCAAAATTTATTTTACCGTCTGCATACAGGAACTGAGCAAATAGACACAATGGCAAAAACACCCAAATGCTATGGGTGGCTTATGTGTTAGGTTTCTCAACTGAATAGTTTCCTTTAAGTGCGTGCAATTATAATCTAAAACAATCTCATTTTAATATCACCAAAGCACAAAAAATGTAACATTAATGCAATGATAAGTGGAGATGGGCAAAGGAAGATGTATTTGGGGCAGGATTTGGGATCAGAGATTGATCAAGGGCCAAGATTTGGGTTTGGATTCAACATTGCTAAAATCAAACTAGTTAATCTTGTGAGACTTTTGACTCACAATGCTGGAGATTTCCCAAATCATGAGCAGCTTGCACAGCAATGAAAAGCTCAACTCCAGCAGCCATTACTCAGAGAAAGATCATGTTGTTTTCAAGTGGAATTTTTCCTAAGAATTGAGGTTTTAGCCCTAAGTGCAGGATTGTTTTAGAATATTAACAGGTGCCAGATATGCAAGTGCAGCATGGAAAGGTCTGACACTTGCTGAATGTGCCTTGTTAGTTGTGGACCTACGGACATTTTCCCCCTTCCTCTCTCTTTGTTTTTTTTATTTTGGGAAGGGGGGAACTTGGGAATTCAGTCTTCTCAGTGTGGAAATAACCCCCATAAAGAAGTGAAATTCTTTCCCATTCCCACAGAAGAGTCTGGGGTTTCTACCACCACCAAAACCATTGCTCCCCCTAGAGCTATCCACACAAATCTAAAGAATCTTCTACAGGCAAGGGGCCTCGTGGCTGCCTGCCACTTCTGGATGATAAAGTACAGAAGCCATGCTGCTAGGTTAAGTTAGGTCTCATGCGGTTGGTTGGACAGCGAAGAGGGCACCCAATGCGTTATATGCCTCCATGATGTTCCATCCCTGAGCCAGATCTGGGGCATTACAGGCTAGGATGCCTGTGAGGGACAGGTGTCTGATGCTGTCTGGCCGTTGTGTTTTAGGTATTCCAGGGGGTCTCTTCTATTCTGCATTCACTGGGTCAAAGTCAAAGACGATTCTTGTAGGTAAATTGTTAGGTGACCATACCACCACAGAAAGGTTTGCATGACTGTTTGAGAGAACAGGACATGGTTAGTTAGAAAATGGATCTCTGCCAGGGGATTCCCAAATCTTGTTTGTTGTAATTTCCCCCTTCCAGGGGTCTAACAAGCTGCTGAATGGGAAATAGAATACAATACTGCAGACCATGTCACTTTTTGGGATTTGATAGATTAGAACTGTATAAAATCTAATTTTATTCATACTCAAGATACCTCAGTACTTTACTGTACATTATAGTGAGGTACCAGTAGCATAGTAATTACGCAAGCAAATGGAATCATCATTAGAGTTTGGCCATAATTAACATATGGCCTGTCATGGAGTCTATGTACCCCATGCTGGTTCAGCAGCCAAAGGGTTAACAAAGTAACTGCCTGCCTGTTTGCAGCTTAGCTGATTGGTAGCCCCACAGCAGCTGTGAGGATAAAAGAGCTGCAAGGCAGTGGAGTGTGCTGCTACAGAGATTGAGGGACTGCAGAAAGAGGATCTCTTCAGTGAACTGGTGAGGAAACTGCTGAACAAACCAACCCATTAAAGAAAGAGAAGCTGGGCGAAGACTACAGGGGTAGGAAGTAGTTCAGGGAAGAGCAAGGAGGACTAATTCTGACTGTTCCAAACAAAGAACAATGTTTATGATAATTTTGTCTTGTACTGCAGTGTTGGGTATGAACCTAGAGATGAGTGCTACTGAGTTACACTGATACCTAGCAGGATAGGTGACATCAGCAGATCCACCTTCCTGGCTACACTAGACAGCATCTTTCAAAACAGCTACCTCAAACATTCCAGAAAATTGAGCACCCTCATTGACTATTCCTGTTTGCCACTGCATATTTTAGAACAGCCTAGATCAGTGATTTCACAGTCACAGAAGATATTTACTAGAAGGAATGGCAAGATCAATTTGTTTTCCCTAGCTCTGTGGAAACAAAAGGAGAAAAGAACTTAATCTTAAATGTCTTTTGTTGCTGGATTATTACTGGTTGTTATGGATATGCTGGTTGTTTGAGGGTTACAGAAGTGGTCTCTTATAGTTGTGTCATTTTAAAATTGCCTTTCTAATGGATATGTGCATGAAACGTAGTAAATGAAAAAAGAATAAGCCACAAACAAAACAGCACAGACACAAAAACACCTATGTCAAATAAATCAACAAAATTAATTTTCAGAAATGTGACACCATCTATTAACCCCATCCCACCCACCTTTGATTATCTGAGGGCATTATTCCAATAAATACTCAGTACCGTGGTTTTCTTTTTAGACAACACTGAGGGAAGCAGTTGCAATGCCAAATGTGCTTAATTTTACATGATTAGCTAAATACCCTGGAGCAAATTTTATATCCAGAAAATTCCTCAAAGATTATTGTGGAAATGGTATGTTAGCCATTATTATACCAGTGTTAGTGACTTATAAAATGGTGGGTAGTGTTGTGCCTTTCAGGCATAAATCCACACTGGCAGAGGTGTGGAGTCACGCCACCCCAGCATTGTCACAATTCCTTCCCTGTGCTTCCCTGGTGCCCAAAGAGACACTCATTGGGCCATCTCTTACTAGGGTGGAGTGTACATTTCCTCTGGAGTGTTCTGCTGAAGCAGGGTGCAGAGCCATAGCTACCCTTCTCCACCCATTCCAATTCCCCTAAAGGAGATTATCTTGGAGCAGTCCCTGTGCTCATGAGACTACTGAAACTGCAGTTGTGCCTGAAATCTTTGCAGGGAGGGAACAAAAGAGAGAAGACTCCACATTCCCTTTCCTTTGCACACCCAAAGACCATCCACAGTCTGGGTCTTTTGGTGGAGAGAGTAGATAGACTGACTTCAAAGGCTAAACCTCCTGTGATCTTTCTGCACTAGTCAATTTTTCTTTCACAGCTTTACTTAAATGCATTCTTATGCATACGCAGTTTTTGTATAATAGAGCCATGTGTTGATGGTTGCACCAACTACTTCTGAGGTTCCAGTTAACTTCACACTGCCACAAGAATCCTGGGCAACAAAACAAGGAGAAATGAGGACATGCGGTCGAAAGCAAGACTCCTAAACCTCTGTCTCTCCAAGTTGTGTGATAGTGTTTATGAAGCAGCATGAGGACACTCGTTTTCTGGCTTCTCTCATCCTGTCTGGCCTATGAAATTTGATCTAAATAACAGTAGGCAAAAACATTATATTCCAACGACACTTTGCACACCATCAAGGGAGAAAAGACTAGGAAACTTCTATTTTTGTCAAGTGTTTCTAAATTTAAAATCATTTGACTCATTTGTATCCCTGCTCAATAAAGAAAAATTTTAAAAGATCACACTTTGTGGTGAGCCACACAAAGCTAAAACGCCTTGGACTCTGCTGGAGCAAAAAAACAAAAAAAAATAGCAGTGGCAATAACACTCCCTGTGGCAGCACAGAGCTACCACAGATTCAAAATATAATGAATATATCTTTGTTGTACATCTAGGGGTATGACTACACCCCAATGAAAAATGGGCAGCACCAAGTCTCAGAGCCTGGGTCAATTGACTGGGGCTCACGGGGCTTAGGCTGGGGAGCTAAAAGTAACTGTGTGGACCAGTGGTTCTCAACCTGTGGCCTATGGGCTGCTTGTGGCCCAATCAGCAAACAACTGCAGCCCATGTGATCATAGGTACTGGAACTAGAGTTGCTGGAGGTGCTGCTACACCCGCTGGCTTGAAATAGTTTCCACCATATACAGGGTTTACAGTTTGGTTCAATGGATCTTAGCACCCCACCTACACAAATTGTTCCAGCACCGCTGCATGTGACTTCCTCAGGGCCATACAGCTAGTGTGTGTGTGTATATATATATATATATATATATATATATATATATATATATATATATATATATATATATAGTGTGGATGAGGCCCACATAAAACACAGAGAGGTGCATATGTGGCCCACAATGGTAAATAGGTTGAGAACCACTGGTGTAAACATTTCCTACTCATGCTGGAACCTGGGCTCTGAAAAGGGGAGGGGAGCGCTTGCTATTTTTGGCTCTGTGGCATGAGCCCAAGTCAATTGACCCAGACTCTGAGACTCAGTGCTTTGTTTTTTTCTTTGCTAGTGTAGACACACCCTAAGAAAGTCAAGCACTAATCCTTTGGCTACAGAAGCTCACTACTGCTTTGTGACTATCTTCCCAAATATGGACATGTGAAGAAAAAAGGTGTATTTGAAAGAACAGGAACAGTGCAATGTTATGGTTTGTATTGTTTTGTCTGCTTCATTCTTCGAAACATGGCCTAAGGGCTAAGTTTCCCCTCTGGGAAGATTTCCAGATTGCCATTTGGGCTATGCATGCAAGCAGGGAATATCAAAGTCAACATTGCTCTGCCTGCAGTACAGATCTCACTACGGAGGAGTTTCCAGATTCACACTATTCACAACAAAATAGCTAGCCCCATACCTGAGGTTAGATTTAGATGTGTGTCCTTGGTTTAGTTTTGTTCTAGTCTATTCTAGTTATATATTGTGCCTCACTGTGGTGTCTACATTTCATGGTGGTTTGTTCCTGATGCCAAACATAGAACAAATAACATTTCTACTTATATTGCATGTACATGCAGGTATAATCATAGAAGGATCCATCAGAGGAAGGCAGTGTGGTGTAATGGATGGAACAAAGGGCTAGAAGCCAAGGACTAACCCTTGATTTACCACTAACTGAATATTCAGCATTGGGCAACAGGTAGCCTCTTTGCGACTTACCATCTTCACAAGGAATTACTGTTAGGATTAATTAGTTAATGGACTTGAGTCTCCTCTCAGTTACACAGGTGTCGTATAGGTGTAACTACAATTAAATCAGTAGTTATATGGGTGTAAAATGTGAGATGAGAATCAGGCATAATGTTTTTACAACACTATGAAGTTGTAAAGCACCATCTAAGCTCTAAATATTTTTATTATCCTAAGTGATATCATTATCTGAGCCACACTTAGAACTATGCTTGAAGGTCAGCAACATAACAGATAATTTGAAAGTGTGTACAATGGTTTTTCCTGGCAACATATGTTATAATTGTCACATCACAAAAAGACCAAAGATCATATAACACCTGTGCTGGATCCTACATCAAGCTGTTCTTGTGTTATCAAGGGATCAGGTTCCAAAATGCAGTGTTGCAGAATTTAGTGGTATGCATGTCAGCAATGTGAAAGGCATATCACTTGTTTGTCTGATGATACCCTACCTGTTATGTTCCATACAAAAAACCAAAACCCTAATTTTAACCCTTCAGTCTAGAATGACTATTTTTAGATTAAGGAAAACAACAAAAAATAACAGTCTCCTGTATATCTCTCGTGTGACACACTACTGCAACTGTGAGAACAAAATGGCTACTGCCCTAAACCTAATGGTGTAGAGTTCTTGCATTTAATAGTGCTGCATCCAAACAACAAAAGCATTACAGTTTCTTAGCTGCAAAAAAATGCTACTAGCAAGCAGGAGCATGATGTAACTGGAAAGCTGGCATACAACATGCACAGCTCAAGATATACCATAATCTGATTCCAGAAGTCTGAAAGTCCAAAATATTATGCCAAATTAATTTCAGTAAACCTGAGCGATGGTCCATTTCTTTAAATGTTCTGCATACTTTTGTGATGAAAATATCACAGTACAGTTTTAGATTTCACATATCATAAAACATACAGGGGCAGATTCATCTGTCCCAGACTTTTTTTTATTAAATAGTCCTAATATGACAAGAATTTTCCAAAATGCATTTGGAATAATATGTTTGTGCTTAAACTAACTGATCTACAAGTGCCTAAAATGAAAGAAGTATTTGCATATTCTACACTTAGTTATATTTTTTCTAACCCTGAGAGACTAGATTTAATGGAGCAAAATTTTCCTTGCAGACAGTTAGAAGTACAGGGATATCAATACATTTTTACTCCAGTCCAGTAAAATCTACTTGCCCTGAGATACAGTGCAATTTTTTGTTTTCAGATGAGTGTACAGATAGACCACTTATTTCAAATTATTAAATAGTCAGGAAAAAACCCCAAGCAATTTCAATTAGCTGATCAGAATTCTGAGCTGCAGCTGGAGGGATTAGAGTTAACTGTTCAGAGATCTGAGCTGAGTTGTATCCTGGACGCCTGCTGTCAATCCTGCTGTCAAGGTGCCAATGCCTGAGATGATGGGGCGTCCAGGATTTCCAGGTTTATGGATCTTGGGTAGCAGATAGAATACCCCAGGTCGGTGTTCTAGGGGTGTGTCTATGCGGATTTGTTCTTGTGCTTTTTCAGGGAGTTTCTTGAGCAAATGCTGTAGTTTCTTTTGGTAACTCTCAGTGGGATCAGAGGGTAATGGCTTGTAGAAAGTGGTGTTGGAGAGCTGCCTAGTAGCCTCTTGTTCATACTCCGACCTATTCATGATGACGACAGCACCTCCTTTGTCAGCCTTTTTGATTATGATGTCAGAGTTGTTTCTGAGGCTGTGGATGGCATTGTGTTCTGCACGGCTGAGGTTATGGGGCGAGTGATGCTACTTTTCCACAATTTCAGCTCGTGCACGTCGGCGGAAGCACTCTATGTAGAAGTCCAGTCTGCTGTTTCGACCTTCAGGAGGAGTCCACCCAGAATCCTTCTTTTTGTAGTGTTGGTAGGAAGGTCTCTGTGTGTTAATATGTTGGTCAGAGGTGTGTTGGAAATATTCCTTGAGTCGGAGACGTCAAAAATAGGATTCTAGGTCACCACAGAACTGTATCATGTTCGTGGGGGTGGAGGGGCAAAAGGAGAGGCCCCGAGATAGGACAGATTTCCATAAACCTGGAAATCCTGGACGCCCCATCATCTCAGGCATTGGCACCCTGACAGCAGGATTGTCTGGCTATGTAGACTCCCTCCTCAGGCCCTACATTACCAGCACTCCCAGCTATCTTCGAGACACCACTGACTTCCTGAGGAAACTACAATCCATCGGTGATCTTCCTAAAAACACCATCCTAGCCACTATGGATGTAGAAGCCCTCTGCACCAACATTCCACACAAAGATGGACTACAAGCCGTCAGGAACAGTATCCCCGATAATGTCATGGCTAACCTGGTGGCTGAACTTTGTGACTTTGTCCTCACCCATAACTATTTCACATTTGGGGACAAAGTATACCTTCAAATCAGCGGCACTGCGATGGGTACCCGCATGGCCCCACAGTATGCCAACATTTTTATGGCTGACTTAGAACAACGCTTCCTCATCTCTTGTCTCCTAATGCCCCTACTCTACTTGTGCTACATTGATGACATTTTCATCATCTGGACCCATGGAAAAGAAGCCCTTGAGGAATTCCACCATGATTTCAACAATTTCCATCCCACCATCAACCTCAGCCTGGACCAGTCCACACAAGAGATCCACTTCCTGGACACTACGGTGCTAATAAGCGATGGTCACATAAACACCACCCTATATCGGAAATCTACTGACCGCTATTCCTACCTACATGCCTCTAGCTTTCATCCAGATCATACCACACGATCCATTGTCTACAGCCAAGCTCTATGATATAACTGCATTTGCTCCAACCCCTCAGACAGAGACAAACACCTACAAGATCTCTATCATGCATTCCTACAACTACAATACCCACCTGCTGAAGTGAAGAAACAGATTGACAGAGCCAGAAGAGTACCCAGAAGTCACCTACTACAGGACAGGCCCAACAAAGAAAATAACAGAACGCCACTAGCCATCACCTTCAACCCCCAACTAAAACCTCTCAAAGGCATCATCAAGGATCTACAACCTATCCTGAAGGACAACCCATCACTCTCACAGATCTTGGGAGACAGGCCAGTCCTTGATACAGACAGCCCCCCAATCTGAAGCAAATACTCACCAGCAACCACACACCACACAACAGAACCACTAACCCAGGAACCTATCCTTGCAACAAAGCCCCGTTGCCAACTCTGTCCACATATCTATTCAGGGGACACCATCATAGGGCCTAATCACATCAGCCACACTATCAGAGGCTTGTTCACCTGCACATCTACCAATGTGATATATGTTATCATGTGCCAGCAATGCCCCTCTGCCATGTACATTGGTCAAACTGGACAGTCTCTACGTAAAAGAATAAATGGACACAAATCAGACATCGAGAATTATAACATTCAAAAACCAGTTGGAGAACACTTCAATCTCTCCGGTCACTCGATTACAGACCTGAGGATGGCTATCCTTCAACAAAAAAACTTCAAAAACAGACTCCAATGAGAGACTGCTGAATTGGAATTAATTTGCAAACTGGATACAATTAACTTAGGCTTGAATAGAGACTGGGAATGGATGAGTCATTACACAAAGTAAAACTATTTCCCCATGTTATTTCTTCCCCCTCACCCCACCCCCCACTGTTCCTCAGATATTCTTGTTAACTGCTGGAAATAGCCTACCTTGCTTATCACCATGAAAGGTTTTCCTCCTTTCCCCACCCTGCTGCTGGTGGTGGCTTATCTTAAGTGATCTCTCTCCTTACAGTGTGTATGATAAAACCCATTGTTTCATGTTCTCTGTGTGTGTATATAAATCTCCCCTCTGTATTTTCCACCAAATGCATCCGATGAAGTGAGCTGTAGCTCACGAAAGCTTATGCTCAAATAAATTTGTTAGTCTCTAAGGTGCCACAAATACTCCTTTTCTTTTTATATTAAACTTGATTTGACTTAGCTCCTTCAGCTTGACTTTGCAAGTTTGGTTCAGAATACCAGAAATGTATTGCCTTCTAACCTTTTAGAAAATGCAGTACAAAGAGTCTTGTTATAAATTATTTCAATATGCCACTCACTTCAGTCCAGCCAGGCACACTGATCTGACCAAGGAGCACAGCTGAATAAACTATAAAACTCAGGAAATGGTTGGTGTTACTGGGACTTGGGCAAAACAGATCACTCCAGTCTTATCTTGTGCACTTGAAACTATACATCATACTAGTAACTCTTACACTTCTGTACTGAGAGAACTAAGGGCCTGGGATCCTGCATTCCTAATTAAATAGAAGTTTTACAGTGTCCCTGTGGTAGAAAATGTATCCCTAGTGGGCCTGATTCTGACTAATGTAAATTAGGGATAACTTCACTGAAGTTAAACTGGTATGAGGTCAGAATTAGGCCTAAGGTGTTATCTTTATACATATAATCTTCACAAATTACAATCTTGAGAAATAATTGTAACTAAATTACTATAAACACTTACGATACACAGTGAAACCTGTACTGAAAACAATTGGGCAATCTCCTGTCTTAAGTAACTGCTCCAAAGTATCTTTTTAGTGGTGCTCCATTTTTTAAGAAAACCAGCTGTTAGGGGTATTTTTGGTCCATTTTTGGCAGTGCCTCAAGTAGTCACTTAAAACAGATTTCACAGCATTTCATTTCCCATCATTGTTATGAGGAACCCATTCTCCACTTCTAGAAATTCACACAGAGAATTCTAAAAAATAAAGACTACATACACTGTAAAATGCCTCATGTATACCTTAGCAGTGAATCCCCAAATTTGTGGGTGTTTGTCTCTAGGAACTTGTTTGGACTCATGCTTGTTATAAATTGACCTCTTCTGTTTCATAATCATTGGAACATAAAATGAACTGACAAAGTTGCCTCGTGTCTCTCTGACTCCAGTGGGAGTTGTGGGCGCCTCAGCATCTCTGAAAAATCTGTTCACTAAATATGGGTTTAGGAGTACTCTTCAGCTTCCCTTTGCCTGAGTAGCCTGCAGCATTGTCTTTTCTCTTGGCCTCTCTGGCATGCTTTCAGGGCACAGGCTTTCTATTGTTACCCCTTCATGGAAATGAGATTACACAGCCCAGCTGCCCTTGGCCTCAATACCAGACTGCACAGAAGCTTAAGCACATCTCCTCCCAGTGCACCATCTTGTGGGCACTTTGCAATTGCAATGATCTCTTCCGGGACAATGATAGGTTTAAAAAAGAAAAAAGTCACACAGACTTTGCAAGGGTTCCCAAATACTAATCACTCTTTACTTTAGCAGCACACAAAACATGCAGATCTAGGCCAAATAATAAACACAACTTATGCATTTCCCTGCCTCAGTTTTCTCATGATTCCTGAGCATTTTCTGGGGATAGGTTAGAGTAATCTAAAGAACCCAGGATCCTTCCTCTCCCCCTGCCTTCCTCTGGAACATGGAGTTTCTCTGTCCTCTTCTCCGTCTCTCTCTCTAAAATAGCCAGAGAGAGACCCTTTCTTTTAGAACCTCCCGCTCTTTTTGTCAGGCGACTCCCCGATCAGTCCCATCAGCAGTGCCAAGTCCTCTGTTGCTACTGTTACCATCCCCTGGAGTTCAGATGTGAAAAACTGGTTTGCCCTGAATGGTGCCCCTCTTTGTCCAATGGTGCTCCATTTTACTGGACAATCATCAAAGTTTAACAACCTTCCATTGTTATCTCTGTGCCCTTGGAATTTTAGTCCAAGATGGAGATAAAAGGACCGCCAGAAGGCAAAGACCAGCCTGATGATCAAAAGGGAGTTTGCAGTCTGACATAGATACACAAAGGCTACACCTATGCTTCCTGGCTCATGTAGGCATACTCGTGCTAGCGTTCATCTGAGCTAGCAAGCTAAAAATGGTAGTGTAGTCATAGTAGCATGGGCAGAAATGGCATGGCTTAGCTGTGCTGAGTACATACCTATGGGGTTCAGGACACTTTGGATGGCTAGCATGGTGCTACCATTACCACTGCCCATGATACCATGGCTATGCTACTCAGATGAGAGCTCGCACAAGTATGTCTACACAAGCTGGAAATCACACCCTTAGCTCAGAGTGTAAACATAACCAAAGAGTCCCCAACATCAAACAGAATTCATAAATTATACACAGCTCCCTAAATTATCACACCAATCTACCCACACAAACTTTCTTGGAATTGAGAGGAGTAATTTCTCAGCTGATACATGAGCATAAAAAGAACTTGCTTCAAGAGATTCTATCTGCCAGTCATGTTACAGGATTTCTATAGCACCTATCACCATGGTAAAGCTAAGAAAATCTGAAGAGAATTGAATTAGGTATAAGGTTTGGTAAATTAGACCAATGCTGACACCAACCTAGCATATCCTTGTTCTGTTAGAAGCACATCCTTAAAGGGTAGGTAGCTCTCTCCATCTGTTTGGTAAATTCATCCAGAGACTAGCATCCAAAGGTATTGGGCTGCTCTAAGAAAATAAATTCACAAGAGCCTTCCTACCTAAATAGGTGAAAGACACTGAGTCAGATGTGGGTAGGAATAAAATCAGAGGCTGGGAAAAATGTCAGTGTACAAGAAAGTAGAATAATCAACAATATCAGAAACAAACAGTAAGTGACGCTACTGTACATGCACAAACACACATGCCCTCGAAACTTGGGCCATAATGAATGATGTACTTATTTACAAGGGACCCCCAACAGGATGACTCCAACAGGATATGAAAGGCCTAGGCACATGGAACAAAGCTAAAAGTCACATCATACAAAACACTCCTCCTCAGCAGGCATTCTATGGACCTAAGAACATTTTGAGAATGAGGACTTTTGGGTTTTGTTGGGGTGGTGGTGGGGAGTTGTGTATGTTTTGTTTCTTATTTTTGTTTTAGTTTTACATGGGATTTTTTTCTCCTGATGGTTAAATTGAAAACAGTCAGACAGTGATGAGTAAAGAGGAATCATAGTCAAAAGGGAAAGGGGAAATATGCACAGGCTAATTCCTGCTGTTTATAATGATAGGGATTTATCAGGCAATTTAACTTTACAGTGACAGCAATAGAGAGGATTTAAAAATAACACATTTGAGATTAGCAGAATGGTCCTTGGTTTGGAGTCTGGAAATACGCTCCAGTAATTAGTAGGAGAGAAGGTTTCTAAATGATAAGGGAGATAACAGTGAGGCCCTAGAGAGAGAACTAGGGATAGGAGGAAGAGATGTGATTTGGTTCTTTGGAAGAACAGTACTGGAGTTGCAAAGTGAGGTGGAGCATAAGAAGCAAGCCATATTAAGGCTTTTTAATTATGTTTGCAACTGGTTTCAAACATAAGCATGGCAACTAAAAGACATGTTACACAACAGTGCTATAGACTTGCTATGGAGGTACCCTATATGGTATAATCATTCTATGGCAGGGGTGGGCAAACTACAGCCTGTGGGCCGGATCCGGCCTGCAAGCCATTTTAAGCTGGCCCGTGAAACGCACCACACAGCTCGGCCTCACTCTGGCGCTCCGGCCGGGGCGCTGGGTCAGGGGCTGCACCACGCGGCTCCCGGAAGCCACGGCATGGCCCCGCTCCGGCTCCTACGTGCTCCAATGGGAGCTGTAGGGGTAGTGCCTGCGGATGGGGCAGTGTGCGGAGCCGGAGAAGGGACATGCCACTGCTTCCAGGAGCCACTTGAGGTAAGCGCCACTTGGAGCCTGCACCCCCTGATCCTCTCCCCACACCCCAACCCCTTGCCCCACCCCTGATCCCCCACCTGCTCTCCAAACCCCTCAATCCCAGCCATGAGCACCCTCCTGCACCCCAAACCTCTCATCCCCAGCCATAGCTGGAACCTGTACCCTTTCCCGCACCCCTGCCTCAGCCCTGATCCCCCTCCTGCCCTCCGAACCCCTCAGTCCCAGCCCAGAGCACCCTCCTACACCCCAAACTCCTCTTCCCCAGTCCCACCCCAGCCCCCACACCTCCTCCTGCACCCCAACCCCAATTTTGTGAGCATTCATGGCCCGCCATACAATCTCTATTCCCTGATGTGGCCCTCAGGCCAAAATGTTTGCCTACCCTGGTTCTATGGCATACCATACTATGATTTCACTGTTCTTTGTTTTTTAAAAAGCCCCTGTCCACACTGGACACTGCAGAAAAGCTAAACCCATACTAGCTACAACCATGTTTGGAAATGGTTTTCATGCCAAGTCATGCAAGAACTGTGCTGGTCAACATCTGTAGAACATTTTGGTAACTAGCATGTTTCTGTTCCTAGCATGGATAGGGAAGGCATTTGTGGGAATGTTGTTTGAGGAATGTGATGGGTGAGATCTTATGCTGCTAAGGAGAGATTTTTGGAGGAAGGTGGAAGTTTTGTAAAACCGTCTATCCTTATGAAAATAACACAGCTTTTCAGATACAAATATGAAGAATGCTGCCCGGCTTACTTTAATTTTGTTTACAACAAATTCATAGTCAGAGATAGAAGGGAAGTCCCATGTAAAAGTATGCAGAATTTTTATGTTTGTTTGCAAAAATATTTTAGATATGTGGGTTTTTTTCCAAACAAATGCTTCTATTATGTTGTTTGTTTGTTTGTTTTTACAGTCAGTCAGCAGCCTAGAATTCAAGAATAACCCTACAATAATAAATCAGTATGCAGGAGGGATGGAAGGGGGGAAATGTGGTAAGGAAATGGATTTTATAAAGAGCATGGTTTAAAAGATTGTACACCTTCTTAACACATTTTCTAAGTAGATGATGAACTGTCAAGGAATTTTTCCTGATATTTCCAGTCATGCATTCCTAAGATGCAACTGGAAATTCCTCAGCAGATCACCTTAGTTCAGTGTGAATGCTTCAGGTTGAAAGCTGTGCAAGTTGAGGCCATTTACGAATGGTTAAAGACAGCAACAGGCTTATTCAGTTTCATGTCCTAAAGAGTGCATTGCCTCTATACTATAGTGATTACCAACCTATTTTTAATGGCACAATTTGAATGTGGACTTAAATTGTCAAAGCACATGTTCTGTTGTTTGCCTCTGGTTGTTGGTGGTTCTGTTTCTGTGAAGTACATTGTATGTATAAAGACAAAGCTGACAGTTCATTTTGTTTTTAGTGCAAGTTGACTATCCTAACTCATCTAATGTAGTAATGCTCGAGTAGAGCGGTATGTGGTCATCTGAAAGAGCAATTGTGTTCCCCTTTTTCCCATTCAGTGGCCCCAATTCTTCCCTCAGTTACATCCACTGTGCCATTAATATTACAGTTTTCAGGATCAGCTTGGGTTTGGAGTGCTTTTGAGGACCGAATGCATAGAATTAGTCACAAGTCCAATAGATACTCTGCAGATTTCCCAAAGAGCCCAGCTAAGGTATCTTTCTTTAGCTGACCTATTCCATACCTGACTCTCGCCTAATCAGGGAAGAACAGTCATAATATACTTTGCAAATATTGTGTGGCTGTTTTGTGATGGGGGGCACATAAAGAGACTAGACTGAGACCAACAAAGTCTTGTGCATTTGTGACCTTAAGATTTTTGACCCTGTACCTAGAGGTAGAAGATACTGCATTAAGGCTCTATATTTCCTAGCCCTGTAATCAATGTCTTTTAAAAAAGATTTTCTATAGGGAATCTAGGGGATTACCATGAGAAAAAGTGTATTGTGTTGATCATACCATTGTGATAATATTAAAGATTTTCGGTTTAAATTTAAATAAAAACACTATTTAGTAAAACTGACTTTTGGGTATATTGATGTTGGTCCTGAATGCTTAAGTAATCAAGTTCATATTTTATTCCACAAAGTATCATTTTAGGGAGCAAAGTCTGGAGAAGGCTCCCGGTAATTCAGTGAGCTCTGAAGGTTGTTCTTTGTCTTTCATTTGTGCAATTCAAACATCTGGCATGCCATATAACACCTCAGGTGAAACTGCCGTACTGTACGTGCTAATCCCTTCCATCGCTTCTTCAGTCGCTCAGTGTTTGTGAAAGCGCATTCTGCCATCTCACACTACTTCCATTCGTTTTTAAATTCACCAGTCCCATACATCTTCCTTTCATTGTTTACAAGCCTTGACATTTAAAGTTTATGGGCCAGATTAATCGAACAAAAATTTGTATTGACATCAGTGAGAATTTTGCCCAATTAAGGGCTACAGAATTTGGTCAAATGATACTACAGGTTAAACTTTCAAAAGAAATCACAATGGGTGGATCTACTAAAATGCATATGCTAGGTGTGCCTAGAAAAGCCCACATGTGCACATATCCACAAGTGAGTATTCTTCTGCTTAAATCAGGAAATTGCACACTAGATTACCTGATTTGTGCATGCAGATGCTGTATCCTGCAGGTGCAATAGCTGTTGGTGCTTTTCAGGTTTTGAGTAAGACTAATGCATGCTGGGGTACCCGTAGGAAAAAAATGGTGGGTGCTGAGCACCCACCGGCAGCCCCCCTATCAACGCCTCTCCCTCCCCATAGCGTCTCCTGCCCGCCAGTGGGCTCCGCCAATCAGCACCTCCCCCTCCCTCCTAGAATCTACACCCTGCCATGGATCAGCTGTTTCACTGCATCTGGAGGTGCTGATGGGGGAGGGGGAGAGGAGCGAGGGTGCAGCACGCTCTGGGGAGAGGGAGGAACTGGGTGGAGAAGAGGCAGGGTGGGGGCAGAGTGGGGGTGGGAAAAGGTGGGGCATTGGGGGAAGGGGTGGAGTGGGAGCAGGGCCTGGGTGGAGCTGAGTCGGGGGGGCACCCTCTGGCAGATTAGAAACTCGGCACCTATGCTGGGGTAGATCTTCAAGAGTCTTATGTTAAGTCTGTGCAGACATGCAGCTAGGTAGCATGCATTCAGTTCTTTACTGTATTCAGTATTTCACTATTGAGTCTTAAGCCCTATTTATGTAGAGTTTATAACAGTATTAGGAAAGCATATTTAAACTCTAACTCAGAGCCAGATCATGCCCTGTGAGCAGAAAAGGCCTTCCATGTGCTGATCTCCCCCTGCCCATGTGAGAGGGGGAATCAGCCACCTTCACAGCACCAAGAAAAGGAGTACTTGTGGCACCTTAGAGACTAACAAATTTATTAGAGCATAAGCTTTCGTGAGCTACAGCTCACTTCATCGGATGCATCTGGTGGAAAAAACAGAGGAGAGATTTATATACACACACACAGAGAACATGAAACAATGGGTTTATCATACACACTGTAAGGAGAGTGATCACTTAAGATAAGCCATCACCAGCAGCAGGGGGGGGAAAAGAGGAAAACCTTTCATGGTGACAAGCAAGGTAGGCTAATTCCAGCAGTTAACAAGAATATCAGAGGAACAGTGGGGGGTGGGGTGGGAGGGAGAAATACCACGGGGAAATAGTTTTACTTTGTATAATGACTCATCCATTCCCAGTCTCTATTCAAGCCTAAATTAATTGTATCCAGTTTGCAAATTAATTCCAATTCAGCAGTCTCTCATTGGAGTCTGTTTTTGAAGCTTTTTTGTTGAAGTATAGCCACTCTTAGGTCTGTGATTGAGTGACCAGAGAGATTGACTGGTTTTTGAATGTTATAATTCTTGACGTCTGATTTGTGTCCCTTCACAGCACCATCACTCCCCCTGCTCTACACCTAGGGTTGCCAAGCCTTCAGGATTGTCCTGGATTCTCCAAGAATTAAAGATTCATCTTTAATTAAAAATTATGTCATGTGATGAAATCTCCAAGAATTCATCCAACCAAAATTGGCAACCCTATCTACAGCCTCACTGACAGCCTTTTACTATTCTACAGAGCCTTGTGTAGGAGAGAAAAGGAGTACTTGTGGCACCTTAGAGACTAACAAATTTATTTGAGCATAAGCTTTCGTGAGCTACAGCTCACTTCATCGGATGCATCTGGTGGAAAAAACAGAGGGGAGATTGATATACACACACAGAGAACATGAAACAATGGGTTTTATCATACACACTGTAAGGAGAGTGATCACTTAAGATAAGCCATCACCAGCAGCAGGGGGGGGAAAGGAGGAAAACCTTTCATGGTGACAAGCAAGGTAGGCTATTTCCAGCAGTTAACAAGAATATCTGAGGAACAGTGTGGGGTGGGGTGGGGGAGGGAAATAACATGGGGAAATAGTTTTACTTTGTGTAATGACTCATCCATTCCCAGTCTCTATTCAAGCCTAAGTTAATTATATCCAGTTTGCAAATAATTCCAATTCAGCAGTCTCTCTTTGGAGTCTGTTTTTGAAGCCCTTTTGGTGAAGGATAGCCACTCTTAGGTCTGTAATCAAGTGACCAGAGAGATTGAAGTGTTCTCCAACTGGTTCCCCATGTTGTTGGTTTTTTTTTCCACCAAATGCATCCGATGAAGTGAGCTGTAGCTCACGAAAGCTTATGCACTAATAAATTTGTTAGTCTTTAAGGTGCCACAAGTATTCCTTTTCTTTTTGCGAATACAGACTAACACGGCTGCTACTCTGAAACTTGTGTAGCAGAGGAGGACAAAGCCAGAGGAATACATTATCCCTCCACCCCACCTTCTAAGAACATGAGAATGTACGACTGAAAGGACCTTCTGGGTCATCAAGTCCAGTTTCCTGCTATTAGAGGCAACCGTGTCATGTAATCTTAAACTTTTCAACATCTGTCTTAAAACCCATTCCTTTTCTTGCCTTCACTCCTAACAGAAGGTTGATCCAGAACCTCACTTTTCTTACATTTAAGTGCTTGCTCTTGTAATGTTTCAAAGTATGCAGACAGCTATATGGACTTTGAGCCAAGAATGGTATTTAATATACATGAGGAGTCACAGTTAGCTCTTATAATAATCAAACTTAGATTGTAAACTCTTTGGGGCAGGGACTGTATTTTTGTCTTGTGCTTGTACAGAGCCTAGCTCAATGAGGTCCATGATTAGGGGCCCTCAGCACTACTGAAATGCAAATAAATAATAAATACCACTGAGAAAAACATGCTCAGTTATGAAATGTACAGAGCTGCTAATGTCAGGTCTGTGTCTACCAAAGCAAACAGTAACAGAGTCACCATCATAGCTGCTCTTGGGACAGAGCAACTCTGCATGGCATTGTAAGGTTACAGTTCACTCCTATCTATACCAGATGTTTGGTAAATAAATGCATTATATGCTTAAAAATTATTTAGATTGGGTTGGCCCAAAAAAAGATGTAGGCATCTGACCCACAAGCAAACGGAGTTCTAAACACAAAGTTGGGAAAACACTAACTTTAGCTCATGTTCTGGAAGCAAGAGCCCAGCGCAAAAGGTTTTTCTGAGCTGGGATGATGGCATGAAAATATTTGTGTTTCTTGTACTGCATGTGCCAAAATGAACTTGCATATAATTGGCTTCTGTGTAGCAGGCTAAAATGAAGCCCATTTGGGTAGCCTCAGATGCAGACCATTAACCCTGCCCTAACAGGAGAGTCCACCCTAACCTCTTTCCTTGATCTTGGTTAAGGATTCAGCTCAGGCCTTTTACTGTGTCATTAACATAGTGCATCAGTACAGATTGTCCAGCATTACACAGCTTGATTTAGAAAAGCATTCTTGTCACAGTTCCACACTGAAGGTTAATGTTAATATCTGAGATGTGGCAGGTAAGGAAATAGCTGGAAATTTGGCTCTGAAAGTGAAAGACTAAGAAGAGGAAGGAAAGGAGACTAAGCACTATGAAGATGATCCAGAGGCAATTATAGCAATTAACTCAATGAAGAAAGCACCCAAATATTGAAACCAAAAATGTAACTGGAGCTGTCAGTTTATTAGATAATAAAAAGGAAGTTTAATCCAATTTAAGATTTTTTAACATTCAGAAAATGTAATCAGTATTGATACAGTGATAAAAATAGCTCGTTACCATAATGTTTAGTGATCTGTCATCCAGAAGGATTTCAAAACCCTCTAAATTGTGTGCTTCAGAGTAGCAGCCGTGTTAGCCTGTATTTGCAAAAAGAAAAGGAGTACTTGTGGCACCTTAGAGACTAACAAATTTATTTGAGCATAAGCTTTCATGAGCTACAGCTCACTTCATCAGATGCATTGTGTGTGTGTGTGTGTGTTTGAAGCAATTCACTTTCACCTGAAATCCAGCCATCTCTGAGGGGAACACAATTGTCCATGTTCAGTCAGCATGCCTCAGAAGTGCTTTATTTTTTTATTAAGAGAAAGAAGTGAAGAATAACTTCCTCCAATTGAAAATAAATGGGTCTCTTAGGTAAACCGGATGTAATTAGCTGAACTGGAATTTATGTGGAACACTAAGATTTTGATCCCTTACAAAACATTCCATAGGATCTTTAATAACCACAAATGGATAGGTTGTCAGTTTCATCTATTGGACTCCAATGACTGCCATCAGAGATTACATTGCAGACCTCCATAGCTAAAAGTATCAGTCCGTACAGGTGTCATCTACACTACCAATTTATGTTGGAAAATCCACACCTCAGAGTGATGTGGTATACTGACCTAACCTCTGCGGGAGGAGGAGTACCCATGCTGACAGGAGAAGCCTCCTGTCAGAGTCAGTAGCATCTTCTCTAAGCAGTACAGCTGCACTGGTGCAATGCTGTAAGTGTAGACAAGCCCACAGTTTCAGCTAAAGAGCAGTAGCTGGTGACTGTAACAGACTCACAAGAAAGTGACCTTTGTAATGTGCTGGACTTGGAGACAATTAGGTGTTGGAACCTCCCAGAGATAATGAGGAAACAATAGTCTTTGTTGGGTGACAGAGACAGGGGCATTATCTTCAGGCAGTACTCCTGATCAAACATTCCTTGGAATTATTCATGTAATCTTATCCTGACATAACTGTATACACCTAGGAATCTAGGAGCCTGGAGGTTCTGGGCTGCTGATGCTTCTGCATCACAACCAGGAGCTTGGGCCAGCTGTCTTCTGGGGAACTCTGTGATGCTAGACACTGCAGCAAGTACTGCCCAGCAGGGCTTGTGTGGTGGCCCAGCCCTCTTGATCGGTCCATACAGTTATATAAACCAGGAAGGCTTCACAAGGCATGGTCTGAGCAATAATGCAGACTGCCTGCTTCCTTCTGGTCCAGACCTCGCCTTCTTGTGAATCTCAAACTTCATCTCCTGACCTCGCTCGATCCTGACTCTACCACTTGATTATTGCTTGCAGCTTGGTGCCTGACCATGACTTCCTGGTATCCTGACCCAGCTTGACTTGACTCTGCTACTTAGGGTGACCATACATCCTGTTTTGACCGGGATAGTCCCTTTTTAAGGCTGTCCTGGCTTTTTTTAACAAAACTGGGCATTTGTCCCATTTGCTCTTACTAACTGATCATCAGCCTCGCTGGGAAGGGAGCTGTGGTGGCAGGAGGTCCACAGGCTGGCAGTGGGAGTGCTCAGAGGACCAGCCTTCCACACGATGTGGGGGTCACAGGTGGGCAGTGAGGAGGGGGGTTCAGGCTGGCCCCGGGTACCAGTGGGACGGGAAACCTCAGGCTGGCCCCAAGCGGCAGGCAGGGAGGGCTTGGATCAGCGCCGGGTGCCGGGGGGAAGTGGGCTGCAGAAAGGAGGAGGGTTGCCAGTGGTGGGAGGGCCCAGAGGACCAATCCCATGGGCAGGCACAGGGAGGCTTGGACCAGCCCTGGATGCTGGGGGGCAATCTCAGGCTGGACCCAGGCAGGAGGCAGGGAGGGCTGGGGCTGGCCCCGCATGTGGGAGGGCAGTGGTGGGGGGGGAATGGGGCCAGCATGGGGGTGTCCTGTTTTCCCTTTGGGAAAATATGGTCACCTTACTGCTACTTGTCTCCTGACTGCAACTTGGTAATTGACCAGTGCATGCTGGCTGACCACAGCCCAGCCCTGACAATAATGAACTCCCCTACTTGACCTGCTTAGCAAGTTCCAGGGGTTAAAAAGGGAGCAATTTCTGAGGATGCATCAAGGCTGATGAGAAAATTATCTGGGACTGATTTCTAGAGATGTTAGATCTTTTCTTTCTAAGCCCTGGTCTACACTACGCATTGAGGTCGAATTTAGCAGCGTTAAATCGATGTAACCCTGCACCCATCCACATGATGAAGCCCTTTTTTTCGACTTAAAGGGCTCTTAAAATTGATTTCCTTACTCCACCCCCGACAAGGGGATTAGCGCTGAAATCGGTTTTGCTGGGTCGAATTTGGGGTACTGTGGACGCAATTAGATGGCATTGGCCTCCAGTAGCTATCCCAGAGTGCTAAATTGTGACCGCTCTGGACAGCACTCTCAACTCAGATGCACTGACCAGGTAGACAGGAAAAGGCCAACAAACTTTTGAATTTCATTTTCCTGTTTGGCCAGTGTGGCAAGCTGCAGTGACCATGCAGAGCTCATCAGCAGAGGTGACCATGATGGAGTCCCAGAATCGCAAAAGAGCTCCAGCATGGACTGAATGGGAGGTACGGGATCTGATCACTGTATGGGGAGAGGAATCCATGCTATGAGAACTACGTTCCAGTTTTCGAAATGCCAAAACATTTGTGAAAATCTCCCATCGCCTGAAGGACAGAGGCCATAACAGGGACCCGAAGCAGTGCCGCGTGAAACTTAAGGAGCTGAGGCAAGCCTACCAGAAAACCAGAGAGGCCAATGGCTGCTCCAGGTCAGAGCCCCAAACATGCCGCTTCTATGATGAGCTGCATGCCATTTTAGGGGGTTCAGCCACCACTACCCCAGCCGTGTTGTTTGACTCCTTCAATGGAGATGGAGGCAACAAGGAAGCAGGTTTTGGGGACGAGGAAGATGATGATGATGAGGTTGTAGATAGCTCACAGCAAACAAGCGGAGAAACCAGTTTTCCTGACAGCCAGGAACTGTTTCTCACCCTGGACCTGGAGCCAGGACCCCCCGAACCCACCCAAGGCTGCCTCCCGGACCCACCAGGCGCAGAAGTGACCTCTGGTGAGTACACCTTTTAAAAATACTATACAAGGTTTAAAAGCCAGCATGTTTAATGATTAATTTGCCCTGGCATTCGTGGCTCTCCTGAATATACTCCCAAAGTCTTTGCAAAAGGTTTCTGGGAAGGGCAGCCTTATTCCATCCACCATGGTTGACACTTTACCACTCCAGGCCAGTAGCACGTACTCGGGAATCATTGTAGAACAAAGCATTGCAGTGTATGTTTGATGGCGTTCAAACAACATCCGTTCTTTATCTCTCTGTATTATCCTCAGGAGAGTGATATCATTCATGGTCACCTGGTTGAAATAGGGTGCTTTTCTTAAGGGGACATTCAGAGGTGCCCATTCCTGCTGGGCTGTTTGCCAATGGCTGAACAGAAATGTTCCCCGCTGTTAGCCATGCGGTGGGAGGAGGCAAAATGCGACCTTGTAACGAAAGCACATGTGCTATGTATGTAATGTTAACAGCAAGGTTTACCGTGAAAGAGTGTACCCATTGTTCTATAAAATGTGTCTTTTCAAATACCACTGTCCCTTTTTCCTCCACCAGCTGCATGTGTTTCAAGGATCACAGGATCTTCTCCTTCCCAGAGGCTAGCGAAGATTAGAAGGCGAAAAAAACGCACTCGCAATGAAATGTTCTCTGAGCTCATGCTGTCCTCCCACACTGACAGAACACAGACGAGGCATGGAGGCAGACAATGTCAGAGTGCAGGAAAGCACAAAATGACCGGGAGGAGAGGTGACGGGCTGAAAAGAGTAAGTGGCGAGCTGAAGAGAGGGCTGAAGCTGAAAGGTGGTGGCAGCGTGATGAGAGGAGGCAGGATTCAATGCTGAGGCTGCTGGAGGATCAAACTAATATGCTCCAGCATATGGTTGAGCTGCAGGAAAGGCAGCAGGAGCACAGACCGCCTCTACAGCCCCTGTGTAACCAACCGCCCTCCTCCGCAAGTTCCATAGCCTCCTCACCCAGACGCCCAAGAATGCGGTGGGGGGGCCTCCTGCCACCCAGCCACTCCACCCTAGAGGATTGCCCAAGTAACAGAAGGCTGGCATTCAATAAGTTTTAAACTTTTAAAGTGCTGTGTGGCCTTGTCCTTCCCTCCTCCACCACCCCTCCTGGGCTATCTTCGTAATTATCCCCCTATTTGTGTGATGAATTAATAAAGAATGCATGAATATGAAGCAACAATGACTTTACCGCCTCTGGAAGCGGTGATCAAAGGGAGGTGGGGAGGGTGGTTAGCTTACAGGGAAGTAGAGTGAACCAAGGGGCGGGGGGTTTCATCAAGGAGAAACAAACAGAACTTTCACACCGTAGCCTGGCCAGTCATGAAACTGGTTGATGCGCACCGCACCCTCCTGTGCTCTTCTAACCACCCTGGTGTCTGGCAGTGCGTAACCAGCAGCCAGACGATTTGCCTCAACCTCCCACCCTGCCATAAACATCCCCCCTTACTCTCACAGATATTGTGGAGTGCACAGCAAGCAGTAATAACAGTGGGAATATTGGTTTCGCTGAGGTCTAACCAAGTCAGTAAACTGCGCCGGCGCACTTTTAAATGTCCAAATGCACATTCTACCACCATTCTGCACTTGCTCAGCCTGTAGTTGAACAGCTCCTGACTACTCTCCAGGCTGCCTATGTATGGCTTCATGAGCCATGGCATTAAGGGGTAGGCTGGGTCCCCAAGGATAACTATAGGCATTTCAACATCCCCAACGATTATTTTCTGGTCTGGGAAGAAAGTCCCTTCCTGCAGCTTTTGAAACAGACCAGAGTTCCTGAAGATGCAAGCGTCATGTTCCTTTCCCGGCCATCCCACGTTGATATTGGTGAAACATCCCTTGTGATCCACCAGGGCTTGCAGCACTATTGAAAAGTACCCCTTGCTCTTTATGTACTCGCTGGCTTGGTGCTCCAGTGCCAAGATAGGGATATGGGTTCCGTCTATGGCCCCACCACAGTTAGGGAATCCCATTGCAGCAAAGCCATCCACTATGACCTGCACATTTCCCAGAGTCACTATCCTTGATATCAGCAGATCTTTGATTGCGTTGGCTACTTGCATCACAGCAGCCCCCACAGTAGATTTGCCCACTCCAAATTGATTCTCGATTGACCGGTAGCTGTCTGGCGTTGCAAGCTTCCACAGGGCTATTGCCACTCGCTTCTCAACGGTGAGGGCTGCTCTCATCTTGGTATTCTTGCGCCTCAGGGCAGGGGAAAGCAAGTCACAAAGTTCCATGAAAGTGCCCTTACGCATGCGAAAGTTTCGCAGCCACTGGGAATCGTCCCAGATCCGCAACACTATGTGGTCCCAGCAGTCTGTGCTTGTTTCCCGGGCCCAGAATCGGCGTTCCACCGCATGAGCCTGCCCCATTAGCACCATGATGCCCACATTGCCAGGGCACATGCTTTGAGAGAAGTCTGAGTCCATGTCCTCATCACTCTCGTAATCGCACTGATGTTGCCTACTCGCCCGGTTTCACTTTGCCAGGTTCTGGTGCTGCATATAATGCTGGATAATGATGTTTAATGTGTTGTGATGTTTAATGTGCTCCTAATTGCCAAAGTGATCTGAGCGGGCTCCATGCTTGCCGTGGTATGGCGTCTGCACAGAAAAAAGGCACGGAACGATTGTCTGCTGTTGCCCTGACGGAGGGAGGGGCGACTGACGACATGGCTTACAGGGAATTAAAATCAACACAGGGGGTGGCTTTGCGAGAAACTGAATGGCCACCTCAAGGATAGAATTCAAAACTGGGTTTAGCAGGCCACTGATTTCACAGAGGCAGGGAGGGAGGAGAAAATGAATACAAAACAAATCTGGTCTATTTCTTGTTTTGAACCATTTCATCTATCTTTATACATCTTGCTAGCAGCAGACTGTGCAGTACAACCGCTAGCCATCGTCACCTCCTGGGTGCTCGGCAGAAGACGGTGCAGTATGACTGCAGGCCATCAACTTCTGCTGCACTGCTGGTAGGACTCAATCGCTATGAGACGAAACAAGGGAAATGACCTGGCTGAGTCACTCCCATGTTTGCCCAGGCACTCGGTTAAAAGAGCACCCAGGACTACATCAACGACAGCTACCAGTCATACTGCACTGTCTGCTGCCAAAAGGCAATAAACTGCTGCTGTGTAGCAATGCAGTACCACGTCCGCAAGCACCCAGGAGACATATGATGACGGTTAGCAGAGCGGGCTCCATGCTTGCCATGGTATGGCGTCTGCACAGGTAACTGAAGAAAAAAGACGCAAAACAATTGTCTGCCCTTGCTTTTACGGAGGGAAGGAGGGAACGGGGGCTTGACGATATGTACCCAGAACCACCCAGGACAATGTTTTAGCCCTATCAGGCACTGGGATTTCTACACAGAATTCAAATGGGCAGTGGAGACTGCGGGAACTGTCAGATAGCTACCCACAGTGCAAAGCTCTGGAAGTTGACGGTTGCCTCGGTACTGTGGACACAGTCCGCCGACTACATGCACTTAGAGCATTTGTGTGGGGACATACACACTCGGCTGTATAAAAACGCTTTCTACAAAACCAACTTCTATAAATTCAACCTAATTTCGTAGTGCATACCCTTAGGGTATGTCTACATGGCAAAAACCAAAACATCTTTTCTTCTATGTTTGTCTGAACAGCACCTAGGCACTACGATAACATAAATGATAAAGAAACTGGTCTTGATCTATTAATTGATTTCCAAATTAGGACCAAAACATTAAACTGGCATTGGAAGCTAAGTTGAAGTTGGGGAGGGATTTGAGCACAGGCCTAATGTACCCATGGTGGCCTAAACCATGGAGGAGGCAAGCAGCTGCACTGCATGTCAGTTGGAGCCTGTGCATTTTCTTTACTCTCAGATTCCAATACAGTGAATTTCAGTCATCCAACCTGGAGGTGCTGAATACATGGATCCCTGTGGCCAGGTCCTCATCCAGCAAGAAGGGACAAAGTTTCTAAGCAAGCTAGAGGTGAAAGAAGGCATTTTCAGGGGTATGTCTTCATTGCAGAGTTAATTCGGGTATCGGCATCCTAGTTTGGGCATTGAGGTTGGCCGCCTCAGGTGTAAACACTGCAAAGCCACATGAGTATGTTCACACGACTGTGTTCACACTAGTGTTCTACCCACTTGTGTGAGGTGCTGGCCTTCTGGGGTCATAGCTCCTGGTTCTTAGCACTGCTCTAAGCCAAACCACTCTAGGAATCTTTCTCAGTGAATCATGGGAGAAATTGTTTGTCCTTTTGGGCACACAGGAGGAATCATGGGACTACTGGGAGGTTATCGGCACTCGAGTGGTTTAGCCTGCATCCTCACTGAAAAGTTGGTTAATTATCAGCCTGAGTGTAAACAGCATTAGGGTTTTGGCCTAAAGCCTAGGTGAGGCAAATTAGCTCAGATGTAAAACACCACTACACTCTGGTGAGTGATTTTAGAGTTTGAATGAGAGCCTGTTTAGGGGCAACATCAAACTAAAAGCACAAGTTAACTGTGAAGCGAAGACAAGCCCAAGACCTGATTAATGCATAGGCAAACTAGGCACATGCAAACATGGTGAGTGTTATATCTGGACCCAAAAGAGGAGGAGGGAGATAGCCAGAAAGGAGCATATAAAAACATACAGCTGTCACTGTGGTGGTAGCTTTATTGTTCTTGTTGCAAAACTAAAACTAACATGAAAGTGAGGCTTTGGGGAAGGGAGAGTGCTCAAACATTTAAAGCAACATGACATCACAACATAGGCTTTTTTTGTTTGTTTTTTGTTTTTAACTAATGTGGATTTGTGTAGGAACTGAAAGAACTTCACTCCCTTGAGTGAATGGCATTGCAAGCTGGTGCCTGGAGTTGCAGCACCAGTCATGTTTGGTCCAGCTGTCCCTTTATTCTGAGTAGCAACAGCAGCAGGATGAGCAGCTGGCCCAGCCGCTCCACAGCATGGCCAGACCAGCTGCAGTAAGTGTCTATACAGCTGTTTGTTGTTAATGTTAGAAAGTAGAGCCCCGGAAGTGTATGTTTGCCTTGGGCCCAGTGATGGGTTAATCAAGCTCAGACAAGTCCACAGATACTAACACTACAAAGTCATCCAAACTTCATGAGCAGTCAAAAATGACCCCAAGGCATTGCACCACTTGACACCCATGCAGAATACACATTCAAACAAGAGCACTGATTTCTACATCATGCCAAGAAGTTAGCACTACTGGACTTCTTCTGGAGTGAAGATGAAAATACATTAACGATAGGTGCCTTAGAAATGCTAGAGCTAGTTTAGATTAGACAGACGGCCCCCCTCCCCCCCATACACACACACACACCTACACCTGCCCTTCCATGAGAGGGAAGAAGAAAATATTTACGTCTTTCAAAAGTGGGGACTGATGTTTTCTGATTTGTCTCTCCTCCACCCCCTGCTTGATTTCTGCAACTGAAGAAGGGGTTGTTATCTTTGTTATAACCAAAAGAAGTTGTACCTGCAGAGACTGTAGGACTCTACTGCTGGCTTATCTTAAGTGATCACTCGAATTAGCCTACCTTGCTTGTCACCATGAAAGGTTTTCCTCCTTTCCCCGCCCTGCTGCTGGTGATGGCTTATCTTAAGTGATCACTCTCCTTACAGTGTGTATGATAAACCCATTGTTTCATGTTCTCTGTGTGTGTGTATATAAATCTCTCCTCTGTTTTTTCCACCAAATGCATCTGATGAAGTGAGCTGTAGCTCACGAAAGCTTATGCTCTAATAAATTTGTTAGTCTCTAAGGTGCCACAAGTACTCCTTTTCTTTTTTCTCCTTACAGTGTGTATGATAAACCCATTGTTTCATGTTCTCTGTGTGTGTGTATATAAATCTCTCCTCTGTTTTTTCCACCAAATGCATCCGATGAAGTGAGCTGTAGCTCATGAAAGCTTATGCTCTAATAAATTTGTTAGTCTCTAAGGTGCCACAAGTACTCCTTTTCTTTTTGCGAATACAGACTAACACGGCTGCTACTCTGAAACCTGTAGGACTCTATGGAAGTGGAGAGCAAGGAAGACTGGTGATGAAGTTCAGGCAAAATTAAAATAAGCCCAAGTGCTTTCTGGATGCTTAATTGAACCAAATCACTAGCTGGGATGAGACTTTCAAGTGTGGGTGAGGACTTTTTTTTTTTAATTAACAAATGTACTAACAGTCTGAGTGGAATATGTTAGTGTATGAATGTGGGGGAGAATAAAAAATCATGGATGTGTTGGATTTGTCTCATACATCCCACTGAGTGCCAGTGAAAAGCCCACCACATTATAGTGCCTGTTTTTTAACAAAAACTCCCCCTACTGCCTTTTCAGAAGCAGAATATAAAGTGTGTGCATGTAAAACAGCCTCCCTCCCCCATCCCTACTCTTCCCAAAGGATATGTATAAGTGCATTATATTTAAATTACAGCCTGAGTTGTTTTTAATTTTTGGTATGAAATAGATATTTATATGCATGTGACAGAAAAAACATTCCTGCAAACTTTACTGCTATGCTATTAGGCACCATGTCAAGATTGAACAAAGAGCTGGTTTAGTAGCTCTCTGCTCTGTAAGCTGGAGTGCATGGAAGCTTCCTCACTTTCCTCCATAGGTGACTTTGTGGATCTACCCTCCCTCTGTGCTCTGTGGCTTCTTGTTAGCAGCAGTCAGGAGGACTCTGAGCTTTGTAAATGGTTGCCATATTATCCCAGGAGATCATGGAAACTGGGCACCAACCTGCCTTCTTAGCTGCAATGCTGCAGAAACAAACTGCTGGGTTTTAGAAGCTTGATGTTAAAAGCACATCAACTCTATCATTTTTTCCATATCATTCCAAAACCTACATCTCTAACGTTAGCATTGAGTTAATCTGAAAATATTAGGTTTGGTAAGAGCCTTCCCCGCATATTACTATGAAAAGAATACACAGAACAATGTGGGGAGGGATTAAACATTGTACCATTCCAAATTCATTTAACCAATTAATTCCCCTTAATATTTTATCATTTGTTTTAGCTACTCTCAGGCACCAGCACATGGAGTGAGTTGTTCGGAAGTGTAGTTATAAACTAAAGGGATGTTTCAACTGCCCTCAACCTGGTATTGACACAGAACATTGACCAGTTCAAGTTGAAGATAAGGATTTGTGGAGGAAGCAGTATCATGTCCTCAGCCATCTGTTCCGCCAATAAGAGTATTCCTCTGGTGACAAAATGCTCCCATCTTGCATTTCACTAACTAAGTGCCTGGTCACTCTACCCACACAACTCCCTTGCAGGATGTAACACGGCTGCTACTCTGAAACCTGTTCCAGAATGACTCAGGACTTTCCTATTCCATCTGTGCAGAAGTTATCAAAACACATTAATATCCGAATCCTACCCCAATCCTCCAAGCTATTATCGTCTTCTAATTCAAATCATTCCTTTAAAAAGTTTATTTTGAAATGACCACATGTAGTGAGCACCCATGAGCATCCAGTCCTGCAATCCCACCTTAGGAAAACACTTAATTACATGCTTTGATCTATCTAGCTTCAGCAGGGCACTTAAACACATGCTTAACTGTAGGTACATTCTTAGAATTAAGCATGTGCTTAAGTCCCATGACTTAAAAAAATGGTTTGACTGTTAGGTAACATACAATCATAGGATTAGAAGGGACCACAAATCTCACCTCCTGCCAAGATGCAGGATTTGTTGTGTCCTAACCATCCCAGGCAGATGGCTGTCCAGCCTCCTTTTGAAAACCTCCAATGAAGGAGTTTCCACAACCTCCTGAGGCAGTCTGTTCCTTTGTCCTACAGTTCTTACAGTTAGGAAGTTTTTTCTGAGATTTAATCTAAATCGGCTCTGCTGTAGTTTGGACCCATTGCCTCTTGTCTTGCCCTCTGTGGCAAGAGAGAACAACTTTTCTCATCTTTTTTATGTCAGCCTTTCAAGTATTTCACGACTGCTATTATGTCCTCCCTTAATCTCCTCTTTTCCAGCTAAACATACCCTGTTCCTTCGGCCTTTGCTTATATGGCTTGCCTTCCACCCCTTTGATCATCTTTGTCACTCACCTCTGGATCCTTTCCAGTTTTTCTACACCCTTTCTATACATTCGTGACCAAAATTGGATACAGGATTCCAGCTGTGGCCTAACCAGCATCGAGTAGAGCAGTGCTATCCCCTTTTGCATTAGCCTTCTTTGCAACAGTATTGCACTGCTGACTCACGTTGAGGCTGTGATCCATCACAACTTCCAAATCCTTCTGAGTAGTGCTGCAGCCGAGCCAGTTATCCCCCATTCTGTATTTGTGCATTTGGTTTCTCTTTCCTAAATTTAGCACCTTACATTTGTCTTTGTTGAATTTAATTTTGTTGTCTACAGCCCAGATCTCCAATTTATCAAGATCCCTCTGAATTTTAGCTTTGTCTTCCAAAGTGTTGGCATCCTCTAATATCCCTGCTTTGTGTCATCTACCAATTTGATCAATACACTCTCTATTCCTACATCCAGCTCATTAATAAAGATGATAAACAACATCAGACCAAGAATAGATACATCAGATGTAATAGAGCAGCTAGAGAGCTAGAGTGGTTCAAATGGCTAATCCACTCAGCAAAAAACAACATGCACTGATGCAAGATTGTAAATTCTGTATGTCAACACTTGTTTCATATCAGTCAGTAAAGCTCCTAAAGCATTATTGGTGCTATACAAATATAAATCATAATATACATCGAGATACTTGGTTTTCATAAAATAAATTGTCAGAATATGCTCAGCAGAGGCCAGAGCTGAACTATCTATGACAGGCATTTGCTGGGTATAATTTAAATATTGATGAATAAATTCAGAAAGCTCTCTCTCACCCTTACTTTCATTTATTTGAGATCCAAACTTTTAAAGACATTCTGGAATGGCTAGATAATCTTTTATTTTTTCATATTTATGCATTCTTGTACTTTCTGGTTCAGGCTAGGATCAAAAATGGAATTTTGACGTTACCACTGGATCAGCTATTCTTGTGATATTCCCGACTGGGACCAGAAGCAAAAGTGAAAGGAAATTTGTGAAAAATCTTATTCTTATTCTGTTTTAAGACCAATTTTACTGTATTAAGGGATGTAGATAAGCTTCCCAACTGAATACAAGTTCCAAATGTTGAGTACATTTTTCCTCCTCCTCTAGTGCCATAGCTAAGAATTTGCATCAAGACCAAATGCTACTTGCCAGCTCCAGGCAATCAGGTAGTTGTTTGTTCTTTAAGGAAAATTAGGTGATACTCCTACTCCTGATCTCTGATTATTGACTTCCGGTCAGTATGAGGATGGGTAGCAGGAATGCTGATAAATTTAGCCAAGGTATTTGACCTGTGCAAAGTTAAGTGGGATTCAAGATAAATGGTGGTAAAGAATTTATTCTGACTGGCACAGAAAAGTTCTGCTGCTACCCTCATACTTGGGAAGAAGCCTGACAGCCCACAAGCACCAACAGTAGGATCTATGAACTGCAAATCAGGGTTTGATTGCATCATCTTTACCATGTGAAGGTGGGATTAGGATTTCCTGTAGTTTTAGTGTCTGTTTAAGAATGGGTATCAACACCATTAACTGTATGTCAACACTTCTTTCAGTGGAATTTTTTAAGAGCAATATATTTCCTTCCTAAACCGTAAATTAACAATTAATATTGCAATGGAACACATAGTTATTTTCCCATGTCCTGGCTACATCTCAGGTTTAATGCATTCTGTGTTGATTTCATTATACAAAAATGCTTCACCTTGACAATAAATCAAACTCATTCATTGTTGTATACCTTGGCATAAGTGAAAAGTTATGGCAAAAAAAATTAAACTTTCTTTTGTAAAATTTAAATACCTGTGGGAGATGGAGACTATCAAATGTTCTAAGGAAGACTTTGTCAATGGAAGATATCAGAATTTGGCAGAGCATAAAGCTACTCCACGGGTCATGAGTAACGAAAAAAACAAGATTATAAACGTTGGGATTAGCATTTTGAAGAGCTAAATCTAATCCTAGCGCCGATCGGGCTTCTGGTGTTAAATTAGGGGCCCTATCCAATGCCGTTCTTAGACGATCCAAGAAGAGGGCAAAGGATTCGCCCATACCCTGCGTGATTTTTAAATATGGGGGTTAAGGGGTGCCCAAATCAGGGAGCTCCTTAAATGCCTCCAATGCTAGAAGTTGAGACTGTTGTAATATTTAGGGTACCAATCGCGCCTGTACCTGAGGATCTTCAAATCGCCGCTCTCCCAACAGCATGTCTAATGTTGCTGCCTGGAGAGGGTCGCCCTGGGGTTTATCTAAATTAGCCACTACCGCATACTCAGCCTTCTTTTTCCACGAATCTTTCCATAATAATTTCTGTGTGGGTGTTAATAGCATGTCAGCAAATTTTTGTGCATCAAAAGGACACATAGCCTGCCCCGAAAACTTTTGCTCCAATAATGCTTGTACATAAGGATTTTTTAGCCCATATGCCATAATAGCCTTTTGGGCTTCCCTCATTAGTTTCCAATCTAACGGTACCCATGTTCTAGCCCCGGTCTGTGATACTGAAACTGGGAACGTAGCTGGCATAGTATCCAAGAATTCCCCTTCAATAATAGCATCCTTTATCAACCCATGCCACCTCTTGATCGGATCAGGGGATCCTTCTCTCCTTTCTCCCTCTGTTCTCCAAATCACCCCTCTCCCTCTGTCCCCTTGTTCTCGTTTGACCGGAGAGTACTCAGGCGGCACAGGCTTTGCCTTTGGTCGGACCGGTCGCGTAATAGGATTCAAAAGTTTACGGTAGTCTTCCTCTGCTGTTGTCGTCAAGGCTCCTTCCGATGTGAGATGTTCCGTACAGTCATAATATCCGCATAATTTGCAAACATGAGGCCACTGCGAAGGATCTGGTATGCCTTGATCCCGTAGCTGTTTCAATAACTGTGACTGTGATGATCCCCCTGGTCTGCCCTCCTTTCGATCCAGTTCATCCATTATCTGCTGAGCCTTACTGCCCTCCTTGTACAAACGGTGAATTATTTGTTCCTGCGTCAGGTCACCAAATTCTCCCCCTTCAGGCAAATCAGTAATCCAAACAGGTGCAACAGGGGCCGACGGTAAAACCGAAGGATGCTCCACCGAAGGATATAGCCCGGATTTCTCAGGCACAGAAACAACCTTGCCCTGGGGAGATTGTCCCTCTGAAATCGATTGATCCACTGCCATTGGTTCTTCATTACCGGAGCAATCGGCATCTCCAGGTAGTGGCACTTCACCAGCCTCTGGGGGTGCCAAGGGGATCGTGGGTGTTGTTTTCCCAAAAAAGTCTCGCGCCCCGGCCGGGAACACCCCTTTTGGGGGCGACCCAAGCGCCTCACGTAGCACGATACGGGCTCCAGCCTGAGCCGCCACACTTGTAACGGCTTGATGAACTATTCACCAGGTAGGGCTTAACGCAATAGCCTCTTTATTCCCAACACCCACTGAATCCCACATGTCCTCCCCCAACACCTTCCATACTGTAAAATCAAATACATTCTTTGCAGTAACCAAAAAACCCCGTCACCTTCCCCACCGAAGCAGTTTTTGAAGAGCTTCCGGGGAAAATTTTTCTTCCTGGTTACTGAGCAGATTGCTTAAGACCTTGAATACGGCCTGCTCATCTGCAGATGCTGCAACTCCCATTATGAGAGATGTCCCCCGCCACTCACCTTTAATAGTGGGGAGCTCCCTCGCCTCAATTGGGCGTCCCGGTTCCTCCGTTAAATTGAGGATACCGGCAGCGGCGGTCCCTGCTGTTTCTTACTCTGGACGTGGTGCCGAACTCATGGAATTCCTATCACGTCGGGGTCACCATTTGTCACTGTTAGCAGGCTGGCTTGCAGCACAACTGAGACAGTTGCTGGTAAAAGCATTTTATTTCTGATTATACAGTCATATATAAACGATAGCTGTTTATCCTTTTTACAATTCATTATCCAATGTCCTTATCTTAGTGTTTCATTATGCTGCTGTGCTGGAAACTAGAAGTCGCTTCTCATGCTATTAGCTTTGTAGTGTAGCCAAATTCCCAACGTTTATAATCTTGTTTACTTCGTTACTCATGACCCGTGGGGTAGCTTTATGCTCTGCCAAATTCTGATATCTTCCATTGACAAATTCTTCCTTAGAACATTTGATAGTCTCCATCTCCCACAAATACCTCTGCCCTATACTGCAGACACTATCAATAACTATACATTCAGGTGAGTGGGCTACTGGAATGGAGCCAAAAGAGGCTCCACATGGCCCTGCACTGAGCTAAATCTTGGGATCTGGGGAATGGTGGCTAATCAGCACCCTTCTCTCTCAGCTGTCAATGGGTGCCAGAGAATCCCAGAGGGTCTAGAAATCAGACTGAAAATCTCACAGGAACTCATGAGATTTCTGAACCTCCCAATTCTGACTAGAGTTCAGAAATAACATAAACAGGGTATTTTGTTCTATTTTGGTACTGTTGACTCTGGGTGTATGAAAAATGCAATGAAAGAAAATTTAACCAAACTTCTTATGACTTCAGTTTATTTTGAGCTTTGGGCCAACATTCAGGTCATTTTGTATTTTTTTTAAAAAACCATTACATTCAGACTTACTGGCAAGAAGGAGCCATGGGTGCAATTTATATTAAAAGTAAATAGATATTGACTGCAGCTTGGCAAAATTAAGCAATTTTGTATTTTTAGTGTTTTGTGTACATCTTTTTTCCATTTTCGCTCATGTGCATCCATACCTGCACCCCCGAGTTACACATTTAAACAAACCTGAAAGCAAAACTCAGCCATTACTACCAAATCATGCTGAAAGTGAGTCTTGCACGGTTTCCATCAAAATCCATAAAACCTCCCAGCCCTGCTCCACATTCATCCCAAACTCACTTCAGATTCAGCTCAGGTTTCCTGAAAATCTAGATAGACTATAGCTAGGATGACCATATTTCTCAAAGTAAAAATGGGATTCCATGTGGGATTGGCCCAAGCTCCCTCCTCCCTCACCACTTGCCCAAGCCCCACCACGCAGGGCTGGCATCGCCGCTCGCCCTCCCAAATGGTCCTCTATACCCCATTAGGGAGCCATGCCCCACTTTTTTTTGGCAGAACAGGGCATTTGTCCTGTTTGCTCTTCCCAACTAACGATTTTTGCCAAAAAAAAAAAATTGTGACGTCTGGGACAGGGTTTACAAGGGGAACTGTCCCTGCTAAAATGGGGCGTATGGTCACCCTAACAATAGCAGAACCTCACCCAAGTCTGGGGTTGGAAATCTGGCTTTGCATTTGATTATGAATGTTGAATACAGCTCTAATGCTGGAATTCTAATTTCAGAACCTAAATTGGAATCAGATGAAGATCACATTTATAGGGCTTTGTTATTGAGTCTAGTAGCATTCATTTATAGATATTTTTGGCTTCAAATTATAAAAGCATAGACTTAGAGAGGAGCGGCATATTAAGTAATCTAGTCTATCTCCTGCCAAAGCAGCATTGTTCACTATACTATGCTTTTCTGGACTTTGTACAAGCTTCTTTTTGAATGACTCAAGCAATAAGACTTCCAACTCTCCCGCTTGGAGGCTAATCCATAGTCTAATAGCCTGAATATTAGAAAAACATTTCTTAAAAGTAAGGGACTAAATTTGTTTTGCTCAGTTTCATCCCATTAGCTCTGGTTACACTCTTTGTATTTGCATATGAATATCATGAGCCCTAGACTCACCATTTAAATATTACCATTATCACACACTGGTATCTAAGATTTCATAGTTGTCCCCTACCCTAGAAATAAAGAAAATGTGGAGTAGTTCATATTCCTTCATGTCACTCACAGTTTTTACATGGAGTGTAAGAACCTAGGTGCCTTAGTATTGCATGCTTCCAGCGAGAAAGAGATGAGCAGGAAGCTCGGAGATACGAAAGGCTGAACTCTCCATTCCACTAAATTCAGTCTGTGGATGCCACTAGATTTGGACATAGTGGAGAATTAGGGAAAGAAATTCCCTAGTGGAGGCTTCAACCTCAGACAAGTATTTAAATACTAGACTACCAAGGAACTTTGAATGGGTTCATGCAAGGTAGGACTTTTGAGGACACATAATTTGGTGGCATGGAAACAGAATCTATCATATTTGGATCCTGGGACCAATTTCAAATTGACCCACATATTAATGTTCATGACTGTTTGGAGTGGGTATGTATCTCATTCATATTCTAATTTGCAGACCCAACTTTTATTAGAATCCAGTGCCCCATATGCAAAGTATTAAGTGGGTCTGACTGAATATTTGCTCTGTTTTTTCCACAGAGGTTTTCATCTTGCCCAGTGCAAGTGCAGCATTGTGCACACAGTCACAAAGTAATGAGCGGGATAGGTAGCACAGGGAAACTTAGTCCTGCATAGTGAGAATAATTGTGCCTCCAACCTACTTAGATAAGCACCTCATTATTGCAATGAGGATGAATAAACATCTCTTCAGAAACACTTTTTCCACCTAAGCCCCCCATCTTATTTTACCCTACACACCTGTAAAAAAAAGGGTGGGTTGAGTGCTCAATGGGGTTTGAGACTTACTTTGTTTCAGTAATAAGGTCTATGCTTATTCCTTAATCTCATTTGAATCCTCCACTTGTAAGCACCAATCTTGTGCACCCTGCTGCTGACTATGGAAAGACGTATAGAATCCCAGCTGAGTAGCCAGTGAAGTAGCAGGAAATTGACATCAGCTCCTCCCTTGGTGCTTAGTGCAGCACTCTGCACTGCCATGTGGGAAACACTTGTTCAGTTCTTGTTCCTGTTGGCTCCCTGGGAATTGTTGGAAATGCTGCTGAGCCCTCATTCTTAGCCCCTGTGAGAGGGAGCCTTTCACATTCTGAGACAGGAATTCTACTAATGGAATTCTCCAGATCTTATCTGGAGGAATGGTAGCTGCCAGTGAAAAACTGTTTGCAGGGGGTGAGGTGTTAGGTCAGGGAAAGGATGGCAACTTTAGGGTGCTAACAGTGAGAAAGCTGAATCTTCCTGTCTCCTCCCACCAGAATATAACAACAAATTTCATAGTTGTTGTGTTACACTCTGAATGAAATGGAGGACTATACAGGTGCAGAAACATTATCATGAGAACTTGAAGATAACAATTCTAGTATTCCCACAGATAGAGTTGCCAACTTTGGTTGGACAAATTCCTGGAGATCTCCTCACATGACTTAATCTTTAATTCCTGGAGACTCCAGGACAATCCTGGAGGGTTGGCAGCCCTACCCACACACCTTCTTTGGGTACTGTGACTGGGAGTAGGGATTGCCCTTTATACATTCCAGTCACCCAATGCAGACCCACATGTAGGCCAGAAAGAATCTATCTGTGGAAGTCTACTAAGTGCAGATGCTTCCCTTCATGGCTGAACATGGTGCAACAGCTTTCTTCCTCCTTTGGCACCCCCTACTGACAGCTGCTCTGGTCCTGCCTCTTCCTGTGATCAGCCTTTGGCCAGGTCACTTCTAGTCATGCCCCTCCTGGGAAAACCCAAGTCCAGCACACCAATGCTATGGCAGCATCACACCAGAAGTTTGGCCCAACTTCAGGCTTTTGGGGCCTGCCAGACTTTGGGTGTGGGGTCTTCATGCCCACATCCTCCAGGGGACTGTAGGGGAACCCAGGCCTGCCCTCTACTCTGTGTTCCAGTCACAGGGACATGGTATGAAGCAGATGAAGTACATTTGTTCAGACCCTCTGCTGTATCCCTGCACTGTTTCATACTGTGGCCTGCAGCTAGGCCTTTCTCACAATCTCTTTCCCATCCCCAACATTCTTCTGCAAGTCTGAAACAAAGGAAAGCCAAACTAGTTGAGGAACCAAAAGAAACAAAAAAGATTCTGCACCACTTCTACCTGCCCCAAGGCTTTGGAGGCTCTCTCTGACAGTTAGGCAGCTCTAGTTCAGTTCTAACCCCAGATAGTCCTTCCTTCCTGACAGCTTCAGTCCAGTCTCTGGTTAGGCCCTGGCCCCAGCCAGGTATTTCTTCACAAGACTAGCTTAAGAGGCCTACTCCCTTTCTGTCAGCCACCACTGAGCTGGGCTTTTCCTCATTTATCATCACTGCAGGCTAAACACCTTGCACAGGTATAATGGGGTGGGGCTGACTGCACCCACAGGCTCTCATTAACCCCTTCCTAGTCAGTGTAGGATCTGCATACCCTACCACATTGTTCCATTGTGATGAGCATCAGGGCTAAAAAAGACCAACAATCAGCCATGCCAGTTGTCATTCATTTCACGTCAGCAATCAGACCTGCGAAGTATCAATCATTTCATGCATTTGGCAAGCCTGTCTTGCCTACCCATAGCTCAGAGAGAGATGCTCTCCAAGGGCTCTTTGAACAAGATGCTCTAGGGTGGAGGTAGTAGGCCAATAGTTCTGGTTTGATGCTTTCTAAAGAGTAGTGTTAATATGTTTGTGCTGTTCACAACCCTCCATTAATAAGGGCCTCATTTCCTTCCCCTAGAAGGCTGGCATCTATCCTCCCAGTTTACAAATTAGGTAACAGAGGTTACACAAAGTCAAGCAAGGCAGAGCTGAGAGTAGAACCTTGGGCTCTTAGCCACTCAGCTCCACTGCTTTTCAGAAAGAATGTGCCAAAATCAATGTGCTTGGCTATACTGTCTTCCATCCTAGACTACGCTATTCCCATAACCAGGAACAGAACCCAAGAACCCAGCTGCCCAATAGTTGTGGAAACCATTGGCAAAGTATGTTGTGTCCCTTTCTAGGTACTGGTCTATGGAAAGGATAGTGGCTTACTTCTATTACCAGTTAGTACTTTAGCTCAAGAGGAAGAATCCTGTGCTGTGGATGTGTAAATCCTGTGCTCAAAGCCTACTGTTGACCCTGGCAGAAAATTAGTATGCACTCATGTAATTAAAGACTATATCTTAAGACATACACACAAGTAGGCTGATGTCTTTCACCAGTAAGAAAACCATGCAACTTTTCTGAGTTGTGCATGCAAATTATTTACAAAGATGCAAATTTGTTCATTACATAATTTGCATAATATTTCATTTATATAGTTACAAATCTTGCCAGCTATGAGCAATGATTCTCTCAGATAGAAATCCTAAACAGTAGGGGGACATGGGGGAACGGAAGGGAAACAGAAAAGGTAAATATTTCTGATGACATAACAACAAAACACTTAATTAGAGGCCAGAGTCAACTGCCCTGAACATGAAACAAATGACTCTGCAGCTGAACATTGGCCAGGTGGCAAGTGGCAACCCTTTTGCAGCTCCATAGATACCCAAATGAACAGGTTTCTGGTGCCAGAAACCAAGAGGCCAATGCCTTTAACACCACCACCCGGTAATTTATAGCATCATGGTTTCCACTACTGTAGTTAAGGCTCTTTTAATGTTTGTCTTATGAACTCCTATTCTCAAGGGTATATAATTTGGTCACTAACAATCCCTCAGTCCCAGTGCCTTGGTACACACAATGGCTAGCCCAGAACACAGGTTTTAGACAAAATTTTTGGGGAAAGTGTTTAATAGTTTGAGGAAGGAAGGAAAGATGGCATGGCTACTTAAAACTGTGAAGTTTTTGTGTTAGTAGTTTTGTGTGTGCTCTAAATGCATTATTGTTATCATGTGACATTACATTTGTTATTCTGAAACAGTTTATCTTAAAGTAGGGTACTATGCAAATTCTGTACCTTTTCTATTGATTTTTATAATAAATGCTCAGGAAAAAATACTGTATATAAATGTATGTCTATGCTGCATTAATAAAACCCATCAGCTAGACATTTGCAAACACACAAAGTAAAAATTGGGGCTGAGGTGTAAAAACATATTTAAGAAGCTTCTGTATCTATTTACACTCCATCCCACCAAAGCATTCCACCCTATAACCTCCCTTTACCCACAGTTCCTTTAGTTATTTTTGAAAATATCATAAGGAATTTTAGCATGGGGGCAGTACCTGCTCAATGCTTTATGATCACCTTTACGCAAATCAAGTTGCATAGCAAACCATTGCCACATTTTGTGAATAGCAAGGAAAGTTGCAGGTAATGGCAACCTCAAACTTAAAGCCCAATGCTGCTCTCAGTTACATACCACAGCTCCCACTGAAGTCAACAGGAATTGCGTAATTTAAAGCAGAATTTGACCCTAAAGTCTTTATGCTGTGGTGATCTTTAATAAAAACATGTTGTTACGATCTGGGATGCAATCCGGCTGGTGAAGAGTTGTCATCTCTTTTCCCACACCCTTAAAGCTTTGCTACTGTAGCTCATTGCCTGGCATGCCCACAGTCAGCAGCAAGCATGCACTTCATGTCTATGTATTGGGCAGCCATGGTCCAACGCTTTGGATCCAGGAGCCTACCTGCAATAGCACAGACTTTCACTGGTCTCCACCAGCCTTGCTTAATAACTCGTAAAATATCTCCACACTCTCCCCAGCCCCAAATTTTCCCCAAAACATGTATTCTCAAATGTCCAGCCCTGTCCTGGAACAATCAGAGGAATGTTAAGATCTGTTGATCCTTAATTCCAAAGGGAGAGATTTTGAGTACAAGTACAAGGATTAAAGAAATAAAGATAAAACACTTTCTAGTAACTAAAACTTAACAAGGTAGACTTGGTTCAAGGTAAAATCTTGATGGCTGACCATGCTCCTAGGTCAGGATCTATCCCCCAAAGTCACAGGGCTGATATATTTTTTTCTTTTTGGGTGAAAGGGAGATAACTTGGAGTTTCTTTGCCCCTCTCTTTTATAGTCCAATGAACCTTGTAAATGGATTCTTCTGGGGGTTAACCCTCAATAAAGATCATTCACGCTGTGAGGAAGGAGATATTTTGTCACCTGGTAAAGGAAGTTTCCTGCTGGGGTTGTCTGCGAAAATGCAAATTATTTAGATCCTGTCCTCTCCAGAGCAAATGGATGAACATTAAACATGTGATTGTCAATCTCCTCCCTCACCATGATAGCATGAGGTTTGCCTCCACCCATTGTTAGCTTTGGATCTGTTTACATAAGTAAATACATTCTCATTGTCTTTCCAAATATTTTGGCAGTAATTCCCAGGTGGAAAAATTACATGCCTTTGTCTAGGGAGCAGTAACTCCTGCTTGGCTAGCAAACACATTTTAAGAATTATAATTTCAATTTATGGCCATAATTTTGCATCAGTTACTTGCACCTGTGTTACATGAGGATATTAATAACCAGTGAGTCATGAACTTTTCACTGACACCTTGCATGATACTTATCAGATACATTTCTTGACATTAAAGAATTGGGGTATACTTGAACTGATTAAGCCAGCTGCACTTCCTTACCAGATATCCGGGTGCCCTTGCCCTCAGGCAGTTCTTAACGTCACACATTTCTACCTGGATTTTCACTCATTGGGCAGGAGTTAAAGCTAGGTATGGACATTCTTCACTTTTGCTTCTTGTTATTGACCTGATTCTCATTGATACTGAGCACCTCCAATTTCTGTTGTGGTCAGTGGGGATGAGGACACTCAACACCTCTCAGGATTAACACCCTAGCATCTTCAAGTTTGGGTTCTTCTATGAAGCTGCTGCTGCTAACATTGGGAATAAGCATAAATACTTTGGTTCCCCATCCACCACCACACAAACTAAAAGAGAGCTTCCCATAGGATTGGTAGATCATCAAAGGCAGATGCCTCCTGGGGGGGAATAGGGATTTGTAGCACAATAGGTAGGTCCTTTAAGTTTTAAGAAAACAAACTGAACTGAAGTTCTGAAACTATGAATGGTTGCCCATCACTTATAATAAAATGAAGAAATAATTTACCATCACTGCATGACCAAAGCAATAAAGTACAGTATGTTAACTGTGATGTGTTAATTTTTCATCAGTGACATTGAAATACCTCAGTGCATATTCCACTTCTGTTTTTCTCACTAAATATTTTAGTCTTTATATATTTCACAGTTGAAAGAAACAACTATGCATGATTTGGAAGCCAAGTTGTCATAGGGGAGCACAATGGATGACCTTCAGAGAATGCATGTGTACCCACTGTAGCCATGAAAATATGTATTTGTGTTCAAAGGCCTTAATTTAGGAAAGCATTCCTTTTCAAAAAAAGAAAAGGAGGACTTGTGGCACCTTAGAGACTAACAAATTTATTTGAGCATAAGCTTTCATGAGCTACAGCTTACTTCGTCGGATGCATTCAGTGGAAAATACAGTGGGGAGATTTATATACACAGAGAACATGAAACAATGGGTGTTACCATACACACTGTAACGAGAATGATCAGGTAAGGTGAGCTATTACCAGCAGGAGAGTGGGGGGGAAAAATACTTTTGTAGTGATAATCAAGGTGGGCCATTTCCAGCAGCTGACAAGAACATCTGAGGAACAGCGGGGTGGAGGGGAAGGAATAAACATGGGGAAATAGTTTTACTTTGTGTAATGACCCATCCACTCCCAGTTTTTATTCCTTTTCAGAAAAGCACATCCCAACTTTTAGCATGGGAGTAATCCCACTGAAGTTAATGGCTGACTTAAAGTTCGGCACGTGTTGTACTTGTCATTAGTGTAAAGTGACCTCCAACACCATCAAAAGACATACAGTTCCACACTTTGTTTTAGAGTGTGTAACGGGACATGTGTATGAATCTTTTAAAAACAAGTTTATAGTCACAAGCTTCCGAGATTCCATGATGAAATGACTTGACAAAGAACTTTTAAATCAAGCATGCAAACCATTAGAAGCATATGGTTACATAAAAAATATTGTTTACACAAATATTTACACAGTACTACATTGTAAATACCACATATTTAAAGGCACCTAATATAAACTGATACTGTACCAGACTCCCATTAAAGACTTACACTAATGAATACAGAACAATTGCACAGTGTGGCTTGGTTTTCTTGTGCTGCCTATTAAGTAGCACCAAAGATACTTGCCTGTTCAATTAAGGACAGAATGCTTCACATATTTATGAAAAAAATTGCAGATAAGCCTAAACAAAAATCCCAGAACTGAAACTCTTAAACCTTGGAGAGGTTCAGACCCAGATTTGGATCTGATTTTGTATCTTCTGTCAATCAGTTAAAATATATATTTTAGAAAAATATTATTGGGGGCAATCTTTTCACACCCTCATTTTCATCCTTCCCATCTCTCTCCAGAAACAAAGTGATATGTAGATATGTGGAGGATATGCCCAAGTCAGTTCTCACAGGATTAAAAGGCTTGCAACCTGATGTTCACTGTGGTTTTCTGGCTGGGATCAGAGCGAGGCCCTTTATGGTGCTAGCTTCCCTGGTAAAGAGCATTCCTATTTCACAACTATCCTTGGGGCTTTTCCCTCATATTGGACTGCTGTTGCATTTCCACTAGGGCAGTGTGGGTTTTTTGGCTCTATGAAGAATGAAACATGAGAATTTGGTCCTGTAGCCAATCAGGCTGTGGGCAGTCAGGCTTAGTGGTAGAAGTGAGAGTTCAGCTAACCAGTTAGAGCTGGGTCAGGCAGGTAGAGTCCAGGAAATGAGCTGAGAATCAGTACCAGAGCATAGGCAACACATAACTCTTGCATTTGGGGAGGCTGGTCATAAGCCCCAGAAGCTTCCTAGAAGTAGGAGCGGCCACTGGCGCTCAGACCATGGCCCCAGCCTCTTCTCCCAAGGCTCTGCCCCTGCTCCACCTCTTCTCTCAAGGACTCCCCGCACTCACTCCTCTCTCCCCCTCCCCTGAGGCACCCCCTACCTGCTACTCTCTGCCCACTCCTCTCTGCCCCTCCCCTGAGGCTCCCTGCCCGCTTCTACCTGCCACTGCCTTAAATTCCCTCCCATGAGGTGTCCCCTGCCTACCACTCTCCATCGCCTCCCCCAAGGCCTCCCCTGTCCACCGCTCACTCGTCTCTACCCCATCCTGCCTGAATGGCGAGCAACAGGGGAGAGGTGGAGAGGTGTGAGCAAGGGTGGGAAGAGGTGAAGCATGGGTAGGCCCTTGAGGGGAAGAGGCTAGGTGGGAGAAGGGCCTTAGGATGGAGCCAGGGCAGAGCACAGGAGGGGCCATGGTGTGGACGCTGGGGGTCCTCCAACATCTCAGGAGCTTCCAGCGCTGCCACTGCTCCAAAGGTAGGTGGGCCAGCACACCTGCAAAGGGAGGTGCGCTACATCCGCCATTTCTTGCCCTGCTTAGAAAGGTTTAGCCTCCCCAAGCCTCTTATACCCGCCACCCATGTATCACATGGACAGAAGTTAAATGCCAGAGCCAGAGGGTAAATTGGAGTCATAAACCAGAAGCAGAGCCAGGGATCAGTATCAGAAAGATAGAAATCAAATGCCGGAACTGGAGAGTCAACTAGAGTTGTAAGCCAGAGGCAGAGCCGGGGATCAAAGATAGAAGTCTGAAGCAGAGTACGGGCTGGAGCAGAGTAGGAACAGGGACTGGAACAAGCACTACAACAAAGCAGGAGTACAGACTGGATCAAAGACCAGCACAGCTTTGAGAAAGGTATACATTGAGCAGCCACTGATCTACTGAGGGGGCCAGACTTATAGACAGATCTGCTAAACCAGCAGCCAGTCAGGGGCTGTGTCCACTCTGTCACTTCCAAGGCAGTGCAGCTGGGCTCACTGATAGCCTAGCAGCAAAGTTAGTCAAGGAATAGACCAGCAGCTGGTCTTTGCTGGCCTGGTGCCTAACAGGTCCTCCTTTATTAGGTCCTCCATATTTAGACAATTGAGAGGAGGGTAGTCTTATAAGGTTTGTGGATGATACCAAGCTGGGAGGATTTGCAAGTACTTTGGAGGACAGGATGAGAGTTCAAAAGGACCTTGACAAATTGGAGAATTGGTCTGAAACCAACAAGATGAAATTCAATAAAGACAAGTACAAAGTACTACACTTAGGAAAGAAAAATCAAATGCACAAGTACAAACTGGGGATCAACTGGCTAGGCAGTGATACTGTGAAAAGGACCTGGGGGTTATTGCGGATCACAAATTGAATATGAGTCAATGTATTGCGATTGCAAATAAGAGATATTCTGGTGTGTTTTAGCAGGTGTGTTGTATGTAAGACACAGGAAGTATTTGTCTTATTCTACTTGACAGTGGGGAGATTACTCAGCTGGAGTATTGTGTCCATGTTGGGTGTCATATTTAAGAAAGATGTGGACAAATTAGAGATTATCTGGAGGAGAGCCAAAAAATGGAAAAAAGTTTAGATAAACATAACCTGTGAGAAAAGGTTAAAAAAAACTAGGCATGTTAGTCTTGAAAAAAGAAGACGGAAGGTGGCCCTAGCAACAGTCTTCAAAAATGTTAAGGGCTGTTACAAATATGATGGTGATCAATTGTTCTCCATATCTGTTGAAGATAGGACAAGAAGTAATCAGCTTAATCTGCAACCAGGAATATTTAGATTAGATATTAGGCTAAACTTTCTAGCTATAAAGATAGTTGATCTTGGAAACAAGCTTTCAAGGGAAGTTGTAGATTCTCTGTCACTGGAGGTTTTAAGAATAGGATAGACAAGCATCTGCCAGATATGGTCTCAGTATACTTGGCCCTGCCTCAGTGCAGAGGGCTGGAGTGCATGACCTCTCAAAAGTCCCTTCCAGCCCTACATTTCTAAGATTGTATGATAATTTGGGATCAGGAAGGAATTTTCCCTTCTTGGCAGATTGCTCCCTTCTGCTTTTTCTTTGGTTTGCTTGCTTTTCTTCCTTTCTGTATCTGCGGAGTCCTTTCTTGTTTGCTGTCATAATTTGTTCAGCTAGTTAGTGTGTTACAGAAGATTTATTGGCTGGAGGACTACCATTTTGTCAGCACGGGTCAGCTGCTTGTATTATTTGGGGAATTGTGTTGTAACTTTGTGGATGAGGGTTTTGAAGTGGGTTCAAGTTTTAATTTTGACCAGTATCAATAATCCAGTCTAAAAATGCTCAAATGCACAAGGAGAAAGCCTATACTGTTAGTCCCCCAATGCTTGTCATTGTCTCAGTATTGGGTTCACCCTTTATCATGCCTAATTCTTTCCACAGAGACAGGGTGAAGAGAACTATGGTTTGATGGCTATTTCATATTACTTAGTTTGGCAGGGGAGGGAAGATGCATGGCTTAACCATATCTGTGAGTATCTACCATGTTGTAAAGTAATCCACAGACATTTCATTTCTACTGGACACCAAATTAATTGTATATTTTCAGGTTTTAATTTGGTTTCTTAATAAAGTTATGTCTAAAAGCCTTTAACCATATTTATTGGGTCCAGTAGGTGGAAGAAGAGAGGGGTGGTAACTAAAAACATTGATTCTTTAATATTATAGATTCATAGATACTAAGGTCAGAAGGGACCATTCTGATCATCTAGTCCGACCTCCTGCACAGCGCAGGCCACAGAATCTCACCCACCACTCCTACAAAAAACCTCACCTATGTCTGAGCTATTGAAGTCCTTAAATCATGGTTTAAAGACTTCAAGGAGCAGAGAAGCCTCCCTCAAGTCACTCATGCCGCATGCTACAGAGGAAGGTGAAAAACCTCCAGGGCCTCTCCAATCTGCCCTGGAGGAAAATTCCTTCCCGACCCCAAATATGGCAATCAGCTAAACCCTGAGCATATGGGCAAGATTCACCAGCCAGATACTACAGAAAATTCTTTCCTGGGTAACTCAGATCCCATCCATCTAATATCCCATCTCAGGGGATTAGTCCTATTTACCCTGAATATTTAAAGATCAATTACTTACCAAAATCCCATTATCCCATCATACCATCTCCTCCATAAACTTATCAAGTAGAATCTTAAAACCAGATAGATCTTTTGCCCCCACTGCTTCCCTTGGAAGGCTATTCCAAAACTTCACTCCTCTGATGGTTAAAAACCTTCGTCTGATTTCAAGTCTAAACTTCCTGGTGGCCAGTTTATACCCATTTGTTCTTGTGTCCACATTGGTGCTGAGCTGAAATAATTCCTCTCCCTCTCCTGTATTTATCCCTCTGATATATTTATAGAGAGCAATCATATCTCCCCTCAACCTTCTTTTAGTTAGGCTAAACAAGCCAAGCTCCTTAAGTCTCCTTTCATAAGACAAGTTTTCCATTCCTCGGATCATCCTAGTAGCCCTTCTCTGTACCTGCTCCAGTTTGAATTCATCCTTTTTAAACATGGGAGACCAGAACTGCACACAGTATTCTAGGTGAGGTCTCACCAGGGCCTTGTATAATGGTACTAAAACCTCCTTATCCCTACTGGAAATGCCTCTCCTGATGCATCCCAAAACCGCATTAGCTTTTTTCACAGCCATATCACATTGGCAGCTCATAGTCATCCTATGATCAACCAATACTCCAAGGTCCTTCTCCTCTTCCGTTACTTCTAATTGATGCGTCCCCAACTTATAACTAAAATTCTTGTTATTAATCCCTAAATGCATAACCTTACACTTCTCACTATTAAATTTCATCCTATTACTATTACTCCAGTTTACAAGGTCATCCAGATTCTCCTGTATAATATCCCGATCCTTCTCTGAATTGGCAATACCTCCCAGCTTTGTATCATCTGCAATATTAGAGACAAATAGCTTTCATTTTTAAACAAGAGTAAGGAATCCTTGCAGGAGACAAGTCAAGAATTATTGCACAATGTCTCTCTCAAATTGTCCCTAGGATAACATTCACACTGGTTACAGTTAATTACCCAAAAGTGGAGGCCAAGATACATGTTAATCATCTTTCCATAATCCCTTTACCCAATAGACCACAATTCCTTGTAGATGAAAAGGTAGATTTGGAATCAGTTATGCCTGCTGCTAGTGGTAGTGGTTTCAAAATGTTCTAAGAGCAATAAAAACTTAATGCAACTTTTGATTATGGCATTTTAACTTTAACGATAGCGTGTTTTGCATTATCATTTTCAAGTAACTGTTCTTAAAATGCTGGGGGAAACAAATCATAAATTCATTTAATAGAAGAAGACATTCAGACAATGGCAAAGGGTATACATTATTAGAAGTCCACACAACACAAGAAAATCAGAGTTAGGACTGGAACTCAGTCCATAATGTACTTTGCTGTGTTTCAGTATGTTCTGCCGGGAGCTATCTGTTAGATAATATAGAGATTTTGTGGGCCTGTTGAAAGATGCATGATGCTGTGACTTTGGGACTGAATTAGACATTTAGGAACAAAATTATTTGGGCCAGATTGTACTGGCTTTTACTGGCCATGGTGTGTTTCCAGTAGCACTTGGGGCCCCGAAGAGTATGGTGAGGTTGTACACCAGGTCACTTGAGGAAGGATTATGTCTCTTTGAGGCACAAGCCTTTCCTTCTTCAAAGGTATGCAGGCTGTGTATCTCACTTTGCTCAGGTGAGTGCATAGGTGCCACAATTTGACCATTTGTATTACTTCTGATTTTTAAAACCAAATTTGCACTTTTTTAACAATAAGAAAAATGACACTTTTCTTAGCCCTTAGGTGTCTTGATGTGCAATAAGCTATGTACATTAGCAAGAACTGTACTTAGTTGGATACACAACATCCTTTAACTTAACACACACACCCCTGATATTTTACTTATCTATACAGACTGTATGTTACTGGCTACCATATTTTTAAAAGCTAATTGTTTTTTAAAACAAAGTGTCCTTCCATCTGAGACAGAGGGAATAGATCAATTCAGGTCAGGGATGTTTTTCTAGTTTTGGTTGAACTCATAAGTCCATATCTATAGAATTGAATAAGACTGATCTGATGCTAGGGTAATAGGTCAGTGGAATATTTTCCCTCCCTTTGATTTTCACTTGCGTAGCTTCACTTGCTTAAAAGGTTCACAACCACAACACAGCAAAGATTATATTCTTGTTTTCCTAAATCCATTCATATAGCAGACATATTTTCAAAAGGAAAAAAATTGTTTGTTTATTTGGGAGGAGGAGGTGGCAGACTTCTAATATTTCTTGGTTTTCACTGGTGTGGAAATACCAGGAAAATAGCTTTTGTGTAGCTATGTTGAAAGGCAACATGTAAGATGCCCTAAAATGTTTTAGGGAGGAATTGGAATGAAGAGATGATTTCAACAAAAAATCCACTATGTATTATTAATACTTATAAATAATAGGTATTAATGCCTTTCAACAATACTGTGAGAGAGGCTAGTCTCATGCTGTGAGAGAGGCTAGTCTCATGGTATTTCCAATCCATTCAAAGCAACATACATGTAAAGAGAATTTTGTCCACAGAATCTTTAATACCAGCAATGATACATAAGCTAAAAAGAACCCAGTTTGACTTTTAGATTCCCAAGTTGAGTTTGCAGGCATGGTAGTTTAAATAAGCCAACTTTCTGTTTATAAACTGAGCAAATGTCACATGCAAGCTATTGAGACATAGACTTGGAGCACTACAATGCTATTTACAGAGTTGCTTATCAGATTAGAACTGAACTTTAAAACCAAAGGCTTCCCATTTGAGTAAAACTTTTTGAGGCTAGCACAAGCCAATAATCCTAATAACCCAAGCAGTAAACAAGCTGCATGTGTGGATGAGACCCCATGTTTACAGGCATATGAAATTAATTATACACATACGGCTCATCTATATTAAGGCCACTGTAAAGTACTACAGGTATCTGCAGGGCCATAGAGAGGCAGGGTGCCATTTTGTTGAATCTATATATTATATTCATTAGCTTTAGAAGTAGGAGGGGCAGTTATTGCACTTGTATGTATTTTATCCTGCTGGCAGACAAATAGAAAACTTCAGTGTGCAAAAATACCAAATCAGTTGGAGAAATTAAATCTGATACACTACATGCAGTTGCACTTCTGCAATGAGGTTTGAACAAGAGTGGTTTGGGGGTCTTTCATCCAGTGGAATTCTGCCAAATAATATAAACCATAAAATTCACCCTATTTGGCTTCTGGGCTATTTTTATTTATGTTTACATAATGGCCACTGACTGACTGAGATAATGGAATCTGGTGTGTATCTCCAGGTCATGACAAAGACATTAGGAGATAGTCATAATTCGATATTAGTTCTTTCTCCATACCATGTGTTGTTTTGTTTTACTCTGCTTACCAAATGTGATTGAATTTTAGACACAGCCAGCACTTCAGAATAAGCTAGTAAAACTGTCAGAAGCAGTTGAGTCTCAAGTGAAATATGCTGACTCTTCAAAATATGGTAGATAATAATAACACCTAGAGTGACTAATTTGTATTATATACTTGTGACAGTGTTTCAGTCAGGAACAAAGTCCCTGCAGTAATTGGTTGGTCAAATAAAGTATACTCCTTCCTGAAGAGCAAGTAAAGTTTTGCTATTACAAAGTTAGGATTCTGAAATATGGTTCTGAATGCTGTGGTTCTCTATCCCACTAGTATCAGGGTGGTATTTCACTCTCACACATTTCTTTTTTTCTCTGGAGGGTGCCAGATTTTTTTTTGTCTGAAAAAAACTATGGCAATTGCTGGCAGTGTGGCCTCTCATATTTCAGACAGACCTAATTTGAATTAACTTTGATATTATTATTAATTCTAAATATTGGGATGAATTTGGCACTATTCTCAATACAATTTGTTGAAAATTGAGATCATATGAGCGCTACATATTTTATGTCATTTTCATAAGCTGTGATAGTTGTATGTTACACTATTATAAAAGTTTGTTTTCTCTTTCTTCTTCCCATAACCTTTATGATCATGTTTGGTAAAATTCAAATGTACAGAATTTCTAGTAACCTTGAGCTGCATGTCTCAGACTGCAAAGTTTTCAGAGCGATTGTTATGGCAGTATTGATATGTTAATAGATCCTAGAACATAGTGTGACACTCTGGCACCTCTATATTCACCATTGCCATATAATTATATGTTTTGTACAAAGTATGCCTTGTGAGGTATCATTCTAAAAGTCGTGAACTGCTAAACATTAATATCTCAGTGAATTGTATGTTTTATCATCATATGTAAAATTATCAAAACTTGCTATGTATGGGTTACTAAAGTGTGATGTGAGGCTGGAAACACCCAAAACCAGCCTTTCAGGCACAACAATGGAGTAGCCAGATGGTGTTAATTGCTGTCATCAAAACCCATCAAGGGAAGAATCCACTAACACAGGAACTTTGTATAAGGAAGCCTCCTCAGAGAGAGCACTGAGACAATGGAAAATCTTTGGCCAAAGGGGATGGACCCTCTACATCACATGCTTAGACTTTCCAGTAAGCTGGAAGAAACTATAAAAGATGGGGAGTGAAATCATGATTTGTCTTCACGCCCCCACAACTCAACACCTGAAAGAACCTCTGGAAGGAAAAGGACTTTGAGTGGGGGAGGGGAACCCAAGCTGCAAAGCAGATGCAGCCTGTGCCTCAAGAATCTGTAAGGCTGCTTGTATCATAAGTCAGGATGAGATATTGCTGATTCAAATCCTATCTAGTTTGTATAAATCTTAGATTGTGATTTTATTTGATTTCCTAGGTAACCTGCTTTGATCTATTTGTTATCACTAATAATCACTTAAAATCTATCTTCCTGTAGTTAATAAACCTTTTTTAAGTTTTATCTTAACCAGCGTGTTTTCAAGTGATGTGTTAGAGAATCTTAGCTCTGTTACCAAAGGCTGGTGCATATCTTCCCCATACCGACGGGAGAAATGGACTAATTAATGAGCTTGCACTGTACAGAACCCTGTGCAGTACAAGATGGTATAATTCTGGGTTTATACTCCAGTAGGGGTGCAAGGCTGGGGAGCTGGGAAATTGGCCGGTGCCTCCATTGTTGGTCCATGAGTAGCTTAGGTAAAGTTCTCAGGTGACTCAGTTGGGAGTGTAGTACCATCTGCAGTCATGTTGGGTGATAACAGGGCCCAGAAAGGCTGTATGTCCCTAGCAGAGCAGAGTGAGAGGCCAACCCCGCTGAATGGTTTGGGGGCACAAGGTTTCCAGTGGCTTCCAGGCTTCACTCAAGCGGTACATCCCGTCACATCCCTTAGTTTAAGGTCATCAACAGAACTTGCAAATGCTATACAATGGGAGATATGTATCTACCAGTTCAACCCAGATAGCTAAGAAGAGCTGGTGAAATGACTGAGATAAAATGAGGATTGATCTGAATCTTTACTCACTATTTGAATTTATTAAACTTGTTCCCCATTATTTTTCACTTGCAGGTGTCTTCAAAGAGGCTGCTTTCATGATATCTCTGGCCCACCAAGAAGCTGGAGGTACCAGGAATCTCCTCAGAAATCTATTCTCATGACCTGCTGTGCTGTTTTTATTTGCTCGGTTGGATATAGCCTAAAAAAACCCATTTTTATTCAGAAAAACTCAAGCAGAGAGAAGAGACTTTTACTGGTGATAAACTCAGCTTCTAAAAAAGGCACATCTCTGACAACACACAAAGATAAGAACATAAGAACGGCCATACTGAGTCAGATCAAAGGTCAATCTATCCCAGTATCCTGTTTTCCGACAGTGGCCAATGCCAGGTGCCCTAGAGGGAATGAACAGAACAGGTAATCATCAAGTGATCCATCCCTTGTCGCCCATTCCCAGCTTCTGGCAAACAGAGGCTAGGGACACCATCCTTCCCCATTCTGGCTAATAGCCACTGAAAACAGGTTATTAGAAATGGGAGGACAGACTCTCTGACTCACTCCCCCCCACCCTCACGCACACATGAAGTGGCTGTGGAGACACTATAGCTGCTCTGATCCCCTTTCCTGGAAGGATTTGACCAGTGGATCTATCTGCCATGCTCTTGCATCTCCTACAACCCTTCAAATTTCCTTCCATGGGAAGGTTTCTTCCATAAAAGCCAAAGAGGGTCTCACAATGGGTTTAGTCCTTATGGAGCACGGTTCCACAGCACACAGGATATGCAGACTCCCTACGCATTTGTCCACATCCTGCTTCTTGGTTCTGCTTCATTTTGGTCCATATGCATCTACATATGCGTGGGGGCAGGATTTAGACCTTCCTAAAGAAAGGGAACTTTTCCCATAATTTTGTTAGTGACCTGTTAGCTAGCTAAATGTATTTATTTGTTTTTTATGAGGATGATTATTATTATTCCAAATGAGTTTTTAAGTGTGGTTGCTTTTTTTGTTTTGTATTTTCAATTTGAGCATCCAATTACTGTGGAAACGGTTAAAAACATAATTCTCATCTGTTGTCACAAATATATATCCTAACCTAATTTTAGGAGGAAATAGCGGTAATCTCAGATACCTCTTATGGTAACTGTTGGCAACAGTTTACTTTTTAATGGCAATCATTGTATGTTTATTTCAAGTAGCTTCCTAAATATAATGTACTCTGTAGAGTAAATTCTGAAATGAAACCCCAGCTGGAAGCTATTCTAGTTTGTAATTTAAATGTATTTTCAGTAAATGGCATATTTGGCTTATGAGAGAAGGCAGTGTCAGAATCACTTTGTGTCATGAATTTTCGTTTACTTTTCAAGATTCAGTGTGTCCTATAATCTATTGCTTTTGTTTTGTTTGGTCATTTTGTGATCTTTAAGAAGCTAACAAATTATTTTTTCATATTTTAATAGAAGATACTAAAGGCCAAATTTATCTCTTCTTGGAAGTCCATTTCATCTGGTTTTTGGTGTTTAAAATTGTTTAAAAATTAATCAACATATTGTTTGGTTTGTTGCTTTTTGCCTAAGTGATAGATCATAAATGCAACTTTTACTAACACTTTCCTTTCCACTGTAATAAACCATTTACTTGCTTTTCACCCTGTGAATGTCCATGACATTGTAAAATAAGGACAGCTGTCTTTTGGGTACTGAGAGTTTAAGCAACTGTTGTCTACTATTGTCTCCTTTGTAAAGGAACAATTAATTCCACATGGAGTGATCCCAAGTCTGTTGACGTCAATGGAAAGGCTTCCGTTGACTTCATGGCTTTGTACTACGCCCTACGTATCAAGTGGTGCCCTAGGTACCCTGCTGTCTGCTTGATATTGCCCTCCTAGTTCCTATTTATCTGAAGTGGCGGTTCCCTCTTGATGTTGCCTCCCTAGCTATATAAAAATACCCAACTATTTAGAAACAGCAACCTACACTTATGACTTCTCCCACCCCAGAAGCAGATATCACCTTGACTCATCTTGTTTTTCTTTGAGGACAGATGCTCGGCCAGTCCTGAACAACTACTGAAATAAATCCAAAAGCTCTTCCCAAATGACCCCAACCTCTGCTGCCGACACACACATATATGTAAAGTATAAAGATTGGTGACTATGATATTTGCTGCCAAAACCAACATTATTGAAACAGTCCAGATTGCTGAATATCAGCCAATATCAGATAAACTTTAAATGAATAGTGGGAGAGGCATTAGTAGGAATGTTAGCAATGTCAATAATATCAAGATAATGGACAGCTTGATAAACTCAAACTTATTATCTGTAAACAGCATGAGCTTATTTACTGCATTTTGAATATCTTGTTGGAATAGTAAAAACTGCTTATATCTCTTATCTTCCATGACTGACAGCTAATTTCAGTGTTCTGGTTAAATTATAATGCTAAATACTGGAATAAAACTGTTTTACATATTTGTCATAGGATCAAATTTAAATATTCTACATAAAGGGTAGGTTAAATACCAGTTAGTTTGAATATAAAATACCTACAGAGAAAATTTTGCTGAGTGGTATTCATCCAGCTCATATTATGGAGGAAAAAACATAACTGTTCAACAGACTACACACACTGGGAGATTTTAATCCACCATAATAATAAGACACTGATCCAATTATAAGAGCTTCTAAACATTTAGAGTGAAATCCTGACCCCACTGAAGTCAATGGGAAAACTCTCATTGACTTCACTGAGGCCAGGATTTCACCCTGAGGATTACATCAGTTGCCACTAAAGTGCAGCTACCTGCCTCTGAGATAGAAAGCCACAACACACAACAGTAATCAGACAAGGACATGAAGAATATTGTATCAGATCCAACTGAAAACTGCAGGGAGAACTTAGAGAGGCAGAATGTAATTACCTGAATTAGCTTTTGGCTAGGATATCAGTGTTAAGAAACCTACTCTTACAAAATGTAACCATGGGCCCAGGGCTGGCTCCAGGCACCAGTTTTCCAAGCAGGTGCTTTGGGCGGCATTGAGAATGGGGCGGCAGTCCGTGTCCCGCGCCAGCAATTTGGCGGCAGCTCTGCCGCTCTTCCTTGGGCACGGTGGCAATTCGGCAGCGGCAGCAATTCGGCAACGACTGCTAGGGGTGGCAAAATTGGTAGAGCTGCCCCTGCATGGACCCTTCAGGGTTGCAAGCAATCATGGTCTTAATTTAAATGTTAAGCCAAAAGACAGCACCTCCAGTAATACTGTGCCCTGTAGCATCCTGCTGGGACATTAGTTCAGAACTGATTCAGAGGCAGGAGTGACACCTACTGAATTACCAAAACCACCACCTGCAGCACCTAAATGTTCTGAGGAGGTCTCTCATCCAATTATTTATCCAGCATAGCTTCTGTGATTATTAGAGTCCATCTCTCAACTTCTTCTCATCATCTCATGAAAGGTCACCAGGACCAGAGTGAAACGTTCATGATGGATACATTTGCCATCCTGTGAGGCGCCAAGTGCCTGCTGTGAGGGGCTGAGCACCTCAGCTTCCAGTAAACTTCACTGGACACAGGGGGCATGGGAAGCACACCGTACCTCACAAGCCTGAGCCCTAAATCTTCTTCAACCTTTCCCTCTGCCCTAACAACATTTCATGAGTTGATGAAAACAAGTGGTGACATGGACTCTAATCACATAAACATACATGGAATTTCCTCTTTGACAACCACAAGGTTTTACCACCCAGACATATTTATGGAATACAGGGAACCTTTACCTTCTTTCTTTAGGCTTTAAAAATAAAGAACCTTACATAGAAATACACAACGGCCACGCTGTGTTTCACACTATTCTAAGGCATCTTACACAATAGCATCTGCAGCCTGAACATTTTAAGGATGAGGAAATGAACCTTTTATTTCTTTTACTGCACTGCTTCAAGTGCTGTCAAACAGAGCACAGAAGGGCATTATATGGATAAAGCATAGTTTGTGTCTCCAATTATGAGATCTTTGGCAATAAATATAATTGACACCCGATAATTTCATAAAATTGTTAAAGATAAGCAATTTACAAAGCATTTTTGACTTTTTCCATTAGTAGTGCATGATCTGTTTTAAAAATCAACATAAAGGAATGGTATCTAAATTCATTTTTATAGAAATTAGAAATTATTACCATGGTGGATTCATGGAATTTTGCAAGATCTGGTTTTTAGTTAGGAAATCAATGGTGGAAAATGACAAATAGCATTATTTTAAAACATTTTGATATATCTGTACAATGTGTTTTGTTTTTAGATTATCAGATTAAGATTATTTGGTCTTTATGTGGGGGAGACAAAGTTCACCCTAATGAGCTTTAAATATTACTTGCCATTGCAAGGGTAGTAAAAATACTGCCTAGCTGGTTAATAGTTCTTCAGGAGTCATCATCAAAACACTGTGATTATAAAAAGACAGAAAAAAAAGTCTGATAATTTGTTTTACAACTCCATGGGGTTTAGAATTTTTTTTAAAATTATTCAGTACATGTTCAATATTTTATTTTAATTTAATGAAGGATCCAAAAAGTTTGGGTGGGGGAAAGAAAAGCTTTATAACCCTATTAGATTAATTAGGTAATTGTTAATGCAGTCCATTATTATTTACAAAATTGTTCTAAAGTAGAGTATTCATGACTGATCTTTTCTGATTACATCATCATCAGAATGGATAATGTGATGTATGCAAATTCTTTTCTACTTATAACTACAGTACCATAAATGGCTGCACTTACACTACATAGAGATGTTACAAACAGAGGGTCTGATCTCATATACACCTACTTCTGGGTATCATACTTCTTGATTTCAATGGTATGACTCAGCATAATGAGCATTGCTCTTGGCTTGGAAGCATGTGTAGGATCAAGCTAATGTACCGGGCCAGAGATGACCCAGACATCTCCTCTCCCAAAATTCGCAGATCTCCAGATACAGGTGTGGATCTGAACTTTGTGGCCCAGGCTCCTATATTTTCAAGACCATGCACAAAATGGCTTTGAATACATAAAGTATATATAACTTCCAAAGATAGGCTACTGACTAAAAAGATCAATTCAACTCAGTGGTAGCAACTCCTATGATTCCTGCATGTGTTCTTTTATAAATCATTTATTGTTGTAAACTCAACAGCTTCAAGGAAAGTATTTTTTCTAGGATTGGGAAAGCCATTTTATATTAGATAGAGGTAAGACTGACCTAAACCTTACCTTGACCTTCTCATCAGGGCAATCAATAAACATTTAGATGTAAAGCCATTTGAGTCATGCATACAATTGCAGAGAAGGGTAAAACCAGCTATTATTCGTGGTCTCTGAACCATATCCTCTCATTCCAGGCTACTACAATGCCAAGTGTCCCAGCTGTCCTATTCTAGGAAAATATAACATACATCAGCCCACTACAGGGGCTGGTTTATCTATACCTCTTTTTTTCCTTTCCTTATCTCAGCCTCCCCTCCTCCCAAGAAAGGAATTCCACCCACACACTTCTCTGGGCCTCCCCGGACTGTCCTACACTCTTTCATTTAAATTCTTCCCTCAACCTGATTATACCCTCCTCAAGGGGAACAGGTAAACTTAACAAAGATCTCTTTAACCCTTTCAGGGCCTGCGTGGAGTTTAGAAACCCCATCACAGGCAGATACTACAGTCAGAACATGTACACATGTATTATTTCTTTGTAATTATAATTTGTATCATATGACCACACAAAGGCCCCATAATTTGTATCATATGACCACACAAAGACCCCAGTCAGAATCAGGGTCTTGTTTTGCTACATGCTTGAAAAACACACAAAACGACCTTGTCCCAAAGAGTTTACCATTAACTTTGAAACAAAGTTGCAACAAGTCAGTGTAACAGCATAGGAGAGAAGGGGAGGAAGGATGAGCATGATATGATCCTTTGTGGCTCAGTAAAAAATAATCTAAGGAGTTGTTGCACAGCAGGTAGTAAAGAGAAATGATAAAAATCCTTTATGTTATTTGGATGAAACACATGTTTCAGTATAACATGGTCAGCTTGGAAACCACCACCGCTCAGTTAATCATTTCTGCTTAGCATGAGATGACGCCTAAGACTTTACACTCTACCTGGATCGGGCCCAGGACTGCTGGTCTCATGAGTTTGGACTAACACATTACATTGTGCTTCCCATCTCCAGAAGTACCGTAATAAATAACTGAGGGCTCTCTATTCACAAGACTGGTGTAAGAAGGGGAAAATATACAGATTACATAGAAGTATCACTTTCTTGGGTTTATTATAAGTTTGAGTGACAACATACTTTGGCTCCCTGTGTCAATAATTTCAGCCCAAATGACCATTTCGAACTCTGTTGAGAATATATTTTTAAAAGCAAATAGCTTAAGAGCAAATGTTAAGAAGCAGTTTCAATCAATATTACAAGGGGTTTAGTCACTCCTTTTCATATATGCATAATTCAAGAGAAGTTCAATATGTGCACCAAGGAGAGAATAGACACGTATGCATGGAATGGCCACAGACCTTTAGCAAGAAGCCAAGTGTAAGGCAGGTTGAGAGCAATAAGGATGCATTTAAGTATAATTTTGAGGAAACAAAATAAAAGGCAAACTCCTAAATGAATGAACTCACTGTTTCTTGCTTCTGCTGGGTTTCTGCATAGATAAACAAAAATTGCACACCGGTTGCTTTAAACAATATCCCCATTCCATTTTTCACACATTGCTTCAGTGCGTGTTTTTGTTGTTGTTTTGTCTTTTGATTTCCCAAATAAATGGGGATATCTCTAGGGTGCGTTCTTATAGGCTCCATTGAGAACAAATGGAGACAAACAAGAGCATTGAAGGGAAGAATTTGGCTTATGGTGTAATATCAAATGAAGTCAATGTATAGGTAAACCATTATTATGATAAGGGAAGGGGAATTCATGATGAACCCAAATGCCAGGTACAATACAGTAAACTGGCATGTTCAGGCATTATTCAGGTTATTTTACCCACCTTGCCTGCACTGTATTTTGTCATTACTTGATGTTTCTACACTTATAGTCTCCAACTCCCTGAGCTGAGTGTTGGACTATAAAAGAGGTTTTGTGTTTTCTGTCTGTAAAAATGAACGCATGTACTGAAATCATATGGCTAATTCATTCAATATGTTTTTAGAAATGCTCTGGTTTTTCCTCCCTCAATGATGGTTAGAGAGGTGTTCTGTCCTACCAGCCTAATCTCTCCACTCCAACCAGTTGTGCAAACATGGCTCTTAGAAATTAAAACCACTGGAATGGAGTTGGAGAAGGTTAAAAACACACATCGGTTTTCAGTATCTCATCATTCGTCCTTTAATAGTATACATTTTGTAGATGTATTTGTGTATACAGTACAGCATCATTTACACAGCCCCCACCCACTCATCCACTTCACCAAAATTCCCTTTTAACCAGTGCCTCCAGAATAAATCACATACCTAGTTGCTCACCATTTGTCCAAATGTTTTTGCTATGTCTGCAATATTTTCAATTAATGTGGTCAAACTCTATTTATATGTATATGGTTTGTGTGTATTAATGTATATATAGCTTGGCCCAGACCAGCCTTCTGCCTGTTTTTTCACCCCAACTTTTTTGGGGGGAGGGGGGATAATTTAGTCTCTGGCATTTACTTCACTTGAAAATATCTTATTATGCTATAGCAGTTTATAATCTATTCCTTAAAGAAAAGTTCTAAATGTAAAGATCAATCCTTAGAATCACTTAATTTTTCAGTTTAATATATTTTTGCTTTCCAGCTACAACAAGTAAAATAAAAGGAAGGAAGATACCTTTCATCATTTGTTCATATATGTAGATCACATTTTTCTGCAGATATGACAATTCAGTGAAACTCGTCAACCCAAAGAGCAGTGGGAAGGAGACAGAACTCTAAACCTGCCCTTTTCCAAGGGAGGGCAAGCTACACATCCTTCAGGGGCATAAGCACTGGCAGTAATTCCCATATATGCAGGGCATGCCTGAGAACCCATGGATGTCCATGAAGCACTGTGCCTTTCACAACTCACATTTGGGCAGTGCAGGTCCCCAACTTCCTCAGTGGATACCTGTGCATTAAAGGTGGTGGAGTCCTACCTTTGTGCTATATAGGCGCTTTCATCAAAAGATCTCATAGCTCTTTACCAATATTGTTTACTTTTCAAAACATTCCTGCAAGTTACAGAAATATCTTTAAAATACCTCTTTTGATGGGCAAACAAACCCAGGGAGATTGTGCAATTTAGCCAAAGTCATACACCGAGCAGAAAACAGGCTGGAAAATAAAATAAAGAAGACAGATGGGGGACAATATGAAAGTGAGAGAAAAGTGAGGGAGCAGGTTCTGAGCAATCTTCAACTGTAAAACTGTGCATTACATTCAGAGTGACAAATAAATAATTTTTAATGACCGTTCTAAGTATTAATATTTAAAATATTAGTTCATGAAATCTAACATACATAAGGCCAAATTCATTGCTCTGGGTGGTGGGGCTGCAAGCTCTTGCCAGGCAGCGTGGCTGTGAGAGCTGCCAGCCTGCCCCAGTGCTCTAGACTGTGTGGCGGCATGGCTGGCTCCAGCTGGGCGGCATGGCTGCCATGGTAAGGGGAGTGGGGGTTGGATAAGGGGCAGGGGGCCCAGGGAGCAGTCGGGACAGGGAGAAGGGGGCAGTTGGATGGGGCGGAGGTTCGGGGGGGGCGGTCAGGAGATGGGGAACGGGGGGGTTGGATAGGTGTGGGAGTCCCATGGGGGCTGTCAGGGGGTGGGGGTGTGGACAGGGGTCAGGGCAGTCAGGGGACAGGGAGCAGGGTGGGGTTGGATAGGGGTGGGGTCCCAGGAGGGGGCGGTCAGGGGACAAGGAGCGGGGGGGGGTTGGATGGGTCTGGGGTTCTGAGGGGGGCACTCAGGGGGTGGGAAGTGAGGGGGCGGATGGGGGCAGGAGCCAGGCTCTTTGGGGATGCACAGCCTTCCCTACACGGCCCTCCATTCAGTTTCAGAACCCCAATGTGGCCCTCAGGCCAAAAAGTTTGCCCACCCCTGCCCTACAGTATCATGGAAGCTATCTATTTAATCTATAGTATCTATTTAATTTATTTCTTTACTTAACATACAAGTTTCAAGTTTTGGCATGTGGACCAAAATGTAACTTTAGTTATACCTGTGCAACCTCATTGAAATCAAGGATGCAGTGAGGTCAAAACATGGCCCTTACATCATAACTCATAACATAAACATGGCAACAGCCTGAGCTGCAGCCTGGAGTTTGGTACAATGAAGTACTAACTACTTAAACTAAATACTGGCATTTTTTAGACTTGTATTTTCCAAAAATATCTTCTTTAAGGAGTTTTCTTCTATTGCTTGCTTACAACCAATACTTGAAACATTAGGCTGGATTCATCCCTGGTGAAACTCAATTACCTTTAATAACGTTACACACCAGGCATGTATTTGGCCTTTTCTTGACTTTATAGCTGTTAATTCATGGATCTGATTTATGGGAAATATTAGCTTATTAATTCTGAGTCATTTGAGTTCCTAACAAGTGTGTTTTATCCTACAGAATGTTCCATATGCTGTAATTTGAGGACATAGAAAGTGGATCATAAGGCAAATGGCTTCTCCTCCAGCTGGTAATAAACCAAGCTTGTTTGTTGAATATTTGGGAGCTGGCTCTTGATTGAAATGTAGTGCCCTACTCTCCTCCTTTCCCAGCATTGCTTTGAAGAGGTTTATTTAAGTTATACAGTATTTCTTTGAATTCTATATCAAAGGAGGACTTCTGTATCAAGGTTAAACATAACTTTAAGCAAACATGGCAAGGATTAGGGGCCTGATTCCACAACACTGAAATCAGTAAGAGTTTTGCCATTGACTTTAATGGGAGTAGGACCATATCCGTGACAATCTAGTTTCATTTTAAGATTTAAGATAATAGATTTTAAAAACTAAAAATGAGCATGGCACTGTCTGTCATTTTATTATTATTCTTTAATGTGAATTTAGTTCTCCCAAAATATGTCTAATTAATAGCCCTAGAGACTGAAGTTACCTGTGTATCCATAGAAAAAGCAGAGAGGCAGCTCAAATTTCCCTTGGGTCCTGCCAATGTGACTCAAGCCCAAGCCACAATAAGAGATTAGTTCAGTTTCCAGGTCAGTCCTTGGACTCTCTATTGAGTCTGCCAACAAGGATGCCAATTAATTCTAATTCTGATAGTCCTTTTGTGATGTGGTCACCTGCCCTCTGGGAACAGCACTGAGACCAACTGGCGATAACAAATTTTGGTCATTACTCTGATGGACTAATTCTCGCCCTCTCCTGAGAATTAATTCTTTGTAATACAAAAACTTCATAGGAGTTTAGAGATTCATCTTCATTAAATGACAAAGGGTAAGTCCTGCTCCTACTGAAATTAATGGGATCTTGTTGTTGACTTAAATTGTAGCTGGAATGGGCCAAAAGTGTAATTTTTCCCTGACTAAAATTTGATTTGAACATGGAAGGAGCCTTTAAAGCGCTTATGGAAAATCTGATATAATTTAATACAAAATAAGAGCATTTATATCAGCTTTTATAACAAAACACACTTAGTTCTCTTAGCAGCCTGAAATGGGCCCTAAAATAGAAAAGTTTCATAATGAAACTTCTGCAACTAGCATGAAACATACTGCAATAATTGGTTTTCATTAGAAGCTGAAATTTGAAGCAAACCAAATCTACTGGTTAAATTTGCTGAAAGTAGCCATTTACATGAAGCTCTATTGTTCTACAGATTTACCAATTCATCCAAAGAAAAGGAATTGTCATTATAGACTAAGATCATGGAACTTTATATAGATTTGATACACAATTGTGTGATTTTCTGTCAGCCAGTAGCATTAGGAAAAGATGTCCCATAAATACTGAGGATCTGGGCCAAAAATTCTCTTTTAAGTCCTATGTGCACATGCACACTCATTATCAAATGCTTGTTTTCAGCCTATTGTGACAAGAAGATTCTGTGGCTTAAATTAAACAGAAATAATGGAAGTGTTTATAAAGGGTAGAAATGTAAGAAATAAAGGAGACAAAGAGTTCATTTGCATTTCTCTGTCTCCTGATCTGCAGGTATTCCAAATTTCATTTTTATTTTCCCATTTAATGTGGAGTGCCAACTTGTCTACTAAATATGTCTGCTACTAATCTCGATGCTCTGAATAAAGCAAGAGATATTGTTGCTTCATGGCTTTTTATTTCTCTGATTGGGTGGGTGTGCACATGGAGTCTAAATCCTTTATTTACCTATGGTATAGGTACAGCATAGATGAGAGTGGTGGATGATTCCACACGTTACCCTGCAACATGGCTCAGTTCTGATCTGCAAGAAGTACCTCAGGTGCTGAGATGCTAATTCAATCTCTGTAGCTCATTCCACTGAGACTGCCAACAGAGTTACCCATTAACTCCTGTTCTGGTACTGCCTTTTGAGATGTAGACACCTGTCCATTTGGAACTGATCTGAGACCATTAAACCTACTACCTTTAGAGCCATTAATATTATTAACATGTAAGTATTAAAGGAAAAGTTAAGCAAACTGAATTTAAATCCCCATTCTCCCCCTACAAGGTAATAACCTGTATATCCACTAGATATATCCTCATTATTGGAAATTCTGAGTTCAGAGGTTCAACTCCCAGATTTTCCTCTGAATGAATCAGTTGTGGGAAGTGGCTTTGCTATCCACTTGTACCATGGAAAGTAAGGAATTCCACCTGCAAAACTACAGATCCCAAGATGTGTGGGTCTGCTGGAATCAAGGGGGTTCTGTTTGGAGAAGGATTGTTCACAGGGGGTGCTTGTTACTGTATGCTGGAGTCCCATTGATTTCAGTGAGACTGCTCCCAGGCCTTAGGAGAAGGCTCCATGTTTTATATTTTTTAAAATGTGACTTCTGGGATTTATATCATTTATAACTAGTTGCCCGTGTTTTCATAAGTCAATATAAAACTTGGAAAAATTCACACATGGTGTACTATACATTTTTAAAAAAAACTTTAAAATTTGAATTTGAACGAACCAAAGTAAGCGCATGAAATCCATCTCCCACAAACTTTTCCTTGGTAAGAAATCATATTTGTAAAGTCTTAAATATATTAGTTTTATTAGCTGTATCAGGAGTTTCACTGAAGCAGTACAGACCAGTACGTATTAACGTTTATAAAAGAAAATAGTGTGCACAGGCTGCATTCAAAGAAAACAGCCAATTAATTAGGCAGTTTAAACTAGGGCTGTAGATCCCAGCAACTCACCTGTCTGAAGCAAAAATCTAAAGTACAGAGGCGAACACATAAAACACATCAACACTACTGTGTAATATACAAAGACCAAACACTGTGCAGAGATGTGCTGGAGTTTAACTGAATCATTTGTTGTCTGTGAATATCTAAATCTCTATAGTGGGCCTGCAACTCTAAAAAATTAAATTTAACTTAATCTTAAACTGGTATTTTAAAATATTATAGAGGGACTTATGATGCTTCCATAGTTAAAGTCCAGTTTTGCTTTTAAAGCAGCAGTTCATTTTACGCTATATATGAATAATATATAGTGTATCCTCCCTTGACCTACAGCACTGATTCTTTGAGTACGTCTGATTTTTGTAAGAATTTACCAGTAAATGTGCTAATTAGTTTAGAAGTGAAACTTAAATTACAATGGACACATGAAAAAATTTTGTGTGCATGTCTTATCCTTTCTTGTATCTTTCTACCAGTTTATTAATTACTCTTCATATTTTCCATATAGTTAAAACTCATCGAAAACTAGTGCATATGCAACATTTGAAGAAATGTCGAAAAGGGTCTTTGATGGCTCTGGTCAGCACCGCTGATGGGGCCGTTAAAAGTCTGATCGGCAGCGCAGCGGTGTTAAGGCAGGCTCCCTGCCTGCCATTGCTCTGCGTGGCTCCCAGAAGCAGCAGCATGGCCCCCTCCAGCTCCTACATGTAGGGGCAGCCAAGGGACTTCATACACAGCTCTCCGCCCCAAGTGCCGTCTCTGCAGCTCCTATTGGCCAGGAACCGCGGCCAATGGGAGCTGCAGTGGCGGTGCCTGCACAAAGGGCAGCGCACAGAGCCACCTGGCTGTGCCTCTGCATAAAAACCAGAAGGGGGATGTGCCGCTGCTTCCGGAAACTGCTTGAGGTAAGCGCTGCCCAGAGCCTGCATCCCTGACCCCCTCCCGTGCCCTGACCCCCTGCCCCAGCCCTAATCCCTCTCCCATCTTCCAAACCCCTTGATCCCAGCCTGGAGCACCCTCCTTCACTCCAAAAGCCTCATCCCGAGCCTTACTCCTGAGTCTGCACCCCCAGCTGGAGCCCTCACACACCCTAGCACTCCAACCCCCTGCCTCTGACCTGAGCCCCCTCTGGCACTCCAAACAATTCAGCCCCAGCCCAGAGCCTCCTCCTGCATTCTGAACCCCTCGCAGGGTCTTGGAGAAGGGGCAGGGCAGGGCAGGGGCAGGGTCTCAGAGGAGGGGCATGGGCGGGGCAAGTGTGTTCACTTTTGTGCAAGTAGAAAGTTGGTAACCCTGTCCCGGTGAGACTGAAGCTATGCTGCCTTCTATGTCACAATGTAGGTTACTTTCTGTTTAACAATATTCTTCATTTAATATTTTCACTGCTAAATGTATTTAATTGCAGATGGATGGTCCAGAATCATTTTCTAAAAATTTTATCTCTAGCCCTCATGGATATGAAGAAAACAATGAAAACAGTGTTGCAATACAGAGACCAGCTCCAGCCCCACACCACATCATGCAATCCCACAGTACAGGGTCACCCCAAAATAACCCCTTACCTACCTAACCCCCATATTTCTGCTCCTCCTCTCCCTCCTCATGTCTCCACTAATTTCCTCTGCCCCCACATACCATCTCAACTCCAACCAATAATATCCCTGCTTTCCACATACAAATCATTGCCTCATGGGACTACTCAGATTCATAAGGTTGTCTGCATGTATGTTTGCAAGACTGGAGTCTAAACAACCAAATTACTTCCTAAAAGGATCCGGAAAACACTAGAATCAGTGAGGGGGAAAAATCCTGAAGGGCCCATTTAAAAAACAATTAACAGACTTATTTGAATATTCTCAGAAAATTAATTTACTACTCACAAAGCGATGCTATAAATAAGAGAAATCTAATCAAGAAATTTATACTATGGCTACACTGTCCTGCACTTCAAATCATGGGGTTGTGAATAACAGTGGCACCATCTTGCTGCACTGTAATTCCCCTGTGTGAATACTGCAGGCACAAAGTAAAAGGTAATCCTGTTTGAAAAGGACTATGGGGCAGTCTGAACTGCAGGGCAGTGTAGAGAAGCCCTCAGTCCCTGCTTAAAGAGCATCTTAATGCAACTTAACTACAGAACTTCTATGATGCCTCTATAATGAAAGGAGGATTATTCTAAATTAAGATATTTTTACCAATGGCAATTGTACTGTAGTCCCCTTACAAAATGACATTAAAATGGACATATGAGGGACACCAGGGCCTCACATATACCAGCAGCAACCCCACACATCAGTATGATGGCACAGCATAGGGTAGTACCTGAAAGGTAAGGTGGAACTAGGCAAGTCGTGTAGAATGATCAGAAAGGCAACTCAAAGTGATTTTCCTACCTAGCATTTCATGATAGGTCTTCAGACAGAACAGCACTGGACCCATCGGAAGAATAGCAACATACCTGTGTGGTATGTCTGCCACTTACTATTTTTCTAGATTTGTTGAAATTCTATTTCTTACTGGATTCACAGTAAGCAAATCATAGAAAAGTTCAAGTATCAATTTGGCTTTCCAGAAAAAACAGTCAGTAACAATGAGTCATTATTGGCCATCTCTGAATTTCAAGCTTTCCAGTTATAGAATGGTTTCAGAGTAGCAGCCGTGTTAGTCTGTATTCGCAAAAAGAAAAGGAGTACTTGTGGCACCTTAGAGACTAACAAATTTATTAGAGCATAAGCTTTCGTGAGCTACAGCTCACTTCATCGGATGCATTTGGTGGAAAAAACAGAGCTGTGCGAGTTTTTTCATGAAGTTGACAGATTTCCACTGTATACGGCTAAAGCATCCGATCAAGTGAGCTGTAGCTCACGAAAGCTTATGCTCTAATAAATTTGTTAGTCTCTAAGGTGCCACAAGTACTCCTTTTCAGTTATAGAATGATTTCAAGTATATTACTTCCAGCCCCCACACCCCTACACATATGGGAATGGATTGGTAGCGAGAGCATTACAGATTGCAAAGAGAATTCTACAACAACAAGACCCAGTATTAGTTCTCTTGATCTAGACAGCAGCCTCCATGTCAGCCAATTGGTATAAGCCCAGATGAGCTGTTTATGGATCAACAGATCAGAATAATGCTGCCAAATGTACAGGTTAACACGTCATTCTAAGTGGCTCTGAATAAAGGATGTGAGACTGAGAGATGCCAGTCTAAGAAGTCTCAGATAGTTGTCTTTAACCATTGCAATGCAAAGCTTATTCAAACTGAGACCAGATGACTCAGTCTTGATAAAATGGCATGAAAAATAAAATTATAGGATTCCAGCAGTTCCCACTGGATTTAGATGCACTATGAGCTCTTACATGGATCAGACTGATCAAAATACTCAGTACAGAAGAAATAAGCAGCATTTTCAGGTTGTTCCTAACCCACTTGAATTGTCAGGTGACACTAGTATCAATCAAGCTCACACCACAGTCTTAGTGAAAGGAGACAGTCTACTAGATAAGAGTCTTAAATCTATTGAACAGGCCACTACACTTTAATCTATAGACAAATATACAAATCATCCTACGGACCAGATGATGAGCAGATCTGTGTAAGTGGTGAAGCAGATGACTCAGCTGGCTCTATAATTTGTTGTTAAATATTAATTCTTGCCTAAGATTGTTTTTACAGAATAGAGATGGTTGACATAGAAACACAGAATTGTAGGACTGGAAGGGACCTCGAGAGGTCATCTAGTCCAGTCCCCTCCACTCATGGCAGGACTAAGTATTATCTAGACCAGTGGTTCTCAAAGCCAGTCTGCCACTTGTGCAGGGGAAAGTCCCTTCCGGGCCGGACCGGTTTGTTTACCTGCTGCATCTGCAGGTTCGGCCGATCACAGCTCCCACCGGCTGCGCCACTTCCTGCAGCCCCCATTGGCCTGGAGCGGTGAATCGCGGCCAGTGGGAGCCGCGATCGGCCAAACCTGCGGACGCGGCAGGTAAACAAACAGGTCCGACCCGGCAGGGCTTTCCCTGCACAAGCTGAGGACCGGCTTTGAGAATCACTGATGTCGACCATCGCTGACATGTGATTGTCTAATCTGATCTTAAAGATCTCCAATGATAGAGATTCCACAACCTCCATGGGCAATTTATTCCATTGCTTAACCACTCTGACAGTCAGGAAATTTTTCCTAATGTCCTACCTAAATCGCCCCTGCAGCAATTTAAGCCCATTGTTTCTTGTCCTATCCTCAGAGGTTAAGGAGAACAATTTTTCTTCCTCCTCCTTGTAACAATCTTTTATGTACTTGAAAACTGATATCATGTCCCCTCTCAGTCTCCTCTTTTCCAGACTAAACAAACCCAATTTTTCAATCTTCCCTCATAGGTCATGTTTTCTAGATCTTTAATCATTTTTGTTGCTCTTCTCTGGACTTTCTCCAATTTGTCTACATCTTTCCTGAAATGTGGTTCCCAGAACTGGACACGATACCCCAGTTGAGGCCTAATCAGCACAGAGTAGAGTAGAAGAATTACTTCTCATGTCTGCTTACAATACTCCTGCTAATACATCCCAGAATGATGTTCACGTTTTTTGCAACCGTGTTACACTGTTGACTCATATTTAGTTTGTGGTCCACTATGACCCTGCAGATCCCTTTCTGCAGTATTCCTTCCTAGGCAGTCATTTCCCATTTTTTTTCTCATCTTTCTCTGGCCTCTGACTTGTACACAGGTCACACACAATCTGGTCCTTATTTTTAGTGGTCAGTAAAGGTGTATTGTTGCATGGCCTTGCCATGTTCCAGAATCCTCCACTATAAATGTACCCTCTTAAAAATACATCTCTAATACTCAGAAAGCCCTAACACTATTTCCAGAAAAGGACTGCAGCAATCTTAAAAGCTACATGTTTAGGAGAGATGATCCAAAATATAATTAACCTGGGATGCCGGGTTTATTCAGCTGATGATTGGACAAGTATAACCATATGTTGGTGGTTTCAGAGTAGCAGCTGTGTTAGTCTGTATTCGCAAAAAGAAAAGGAGTACTTGTGGCACCTTAGAGACTAACAAATTTATTAGAGCATAAGCTTTCGTGAGCTACAGCTCACTTCATCGGATGCATTGGATGCATCCGATGAAGTGAGCTGTAGCTCACGAAAGCTTATGCTCTAATAAATTTGTTAGTCTCCAAGGTGCCACAAGTACTCCTTTTCTTTTTGCATATGTTGGTGTACCTTGTATTGCCCCATATGCCCTCCTTGTCAGGAAATTAAAACTGAAAGGATACCAGAAGAACATCGCTGAGGAGTGATGTAAATCCCTCGTTTCTTGAGTACTCATTTATACCTGTGCAAGATGGTGAAAAACATTGCTATATCACAATGGTAACACTCACCTGGCACAAGAGGAAATGATTACGTGAAATACAAGGCAATGGAGATTTGGGCTTAAAGAGTATGCATGCACTCATGGCGCACACAAACAGCTATCTTATGAGTGCCACAGACCCGTCATCCTGTTCTTTTTATTTCTTTTGTTTGTGTGTTCAGGCTAATAATGGGAGAGGTTAACAACACTGTAGTACTGCAAGAGCTTTGCCAGCTTTGTTTTAAATAGTTCATACTTAGGTCATATTCCAAATCAAAACAGGGAGGATACGTTTGGGGCATCTTGATCTTGGAAGCATCTATTAAGTCAATATTGTTGCCAATAATTCTCCTGGCACCACTGAAACCATACATTTCACATACATTCAATTAAATTAAAGAGTCTTTATTCCAAACAAGAAATAGCTCGTTTTGTGAATAACTGACTAAGGCAAGTAAGGTGAATAGCTGACTAAAGCAGACACTGTTAAAATAATTATTCTCCCAGTCAATGGGATTGTGTGTATAGCCTACTTAACACACTATACTTTGGCTTCCAAGAAAAGACAAACAACTCTACATGGTAAGAAATCCCTTAAGTAGGCTAATGATACAGAAAGCAAGCCCAGTGCTTTGCACTAAGCAGCAATGTGTGAATTTTCTATTCAACACAACAACACTGGTCTATTTATTTGGTTTATGTGTATAATTAATAGTAACATTATGCAGCTTTTTTAACATATAGTAGTTACTCTTTATGGGTCTGAATCCTGAACAAAAATATTTCCTTTAGATTTTATTTGAGTAATGCTTTCTTCAGGTGAGCTCTGGTAAAGGCCATAAAATTATAAATCTGGAAACCTAGGAAGTATAGAAAAGGGAAGGAAATTACCTCAGTTTGGCATGAGGTACAATGTTACTTTCTTTAAATAAAATGTATCCTCTGTCCTTACTAACCCCATATAGGCTAATTTAACATTTCATTGTATTCTGTCACTTAGCCTTGCCCATTGCCAGACACACAAGGCAGTTCATATTATAGTGCTTGGAGTTACAAAGAGCCTATGTTTCCACTCCCTATATTTCACGTCCCTTGGAAAGCATGGTAGACTGGCACCCTTTTTTCTTTTGTCATAAATGCTCTTTGACTTAAGGGAAGAAAAATGGCACATGTAATTAAATGTGTACAGTTGCAGATAAATATATATGGCATTTCATAATATTTGTCACCACGGTACCTTATTTAACAACCTAAGCTGGTATATCACACATACCACTCTTAAATGTGCAACAGTGAGCCGAACTTTAGAAAAGACTTGTGATCCAAAGCCTTAATGGTGACTGCAGGTGACATGTTTCCAGGTAAATTCCAGTGAATGATGGGATCCAGTTAGTAAAGAATTAAAGGACAGTATCATAATTAATACAAATTAACATGATTTTATGGAAAATAGGTCTTGTCAAATGAAGTTGAAGTAATTTGTATGAGATTACAAATTTGGATGATAAAAGCAATTGTTTTGACACCATTTATTTAGACTTCTACAAGGCAGAAAGCAAAAATGAGATTTAGGCTCCTAAATCAGTTAGGAGTTGCAACACTGAACACAGTAATGTCTAAATTCCTTTAAAAATCTGGATGTAAGTGTCTACTTCCCTTTTCAAAATGATATTTACGTTCCTAAATCAGTTAGATGTTACAACCTAACTAGGTGTTGCTGAGCACAGCAACGTCTAGATCCCTCTAAAAATCTGAGCCTTATCCACTAAACGTTTGGACTGGCATTATTCAGAATCAATGGAGAACATATTAAAAACTGGCTAAGTGATAGATCTCAAAATATAAATGTTAATGGGGAATCATCATCATCAAATGAGAGTTTTCGATGGGCTCTCACAGAGATCTGTCCTTGGCCCAATGGTATTTAATATCTTTGCTCAATGAAATATTAATGATCAGGAACAAAACATAAAAATTGCTGGTAAGTTTGAAGATGAGACAATGATCGATGAAGTAGTAAATACTGATAATGACAGGTCAGTTACACAGAGCAATCTGAGTGGTTTTTAAGCTGGTTTCATTGAAAAAAACATGTTGTAATACAGCCAATGCATGCTCATGCATCTAGGAATAAAGAATGTAGCTCATACAGACAGGATGAGAGACTGTGTCTTGGAAAACAATGATGCTGAAAAGGACCTAGGAGTCATCGCAGATAATCAAATGAACATGAGCTCCCAGTCCTAGTTCCACATTTTTAAAAGGCTGATGAACATTTATTGAAATTGAAAACACTGAAAACGGTTTAGAAAAGAGCCACAGGAATGATTTGGAGTCTGCAGAACCTGACTTAAATTCAATTAATTTAACTTATCCAAGACAAGGTTAAGAGCTGATTAGATCATGGTCTATAAGTACTACCTACACCTGAAGAAGATATCAGACAGTAGACAGGTCCTTAATTTAGCAGACATACCAAGATCAATCCAAATTCAAACAGGTAATGAAGTAATAATTTCTGTGTACTTCGTAGCTCCTATTTTTGACCAAGTCTTCATACCTCTGCGCTGGGAGGAGGCAAATATCAGTCCTCATATTTTGGAGTTAAGGTAGTGAGACGATGCACAAGGTCAACTCAGGCAGGGCTGGGAAAATTTTCAAAAGCCAGTGGGACTTAAGTTCCGAAGGGCTCTCTAGTTTCACAAAGAGACTTGGGCACCTAACTGCCTCTTCAGGCACTTATGTCTGATATTTAGGATATTCACAAAACCATTACTCAGCTGCTACTGAATTCTACCCCTCCATAGGTAGTTAATTTTCTACTGGTGTCCATGAGCAAAGCAGCTAAGTTCTAAGGCTGCTCCACAGCTAACAGGCTGCTCAGAGCCCTCACACACACCTAAACCTCAACTTGATTCTCAAACTAGACATTCCTTTGCTTATCTCCCTGTCAGGGCCCAATCTGGTAGGCATACCCTGAGCATGCCTAACCCACACAAAAGATAGCAAAGGATGAACAAGAAAGAAATATTGGGGGCTGGCTGTGTCCCCTAGAATATCCAATATCCCAGTGGTTCAGGCACTCACCTGAGTTGTGAGAGACCCAGGTTTAAATCCCCACTTTGTGTGATTTAGAACAGGGACTTGAACTGAAGTCTCCTATATTCCAGCTAGTACCCTAAGCATGAGGCTATTGAGTATTCTGGGGGAAGGTCTCTCAGTCTCTCCTGATGAAGCTGTTCCACTTCGTATAAATAATTAAATATTTGTTGGAACAGAAACCTCATTCTCCAGTGAATGCTCCAACAATCATGTGATAGGGTCAATCTCTTGCTTTCTCTCTGCCTCAATGAATATTTAATTATCTATACAAAGTGAAAAAACTTCAAGAAAGACTAAAGAGACCCACCCAAGAATACATACAGCCTGGTAGTTAGGGTACTTACATGGGAGACCTGGGTTCAAGACCCTGCTCCATATTAAGACAGAGCAGGAATTTGAAAACAGGTCTCCCACATCTCAGATGAGTGCCCAAACCACTGGGCTGTTGGCAATAATGGGGCATGAGAAAGGGCTGACCTGGCATAGGCACCTAACTCCAGCTGAGAATCACAAATGGAGATGGGCAGCTCACTCTGGCCTGTCAGAGAGGCACTGAAGTAACTTAGAGGATCTGGGCCCTACACTTTATCCTTTTTCTCTATAGTTCACTCATGGCTAGCTTAGGCAGCTCCCCAGTCAGCTTACTGGCTTCTGAGAATACCTTTCCTGGGCACCTATCTCTCCCCACACAGTGCCTGGGGAACCTGAGTACCTAACTTGGGGATGTGTATTGCACTAGGTGGCAGGGTGCCTGGGAGTTAGGCATTGCAATGCCTAAATTGCCTTTGTGAATCTAGCCCAAAGTGCCTAAGTCACTTTTGAAAATGGGCCTTAGCCTCCTATGTCATGTGTACTTTTGAACATTTTATCCACGGTCTATGCAGAACTAGACAATCTGTGACAGACAGTATGTGATTACATAAAAGCTTTTCTAAAATGGAAGAGTTATCACTTCAAGAATGAATGTTAAGAAACACCTACATCCCACCCACTTCTGAGCCCTTGAACTGAGATAAACATTCAGTGATTATAGTCCAAAAGATGTGCACATGCTCAACAGAAAACCAACCAGTTTTAAATCTCCCAGATTACTCCATAGCAGCAAAACACCTTCACAGAGAAATAGGCTGAAATCTTCTCTCTCTCCCATTCACCTGTCAGTATTATTAAACTTCTTTGTATAGGAACTCTGATACTGGTTCTTGGAGCCATGAGATTTGCTAGATCTTTTGTTTTGTAATTACACAGAGAACCTCATCCTGCTTTCACTGAAATCAGCAGGACTGTCACTGAATTTTTTGGGAGAAGGACTGAACCCACAGACTTGATGGTAGATTTAGAGGTTGTTGGGGTTTTTTAATTAGGATTTGTACAAATGAATAATTACAAATCTTATAATTATGTACATATTTCCTAGTATAATATCAATTGCTTAACTTGTCTAACAAGAAATATTCACCTCTCTCTGAACTCCTTAGTTGTCTATGTGGATGATTAATCAGTCAAAAATGTTAAAGTATAAAGTCTATCTGACAGATTCTGTTAAGAACATATGTGCTGTAATTTTGCTGACTCCCTAGTGAAGGACAGAGTGCTGGCAAAGCCCAAAGGTTTATCAAAACATAGTGATAAATCCCAGATGTGATCTCAGCTTTTAGTACTTTCTATTTTGCTAATGTCTCCTAAAGCAGTGGTGTTGGGTTTTTATTTTTTATTTTCCAAATTCACAGTAAATTGGTCTGACTTCTGGTACCTGGCACAGTGGCACACTTCCTCTCAACAACTGTAAGCCTGTCCGAAAAACAGAACAACATCTTTGAGATGGGGTGTTTATATGGGCAACTTTCAGTCACTGCACTGAATGAGGCCCCACCTTCAAAGGGATTTCAGACCAGTGCTCACCTGATGAAAGAATGAACTGTTTTTGGTTGACTTGATTTACATGGAAGCAGCCAGCTCATTCGCTGAGCTGAACTTGAGGAAGCAAATGTAACGCACATGCAAATGTTTTTGTAGCTATTGGTGTCAATGTTGCTGCAGCTTTCCTTTGGGCAAGAGGACAAAGACGGCAGTGATAAGGCCTTGCAGAATCTACAAGTAGTTAAAGGAGGTCTAGCCACTAAAAAGATTTACATTCACAGGGCTGAAGTTAAAGAAATTAAATGAATGTAGCCAAGGCATTTTGGTTTATGTACTGAATTGCACTGTATGCTGCACATATCCACTATCTATCTATCTATCTATTGTGACAAAGTTCCTATTCTACCTTGGTGGGTCTTGCGCTTATTGGCGGATTTGCTCGCCTTGAAGCTTCATGGCAGCCCTCAGCTTGGCCCTTTTTCTGAATTCACAGTCCAGGTCGACTCCTCCTGTGTCTGACCAGGAGTTGGGAGGATTTGGGGGGAACCCAGGCCCACCCTCTACTCCGGGTTCCAGCCCAGGGTCCTGTGGAATGCAGCTGTCTAGAGTGCCTTCTGGAACAGCTGTGCGACAGCTACTTGGGCTACTTCCCCATGGCCTCCCCCCAACACCTTCTTTATCCTCACCATAGGACCTTCCTCCTGACGTCTGATAATGCTTGTACACCTCAGTCCTCCAACAGTCTGCGTTCTCACTCTCAGCTCCTAGCACCTCTTGCTCCCAGCTCCTCACACCCACACCACAAACTGAAGTAAGCTCCTTTTTAAAACCCAGATGCCCTGATTAGCCTGCCTTAATTGATTCTAGCAGCTTCTTGATTGGCTGCAGGTGTTCTAATCAGCCTGTCTTAATTGCCTCCAGAAGGTTCCTGATTGTTCTGGAACCTTCCCTGTTACCTTACCCAGGGAAACGGGACCTACTTAGCCTGCGGCTTATATATCTGCCTTCTATTACTCTCCTATAGCCATCTGGCCTGACCCTGTCACACTATCTATCTATCTAGATAGATATAAAAACAGGGGGAAGTCAAAGGAACAACTGGTATATGATGGATATGATCTTAATATGCTAATTCATAGGAAAGTGACAAATTTTATTCTAGATGTGTCTATGTTGAGCATGCAGCCTCTCCTAAAATTCTGAATAGAACTAGCCTCTCAGACATTCAATGTACACAAGCTTGATTTCAACAAACTTCTTATGATCACTACAAGAGCAGATTCTGCAGACTCAAGGACCTTGTGGCCCAATCCTCTAATTTGTCTAGGTCCCTCTGTATCCTGGTCTTTTATGACAGAAGAACCCCTCAATGCCAACCCTTAAAACTCTCAATTACAAGAATATCCTGGTTCTGTTATGCACATTCTGGTTCACCAGAGAATGTCATGTGAGGTCTTAAATGAAAGACCGAGTCACACTAGTCATTAATGTAGTTGTGAAATGTATGTACAGACACTATGCAAGGAGATATGTATATAAACACTGAAAATATATTTTAGAGTCTGTATGAAGGCAGAGATCAGTGTAGCTCTAAATCTTATCTTTTTCAACAACAGAAGTTGGTCCAGTGAAAGATATTACCTCACCCACCTTATCTCGCTAAACAAGTTTTCTGTCAGACAGGGGATGTTTATTCACTGGTCTCTCTGTTGAAATGTAAATTAAGTATTGTCTCGTTCATATCACCTGTCTAAACTGAATACAGATGAAGTATTATAAGAATTTCAGAAAGGAACTAACAAGTATAGAAACACAGTGGGAAAACAGAACCTAATCTTGAGATACACTTCAAAAGGTAAGATGGACTATATTTGGGGAACAAAGATGACACCCCATCATCCTACATTTGATATTTCCATTCTGATTGCTTCCGCTGCTATCTTTTGTTCCCATTCTATGAACAAATCTCTTGTCTCCTGATCTAAAATGTCCTTCTTTAGGATTATTCCTCTGTCTTCCCATAATTTTTTTAGCTCTTTCATGCTCATAGCCTCATAGAATCATGACTGACTCATGGTCACTAATCTTTAACCCTTAAAACTCTCAATAGCAAATTTAAATTTTGAACAGCAAGGAGGTTCTGATCCAAAACCCAGTTGACCTGTGGTGATGTGTATCCTGCCAAAGATGCCAAATGTGACCAGCTGCCTTGATGGACCACACTGAGAACGCCACACTCAGGGCAGACTGCAAGAAACACAGCAGACAATCCCACAAAACAGGTGGTTTACTCTATAATTAGATTCACCAAGCCAGTAACAAAAGAGCTTCTGTAGCACCACACTAATTAACAAGAAGCCAAACACAGTTTCCTTTAGGCATTCCAGTCCTTGGCTCTCATCCAGACAAACAGGTCTAATCATAGAATCATAGAATATCAGGGTTGGAAGGGACCTCAGGAAGTCATCTAGTCCAACCCCTTGCTAAAAGCAGGACCAATCCCCAACTAAATCATCCCAGACAGGGCTTTGTCAAGCCGGACCTTAAAAACTTCTAAGGAAGGAGATTCCACCACCTCCCTAGGTAACGCATTCCAGTGTTTCACCACCCTCCTAGTGAAAAAGTTTTTTCTAATTCCAACCTTAACCTCCCCCACTGCAACTTGAGATGGTTACTCCTTGTTCTGTCATCTGCTACCACTGAGAACAGTCTAGATCCATCCTCTCTGGAACCCCCTTTCAGGTAGTTGAAAACAGCTATCAAATCCCCCCCATTCTTCTTTTCCGCAGACTAAACAATCCCAGTTCCCTCAGCCTCTCCTCATAAGTCCTGTGTTCCAGTCCCCTAATCATTTTTGTTGCCCTCCGCTGGACTCTTTCCAATTTTTCCACATCCTTCTTGTAGTGTGGAGCCCAAAACTGGACACAGTACTCCATTTGAGGCCTCACCAATGTCGAATAGAGGGGAATGATCACGTCCCTCGATCTGCTGGAAATGCCCCTACTTATACATCCCAAAATGCCATTGCCCTTCTTGGCAACAAGGGCACAATGTTGACTCATATCCAGCTTCTCGTCCACTGTAATCCCTAGATCCTTTTCTGCAGAACTGCTGCCGAGTCATTTGGTTCCTAGTCTGTAGCGGTGCACGGAATTCTTCAATCCTAAATGCAGGACTCTGCACTTGTCCTTGTTGAACCTCATCAGATTTCTTTTGGCCCAATCCTCTAATTTGTCTAGGTCCCTCTGTATCCTGCTCCATGATTTTTCCAGGGACTGAGGTGAAGCTGACTGGCCTGTAGTTCCCAGGATCCTCCTTCTTCCCTTTTTTAAAGATGGGCACTATATTAGCCTTTTTCCAGTCATCCAGGAAACGTATCATCAAAGATCTACAACCTATCCTGAAGGACGACCCATCACTCTCACAGATCTTGGGAGACAGGCCAGTCCTTGCTTACAGACAGCCCCCCAACCTGAAGCAAATACTCACCAGCAACCACACACCACACAACAGAACCACTAACCCAGGAACCTATCCTTGCAACAAAGCCCGTTGCCAACTCTGTCCACATATCTATTCAGGGGACATCATCATAGGGCCTAATCACATCAGCCACAATATCAGAGACTCGTTCACCTGCACATCTACCAATGTGATATATGCCATCATGTGCCAGCAATGCCCCTCTGCCATGTACATTGGTCAAACTGGACAGTCTCTACGTAAAAGAATAAATGGACACAAATCAGACGTCAAGAATTATAACATTCAAAAACCAGTTGGAGAACTCTTCAATCTCCCTGGTCACTGGATTACAGACCTAAAAGTGACAATACTTCAACAAAAAAACTTCAAAAACAGACTCCAACGAGAGACTGCTGAATTGGAATTAATTTGCAAACTGCATACAATTAACTTAGGCTTGAATAAAGACTGGAAGTGGATGGGCATTACGCAAAGTAAAACTATTTTCCCATGTTTACCCCCCACTGTTCCTCAGACATTCTTGTCAACTGTTGGAAATGGCCCACCTTGATTATCACTACAAAAAGCTCTCCTTCTCCCCCTACCCCCGCCGCTCTCCTGCTGGTAATAGCTCACCTTAAGTGATCACTCTCTTTACAGTGTGTATGGTAACACCCATTGTTTCATGTTCTCTGTGTATATAAATCTCCCCACTGTATTTTCCACTGAATGCATCCGATGAAGATCTGTAGCTCACGAAAGCTTATGCTCAAATAAATTTGTTAGTCTCTAAGGTGCCACAAGTACTCCTTTTCTTTTTTCAGAAGACTGTTTGTACACACACAGGTTTTTATTGAATTACAGTGACAAGTCTGGGAATCCCTTTAAAATCATACTTATAAATATTCACAAAAATCAAACATCCTCATGATGAAAAGAAATTCACCCAGCAACAAAATGGAAGCTAACAAACTGCAAGCAAATACATTAGATTCTGTTTTTAAAACCTAAGGCAAGAAACCTCTCACTCTTCATTTCCTAAATGGAGAAGCTGCATTCTGCTATCTCTCAATGAGGATCCAAAGGAAAATTGCACTGCTTCACCCTTCATCTTCCTTTCTTATCAAGGAAGATTAATTTGAGCTTTGTGTGATTCTTAGTCTTATTATCAAATCCCCATCACAATCATCATAGATGGACATTAATTCACTGTCTTTCTCCAGTTCTTTTATTTAGCTATCCTGCTCACATGACATGCCTAGGTTAGCCATTGTCTCTGAGGTTCATTGATGCCTGTATACAAAATTTATGCATCTTGCTCTTTGGGTGAGCATCCATTGTTCAAAATCTACATATTTGTTTTTCCATTGCTGAAAGCTACTTTCAGTACAGGGAAGGGCTCTCTCTATGGGCAATAACCTTGTAAGAAGTATTAATATAAAACTCATTCATTCAATTCTTAATATTTTTGACATAGAAGTTTTTCATGTATTTTTCCAAAATACATCACCCCAGGACATGACGTCTTCCCTAATGATGGGAGATTACCAGCATCCTGAGAAATCAATTACAGATGAAAAATATGGTTCACAAATTTAAGTGTGTTTATTGTGAGATGAAAGAAAAATAAAACACAAATATTAATCAAATAAACAAGTGCAAGTGGAACATTTGAGGCTTTGGTGTAAAACCTGTACCATAAATCTGAGGGGTTTGGCTGCAATGCATATTCCAAAATAACTGCTTCTCCAACCTTACTAACCTGTAACAGAGAGCTTTGCTCACTACCTACTTGTTCAGATTGTCTTGTTTCCAGGTTCTCCTAGGTTTTCTTTTTTATAGTTTTTTTTAAATCTTTGGATATGAGAAACATCCACCTTATCTCCTCCCTCTCCATTATTCAGTCACATTCTATTCCTCTGTACTAGATGTCTTTCTCCTTCCTATTTGCATTCCTTCAGTTTGTAACAGAGTTTTATTTATTTTTGTTCTTTTATTCATTTGCGAGGCACTCAAAAATTACTGTGATGAGCATGTCACACTGTCTGGAGTGGGTCATGACCATGAGTGTCAACATTTGGGTAGACTGTCAAAAACAGGGCAGAAAGCGCAAACTGTTGGTACATTCTATAATTAGATTTCACCAACCCAGTAATAAGTGTGAACTCCTAAAGCACTATAACAAGCTTACCGGACAGTCCCGTTGGGCATTCCAGTCTACCTTGTCACCTAGAACTATATGAAAAATGGTAACTTTACACTGAAAATCAAAATGATAGTCAGGTTATTCCCAGTCCCAAAGGACCAATCACTTACCCCAAGTCATTTGTACTCAGATGTCCAACCAAAGACAATGCCTGTAGCCAATCCTGGGATAAGCTAAATTAAGAAAAGAAATAAAAGTTATTTACAAGATTAAAACAGGAAACATACCCACAAAAATGAGTTACAGCCTTAAATTAAAAAAGGTAATATAAGCTAAGCTGCTCTATATGGCCTTTAGGGTTGACCCATACAAAGCAGCATGGGGAATCTTTACCCCTCAGAGTCCAGACAGCATAAAGGGATCTAGGCTACGTAAACACTACAGTTTACGTCGGCATAAGTTATGTCACTCGGGTGTGAATAAGACACCCTCCTGAGTGACATAAGTTACACTGACCTAAGCGCCAGTGTGGATAGCACTATGTCAGAGGGAGAGCTTCTCCTGATGACATAGCTTATGCTGCTTATGGGGGTGTATTTTTTATGCTGACGGGAGAGCTCTCTCCTGTCAGCATAGAGCATCTTTGCCACATGTGCTGCAGCAGAACAGCTGTACTGGTACAGCGGCGTCACTGTAGGGAGCACAATCAACAGACTATTTGTCCTTATGATGTCTTACAATGGTTCACTTGGTTTCAAAGGCCCTCTTGTCCGCCGGACCAGCCCTTTACACCAATGAATGCTTCTTTTCTTGTTTGGTGAGTTACACAATTACACAGGTTTACAATGCAAATGCTCCCTATGACATTATACCATAGAATACAGATATTATAAGTAGGATTAATATATGCAGCATCCTACAAGCATTCCATTAAGTGTAAATACTAAACAAACACTAATATCTATTTTAACTGTTCCAACCCACTGGTGAGCCAGACTGGTTTCCAGCCATGCATTTGTCAGTGTTCAGTGAGGCCCTGGGTCTTGGCATGAGCTGGCGCCAGACCTGCCAATGTCACAGAGGTAATATGAGTACCTAGGTAGATATTTTTTATTATACTTATTTATTAACTTCAATGGCCTTCAGCTAGGGATAATTTAGAGCTAGTTTTCTGGTGGATTTGGGGCAATTTAACCTACCAATATTCAACATTTTTTAAAAGAGGGGATGGATAACTTTAGAAAGCAGACAACAGATCATGCCTATGAGTTGTGCGTAAATACTATTTCCCCTATTCTCCCACTTCAGGATACAGGTAATTTCTTTTCAAGTCAATCCTGTGGTGGGAGAATAAGGCCCTAGGTGCCCAGTTAAAAACCCATTAGCCCCTAATTGCAATTCCCAAGTTGGCCACCCTACTGTACCCTGCTAACCACTTTTTTAAATGTATATCAACTGTATTGAGCCAGCACTGAGATGACCAGAACAGACTACTATCCAAACTGGTGTGAGAAACCATACGACTTGCCATAACACACGCTCTTCAAGTGCTGGACACTCCCTGTAATAAATAGTTTTGTTATATCAAATTGCAAGAGCAGAAACTTAGTGTTTCCAGCGCACATGCACTGTAAACATGCCATGGAATTGTAATCTTTTATCAAACAACAAACAATACATCATATACATAGGATGGGAGGTTATGTAGAGTGTACACTATGTCGGATACTCCTTTTGTCTAGCAGCATCAGTCACTACATATTATAAGGTGCTTTGCTTGCATGTTGCCTGACTAGGCATTGCCCTAGACTGTAACTGGAAGTATTCATGTATACAACCAACTTCAAATCCTAGTCCGAGCTTGTAAAGATACAAAGTGTTGAAAAGTTTGTTTCTGGAACCCTAATATTGGACTAAATATTCAACAGTGAGTTCAGCACTTAGTGCACCTGAGATGGGGCCAGTGGTGACTCTCTAGAGGCCAGATTAGCCTCCAGATTTGCAGTGTCTGGCCTAACAGGTCTACCATGTACTCTGTTCCCTAATTACAGGGAATCTCTGGCATTTACCCACTTTAAAAGTGAGCTCTGCTGCTTGTAGCTGATTCAGAGAGTTATTCAAATAAACAAGGTTCTCCTCTCAGGTTGGCTGAAATCCATACGATTTCCACACTGATTCCAGACAGAGGTGTATTAAAATTTATTCTTACAAGGAGTAAAAAGTTTTTATTTTGTGGTTGACTCCTTGAATATAATTTGCACATTCAGAATGCATGAACAGTCAGCCTATCACAAGATATTTTAAAGGCAAAGCGTCAAGTCATTTGAAAAGTAATTTATCGTGGATATACAATAAGGTTTGGGATTAGACCTGTGACGTCAATGACAAAATAATTGAAGCATACTTAATATAGCTTTTCGTTGAACAAGTGCCTAGGTTAGTAAGCAATTATGATTCAGCATAAAGAAACAGTAGAATACAGACTTTAGGTGCATGAGGAAAATACAGTGTTTCATCATGAGAAGATATAGAGTACTATTCTGATTTCATCTGCACTGGGATAGGTTTAGAATAATTCCACTGAATTTGATATAGTATAGCAGTATATTACTGTGTAAATCTGCGGAACATAAGACCATTATTTCAACATTTAACGTAAGTACAACTTCAACAAAACTTCTTCCATGCTGCTTTTTCATATCTCTTTTAATATAATGTTTGAATACGCAGGTAAGAGAACTCCAGTAAAAATGCCAAATAGCTGGCTCATTTATTTGCTTTCTTGTTATGAATATAAATGTTTAACTTTCTATCCTCATTCTTTTTTTCATTCTCCCAAACTCTGTGACAGAGTTGGACTATATTACTTCAATTAAATTATTTTTATAAAGTAAAATTTGACACAAGCCATCTTGTTTGTATGTTTGACGGTTGGGAGTAAAATGTTTTGTTAAGTACTTGCTAAATACATGTTTCTGCTTTTTTATTATTATTATTATTATTATTAAGCTGATGAGGGAGCAGAAAATATCTCGCTGCCAGAGAAAAAAATGTCAAGTTTCCAAAATAAACTAAAAAAACACTCCATTTCTATGGCCCTATGGATCACAGTCACATGCTTTAGAGCAAGCAGGTTGAATGAAGCTATTCATTAATTATAGATACTGTGAACATGTGAAAAACTGGGGGATCTAACTCTCCTCTCACATCAGTTTTACTGTGGTATAAGTCCATTGACTTCAGTAGAATTACTACAGATTTACACTATTTTGTGTGAGAGAAATACTGGAGCTTGGGGAAGCTGCAATTCTGAAGGATGTGGCTGCAGGATGAGGTGAAAGGTAAAAATGGGGATTGAGGGTAGAGCTAAGGATGATGTGTAGTGTGAAGGTGGGAAGAGTAAAAGAAAAGGGACAGTGTGAAAGTGTGGTCTAAGGGAGGGATAAAGTTAAGCATGGTAGGTAATAGAGAAAGGTAAGGGAGATGGGTATGAGAAAATCCTCTCTCCTACATTAAGCCAATTCAATTGGCTTCACGTTCAATTCCTAGCCTTTGCTTATTACCTCATAGCTGCAGTTATCTCTCCCATGATTATCTTTCACTCATAGCCCAGGCCCAGGGTATTCTAAAAACCTGTGGTTACTGAATTTGTTACAGGATCTATATAATAGTGATCCAGAAACTATTTTTAAATATTTTGTTCTAGGCCATACAGAGGTGGAGAAAAAAAATCTTAAAATTTTAATGTTGGTGGTGTCTTTATGAATTCAAAAGACCATCTGACATAACTGAAATAACTGCTTTTCAAAAAAATGATGATTTAAAAATATTTCTCCTGGAAACGAAAGGAAGTACTTCATCCAGAAAACCTCCCACAAAATTCAGTTGGCTTCAGAAGAGCAGTCATGCTAATTTTGAAAACTACATCCCAGTTCCTCAGTCAGTTCCATGTGCCTGACCTCTGTGCCCACACAGAGTCCCATTGACTAGATCCATTTACAGGATTGGGGCCCATAACTTTGAAACAGAGAGATTTCCTGCATTAAGTAGAACTCTCAACACAACCTTAACTATGGATGTGTTGCAGTTATCTCCATAATAACTACAGGGCTATTGTATTGATGACACTGTACATTTTTAAATTTAACCCAATAAAGGATGTATTTTTTACAAATGTAAGGTTTCAGAGTAGCAGCCATGTTAGTCTGTATTCGCAAAAAGAAAAGGAGTACCCGTGGCACCTTAGAGACTAACAAATTTATTAGAGCATAAGCTTTCGTGAGCTACAGCTCACTTCATCGGATGCATCCGATGAAGTGAGCTGTAGCTCACGAAAGCTTATGCTCTAATAAATTTGTTAGTCTCTAAGGTGCCAAGGGTACTCCTTTTCTTTTAACAAATGTAACTGATGCTGCCACAAAACTTCCTGTCTGCTGCACCAGGTTGCCACAGGTTTGAGGTTTCAGAGCATATGGTTACTTATAACCTTCAACCTTACTTCATTCCCCCTGCCATCTTTACTCCATTCCCAATCACTCACTTTCTATCATCTTGCTTACAGCTTGACAGGTACCCTAGTTAAAAACTGTAATTTATAATTTCCCTTCTTTCTTATTTGAGTCTTAAATGTCATGCTTCACATTTAGAAGTACTGACTAGAAGTTCAATGAAGTTATTCATAAAGAACTACTGTGTTTACATTAGCAGTTGCAGTGCTGGCTGCCAGTTTGTCTCAAAAATGGGAGGGAGAATTAAGTCTTAATGAAGGCTATAAGCTCTTTGGTGCAGTGACTTCCTCCCACTGTGTGTTTGTACAGCACCTAGCACAATGGGGTCCCATGACCAATCATGCCTTTTGGAATGATTGCAATACAAATAATATATAACAGTAATAGAATAATGAACACAATTATTTGCTGGGTGCATTTTTAACCGTGTAAATGTTTTATCAAAACTAGTTGTATGTGTTTATATATCTGTTTGTATTCCAACAGCTCTGCTTCATACCCTGTGTGATCCTACAGAGAAGTCATAATACTGCATGTGTGATATCCCATTAAGTTTTCAGGGATTCAGTTAATTCTTCAGCAGATTTTTCTTCCATTTAGGATGTTATATAAATTATATAAATAACAGAGATGGGTTAAAGTTGCAAAATTCAGAACTAGATTCCAGTCTAGATTTGCAACACCCCTAAAGTTCAGAAATTGTGAGCTTTGGGATTTTAGTTTAGCCCATTATAATTTCTACCACTGCAGCTAACAGCAGTGGCAGAGCGAGGACTAGAATACAGGACTCTTGGTTCCCTGTTAGATATGGGCCATTGGTAAAACTTAGATCCAAATCTAGTTTCCCTTAGACAAAGAGTAACCTATGTTCCATAACTTCTAAATTCTCTGCGATCTGCTACAGCATTATCACAACCTGAGAGATCCACTTAGATGAACAAATGACTTGAATTTTAAACTGTGCTTTCAGTAGTAGGGAATTACTATTCTGACATTACTGATGTGCAAACAGCTTCACAGCCTCTTAAATGAAAGCCATTATAATTTCTCAGTAGCATACTGTAACAGTAGACCCAGGGTGAAAATGAGGTTATATTTAAATGGTCAGAACTTCAGGAATAAAATCCAGACATTTCTAAACATTTTACTGTATTCCAATGATATAACCCCTGGAGTTGGCCTGTCAATTTCTATTGACTTTAATGGGAGCTGTAACACACATTTTCCAAGATAAGCAGACCCCACACGATTGCACTTCAGGATACCCAGGCTAAATCAGCAAGGAACTTTCAAATATGCTCTCTCTCTCTCTCTCTTTTCCTCTTTCTATCATTCGTGCACACACCTGACTCATTTAGCATTGTCTTTTAACTCCCAGTCCACTGATTCTCAACACAGTGTGTAGGCTGTGCTTTTAGCTTTAAGGGTATTAATCTTTGTAGGTGCATCTTTTCAACGGATTTCCATTTCACTAATTTTCAAGAAAGAAAAAACTAAACTATTTCCCCCAAACTGCTCCATTTTTGTTTTCTCCGTCATCCACCTGCAAGTACCACATCATACTGCAACCCCAACTGTAGAAACCAATATGAGAATAAACATAAAAAACATGAAGTAATGAGAGAGCTCTAAAAACCCTGGCCATTCTGAGATGCAGAATAGTCAGTACAAGTTGTTGGACAGCCGTGTACTTAGGCCACTACATTTTAGCTACTATGAGACTGGGAAGCCAGTCTCTAATACTGTCCTTTGCCTTGACAACTCTTTGGATCAAATGTACAGGATATTTTTATAGTAATACTCAATATGTTAATGCATGCTAGCATGAGTTACTCAAATGGGGAAATACATCCCATTTCATTCTTTTTTAGTCATCACTAGCTTATAGTTTCCTGTGTCAGTTATTCTTGCTCAGAAACCAAAGTATGCCTGGAATTGTAATTTGGAAAAACACTGTGGATTTGTGGTAATGATGGCATTGACTACATGCCATATCCCTCTTAATGAGCTTTGTCATCTCCATATCAAGTTCTGTAATGAATGCTATTTGATCTGCAATAATCCACAGCACTTTTCAGAAACCAATTTAACTTCCATACAGCCACATACAATAACTGCAATGTATAAAATCTATTTTGATTATAATCAGATTACAATAATATCTAACAGATATTTAACAACCTCCACCCTAGAATCTTGTGGAAGACCATGTAGGGTGGATCAGAGGTAAGGGCCTTTAACTCCGACACCCTCCTGGCTGATGTGATGGCAATCAGGAAGGCTACCTTCCATGACAGATAGCAAAGGGAGCAAGTAGGCAGCGGTTCGAATGGGGGTCCCATAATCTGGAGAGGACCAGGTTAAGGTCCCATGACGGAAGAGGCTGTCTAACCTGAGGATATAGCCGTTCCAGGCCCTTAAGGAAACGTCCTACCATAGGGTTAGCAAATATGGAGCGTCCAGACGTGCCCGGATGGAAGGCCGAGATAGCAGCAAGGTGTACCTTGATGGATGACGCTGCCAGGCCTTGTTGATTGAGGTGCAGAAGGTACTCCAGGATGAGTGATATAGACACCTGGAATGGAGGAGTGTAATGTTGGGCACACCAGCAAATGAACCTCTTCCACTTGCGCAGCTGACGTGGCCTGTGCTCTTGTGGATGAGCCTTAAGAGGTGGGGCTGGGACGTTGGCCTGCTCATAACGTGTGTAGATACAGGCCGTGATCTAGGAAGATAATCTTTGAGATGAGACTGGGAGTGCTTTCATGCGGGCTTCCACTGCCACAAACAGCTGGTTTGACCTCCTGAACAGCTTTATGGGCTCAGTGTAGAATAATAATGCCCACCAAACATCCAGTGAGTGCAGCCTTTGCTCTTGGGCAATGTTGTGTGGCTTGGGATAGCAGACAGGTAGAAAAATGTCTTGGCTAGTATGGAATTGTGACACTATCTTAGGGTGAAAAGCTGGGTGAGGTCTGAGAGAAAATATCTTTAGCTCTTTAGAAGCCATGAGTTTGGATGACTACCTCTTTTCAACAATAATGAAATCAGGGTAATCAGAAACATCACTCCTGTTTGCTGCAGCCAATTTATCATCTCATGCAAAGCAATGAGCACCAGCACCAAGTTGATGGATCTATGCCAGGTTACGTCAGCTAAGGATCTGGCCCTGAGTCTATGATCTGCTGACAGAGGCAAACGCAGAAGTGGATGTGAGTACGGCTAGTACTCAGACACTAAGGCATGGTCTACACTACAAAGTTAGGTCGACATATGCCATGTTAGGTTGAGTTAATAATGTATGTGTCTACACTACCGAGTTTCTTCCACTGACCTAAAGGGCTTGTAAAGTCGATTTCTGTACTCCACCTCCATGAGACAGGTAGCGCTTCAGTCGACAACCATGCATCAACATGGGGATAATGTAGACACTGCACTGTGTAATTTGAAGGAATTGGCCTCCAGGAGGTGTCCCACAGTGCTCTGCTGTGACCGCTCTGGAGAGCACTTTCAACTCCACTGCACTTCAGCCAGGTACACAGGAAACAGCCGCTCACCTGTTAAAGCCCCGGGAACTTTTTAATTTTCATTTCCTGTTTGATTGTCGTGGAGAGCTCATCATCACAGCTGACCATGGGTGCTCAAGGCTGCAAACGCTCTCCAGCATGAAGCACACAGGAGGTGGTGATCTGATTGCTGTGTGGGGAGAAGCATATGTGCAGGCACAGCTCCAAACCAGCAGAAGAAACACTGACATCTCTGCCAAAATTGTGTAGGGCATGGGTGAAAAAGGCTAAACCAGGGACACACAGCAGTGCTGAAAATAAAGGAGCTTCAGCAAGCATACCAGAAGACAAGGGAGGTGAACAGTTGCTCTGATTCAGAGCCACAGACATGCTGCTTCTGTGAGGAGATGCATGCGATTCTAGGCAACTACCACACCACTACCCCAAGATGCTCCATGGATACCTCCCAGGAGCCCCGGGCAACAATGAGGAGGACATCACTGATGAAAAAGAGGAGGAGGAGAATGTGCAGCAAGCAAGCAGAGGATCCATTCTCCCCAACAGCCAAGAGCTTTTTTTAACTCTGGAGCCCCTCTGGCCCAGGTCCCAATACAGGAAATCTGCAGGCCAGGTACTTTTTCGGTCTGAGAAGAAAGTTCCTTCTCGCAGCTTTCTGAACAGACCAGAGATCTTAAAGATGTGCATGTACCTTTCCCAACAATGCCACATTGACATCAATGAAATGGCCCCTGTGATCCACCAGTGCTTGTGACACTATTGAGAAGTACCCCTTGCGGTTTATGTACTCTTTGGAAAGGTGGCTTGGTGCCAAGATAGGGATGTGCGTTCCGTCTATCGCCCCACCGCAGTTAGGGAACCCCATCACGGCAAAACCATCCACTATGTCCTGCATGTTTCTCAGAGTCACTACCCTTCTTAACAGAAGTCTATTGATTGCCCTGGCAACTTGAATCACAGCAGACCCCACAGTTGTTGATTTACCCACTCCGAATTGACTCCCCGCTGACCAGTAGCAGTCTGGCATTGCAAGCTTCCACAGAGCGATCGCCACTCGCTTCTCAACTGTCACAGAAGCTCTCATTTTAGTATTGCTGCACTTCAGGGCTGGGGAAAGCTCTTCGCACAGTTCCATGAAAGTGCCCTAGCACATTCAAAAATTCTGCAGCAACTGCCATCATCCCATAGCTGCATAACTATACAGTCCCACCAGTCAGTGCTTGTTTCCCGGGCCCAGAAGCAGCGCTCCACCATGTTAAGGTGATGCATGACTGTCGCTAGCATCTGCAAATTGCTCCGCTCCATGGCTTCCAGCAGCACTGCTTGCGTGGCATCACATTGTTCCATGCAGCGGCTTCGGCTGAGTAAATACTGCAGGATAAGGCGCAAGGTGTTTGTAATGCTCATAACAGTGTACAGCTGAGTGGGTCTTACCATGCTATGGCATCTCCGTGGGTAACCCAGGCTTAGGAAAAAGGCGCGAAAAAGGCTTGGTTTGTTTGCTGTTGAGTTCAGGGAGGGAGGAAAGAAGAGAGGTAAGTGCATGATGGGTGGCTAATGCCATGTTCCCATAACCACCCATGCAAATGTTTTGGTCTTATGAGGCATTGCAAGCCCAACCCAACATTCCATGCTGCTCCATGCACTGTGGGATAGCTACCCACAGTGCAGACCTCTGTGAGTCGATGCAAACCCTCTTGGTGAGGATGCACTCTGCCAACACAATGAACATAGAGGGGAAATGCAAATCAATTTGCTTAAATCAGAGGCTCAATGTCGACTTAAATAAAATCTACCTAATTCGGTAGTGTAGACATACCCTAAGTATACAGTATTTCCTATAGGAAGTTTTATTCTTAACAGGGCTGTGTTTCTGCATCCATTATCATCACTATCTGCACTGAAGGATGGGCATTCATAATTTCACCTACATATGCCAAGAGGGGAGGAGGATAAATGATATACAAAAGATTATTTTGTCTGAATGAAATTTACACCCAACTTAAGGTCTCTTTATACTATCAGAGTGATGTAATTGAGAATCAGACCCTCAGAGTGATGGAAAATTTGCTCAAGCAACAAAATCTGAATCCAGCTCTAGATTTCCAACACTCCAAAGTCTGGAGTCATTGAGATATGGTTTAGCTCATTATGAAGATGGGGCCACTTACAAAATGTGGATGTGGATTCGGTTTTAGTTCTTGCTGTCCGCCCCATCCCTTTCCCCACAAAGTTCAGGGACATTCAGGACCAGGTTCAGGGCCAACTCTAGTAGAGATTGATGTTAAAGGGAAACCATCAATTTGACGATCACATTTTGTTCCTGAACATTTTGTACCTACTATAGTTAAAAGATTCTGATAGAAGTCAGCACTCACACAAAAATTCTGTTTTTCAGATTGTTGCCTTTTCTGCATGTGACAGCACTTCCTGTGTAGTCAGTTATCCTGTTCTCTTCTAGTCAGTTTCTCCTTTCCTGAAAAGTTTCTTAACAGGAGAATAGAATTATCATATTATGGAGAATGTTTCATAGATTCATAGACACTAAGGTCAGAAGGGACCATTCTGATCATCTAGTCCGACCTCCTGCATAGCGCAGGCCACAGAATCTCACCCACCCACTCCTACGAAAAACAATGTTAAGTAGCTTAACTATAGGCATTGGTGCCAACTCTGCAATTAAAAGTTTATTATGTTTATTACAGTAGTGCCTAGAGGCCTCAATCAAGACTGGAGTCCTGTTGTGGTAGGTGCCATGCAATTATACAGTAAGGAAAATAGTAAAGCATATGTCCCATGCAGTGCTGCTCAGCATGTATATAAGGACTTTTGATGGACTTTTGATTTACTACATGTTAAAAAAAACCTCTTTGATGTTTGTACCATCACAGTCACAATGTTCTGTACAATGATCTGGTTAGACAGGAATTCTTCTTGGTCTGAACTGAGAGTAATCAAAATGCAAAAAAGCTTTAAAGCTGGATGTAACAGGCAACTAACTTATGTTACCCCATATTTGCTTAACCCAGTACCTTCTTCCTCTACTCATAATTATTTTTCATAGAATCATAGAATCATAGAATATCAGGGTTGGAAGGGACCCCAGAAGGTCATCTAGTCCAACCCCCTGCTCAAAGCAGGACCAAGTCCCAGTTAAATCATCCTAGCCAGGGCTTTGTCAAGCCTGACCTTAAAAACCTCTAAGGAAGGAGATTCTACCACCTCCCTAGGTAACGCATTCCAGTGTTTCACCACCCTCTTAGTGAAAAAGTTTTTCCTAATATCCAATCTAAACCTCCCCCATTGCAACTTGAGACCATTACTCCTCGTTCTGTCATCTGCTACCATTGAGAACAGTCTAGAGCCATCCTCTTTGAAACCCCCTTTCAGGTAGTTGAAAGCAGCTATCAAATCCCCCCTCATTCTTCTCTTCTGCAGACTAAACAATCCCAGCTCCCTCAGCCTCTCCTCATAAGTCATGTGCTCTAGACCCCTAATCATTTTTGTTGCCCTTCGCTGTACTCTTTCCAATTTATCCACATCCTTCTTGTAGTGTGGGGCCCAAAACTGGACACAGTACTCCAGATGAGGCCTCACCAGTGTCGAATAGAGGGGAATGATCACGTCCCTCGATCTGCTCGCTATGCCCCTACTTATACATCCCAAAATGCCATTGGCCTTCTTGGCAACAAGGGCACACTGCTGACTCATATCCAGCTTCTCGTCCACTGTCACCCCTAGGTCCTTTTCCGCAGAACTGCTGCCGAGCCATTCGGTCCCTAGTCTGTAGCGGTGCATTGGATTCTTCCATCCTAAGTGCAGGACCCTGCACTTATCCTTATTGAACCTCATTAGATTTCTTTTGGCCCAATCTTCCAATTTGTCTAGGTCCTTCTGTATCCTATCCCTCCCCTCCAGCGTATCTACCACTCCTCCCAGTTTAGTATCATCCGCAAATTTGCTGAGAGTGCAATCCACACCATCCTCCAGATCATTTATGAAGATATTGAACAAAACGGGCCCCAGGACCGACCCCTGGGGCACTCCACTTGACACCGGCTGCCAACTAGACATGGAGCCATTGATCACTACCCGTTGAGCCCGACAATCTAGCCAGCTTTCTACCCACCTTATAGTGCATTCATCCAGCCCATACTTCCTTAACTTGCTGACAAGAATGCTGTGGGAGACCGTGTCAAAAGCTTCGCTAAAGTCAAGAAACAATACATCCACTGCTTTCCCTTCATCCACAGAACCAGTAATCTCATCATAAAAGGCGATTAGATTAGTCAGGCATGACCTTCCCTTGGTGAATCCATGCTGACTGTTCCTGATCACTTTCCTCTCCTCTAAGTGCTTCAGGATTGATTCTTTGAGGACCTGCTCCATGATTTTTCCAGGGACTGAGGTGAGGCTGACCGGCCTGTAGTTCCCAGGATCCTCCTTCTTCCCTTTTTTAAAGATGGGCACTACATTAGCCTTTTTCCAGTCATCCGGGACTTCCCCCGTTCGCCACGAGTTTTCAAAGATAATGGCCAAGGGCTCTGCAATCACAGCCGCCAATTCCCTCAGCACTCTCGGATGCAATTCGTCCGGCCCCATGGACTTGTGCACGTCCAGCTTTTCTAAATAGTCCCTAACCACCTCTATCTCTACAGAGGGCTGGCCATCTCTTCCCCATTTTGTGATGCCCAGCACAGCAGTCTGGGAGCTGACCTTGTTAGTGAAGACAGAGGCAAAAAAAGCATTGAGTACATTAGCTTTTTCCACATCCTCTGTCACTAGCTTGCCTCCCTCATTCAGTAAGGGGCCCACACTTTCCTTGGCTTTCTTCTTGTTGCCAACATACCTGAAGAAACCCTTCTTGTTACTCTTGACATCTCTTGCTAGCTGCAGCTCCAGGTGCGATTTGGCCCTCCTGATATCTTTCCTACATGCCCGAGCAATATTTTTATACTCTTCCCTGGTCATATGTCCAACCTTCCACTTCTTGTAAGCTTCTTTTTTATGTTTAAGATCCGCTAGGATTTCACCATTAAGCCAAGCTGGTCGCCTGCCATATTTACTATTCTTTCGACTCATCGGGATGGTTTGTCCCTGTAACCTCAACAGGGATTCCTTGAAATACAGACAGCTCTCCTGGACTCCCTTCCCTTTCATGTTAGTCCCCCAGGGGATCCTGGCCATCTGTTCCCTGAGGGAGTCAAAGTCTGCTTTCCTGAAGTCCAGGGCCCGTATCCTGCTGCTTACCTTTCTTCCCTGCGTCAGGATCCTGAACTCAACCAACTCATGGTCACTGCCTCCCAGATTCCCATCCACTTTTGCTTCCCCCACTAATTCTACCCGGTTTGTGAGCAGCAGGTCAAGAAAAGCGCTCCCCCTAGTTGGCTCCCCTAGCACTTGCACCAGGAAATTGTCCCCTACGCTTTCCAAAAACTTCCTGGATTGTCTATGCACCGCTGTATTGCTCTCCCAGCAGATATCAGGAAAATTAAAGTCACCCATGAGAATCAGGGCATGCGATCTAGTAGCTTCCGTGAGTTGCCGGAAGAAAGCCTCATCCACCTCATCCCCCTGGTCCGGTGGTCTATAGCAGACTCCCACCATGACATCACTCTTGTTGCACACACTTCTAAACTTAATCCAGAGACACTCAGGTTTTTCCACAGTTTCGTACCGGAGCTCTGAGCAGTCATACTGCTCCCTTACATACAGTGCTACTCCCCCACCTTTTCTGCCCTGCCTGTCCTTCCTGAACAGTTTATAACCATCCATGACTGTACTCCAGTCATGTGAGTTATCCCACCAAGTCTCTGTTATTCCAATCACGTCATAATTCCTTGACATCACCAGGACCTCCAGTTCTCCCTGCTTGTTTCCAAGGCTTTGTGCATTTGTATATAAGCACTTGAGATAACCTGTTGATCGCCCCTCATTCCCAGTATGAGGCAGGAGCCCTCCCCTCACAGACATTCCTGCCTGTGCTTCCTCCCGGTATCCCGCTTTCCCACTTACCTCAGGGCTTTGGTCTCCTTCCCCCGGTGAACCTAGTTTAAAGCCCTCCTCACTAGGTTAGCCAGCCTGCTGGCAAAGATGTTCTTCCCTCTCTTCGTAAGATGGAGCCCGTCTCTGCCCAGCACTCCTCCTTCATGGAACACCATCCCATGGTCAAAGAATCCAAAGCCCTCTCTCCGACACCACCTGCGTAGCCATTCGTTGACCTCCACGATTCGACGGTCCCTACCCAGGCCTTTTCCTTCCACGGGGAGGATGGACGAGAACACCACTTGCGCCTCCAACTCCTTTATCCTTCTTCCCAGAGCCACGTAGTCCGCAGTGATCCGCTCAAGGTCATTCTTGGCAGTATCATTGGTGCCCACGTGGAGAAGCAGGAAGGGGTAGCGATCCGAGGGCTTGATGAGTCTCGGCAGTCTCTCCGTCACATCACGAATCTTAGCCCCTGGCAAGCAGCAGACTTCTCGGTTTTCCCGGTCAGGGCGGCAGATAGATGACTCAGTCCCCCGGAGGAGAGAGTCCCCGACCACCACCACCCGCCTTCTCCTCTTGGGAGTGGTGGTCGTGGAACCCCCAACCTCAGGACATCGCATCTCATGCCTCCCAACCAGCGGAGTCTCCTTCTGCTTTCTCCCCCCAGACATATCATCTGGTCCACTCTCCGCATTGGTACCTGTGGAGAGAACATGAAAGCGGTTAGTTACCTGTGTCTGTGTTACTGGAACCCGGACATTCCGCTTACCTCTTCTGGAGGTCACATGTTGCCAAGCTTCTTCACTGGCCTCTTGGCTCCTCTGTGCAACCTGCTCTATATCTTTAGAGCTTTGTGCCCCTAGAAGGCTATCCTGAGTTTGGTCCAGAAAATCCTCAGTCTCTCGTATACAACGCAGGGTCGTTACCTGTTGCTCCAGACCTTCAATCTTCTCTTCCAATATGGAGACCAGCTTGCACTTTGTACAGACAAAGTCGCTTCTGTCCTGTGGAAGAAAGACAAACATGGCACATCCAGTGCAGGTCACAACAGCTGAACCCCCCCCCTTCCATATCACCTACCTACTATGAGCTTCCTCAGAGACGTTGGCAAGATGTAAGCCTCACTGGGCTCACTCCAGGCGAACTCCCAGGCAAACTCCTGCTGTGAGCTGCTCTGCTGTCCCCGCTGCTCCGCTGGTTCGCGAGGCTCTGGCTATTTTTAAACAGCCAGGCTTCCCTGACGCAAACACACAGACACCCTAATGCCCGCCCCCTGCAGGCTAGCAGCCAATCAGACACTCACTCAGGCTCTCTCCCTGCCCTCCCAGCAAACACACGCTCGGATACTTCCTCAGCAAGCAAACACACACACTCGGATACTTACCAGTCCCAGGCAAACTCCTGCTGTGAGCTGCTTTTCTACTGACCCTCATGATTTTACCACCTGATGAGCATTGCAGATTGCTCTTCTCCTGGCATGTTTGGTAGTCCAGCAAAGAGACAAATGTCAAGAATATTTTGCCTAATTAACTTTTCTTTTAAAGCATTCTTTATTGAATTTGGCTGGGAGTATCAAAAGAGCCTAGGGAGTTAGATGCCTAAGTCTCATTGAAATACATTTGAAACCTAACATATTTGGAGGTGGGTGCTGAGTTCTTTGCTTTTAAGACACATAGTAAAGAAAAACAATTTGGTTCATCCTTCAAAGCACTTTCAGGTACCAGGTGTTTATATGTATATTTTCCTAGAAGTAGAACTAACACTTTGGTAACCCTGCAGCCTGCAGGGAAAATAGGTTCCAGGAAACAATCTTTTTAAAAAGTTGGGTGTGTGCAACTGCTTGTTTATTTTGTGCACACAATGACTATAGTTGTGTGTCAAACTATATAGTCACATAGATTAGGTGTACAATTGCACATAAATTTTGGATGCCCAGCTTTTAAAGAAATCAAATCCAAGATCTCTGACTCCTACAGTCAAAGAGATAGTTGAAAACCAGGGAAGAATGTTTACACTGGAAATTGGAATTTGTGCACTTGCATAAGAATATGTGACTCTGCTGCAGTCAAGGGAGTTGCTTCTGCTCTTTTCAAGAAGCAACAAGCTTCATTGGTCAACAAGCTATATAGTTTCCACCCTCAGAGGTTCAAATGCTATTGTTTGGAACACAGTTTCCTGTTAACAAGTTTGCAGTTACCATAGCACGGCAAACTCATTTTTCACATGCAATCCAATCATAAATACCATCCAGCTGAGGAACTGCTTAAGTCCTTGGTAAAAGAAAAAAAAACATGTGGGCTGAGTTACTATAACTGCATCTGCAGTAAAATAAATGTTATTTTTCCGCATTAACAAAGGAAGCAAAACCCTCTGCAAGGTGGAGCTATTCACTCACTGCCCCTCTCCTAACCAGGTTCTATATTCAGCTATATTCAACTTTAACAGAAGACCAGATTCTGTCCAGAGCCTGCACTGGTTGTAAGGAACTTCCACTCCCACCTCCTTTGTATTGTTGCACAGAGTCTGACCAGAATCCTGATGGGGAACATAGTCTCTGCTTTGCAAGACCTAGAAAGTAGAAGGGGTAAGGGCAGAGCCAGCACTTTCCCTTCTACACACCAGCCATGTTGCTGAGGTGGAGAGAGAGAAGTATGTTGTAACCTCTTCAATAGTAATACAGCAGGTGGGCTAACATGTGCTATCTGGAAGATCACAGAAGATAATTTCAGGTTTCAGAGTAGCAGCCGTGTTAGTCTGTATTCGCAAAAAGAAAAGGAGTACCCGTGGCACCTTAGAGACTAACAAATTTATTAGAGCATAAGCTTTTGTGAACTACAGCTCACTTCATCGGATGCATTTAGTCTCTAAGGTGCCACGGGTACTCCTTTTCTTTTAGAAGATAATTTGGTTGTTTAAGCCAAAATGCCTGTTGGGGACTCTGGATGCTGTGCATCCCCTTAGTGCTCCTTCTAAGCCCTGGTCTACACTAGGCGTTGAGGTTGAATTTAGCAGCATTAAATCGATGTAACCCTGCACCCGTCCACATGACAAAGCCCTTTTTTTCGACTTAAAGGGCTCTTAAAATCAATTTCCTTACTCCACCCCCGACAAGGGGATTAACGCTGAAATCAGTTTTGCTGGGTCGAATTTGGGGTACTGTGGACGCAATTAGATGGCATTGGCCTCCGGAAGCTATCCCAGAGTGCTCCATTGTGACCGCTCTGGACAGCACTCTCAACTCAGATGCACTGACCAGGTAGACAGGAAAAGGCCCGCGAACTTTTGAATTTCAATTTCCTGTTTGGCCAGTGTGGCAAGCTGCAGGTGACCATGCAGAGCTCATCAGCAGAAGTGACCATGATGGAGTCCCAGAATCACAAAAGAGCTCCAGCATGGACCGAACGGGAGGTACGGGATCTGATCGCTGTATGGGGAGAGGAATCCGTGCTATCAGAACTATGTTCCAGTTTTCGAAATGCCAAAACATTTGTGAAAATCTCCCAGGGCATGAAGGACAGAGACCATAACAGGGACCTGAAGCAGTGCCACGTGAAACTTAAGGAGCTGAGGCAAGCCTACCAGAAAACCAGAGAGGCCAACGGCCGCTCTGTGTCAGAGCCCCAAACATGCCGCTTCTATGATGAGCTGTATGCCATTTTAGAGGGTTCAGCCACCACTACCCCAGCCGTGTTGTTTGACTCCTTCAATGGAGATGGAAGCAACACGGAAGCAGGTTTTGGGGATGAGGAAGACGATGATGAGGAGGTTGTAGATAGTTTACAGCAAACAAGTGGAGAAGCCAGTTTTCCGGACAGCCAGGAACTGTTTCTCACCCTGGACCAGGAGCCAGGACCCCCCGAACCCACCCAAGGCTGCCTCCCGGACCCACCAGGCGCAGAAGGGACCTCTGGTGAGTATACCTTTTAAAATACTATACAAGGTTTAAAAGCCAGCATGTTTAATGATTAATTTGCCCTGGCATTCGTGGCTCTCCTGGATATACTCCCAAAGCCTTTGCAAAAGGTTTCTGGGGAGGGCAGCCTTATTCCATCCACCATGGTAGGACACTTTACCAGTCCAGGCCAGTAGCACGTACTCAGGAATCATTGTAGAAAAAGCATCGCAGTGTATGTTTGCTAGCGTTCAAACAACATCCGTTCTTTACCTCTCTGTATTATCCTCAGGAGAGTGATATCATTCATGGTCACCTGGTTGAAATAGGGTGCTTTTCTTAAGGGGACATTCAGAGGTGCCCATTCCTGCTGAGCTGTTTGCCTATAGCTGAACAGAAATGTTCCCCGCTGTTAGCCACGCAGTGGGGGGAGGCAAAATGCGACCTTGTAACAAAAGCACATGTGCTATGTACGTAATGTTAACAGCAAGGTTTACCGTGAAAGAGTGTACCCATTGTTCTATAAAATGTGTCTTTTCAAATACCACTGTCCCTTTTTTTTCTTCACCAGCTGCATGTGTTTCAACGATCACAGGATCTTCTCCTTCCCAGAGGCTAGCGAAGATTAGAAGGCGAAAAAAACGCACGCGCAATGAAATGTTCTCTGAGCTCATGCTGTCCTCCCACACTGACAGAACACAGACGAATGCATGGAGGCAGACAATGTCAGAGTGCAGGAAAGCACAAAATGACCGGGAGGAGAGGTGGCAGGCTGAAGAGAGTAAGTGGCGGGCTGAAGAGAGGGCTGAAGCTGAAAGGTGGCGGTGAAAACGTCCCTTGTGATCCACCAGTGCTTGCAGCACTATTGAAAAATACCCCTTGCAGTTTATGTACTCACTGGCTTGGTGCTCCGGTGCCAAGATAGGAATATGGGTTCCATCTATGGCCCCACCAGAGCTAGGGAATCCCATTGCAGCAAAGCCATCCACTATGACCTGCACATTTCCCAGGGTCACTACCCTTGATATCAGAAGATCTTTGATTGCGTTGGCTACTTGCATCACAGCAGCCCCCACAGTAGATTTGCCCACTCCAAACTGATTCCCAACTGACCAGTAGCTGTCTGGCGTTGGAAACTTCCACAGGGCTATTGCCACTCGCTTCTCAACTGTGAGGGCTGCTCTAATCTTGGTATTCTTGCGCCTCAGGGCAGGGGAAAGCAAGTCACAAAGTTCCATGAAAGTGCCCTTACATATGCGAAAGTTTCGCAGCCACTGGGAATCGTCCCAGACCTGCAACACTATGCGGTTCCAGCAGTCTGTGCTTGTTTCCTGAGCCCAGAATCGGTGTTCCACCGCATGAACCTGCCCCATTAGCACCATGATGCCCACATTGCCAGGGTACGTGCTTTGAGAGAAGTCTGAGTTCATGTCCTCATCACTCTCGTCACCACGCTGACGTCGCCTACTCGCCCGTTTCGCTTTGCCAGGTTCTGGTGCTGCATATACTGCTGGATAATGCGTGTGGTGTTTAATGTGCTCCTAATTGCCAAAGTGATCTGAGCGGGCTCCATGCTTGCCGTGGTATGGCGTCTGCACAGAAAAAAGGCACGGAACGATTGTCTGCTGTTGCCCTGACGGAGGGGCGACTGACGACATGGCTTACAGGGAATTAAAATCAACAAAGGAGGTGGCTTTGCAAGAAACTGAATGGCCGCCTCAAGGATAGAACTCAAAACCTCAAGGATAGAACTCAAAACTGGGTTTAGCAGGCCGTTGATTTCACAGAGGGAGGGAGGGAGGGAGGGAGGGAGGAGAAAATGAATACAAAACAAATCTGGTCTATTTCTTGTTTTAAGCCACTTCATCTATCTTTATACACCATGCTGGCAGCAGACTGTGCAGTACAACCGCTAGCCATCGTCACCTCCTGGGTGCTCAGCAGAAGACGGTGCAGTATGACTACTGGCCATCGTCTTCTGCTAGCTGCAGATTAAAAGACAGTGCACTGCCGGTAGGACTCAATCGCCATGAGACGAAACAAGGTAAATGACCTGGCTGAGTCACTCCCATGTTTGCCCAGGCGCCCAGTTAAAAGCGCACCCAGGACTATGTTGACGACGACTACCAGTCATACTGCACTGTCTGCTGCCAAAAGGCAATAAACTGCTGCTGTGTAGCAATGCAGTACCATGTCCGTCAGCACCCAGGAGACATACAGTGATGGTTAGCTGAGCGGGCTCCACGCTTGTCGTGGTATGGTGTCTGCACAGGTAACTCAAGAAAAAAGGCGCAAAACGATTGTCTGCCCTTGCTTTTACGGAGGGAGGGAGGGAACGGGGGCCTGATGATATGTACCCAGAACCACCCGCTACAATGTTTTAGCCCCATCAGGCACTGGGATTTCTACCCAGAATTCAAATGGGTGGTGGAGACTGTGGGAACTGTGGGATAGCTACCCACAGTGCAAAGCTCCGGAAGTCGACGGTTGCCTCGGTACTGTGGACACAGTCTGCCGACTACATGCACTTAGAGCATTTGTGTGGGGACACACACACTCGACTGTATAAAAACGCTTACTACAAAACCGACTTCTATAAATTCGACCAAATTTCATAGTGTAGACATACCCTAATACACATGATGGTGCCTAAAAGATAAATCTAGCTCAGGGTTTGTGCCTGTATCTTCTATTTCTCTTCAGGTTACTAGAAATTATCCCTTCACAAATCATCTGGTGGCAGAATTTCAGGAGAGTTTGGAGCTAATTCTCCTTTTGCTTATATTCGTGTAAATCAGGAAGAACTCTATTGTATTCAACAGAAATTATCAGTTTAAACCCAGTGTAGGTGAAAGGAGATTCAGGCCCATTATCTGTACACAGCCAGAAGATCTGATTGCACAGTTTTACTAGACATATGCTCAGATACAGCTTGCGGTATCTATTATTGTTCCAGCACTCTCATCCACTACCAAGCCAAAAAACTATGTTAACCATTAACATGGGCACTCCACTATACATGGGGTAAGAGAAACTTGGAGAAAATCAACTGTAGAGGGATCATATGTGGCACCAAGTACATTAAACAAATAGTGCAGTTTAGGTCTAGATGCATTTTAGTTTATTTTAATATGGGCTGCAAAAATCCACATCAAGTAGAAAAAAAAGTAATTTCCTAAACTTATAGCGGTTTCAAAAGAAAGAGCTGTGTGCTGTTTACTGTTGACAAGCAACATTTGCACTCAACAACCTTTCCCCAGTGAACTGGGATATTTTCCCAAGTAAAACTGATATATAACCGCTTTTGGAGGAGAATTTGTACCTTTATAAAATTCAAATGTAAAATTACAGAGTGTGACACAGTCCCGAGGAGAGAGACATACTAATTTGTATGCAGATTATCTGATGATCACACAGTCATGTACCCACAAGATAGTTGTCATTTCGAGATTTCTTGTCACAGTGAGCTGTTGCAAAATGATAATATCTGCAAAAATCACAGAGTGTATAAATAAGCTTGGAAGTATTAGATATTTATCCGTAAATGTCAATTTCATTGACATAGAGACCAATGAAAAATATTTCTGTTGCTAATCAAAATTTATATATAGGCAAAGTAAGAAAAATACTGATGGAGAACTTATTAGTAAGGCTACAATTTAGTCATGGGTATTTTTAATAAAAGTTATGGACAGGTCATGGAAAATAAACAAAAATTCATGGCCTGTGACCTGTCCATGACTTGTAATATAAATACCCCTGATTAAATCTTAGTTGGGGGTAGGGGTGGCTGCTGCTCTGGAGGTCCCCAGATGGAGCTGCTGCTGCTGCTGGCGGGAGTGCTGCTGGAGGGGGGCCCTGGGGGAGCTGCTGTTGGGGAGGCTGGGGGCTGCTGCTCAGGCGGGGCCTGGGGAGCTGCCAGGGCCGCTGAGCAGCAGCTGCTCCAGCCACCCCAGGACCATTGCTGGGGGCTGCCAAGCTGTGGCTGTTCCTGCCACCCTCAAGACCGCTGCTCCGGCAGTCCCCAGGGCCAGCCGCTCCCACTGCTGTTCAGTCGGTCCCTGGGGCCAGTTGCCAGAGCAGTAGCTCATGCAGCTGGCCTCAAGGCAGCTCCAGCAGTGGCCGGTGAAGCTGGGTGCAGTGCCACCCAAGCGGCTGGCTGTGAAGCCACTCTAGCAGCTGTCAGTGTGGCTTGCCCCGGGGCAGCCTGAGCAGCCAGCTCTGGGGCCAACGGCTTGGGTGGCTCTGGGGTCAGAAGTCACCGCAGAAGTCCCGGAGGTTGTGGAAAGTCACGGAATCCCTGACTTCCATGACCTCTGTGACAGACACGGAGTCCAAGTTATTAGAGTTTGATTTAAGGATATTTTCTTTGTATATTTTGCCATGTGATGTTAACAATTTGTGTTTTAACACTTATAAAGGTTTAAATTTTTGAATCTTAATGTGTGCTGCCATGGAATAAATATAGTCTGGCCCCCTCCAATAATAACCCACAACTGAGAAAATGTAAATTGATAAAAATTGAAAAAATGCTTACAGATAAACATTGATCCTATCCACTGAAATGATAAAATAAATATGGCATTTTGCCTAGCCTATGTATAAAGAAACAGTACTGTCTTTTGGATGAGATAGAGCATAACATGCCTGGAGCTTGTCTACATGGTGCATTATTCCCCACCAGAGGAGTGTAAATTTTAGTCTGCTCCAGTGTCCTGTGCACTAATTAGCCCAGTGGATCCTACTGGTGTGCACTAAAAGTTCCCCAGTGTGCATTAATATAATCCTATTTCAAATGTAGTCCCTATTGAGCAGTAGGGAACTTTTAGTGCATGGCAAGAGGCTCCCCATGGGCCAGTTAGTGTGTGGCAGACTAAAATTTACATCCCCCTTGGTGTAGACTAATGTACTGTGGACAAGCCCCTGGTCACTAATGGTCCCACACCACTTTCCATATTACAACTCAGAAAATTGGAATCTGCCTAATAACTCCCCTCTCGGGTTCCATTGGAGAAATTATACTTCACAGCTCTCCTAAAACTTCCTTGAAAATGATTAGGTCAAATAAATTCAGTGCTGATTGATACTTTGTACAATTACACCTGACATGAAAGGGATTGTGCAGAAGGTCAGTGCTGGATTTCTCCAAAGTCTACAAAAAGAGGCCCAACAGATCAAATTCTTCTACTCTCAGTTCTACTGATAGAACCCCAAGGAAGTTAACTGAGTAGAACTGAGAGAAGGATTTGGCCTTAGGAGTGTATTGTTCAGGAAGAAAAGTGGATCTATTATTATTTGCCACACAATATTAAATATTGAACTGTAAGATTACAAAGCACGGATGTTTTATTTTAGCCAGGAATGTTTTTGAAATACCAAGAGCAGTTTGCTCACTGCAGCAACCCTAATCTATTTTATACACACAAAAATTACGTTCTTCAAAGTTTATCAGTTGGCAAGATAATTCCTCTTAAAAACAGAAGTTCAGCATGAATGTGACAGTGCAACAAGCTATGCGGAAATAACAGTCAACCAAAATATTTGTTGCTGTGTATGCTGCTGTGAAATAGGACTATATACACTGGAAGTAGTACTAAATTATCAAACCAGCCCCAACTAGTCAAAGCCTAATGAGGTGCAGGGTCTGAATGATGTAGAGTGAATGAAAAAAATGAAAATACATTAATTACTGTGGAACTGCAGTTACAATCTGGGATTTTTTCCCCTGGCAATATTGAATCTGAATTTCACAAAGCAACATTTCTTAAACCAGCATAATATGAGATTTGTTTGGAATAAAAGGTACAGCTTATGTGAATTGAACATATGGAATAAAATAAAACACAGACCACGTTTGACCTTCAGGCAAAATGAAAGGGATGGATGTAAATAGGAGAAGAATTTAAACAAAGATGGGATCATTACTGCAATTTTATGTCGCTGAGTCCTCTTCTGAGACAAACATATGCCACATGTCACTTAAGAGGTGGTTTCAAATGGATCCATATTTCTAGGCCCCCTCAGAGTTGTATTTGGCAGTGTGTCAGTTTATATTTTATACACAATACATGGTACTGCACTGAGCAGTGCATGGGCAATTACAATAGTGGTATCAGCAGCGTTTGTACTATAAGAGACCTGGGCAGAATTTATACTGGACTAAAAACTTATCGCTTGGCACAAATCTATAAACTATCTTGGTAGTTGAACTCTCTTTTAAAGGGGGGGGGAATATTCTCATCTTCCTCTGGGATCAGGGACCTTTCTTACTGTTCTCACACATGGAAATTGTGCTGTGAAGGTATTCCCCCTTTCCCTCCTGACAGGACTCACAATACTGGGTTCCAGATCCCACTCTTTTCCTCAGCAGCAAGGATAGTCTTGGTGAGGGAGTCATGTGGGAGAATTCTCTTTTCTCACTCTTCATCCCTTCCCCACTGACATCCAGTCTGTTTGGATTTTTTCTTTTATTCAGCCATGGCTCCTTCCCACACCGTTCCTGAGTTGCTCCCCACTATCACTATCCTCCAACCCACTTGCTCCCTGCTGCTCTGTGATCTCATTGTCCTCTCACACTGTCCTACATCACACTTGCTCCCTCTCAACCCCTGCCCTCCCTATCCTCCATCTTGCTCATACTCTCATACCATTTGTTCAGCCCAAAGCTTTTTATTATTATTATTATTTCTATTGATTTACAGGTCACCTCAGGTCACCAACTACTAGGTTCATCCACAGGTTTCCCTTCCCGTCCACCCCATTTAAGTGCAGGTCTCCACAAGTCCCACAAGGCCCTTCTGAATGAAGGGAGGCAGCCAGAAATCCAGTCTCTTATAAGCGAGCTCAGAAATATTTGCCCTTGCGAGTTCAAATCTCTGGAGAATACCTCGTTGAACTTCTGAAGTTTAGTTTTGCATGGAATTTGTAATAACAGGAAAAAGAAATATACAGCCTTTCAGTGCTTGGAATCACAAAGTGTCATGTGGTTAGGAAAAGTATGTCTGGGATTATCGTATAGCTGTTACTCAACCTAGACACAGAGGAGCTTTGTGCGGTGAGTTGAGGCATCTTTAGTAAGGCAGACCAAAATACAGACATACGGCTGAGGCTGAACTGGTTTAGACTGACACAGACAAGTTACAATCCTGAACACAAGACATTAAAATTTTTTCTGTTAGAAAAATAAAATCCCAGCGTTGGCCATCTTCAGACTAAACTTTTAGCACAGGGCAGAACTTCTATTCCTCAGGACCTCAATTTGGAGAGTCAAGGAGGAAATCTGTGGATCATCATCACTAGGCAGAGGTCAGTTGCTCTCTTTGTGGAGCTAGAAAGAAGGAAAGGCTGCTTGTTTTTCCTATAAAGTTTCCATCCCAAGCTACTACATTATTGTCTGAAGTTTTATTAGATTTCTAGCAATGAAATAAAGAAAGCGGGGGAGGGCCTAAAAAACCAGATATACTGCTCATGTTTCCAAACACTGGCTTGAGACGGAAATATTGTGAACAGTATAAAAAGATGTTCTTATACAGAAAGTAGAGTAGGGCTTTCTATTCCTGGGTACCTACTTGCAATTAACTTAGGATATCAGAGACAGAAAGTGAGTCATAGAAACCTCGCTGGAGTAGAAAAAAAATCCTAATATAATAAGGAACAACAAAAATAATTTTTTTGCAGAGATGTGCCTGTGTAATAAAATGTGTGCAATACTTGTAGTGAAAAGAAGGGTTGGAAAAATCCCTATTGTAATTTAGGAATTTAAACAAGATTTTTTAAAAAGCTATCCTGAAACCATCTAAGCATTTTCAAAGTCAGCTTGCAGATGAAAGTCCAGATTTTTAAAGCTATATAGGCATTGCTGTTCTCAGCATTGCAAAAGTGCCCAAATCACTTTTGAACATGAGAATTAGGCTCTTAAATCCATTAGGCTTTGCCACACTGATCACAGCACTACCTAAATACCTTTCAAAATCTGGACCATATTGCTTATTTGGTGAAAATTATGCAGGCAGAAAATGGCATTCAAAAGAAAAGAAATTGGCCAATTTCTTATTTCCATATGGTACAGAACTGACCCACTCTTCTGCCCCCAGAATGCATTTGGTTTATATTTTATGCAAAACCTTTCTCAACTGGATCCCCTAAGACCAGACCTTTGAGGATCAGTTTATAAGGAGCCTGTAAATCATATTATTACCAGTAGGCAACAACCATTGCACATAAATTTTATGTAGGCCAAAGAGTTCAAGCAAGAGATTTCCATGGAGACTAGAAGGTTTGACTACATGGAGCAGCAATGCCTATTTCGGGGGTGTGATTTCTAAAGCACACTAACGTGTTGTGTACTAATTGATCCTTGTAGATCTTGCTGGTGTGAACTAAAAAAGTTCCCTAGTGTATTTTAACCCAGTACTGTTTCAAACAGGATTCCATTAAAGCACACTAGGAAACTTTCAGTTTGTGCCCCCATGGTCTACACAGATCAGTTAGTTATGTCCAGTGTCATACACAGGGAAGGTCAAAGATGACAAAAATCTAGCACAGACACAGAGATCAGTTGCATATGGCAGAGCCATCACCAAATTCTTGCCAACTTCAAGAGACTTCGTTATTATCATCAGTAGCACCAGTAACTGTATTACACCGAAGAACTCTAGAACTTCTACAGATTCACGTATATGTGAGGAAGTAGAGGAACTACCTAGAGTTATCTACAGATACCACATTTCAGCAGGCTCAAGACAGTGACCATGGGAAATCAAGAAAAGATAAGATAATCAAGGGACTTTTTCACACCAGTACTACTCAACTAGAGAGAGACATTTACTTACCTATCCTAACAATTACTTGTTAATTAACTAAACTAGACTGTATTTGTAATGCAATTTATTCTGTGCAACAATACAGTTTCATGCCTGTGAAGTAATGTATTGGTTCCTAAAACAACAATTGGAATTTATCTTTCAGCTCCTAAAAATTATTCTCCCTGGTTTTCTTCACAGAATGATGAAAGTTCTAATCACCTGTTCCACCTGTTCAGAGGCCTTCATCTTGTCAGAGGCTTCATTACACCGCCACTATAAACTCTAGTTACTCTTCCCACTCTTCTCTTGCTTCCAACAACAAAGTAGAAACAGGACAACCCTTTTCCATCAATATGTTCTTCAAGGTGGCTTAGCTGCCAAATTGTAATGGCCAATGCTCCACATCTGGGCTCTGCTAAATTGAGAAATATGTAAAATATTGAGAATTATATGCACTGTACGTTTGCTAGGAAATCTCTTTCCCCTCCCCTCAATGTTTAAAAGAATGTTTTATGAAACTAAAGGGCCAATTAATTCAGCCCTAGTGTAAGCAGAGGACACAACTGTGTAAAAGTCAAGCTTCTGATGTCAAAATTCACACACATAGTGTTCTGTACAATTAGCCTGAAATATTACAAGTTATAGTTTTGAGAAGGTTACTATTGGCTTCTAGAGTATTGTGTATTTCTAAGGGCAGAGGAAGCAATTTCTCCATGTGACTCGATTAAATGTTACTTTAATAACACAGAAGTGGAGTTCTCCACTGATGCATGATATAGAATATTTTCTTAAGAGTGTTCGCAAACTACCCATTCAGTATTTTCTCTAGAGAAACTGGCCTATAAAAAGAAAAGGAGTACTTGTGGCACCTTAGAGACTAACAAATTTATTAGAGCATAAGCTTTCGTGAGCTACAGCTCACTTCATCGGCTGCAGCTAATGCATCCGATGAAGTGAGCTGTAGCTTACGAAAGCTTATGCTCTAATAAATTTGTTAGTCTCTAAGGTGCCACAAGTACTCCTTTTCTTTTTGCAATACAGACTAACACGGCTGCTACTCTGAAACTGGCCTATAAAAGACAATTATAACAGACATCTTAGAAATGTGGGACCAGATCCTCAGTTCATGTAAATAGGCATAACTCTGCTGAAGTCATTAGAACAACACTAATTTATACTGAAGATCTGGCCTGTATTCTTTTTTAATTTTTTTTTTGCAGGGGGCGGGGGGCATGGGATGGAGTCTTTTAAAAGGGAGATGCATGGCCCATCAAAGATACCTGACTGACAGCCCTAGAAGCTGAAGTCCTTTAGTTACCCACACACAAGGCACAGCACAGGCAGTGACAGCTTCCACCACACTTCTTGCCAGTGTGCCTCAACCCTGAACTGGGGGAACCACCTCTAGAACAAGGAATTAGCTCAAATTCCTTGCTTGTTCAGTCCTTGACCTCTGCTGAGACTGCCAACAACGCTGCTAATTAGTGTCAGTTAAGCTGATGGCTGTCTGAGTGCTCCAATGGAAACCGGTCTGAGGTCACCAGCTAATTTTATGTTGGCCAAGAAACACCCATGACGTACAACAAATTTTGAACACAAGGGCTTTGAACTGGTATCTAAAGAAGTAAAAAGCACAGTATGTGGTTTATATGTTTTAAAGTGTGTTTTTAGCTGAGCTTGATGGATCAATTGTATTGCCTATGAAACCCTCCTCTTTTAACTTTATTATTGATGTTTCCATACATTCTTTAATTATCCTATTGACTCCTTCCATTTTCAAATTTATAGAAGAAACTCAACATAATGTTTAACTCACACAAACATATTCCTAGAGGTCTTATCTCCAAGGGATTCTAAACATTTTCAGCAAAGTAGTTTATAGTCATAGAGGAAGAAATGTCATAACACACTAAAAGAGAAACCCATAAAAATCTCTGTAGTCTAATTCCTGTGGAAAAAAATGTTCTTATAATTATTGCAGTTTACTGCAACTCCAAAGCTCCATATAAAGAGTGTTCAGACTATATAAAGTCATAATTGTCTCTGTCCCAACTGTCTTTGAGCTCATGTGATAACTCTAATTCATAATGTGGTGGTATCATGTTTTTAAGTATAGAAGTCCTTTTTGCAACAAGGTATATTGATAAAACTTTTAGCCTACAACAGACATCTACACCTGTTCAATGGTGAAAATTCATTTTTTCTATTTAAAGTCTGAATAACTGGGGAGTGAACTGGAGAGGAGTGGGAGCTAGGGAGCTGAAAACCAATACCATCTAACTCAGGGCCAAGAAGAATACAAGTTATAAAAGTGTTGGGGGAAGAGGGGTGAGGGAACTGTCTGTTTAAATTCCAGTGACATTTTTGTGATTCTCTTCACTTACTGTGTCAACCAGGACACAACCAAACAAGGAGAAGTCACTGTGAGTTCATCTTGCAGGAGCTGAAGGCCTGCAAACACAGCAGATGCAGGTTTTGTGCTCTGGAACAAGTTTTCTGGGAGACCCGTTTCTCATAAGCCACACAGTAGCAGTGAGGGGAGCTGGGGAAGCTCTTGCTGTCACCTCCTAGGGCTGAACTCTCCGGAGATCACTTTCAGCTGGGGGTCCCTATCTCTGGGATCTGCTTCCCTAGTGGTCCAACACAGTCCAAGTCCAAGTCCATCAAGCTCCACAGTATAATTAGTTTACTGGGTTTATTACCTGTTTGGTTTTGTTTTATTGTTTGTAAATTTCATGTTGCTCCTCAGAATGATACAGTTAACATCATTAAGAGTAGCAGTAGTTCTTTAATGCTACCTATCTCTGGTAGTTAGGTAAGATATATATTTTTAATTGCACAATAAGTGCTAGTGGCAAAGGCTATACTCATGCTGTAAAATTAGAAAAATTAAAATCGACTTAATTGAAGAAGACAGTGCTAATCCTGGAATACTAGTGGCAAGAATAGGAGATGCTGGAAGGGCACTATAATCAATGGAATGGAGTAAAAGATATAGTGTGTGCAGCAGACAGTGTGTAGGAGGAAGTTGTCTGTGAGGCAAAATTAACTATTGTTCAGAGCCATGACAAAACTGACTCCTGCTATGCCTCTCCAGCTTTGTGAATACCACTCTGACTAACAAGAGCTATGATTTTATCAAAAAGAAAAGGAGTACTTGTGGCACCTTAGAGACTAACAAATTTATTAGAGCATAAGCTTTTGTGAGCTACAGCTCACTTCATCGTGAGCTGTAGCTCACGAAAGCTTATGCTCTAATAAATTTGTTAGTCTCTAAGGTGCCACAAGTACTCCTTTTCTTTTTGCGAATACAGACTAACACGGCTGCTACTCTGAAACCTATGATTTTATCAGTCAGTCTTTTTTAATTGTTGAAAACATTGAGTCAAATTCAGCCATGTTGCAAGCAGGTGCTACGCCATGTTAGTTGATGGAGCTGCGCATTTTACATGCTGGTTAAATTTGGTCCATAGGCTTAAAAGGCCACTGGGACAATTGAACCTCAAAGATGGCATTTTTCCGCTCTCTCCCTTTTCTCAGTCTGCTTGTTATTGTGCACATAGAATCACTTCCACTAGCATACCTCCAACTAGGCAGGCTGAGGTCAGAGGAAGGCATTTTCTTAGTTCACTGAGTGGAGCTTCTGTCTATCAATTACAAAGACCCCATTTTGAATTTCACATCAGATAATATGCATGATATATGTACAAAACAAATCCACCACTTGAGAGAAAACTTGGCTAATTTGTTAAGGCAAATCAAATATCTGTCCACCAGTCACCAGGTAAAACATTGCCACTTTAGAAATTAACCACAGAAAGGTATGGAAATGCTGCCATGTCTTCCTGGACCAGTGCAGAAAATTGTTATGATGTGATTAGGTCTTGTGATTAGGTCTTGTTATGATGTGATTAGGCACCAAGGGCTTGATCCAAAGTCCATTAAGTCAATAGAAAGAGTGCCTTTGGCTTTGAATAAGAGGTAGGTAAAATTACTGAAACTGCACACGCACAATCAGCTAGATGTATAATGTGATAATACAGAGGTAACTAGGCAAAATTTAATGGCCTGTGACACACAGGTCAGAGGAGATCATCTAATGGCCCCTTCTGGCCCCAAACTCTATGAATCTATTAACTGATCCTTTGCTCATTGAATTAATGCAATTACATTGTCAGTTATGGGAAATGTGTGAGAAAATTAGATGCACAAATAACCATACAATTTACATGAACATGTGCAAGCAAATGGGCCACTGTGATATTACTACCTTTTTTTTTTGTCTGGCTATCCTGAAAAAAGGACAGGAGACACTGGATGTAGTTTAATTAGGCCATAATTTTCGTCTTCAATGTCCGGGAGTACCTAACAGATAAAAGTGTACAATTCCATAAATCATTTCAATATATATCCAGAGTGCTTCCATCAGCCCTCCCCGTTACCCATCCTGCTGGGACTTCACCATTCCCATTCTTGAATGAGGGTGAAGGACGGGGGCTTCCTGTGGTACCAGTCATAGGAAACCCATGCCCCCCATTTCTGCTCCTTTAAAGAATACCTCCTTTAAATCCTTTACCAATCAGTTTTATCTGATCACTGTATCCCTTCCCTACAGAGTACCTGCACTGGACATCTGCCTCATGTTGACATAAGGAGTTTTGCTGTCATAGCCTAATTCCCGTTTCATGTTCACCTCAACTAAGCCACTCACCCACCATGGGGAAGGCAAAAAAAACCTCACAGTTTGTCTTGGCCAATCTGGCAGTCTCCCCGCAAAAAAATCCAATGGGAGGAAGGCAAAAAAAAAAAAAAAACCATTTTGCCCTGGCCAATCTGGTGGTGAGGGAAAAATTCCTTCCCAGCTCCCCTAGAAAGGATCAACTAGCACAGTGCCCACAGCACATCCTAATAAAACCTGGTATTTCAGCATGTCCACAGTAGGCGCTGCTTTGCCTAGTCCAGGTAAAAGAGGGCTTTCCCCACTCTGGCATGGACCTATATAGTCCCCCTTCTTTTCTGGTCACCTTGGGAGGGATGGGTCACTGTCCCCACACTGACCTGGTCTTCAGCAAAAAGTCACTCCCTGGCTCTCTAGCCCTTAAAGGGGCACAAACCTTTTCCAACAAGCCAGAGAACAGCCCCCAGTGCTTAATGTGCAGTGAGGTCATTTTAAAGTGCTTAGTGGGATTGCCTCTGGAGGATCATTTTGGGGATGTTTCCAAGGAATGCATCTGTCATCAAATCCATTTGACAATAAATATATTTAATGACGTATCTTGAGACAGAACCAGAGCATAGCTCTGAAAAACATTTACATTTACAATGCTCAGTATTAATAAGATGTATTATAACATGTACAACAGTGTATTCAAAATGATACATATATCTAGAATATATTTTACAAAGTTCTCCAATAAAACTTCTCTGAATGACCAAAAACATGAAAATATTTTTATTATAAAAACACCCTGCAATCTGAATTTAAAAAATAATTCTATGACACAGTTACAGTGTCATTCTAGCGTACAGTGACGTTAGCACTCCTGGAAGTATCCGCTTAACCCAGACAACCCCAACCATAGATTGAGACGGGCGTGGCCAATGACTTTGTAGCCATACATGTGGTCTTGACTCAGAACCAGTGCTTAGTGGTCAGTCCTCAGTGTTTGCAGCAGAGATACCTAGAAACCTAACGTGGCACCCACTGTCTCTACCATGAGGGTGAAGGGATTGTACGGTAGCCTTGAAAAATGGAAGCGGACAGTTCAATTCCAAGAACTCCAGGAGCCTAGATACCATTTGCAGGCAACTACTCCACTAAATTGGTCTCCAATCTGGAGGCCCTGTCCTCAATTCATGTGGCACATAGCCACCTATTGGAGTAACCTGATTGGTGTCTCCTTGGACCCGGGCACTCCCTGGATAGAGGAATTCCAGGCCCTGGAACTCAGGAGTGGAGGGGAAAAACCAAGCTGAGTAGTGGAGAGGGGGCACTTCTCAATCTGTCTTCCTCCTCTCTCTCCCTGAGTGCATGGATCTGTGTGCTATGCCATCCCATGAGTCTCCCTGTAACACACAAGTGGGTAAAAATCCAGACCCAACACAATGTGACACAACTTGCCAGTAGGACTATACTGGGGAGCACAGTTGCCAACTTTCAAACGGTAAATAAGCACTCCGACTTTCACAATAAGCCAAAAACCAAGTTAATCAAAACAAGGCCAAAACAAGCCAATCCCTAAGAACCCAGCCAGCCAGTCAGGCAGCAGCACAGACAGCTGCAGCGGTACCAGAGCCAACAAACAGAGTTGTAAACAGGGTAGTTTGTAAGGGGAGTTTGTGGGGGAAGACTAAGAGAGCCAGGAAGAGGAACAGACAGGCTAGTGAAGGGAGCGTGGGGTGTTCTGGCAGTGTTTTGGTGCTCACTGGGGGTTTGTTTTGCTGTGGGTGGTGGTGTTTTGCTTTGGTTTGTGTTTCCTGGACTAACAGGACTTTGGAGAGAAGGCTATGACAGATACAGAGGCAGCAGTGGTAGTGACCCAAGTAGTAGAAGACACAATGAAGATGACTGGATGTAGAAGCAGTGGCATGTTACATGATCCTGGAGGGGGTACCTGAAAAGAATTTCATCAGCATGAAGTGCCGCCTGATAGGGCGATGAAAGAGCAGATCTGAGGACAGGAGATGCAGGTGGAAACTCTGGTTGAGTTTAGAAGGGGGTTCAAGCAGATTATGGAGCAAAGACATGAGGAGGCTGAAGGGAAAAGCTCAAACTTGCAGATGGAAGCAGGACCAAAGAACTCTGAGGGGAGACTGCTGGCTGAGGAAAGTGGACAGTGAAGCATGTGACTAAGAGAACCAGGCAGAGGAAAAGACGGGCTAGTGAAGGAGAAATAGAGCTCAGGAACAGGTTTGCAGAGTTGGAAAATGAAGAAGGGGCACAGCAGGTGGTCACTGAAGGTGAGAGGGCAAGGAAGAAGAGAAGAGCAGCTAGTCCTATAGGAAGAGGGGAAGAGTCAATGGAGATAACGCCACCAAATATGAGCCCCAGGAGGATATGGGATGGGTTGCAGAGGATTCCAAGGGATAATAGGAATTGAGAGGACTTGCAGCCAGAGGGAACATGGGAGAGAGACTGGAGAATCACACCATTGCCAGGATAAGGCAGGTCTACATGACTGGGGACTCCTTACTGAGAAGAATAGACAGGTCTGTAACCAAAGCTGATCCAGAGAACAAAAGGGTGTGCTGTCTGCCAGGTACTAAGATACAAAATCTGGACCTGAGGCTGAAGAGGATCCTAACAGTAGTGGGAAAGAATCTACTGATTGTCCTTCATGTGGGAACAAATTACATAGCTAGATTCTCGCTGGAACGTATCAAGGGAGACTATGCCAGGCTGGGGAAGACACTTAAGGAAATCGAGGATGAGGTGATCTTCAGTGGGATTCTGCCTGTTCCTAGAGAAGGGCAACAAAGATGTGACAAGAATATGATGATCAACACATGGCTCAAGCAGTGGTGCTATAAGAGGGCTTTGGGATGTATGGCCACTGGGAAGCATTCATGAACAGAGGACTGTTCTCTTAGGATGGACTTCACCTGAGTAGGGAGGGAAATAGACTTCTAGGATGGAGGCTGGCACAACTAATTAAGAGAGCTTTAAACTAGGAATCTGGGGGAGATGGTCAGGAGATGTCCAGGTAATCTCCATGCCGGATTTTAACATTGAGAAGGAAGAAAACAAAATAAGGAAGGATTCAGCCGTGGGTACAAGAATGGACGTAAGGAGGAAGGGCAGTGTAGATACCAGTCTAATAGGTGATATTGGCAGTAGAATGTCTGTGCCCAATCGGGTAAAGAATGTGAGCAAAGCCAAACAGCAAAAATTAAGATGTTTGTATACTAATGCGAGGAGCCTAGGTAACAAAATGGAGGAATTGGAGCTACTGGTGCAGGAAGTGAAACCAGATATTATAGGGATAACAGAAACATGGTGGAATAGTAGTTGTGACTGGAGTAGAGGTATTGAAGGTTCTGTGCTATTTAGGAAAGACAGAAATAAAGGCAAAGGTGGTGTACCATTGTATATTGATGATGGGGTAGAATGTAAAGAAATAAGAAGTGACGAAATGGATAAGACCGAGTCTGTCTGGGCAAAAATCACATTGGGGAAAAAAGCTTCTAGAGCCTCTCCTGGATAGCGGTTGGGGTGTGCTATAGACTGCCAGGATCCATTTTGGATATGGATAGAGACCTCTTTAATGTTTTTAATGAAGTAAATCTAATGGGAATTGTGAGATCATGGGAGACTTTAACTTCCCAGATATAGAGTGGAGGACAAGTGCTAGTAATAATAATAGGGCTCAGATTTTCTTGGATGAGATAGCTGATGGATTCCTTCACCAAGTAGCTGCTGAACCAACATGAGGGGATGCCATTTTAGATTTGGTATTGGTGAGTAGTGAGGACCTCATAGAAGAAAGGTTGTAGGGGACAACCTTGGTTCGAGCGATCATGAGCTAATTAGGTTCAAACTAAATGGAAGGATAATCAAAAATAGATCTGTGATTAGGGTTTTTGATTTCAAAAGGGCTAACTTTAAAAAATTAAGGAAATTAGTTAGGGAAGTAGATTGGACAGAAGAACTTGTGGATCTAAAGGTGGAGGAGGCCTGGAATTACTTCAAGTCAAAGTTGCAGAAACTATCAGAAGCCTGCATCCCAAGAAAGGGGAAAAAATTCATAGGCAGGAGTTGCAGACCAAGCATCTCAGAGAGGTGATTAAGAAAAAGCAGAAAGCATACAAGGAGTGGAAGATGGGAGGGATCAGCAAGGAACCCTACCTTACTGAGGTCAGAACATGTAGGAATAAAGTAAGACAGGCTAAAAGTCAAGTAGAGTTGGACCTTGCAAAGGGAATTAAAACCAATAGTAAAAGGTTCTATTGTCATATAAATAAGAAGAAAACAAAGAAAGAAGAAGAAGTGGGACTGCTAAATACTGAGGATGGAGTGGAAGTTAAGGATAATCTAGGCATGGCCCAATATCTAAACAAATATTTTGCCTCAGTCTTTAATGAGGCTAAAGAGGAGGTTAGGGATAATGGTAGGATGACAAATGGGAATGAGGATATGGAAGACAGATATTACCACATCTGAGGTAGAAGCCAAACTCTAACAACTTAATTGGACTAAATCGGGGGGGCCCAGATAATCTTCATCCAAGAATATTAGAGGAACTGGCACACAAAATTGCAAGCCCATTAGCAAGAATTTTTAATGAATCTGGAAACTAAGGAGTTGTGCCGTATGACTGGAGAATTACTAACAGAGTTCCTATTTTTAAGAAAGGGGAAAAAAGTGATCCGGGTAACCATAGGCCTGTTAGTTTGACATCCATAGTATGCAAGGTCTTGGAAAAAATTTTGAAGGAGAAAGTAGTTAAGGACATTGAGGTCAATGGTAATTGGGACAACATGGTTTTACAAAGGGTAGATCGTGCCAAACCAGCCTGATCTCCTTCTTTGAGAAGGTAACACATTTTTTAGACAAAGGAAACGCAGTGGATCTAATTTACCTCGATTTCAGTAAGGCATTTGATATGGTTCCACACGGGGAATTATTAGCTAAATTGGAAAAGATGGGGATCAACATGAAAACTGAAAGGTGGATAAGGTACTGGTTAAAGGAGAGACTACAACGGGTCACGCTGAAAGGTGAACTGTCAGGCTGGAAAGAGGTTACTAGTGGAGTTCCTCAGGGATCGGTTTTGGGATCAATCTTATTTAATATTTTTATTACTGACCTTGGCACAAAAAGTGGGAATGTGCTAATAAAATCTGCAGATGACACAAAGCTGGGAGGTATTACCAATATAGAGAAGGACCAGGATATCATACAGGAAGATCTGGATGACCTTGTAAACTGGAGTAATAGTAATAGGATGAAATTTAATAGTGAAAAGTGCAAGGTCATGCATTTAGGGATTAATAACAAAAAATTTTGTTATAAGCTGGGGACGCATCACTTGGAAGTAACAGAGGAGGAGAAGGACCTCAGTGTATTGGTTGATCACAGGATGACTATGAGCCACCAATGTGATATGGCTGTGAAAAGAGCTAATGCAGTCTTGAGATGCATCAGGTGCGGTATTTCCAGTAGAGATAAGGAGGTATTAGTACCGTTAGACAAGGCACTGGTGAGACCTCATCTGGAATATTGTGTGCAGTTCTGGTCTCCCATGTTTAAGAAGGATGAATGCAAACTGGAACAGGTACAGAGAACGGCTACTAGGATGATCCGAGGAATGGAAAACCTGTCTTATGAAAGGAGACCCAAAGAGCTTGGCTTGTTTAGCCTAACCAAAAGAAGGCTGAGTGGAGATATGATTGCTCTCTATAAATATATCAGAGGGATAAATACCAGGGAGGGAGATGAATTATTTAAGCTCAATACCAATGTGGACACAAGAACAAATGGATATAAACTGGCCATCAGGAAGTTTAGACTTGAAATTAGACGAAGTTTTCTTACCATCAGAGGAGTGAAGTGCTGGAACAGCCTTCCAAGGGGAGCAGTGGGGGCAAAAGACATATCTGGCTTCAAGACTAAGCTTGATAAGTTTATGGAGGAGATGGTATGATGGGATAGCCTAATTTTGGCAATTAATTAATCTTTGACTATTAACGGTATATATGCCCAATGGCTTGTGATGGGATGTTAGATGGGGTGGGACCTGAGTTACTACAGAGAATTCTTTTCTGGGTGTCTGGCTGGTGAGTCTTGCCCACATGCTCAGAGTTTAGCTGATCGCCATATTTGGGGGTCGGGAAGGAATTTTCCTCCAAGGCAGATTGGCAGAGGCCCTGGCAGTTTTTCGTCTTCTTCTGCAGTGTGGGGCATGTGTCACTTGCTGGAGGATTCTCTGCACTTGAAGCCTTTAAACCATGATTTGAGGACTTCAGTAGCTCAGACATAGGTTAGGGGTTTGTTACAGGAGTGGGTGGTTGAGATTCTGTGGTCTGCATTGTGCAGGAGGTCAGACTAGACTATCATAATGGTCCCTTCTGACCTTAAAGTCTATGATTCTACGATTCTATGAACCCAACACTATGTGACTAGATCCCCCTGGCGTGCAGTCTGGGACTGTGGTGGGCCTGCTGTGCATCCCTGACTCTCTTCTCCCCTTGTCCCTGCTTGCCCCCCCCTTTCCCCTGCTTGCCAGGAGCCGATCAAAAAAAGAAGCAACAAGCTACAAGACAAACAAGCAACAAGCCAAAAACTAGCCAGCAAGTAACTCACAAGCCAATTAAGCCAAAAACAAGCCCAATTTCTGCGTTTTTTCGTGGGTTTGGCATGTCTGGTTTGAAAATCATCTCAATCTAAAGCTGCACACACTGGGGAACATATAAACCAAATACATTTAGATTAAATAGATTACCACCATCTTTGTTTATTTTTATATTTAAAACTTTTTTAGATATAACATTTTGAAAATGCATATACATAAGCTCAGGATCCTGACAATAATTAAATAAATGGTAACAAAACCATCTAGCAGCATAAATGCTAATACGCAAATAAATTAACCTGTCAAAATTCTCAGAGAAAGTTCTTCTTCTCATGCCTTATGTTAGCATTCCACTTGGCAAAGAAATTAGTTACTCCAATCAGAAGTTAGAGGGAGGTAGAAAATAGGACTTAAAATATAAATCAAGACTCAACTTCCATTAGGAGACATAACTGTAGCCTCAACAATAAAATAGTTAATAACTAGGGAAGGGACCTGGGACCTCCAAGCTATATTAATCCCCAACTGGAATCTGGAATCAGCAAGAGATAATGCCAGGGGAAACAGCTAGTTCCTTAAAGAAAAATGCCATAGAAATTAAGAGAGAGCAATAATCTTTCTGTAAGTTTATTTTTAATCATCCTGTAGAATTTAATAGAAAACTGTATCTCTGACATGTGATTCTACAGGATGGTTTATAAAAAAAAAACCCCATGGAACTAAGATCATTCTCTATAAATTTTATAGCTTTTTAGAACAATTTTGGAGAATCCTATTGTGTTTCTTTAGAGCCTCATTGGTTTTATTCCTAACCAATTCATGGCACTTCTCCATGAGGATTCCCTCACTCTGCTACTTCCCAACCACATGGAGGGCTGATCTAGCCTCCAAGTAATGACTTCAAGATTTGTCTAATTGTTGTTTTAAAGTTACGTTGTTTTGTGTTACTCACAAGCCTTCCTCTCATCATTAACTTTGGCTTGGGAACTTTAAAATTTATGCTTAGAATACTTAACAATATAATTTACCAGCCAAAAAATAGATTTTAGTAAAATATAATTGCCCAGTTTGGAGGCTTTTATTATGAAAAAGCGAGCAATAAAAATGAACAGTAAACATAACTAAAGCAACTAAATATAACTAAACTAATGCAAGGTCCATCCAAGGAAAGATTAACCCTCTCACCGAACAGAGCAGTCTATTATAAAGCATTGAGGTATGAGGAATTTTACTAGAGGTAAACTAGAGGTTAACTATGGCAGTATAATGTCCATATAGATTATTCTATAGTAGTGGTAACTTTTTATAACATAATATTTCATTCCCTTTTTTGCTGGCCATTTACCCTCATGTCTCCTAGAATCCTTTAAATAATATTGCTTGCAAAGCCAGCCAAAAAGCTGCTCTTGATTCCAAGGAATGTTAAAGAATTTATAAGCTATTTACCTTCCTATCCCTGGAACCACTGACAGTGGAAGTAAAATCTAGACATTTGCAATTCAACACGAAGTATGGCAGGCTAATCTCATCAGTAGTGTCAAGGTTTGAGCCAGTGACCTCAGAAGCAAGACATCTGACAGATGCCGAGCCACAATTGCGAATGCCATTTCACTGTATTATGAAAAGTTCTTTCAGAGTTTTGTTTTCGTATGTGTTGCCACCTTGGCATACAGCTCAAAGAGAGCTGTGCACATTCATAGTCCAGACTGAAATTCTTTCTCCCCACCAAGACTCTGGCAGGCATAAATGTAGACTACTGCTGGGCAACCATCAAAAGAGTCATAGGTTTGGTACAGACCATCCGTATTTCTATATTGATCTGAACCTTTTCTCTGCAAAACTCGTCCAAAAATCTCCACATGAGATTTTTGGAACTTTGATGTGCTCAGTCTGAAACTCATGTGGAAATTATTTTTCATGAGTATTTCAGTACTTCCACTTCCAGAGGGAGGCAGGAAATGCAGAGGCACAGTAAAATGAAAAATAATTTCAATCAATAGTCCTCCAAATATTTTTAAACCTCGGTGAAGGTTAAAGGTCAAAAGTCAATTTGATCCCACTTGGTTTGCCTACTCCTTGTTCAGCTGCTGCACATGATTCATATTTTACTAGCTAAGATGCATGGATTCCGAGCAGAACATGAATGTTTTTTCAACATAAAATTGTTAATAAAACTGTCAGGCCTCTGGCCTATGAGCTGTCAACACTACTGCTTCCTATACCTGATAGAGCAGAAGCGAAAAGATCAGCATAATCCTTACAGAAATAGCTCAATAGATCCTTCTCACCAGAGCGCAGCATGGGAGAGATATTTTTGGTCAAAAGACTAATGGATTTATGAGATGAAATTCTCCACCACTGGCAAAACTCCCATTGACTTTAATAGGGACAAGATTTAATTTATGGTGAACGTTGAGAGAACTGTAGGCTTATTAAAGGAAGTCAGGCAGGCTTCTAGGTTGACCAGCAGTTTTTAGGTTGACCTCAGGTCCTAAATGATTCTGGCCCCAAGTTGTTTATTGAAAGAAATGTAACTCAGTATCAGCTGAACCCACAAAGAAAGCTAATTTTGTGGTTTCCTTAGAAAGCAGTAAAGACTCATACCAACGGACATGATTTTGATGCACAGAGAAACAATTTGGCTGATCGTTTAGTAAAAGAAGGAGCCCATATTGGGATTCCATGGCAGTGGAAATATCCAGAGGAAATACAATTTCCTGAGGTCCAGGTAATTATTACGCAGAAAGCATACCAGGAATGATTAGAACCAGAGATGCAAACTTAGTTTACACCTGTGTGTGTGTGTGCTGGAAAAGTAAGCAACGAGATGTAGACTAGTAGTACCTGAAGCCAGAGATGATGCTCTCCAGAAAAGGACTCAAAAAGATGCAGATGCACATCCCATTAGCACTGAATACTCAAATTCTAATAATCAGTTGAGAGCTATGAGTAACTAAAAGACAAGATTCAAGCTGACTAAGGGTCCGCTGTTTTATATTCATGACAGAGATCAGACACTCCGATTGGTGATCCCTCTTGAGTATTGAGGGATCATATTTCAACATGTTCACAATGAGCTATGTGCTGGAGAGTGCAAACATAAGGCTAATTATCAGACTATTTAAGAAGTAGGATATTGGCTTTATATACACACACACACACACACATCAGATTACACTTATGGTGGTCTGGCCTATGGTATGTTCTGTCCATTACAACCTAACCAACAGGCATCCATGCAGAAGACAATTAACTTTACCTTTGAGGCATCTTCAGACAGATTAGATAAGCTTACTAGGGAAATCTAGAAAAGATAATAAATCCTCTCTATAAACTGTTTGTTTACCAAAGTGTTATAGTGTCTCCCTGCATCAGATGAAACTGCAGGAATAGTTGACCCTTTTTGCTGTAAAAGTTCCCTCAGTGCCTATGTTTCTGCCCCGGCCATGCTCACTGCTGCCCTAGGAAGGAACTCGGATGCCTATCTCCCACCTAAGCTCCAGAATGAGCCTGAAGTCAGGTGGCATTGCCCCCATCTATCTTGCCTTTGGGGCCCAATCCAGACCTCAAAGCACCTCTAATTCCACACAAAATGGCTGGGAAGTGAGGGGAGGAGGTAGCCTCTCTTATCATCTTTGGCCCAGTGGTTAGGGTACACATTCAGGAGTGGGAGAGCCTTTCAATCCCCCCACCCCCGCCTGATTTGAACAGGGATCTCCCACTCTCAGGTGACTTCCCCAACCCCTGGACTAAATGTTATAAAATATCGCATGCAGGGGTATAATCAGGAAGGCCAAGGCACAATTGGAGTTGCAGCTAGCAAGTGATGTGAAGGGTAACAACAGGTATGTTAGTAACAAGAACGTGGTCAGGGAAAGTATGGGACCCAACGTATTGATAGATGATGTGGAAAAAGCTGAAGTACTCAATGCTTTTTTTGCCTTGGTCCTCACAGACAAGGTCAGCTTCCAGACTGCTGCACTGGGCAACACAGTATGGGAAGGAGGTGAGCAGCCCTCAGTAGTGAAAGAACAGGTTAAGGACTATTCAAAAAAGCTGGACATGCATAAGTCCATGAGTCCAGATCTAATGCATCTGAGAGTCCTGAGGGAGTTGGCTGATGTGATTGCAGAGCCATTGGCCATTATCTTTGAAAATTCGTGGCGATCAGGGGAGGACCCAGACGTTTGGAAAAAGGCAAATATAGTGCCCATATTTACAAAAGGGAAGAAAGAGAACCCGGGGAACTATAGTCTGGTCAGCCTCACTTCAGTCCCCAGCAAAATCATGGAGCCAGTCCTCAAGGAAACCATTTAGATGCACTTGGAGGACAGGAAGGTAATCGGGAACAATCAACATGGATTCACCAAGGGCAAATCATGCCTGACCAACCCGATTGCTTTCTATGATGAGATAACTGGTTCTGTGGATATGGGGAAAGCAGTGGATGTGATATATCTTGACTTTAGCAAAGCTTTTGATATGGTCTCTCACAGTATTCTTGCCAGCAAGTTAAAAAATTATGAATTGGATGAATGGACTATAAGGTGGAAAGAAAACTGCTAGATTCTCTGGCTCAATGGGTAGTGATCAACAGCTTGATGTCTAGTTGGCAGCCAGTATCAAGCGGACTGCCCCAGGGGTCAGCCCTGGGGCTGGTTTTGTTCAACATATTTATCAATGATCTGGATGATGGATTAATTGCACCATCAGCAAGTTCACAGATGACACTAAGCTGGGGGGAGAGGTAGATATGCTGGAGCGTAGAGATAGGATCCAAAGTGACCTAGACAAATTGGAGGATTGGGCCAAAAGAAATCTGATGAGGTTCAACAACAACAAGTGCAGAGTCCTGCACTTAGGAAGGAAGAATCCTGTGCACCGCTACAGGCTGGAGACTAAACTGGCTAAGCAGCAGTTCTGCAGAAAAGAACCTGGGGATTACAGTTGATGAGAGCCTGGATATGAGTCAGCAGTGTACCCTCATTGCCAAGAAGGCCAACGGCATATTGGGCTGTATTAGTAGGAGCATTGCCAGCAGATCGAGGGAAGTGATTATTCCCCTCTATTTGACACTGGTGAGGCCACACCTGGAGTATTGTGTCCAGTTTTGGTCCCCCCACTGCAGAAGGGATGTAGAAAAATTGGAGAGAGTCCAGCGGAGGGCAACGAAAATGATTAGGGGGCTGGGGCACATGACTTATGAGGAGAGGCTGAGGGAACTGGGGTTATTTAGTCTGCAGAAGAGAAGCATGAGGGGGGATTTGATAGCAGCCTTCAACTACCTGAAGGGGAGTTCCAAAGAGGAGGGAGCTAGGCTGTTCTCAGTGGTGGCAGGTGACATAACAAGAAGCAATGGTTTCAAGTTGCAGTGGGGGCAGTCTAGGTTGGATATTAGGAAACACTATTTCACCAGGAGGGTGGTGAAGCACTGGAACGGGTTGCCTAGGGAGGTGGTGGAATCTTCATCCTTAGAGGTTTTTAAGGCCCAGCGTGACAAAGCCCTGGCTGGGATGATTTAGTTGGTGTTGGTCCTGCTTGGAGCAGGGGATTGGACTAGAAAATCTCCTGAGGTCTCTTCCAACCCTAATATTCAGTGAAGGGAGATCTCCTCCTCCTGCCTCCAGCCACCTCGTGTGGAGTTCGGCAGGAGCCTAAGCCAGTCTCTCAATAAATGGCTTAGGCGCATAAGGCATCTGACTGCAGGAAAGGGGTTCCTAGCTGTGGTTCACAAGCAGAAACAATCACCTCCCTGAAGTCCAGCCTTAGGTGTTGAACTACCTGAGAGGGCAGGGAGTAGGACACAACCCTCATCAGCATGCTGGTTTTTGTGGATCACTTTCTTAGGTGCCTCTCTATCCCCATTAATCGTACAGAGAGCCATGGTATCTAACTTGGGCTCTGTGAATTCATGATTTTCAAGGCACGTAAAAGTTAGGCATTGCACTAGATCTTTAGTACAAATTGCAATGGATTTTTTTTTAACTGATGTGAGGGCCAGTTGGATAAACTGATCAGCTCACAGGATGGAAGTGTAACATTATATCTTATTCCATCAAGAAAATTATAACTTAAGGCATTGATCTGGCAAACACTTAAGCACATGAATAACCTTTGTGAGAATCAAAGATGAACTGGAAAGAGCGGGTTAACTGGTTTTTATCCACCCGGGTCCTTAAAGTAGAGGTTCTCAAATTGTGGTCCGTGGACCACCAGTGGTCCACAAACTCCCTTCAGGTGGTCCGCGGATAGTTCCCTCTAAGGTGCGCCCCTGGGCGGCCACACAGGAAAGAATGAAGGGCCACCCACCTAATTAGTGGAGCCACACATAGGCGTGGCTCCACTAATTAGGTGCCTGGACCCTGGAGAAGATGAACATGTAAGGTGAGGTGGTGGCCTTGTGAGGAATAGGGGGTAAGTGGGAGTGGGCAGTGGAGTAAGAAGAGAGGGTGGGGGGAATTTGGGATGTGCAGGGCTGCGACAGCTACTGAAAGAGGTGACTTTCCCCAGCTCCAGGGCTGTGGCTGCCGGGGAGAGACGGCTCTCCTTCCCAGCCTCAGCTCTGTGGCTGCTGGGGCAGGGAAGAGACCCCGCTGCTTCCCAGCCCTAGCTTGGGGGCTGCTGTGTCGGGATAGAGGGCACATCCATTGCATTAGAAAGGTAAGACTACAGATATTAAAATATGAGTTGTGTGCTTTTATTTGTAGAACAAAAAATGTTAATTATTATTAAGGATTTTTTATATAGTGCGTTTATCCAATGTGCTTTACAATAGTTAGCTAACAGTACAAACAACATTTGGAAAGATCATTAAGTGGTCCGCTGAGACCCTCAGCAATTTTCAAGTGCTCCGCAAAAAAAAAAAAGTTTGAGAACCACTGCCTTAAAGGGTCTGGACCCACATCACTTGTTGAAAGAAGAGCAATTCAGTATCTTATTTTATTAAAACTTTTAAACAAAAATAGAAAATCAAGGAAACATCACCAAAGCTAAACTATTATTAAACAATACATTTGAATAAAAAACAAACAATACAATGACTAAAATATCAAAAACAAACAAATCAGCTATTTGAATTGGAATTAAATCATAAAATGAGTTAAATCATCCATATAGTTGTAGAAATAATCAACCCTTATACATTCTAAAGAGGATTCTAAGAAGGTGGCTGTTCATTTGGTTATAAACCACAATTAGAAAATTATACCACCTAAATCAGATGTATGACTTAGAAGTGGTTAGAAGCTCAATACTGAAACAAAATTATCTAACATCTGAACCTTACAGCAAATTAAGCTTCTTCCTTAGAATTCTGCTCTTCTATGGTAGTGAACTCTTTCTTTGCCCCTTAATGCCTCTCCTCTCTGTGATGGGTTTGGACAAAGAGACCCCCTTGGGACTGTCACCTGACGTGCTGGAATTACCTCTGAGCCCATTTTCCCTGCCAGTTTGTGACTCCAGAACCCTGCCTTGTTGAGCCAGACAAGCTAGCCTGCTGCAACACAGACCCAGGTCTGGTCCACACCCCCAAACCTGCAGACTTTAACCAAAAACTACTCAGCACGTCACCTATCACTAGTACCCAGATGCCCAGTTTCTAATGGGATCCAAACCCCAAATAAATCCGTTTTACTCTGTATAAAGCTTATACAGGGTAAACTCATAAACTGTCCTCTATAACACTGTTAGAGAGATATGCATAATTGTTTGCTCCCCCAGGTATGAAATCACTTACTCTGGGTTAATTAATAAATAAAAGTGATTTTGTTAAATATAAAAAGTAGGATTTAAGTGGTTTCAAGTAATAACAGACAGAACGAAGTAAGTTAGCAAGCAAAATAAAACAAAAACATGCAAGGCTAAGCCTAATACATTAAGAAACTGAATACAGGTAAATCTCACCTCAGAGATGTTCCAATAAGCTTCTTTCACAGACTAGACTCCTTCCTAGTCTGGGCCCAATCCTTTCCCCTGGTACAGTCCTTGTTAGTTCCAGCAGGCATCTTAGGTGAAAAGCAGGGCCTTTCTCATGATTGGGAGCCCCCTTTCTTTTCTTCCACCCCCTTTTATAGTTTTGGCACAAAGCGGGAATCTTTTGTCTCTCTGAATCCCCACCCCTCCTTCTAAATGGAAAAGCACCAGGTTTAAGATGGATTCCACCATTCTTCCTGGGCCGGCTTACATGAACACAGGAAGGCTTGCAAGTAAACAGAGCCATTTACAACCAATTGCCCCAGTCAATGGGAGCCATCAATATTCTAGTCTAAACCATCACCAATGGCCCACACTTTGAATAATTACAATAGTACCTAAGAGTTATACTTTATATTTCTAGCTTCAGATATGAGAATGATACATACATACAAATAGGATGAACACACTCAGTAGATAAGGTTTGTAATGATACCTTACAAAAGACCTTGTGCATAAAGCATATTCCAGTTACAACATATTTACACTCATAAGCATATTTCCGTAAAATACTATGGAGTGCAATGTCCCACTACGCCACCCCCCCATCTCACAGAGATATTACAATCAACTTTAAACAAAACACTTTTGATAAGCAGAAGTTTGACAACCAATTTCTAGTTTCTCAGAACCTTTAAACTCAGAACACACTTTCATGAATATCTTAACAAGACAATGTTTAGGGCTATTTAAACCTGGGGATCTTATTTTTGGCACCTTCCTAGCATGGACTTTACAGGCTGTGCCATTGCCAGGGGCTCTCTCTCTCTCTCTCTCTCTCTCTCTCACACACACACACACACACACACATACACACACTTTTGCTCCCTAAAATTAAACAATATAAAGGCTGGGATGAGCTAATAAAAAGACAAATATAGAGGATGATTAAGACACTTACGATAACAAGGGGGAAACAGGCTAGCAGCCCTTCACTTAGGAATAATGCTATATCTTTTTGAGCACCATCTATTGGCACTGTATCTGTTAACTATTAACACACATAAAGACATCTCTTTTATAGACCACTCCTGTAACAGGAGTAAAACTTTCCAAACAAATAAAATGAACAGGTCTGTATCTCAAAGAGTTTACAATCTAAAGCCTCAGTCCTGCAAAGATAGACACACGCAGATTATATTATGCACATATCATATTTAAGCACCATTTCAAAACTGGGGACTAAATTAGACAATCAGCAGGGAAAGACAATCCACAAAAATCGATAGTGGAGGATGATGTGACAAAGTGGGGATTTTCCCTTGGTATGTTGTATGTGAGTCTTACCATTGAGCCTATGTGAGTTTTAATGTTTTGCATGAATACTGCGTGCGCGCCTCAGTTTCCCGGTGTGCAGCATCAATGACTCAATGCTGGGAATAGGGGTGTGTGACTTTGGCTGAGACCTCTGGGGCAGGTGAGGCTCTCTAGCTGCCTGCACATATGCTATGACCGGTGCCCTTCGTAACCTGAGACCCAGGAGGGGGATGCAACCAGGTGACTCTTTGCCCAGGAAGCGAGACAAAGACAAGGAGGAGGAGTAATGGGGGTGTCAGAGGTCGGGTTGCTGGAATCTGGGCAGTCTTCTTGGGGGGACTGGAAGAGGGGGAGTCCAGGATGCCTGGCCCAGGACTTCCCAAGATGGAGTTGGCTGAAAGTCACTGATTTCTGTGATAACAAGTTTTGTCTAAGCTGTGGTCCTGTCAACTAATAAACCCTTCTGTTCTACATGCTGGCTGATAGTCACTGCTGACTGAGGAGTTGGGATGCAGGACCCTCTGACTTCCCCAGGATCTCCGCCCGGGCAGACTTGCTGTAGGAAGCGCACGGTGGGGAAGGGGATGCTGAATGCTCCGAGGTCAGTCCCAGGAAGGTTGAAGCTGTTTAAGCTTCTTGCCCTGGAGATAGTATGCTCAGAGAGAGGAGGCATGCTCCCCCAGAGTCCCGACTGGCTTCGTATGGAGTAGTTCCAGAGCATTGGCCCGGTGACTCCGTGATAGATGGGACGAGGATTATAACACTGAACCACGAGGAGACAGGCTTATTTTTATTTAAATATGGTGTTGGTTTCTCCTTGTTTTGTTAGTTGATTTGCAAATGTCACAGAAAGCTCAGCAATGTCATTTTCAATGAAAAACAGCTCATACATGGTAAGAAGGATTTTCTGCTACATACACTCCCAGACCACGGTTAGATGTTGACAATATAACAGACCAGTACTGTGGTTGCTTAAAATGGCTCTCTTACGATTAACTATAGTGCTCAACCTATCCATCTCATACCACAGGATTAATTTGTAATCTACATTATGCAATCCCTTCTACTAGGGTTATTATTGCTACAACTTGCCTGCATAACACTACAAAAAAATTAATGGAACAGTTCTGTTATGTTTTTGTTATAAATGTCAATCTCATATGCTGTGATTGTTCCAAGCGAGAACAATGTATCCAAGAAAAACACAAAATGCAATAGGGATACACAGCAGATACACCTGCCTGGGAGTTCCAGCAGAAGTGCTGTGAGGCTGTAATTCAGTTCCAAGTTTTATAGGATAGGGTTGCAGTTTTACTGGAAAATGTACAGTGATGATTTCAGAGCATTAATGTAAGTATATAATATCCTCCTAATCAGACAAGAAAAGAATAATCTCTCTTCTTCTGCTTTTTAAGAGTTTTAAGGAAAGCATGATTGGGATGATAGAAGGATAGTTAAAAAGAAAAGGAGTACTTGTGGCACCTTAGAGACTAACAAATTTATTAGAGCATAAGCTTTCGTGAGCTACAGCTCACTTCATCGGATGCATTTGGTGGACAAAACAGAGGAGAGATTTATATACACACACACACAGAGAACATGAAACAATGGGTTTATCATACACACTGTAAGGAGAGTGATCACTTAAGATAAGCCATCACCCACAGCAGGGGGGGGGGAAGGAGGAAAACCTTCCATGGTGACAAGCAGGTAGACTAATTCCAGCAGTTAACAAGAATATCAGAGGAACAGTGGGGGGTGGGGTGGGGGGGAGAAAGACCATGGGGAAATAGTTTTACTTTGTGTAATGACTCATCCATTCCCAGTCTCTATTCAAGCCTAAGTTAATTGTATCCAGTTTGCAAATTAATTCCAATTCAGCAGTCTCTCGTTGGAGTCTGTTTTTGAAGCTTTTTTGTTGAAGTATAGCCACTCTTAGGTCTGTGATCGAGTGACCAGAGAGATTGAAGTGTTCTCCAACTGGTTTTTGAATGTTATAATTCTTGACGTCTGATTTGTGTCCATTCATTCTTTTACGTAGAGACTGTCCAGTTTGGCCAATGTACATGGCAGAGGGGCATTGCTGGCACATATCACATTGGTAGATGCGCAGGTGAACGAGCCTCTGATAGTGTGGCTGATGTGATTAGGCCCTATGATGGTATCCCCTGAATAGATATGTGGACAGAGTTGGCAACGGGCTTTGTTGCAAGGATAGGTTCCTGGGTTAGTGGTTCTGTTGTGCGGTGTGTGGTTGCTGGTGAGTATTTGCTTCAGATTGGGGGGCTGTCTGTAAGCAAGGACTGGTCTATCTCCCAAGATCTGAGAGAGTGATGGCTCGTCCTTCAGGATAGGTTGTAGATCCTTGATGATGCGTTGGAGAGGTTTTAGTTGGGGGCTGAAGGTGATGGCTAGTGGCGTTCTGTTATTTTCTTTGTTGGGCCTGTCCTGTAGTAGGTGACTTCTGGGTACTCTTCTGGCTCTGTCAATCTGTTTCTTCACTTCAGCAGGTGGGTATTGTAGTTGTAGGAATGCATGATAGAGATCTTGTAGGTGTTTGTCTCTGTCTGAGGGGTTGGAGCAAATGCGGTTATATCGTAGCGCTTGGCTGTAGACAATGGATCGAGTGGTATGATCTGGATGAAAGCTAGAGGCATGTAGGTAGGAATAGCGGTCAGTAGGTTTCCGATATAGGGTGATGTTTATGTGACCATCGTTTATTAGCACCATAGTGTCCAGGAAGTGTATCTCTTGTGTGGACTGGTCCAGGCTGAGGTTGATGGTGGGATGGAAATTGTTGAAATCATGGTGGAATTCCTCAAGAGCTTCTTTTCCATGGGTCCAGATGATGAAGATGTCATCAATGTAGCGCAAGTAGAGTAGGGGCATTAGGGGACGAGAGCTGAGGAAGCGTTGTTCTAAGTCAGCCATAAAAATGTTGGCATACTGTGGGGCCATGCGGGTACCCATCGCAGTGCTGCTGATTTGAAGGTATACATTGTCACCAAATGTGAAATAGTTATGGGTCAGGACAAAGTCACAAAGTTCTGCCACCAGGTTAGCCGTGACAGTATGAAAAAACTCGCACAGATACAGACAGACATCATCTTCCTCTCCAAATGCAAACAGATGGACATCATACCGAAAGGACTGAAGGTAAAAAATCCATTACAATCTACATACCACACAGACTATGCTGACAGCTTGTGCCACACACTCTCAAGGAAACTGCGGAACCACCTGATTAACATCCTCTACAGCAAACAGGGAAAGATTAAGAATGAGCTCTCAAAACTGGATACTCTCATAAAGAACCAACCTTCCACACAAACTTCCTCGTGGCTGGACTTTACAAAAACTAGACAAGCCATTTACAAAACACACTTTGATTCTCTACAAAAGAAAAAGGACACTAAGCTATCTAAACTACTATATGCCACAAGGGGCCACAACAATGGTTCCCGTAACCCACCCAGCAATATTGTTAATCTATCCAACTATACTCTTAGCCCAGCGGAAGAATCTGTCCTATCTCGGGGCCTCTCCTTTTGCCCCTCCACCCCCACGAACATGATACAGTTCTGTGGTGACCTAGAATCCTATTTTCGACGTCTCAGACTCAAGGAATATTTCCAACACACCTCTGACCAACATATTAACCCACAGAGACCTTCCTGCCAACACTACAAAAAGAAGGATTCTGGGTGGACTCCTCCTGAAGGTCGAAACAGCAGCCTGGATTTCTACATAGACTGCTTCCGCCGACGTGCACGAGCTGAAATTGTGGAAAAGCAGCATCGCTTACCCCATAACCTCAGCCATGCAGAACACAGTGCCATCCACAGCCTCAGAAACAACTCTGACATCATAATCAAAAAGGCTGACAAAGGAGGTGCTGTCGTCATCATGAATAGGTCGGAGTATGAACAAGAGGCTACTAGGCAGCTCTCCAACACCACTTTCTACAAGCCATTACCCTCTGATCCCACTGAGAGTTACCAAAAGAAACTACAGCATTTGCTCAAGAAACTCCCTGAAAAAGCACAAGAACAAATCCGCACAGACACACCCCTGGAGCCCCGACCTGGGGTATTCTATCTGCTACCCAAGATCCATAAACCTGGAAATCCTGGACACCCCATCATCTCAGGCATTGGCACCCTGACAGCAGGATTGTCTGGCTATGTAGACTCCCTCCTCAGGCCCTTCGTTATCAGCACTCCCAGCTATCTTCGAGACACCACCGATTTCCTGAGGAAACTACAGTCCATTGGTGATCTTCCTAAAAACACCATCCTAGCCACTATGGATGTAGAAGCCCTCTACACCAACATTCCACACAAAGATGGACTACAAGCCATCAGGAACAGTATCCCCGATACTGTCACGGCTAACCTGGTGGCAGAACTTTGTGACTTTGTCCTGACCCATAACTATTTCACATTGGTGACAATGTATACCTTCAAATCAGCGGCACTGCGATGGGTACCCGCATGGCCCCACAGTATGCCAACATTTTTATGGCTGACTTAGAACAACGCTTCCTCAGCTCTCGTCCCCTAATGCCCCTACTCTACTTGCGCTACATTGATGACATCTTCATCATCTGGACCCATGGAAAAGAAGCTCTTGAGGAATTCCACCATGATTTCAACAATTTCCATCCCACCATCAACCTCAGCCTGGACCAGTCCACACAAGAGATACACTTCCTGGACACTACGGTGCTAATAAGCGATGGTCACATAAGCACCACCCTATATCGGAAACCTACTGACCGCTATTCCTACCTACATGCCTCTAGCTTTCATCCAGATCATACCACTCGATCCATTGTCTACAGCCAAGCGCTACGATATAACCGCATTTGCTCCAACCCCTCAGACAGAGACAAACACCTACAAGATCTCTATCATGCATTCCTACAACTACAATACCCACCTGCTGAAGTGAAGAAACAGATTGACAGAGCCAGAAGAGTACCCAGAAGTCACCTACTACAGGACAGGCCCAACAAAGAAAACAACAGAACGCCACTAGCCATCACCTTCAGCCCCCAACTAAAACCTCTCCAACGCATCATCAAGGATCTACAACCTATCCTGAAGGACGAGCCATCACTCTCTCAGATCTTGGGAGATAGACCAGTCCTTGCTTACAGACAGCCCCCCAATCTGAAGCAAATACTCACCAGCAACCACACACCACACAACAGAACCACTAACCCAGGAACCTATCCTTGCAACAAAGCCCGTTGCCAACTCTGTCCACATATCTATTCAGGGGATACCATCATAGGGCCTAATCACATCAGCCACACTATCAGAGGCTCGTTCACCTGCGCATCTACCAATGTGATATATGCCATCATGTGCCAGCAATGCCCCTCTGCCATGTACATTGGCCAAACTGGACAGTCTCTACGTAAAAGAATGAATGGACACAAATCAGACGTCAAGAATTATAACATTCAAAAACCAGTTGGAGAACACTTCAATCTCTCTGGTCACTCGATCACAGACCTAAGAGTGGCTATACTTCAACAAAAAAGCTTCAAAAACAGACTCCAACGAGAGACTGCTGAATTGGAATTAATTTGCAAACTGGATACAATTAACTTAGGCTTGAATAGAGACTGGGAATGGATGAGTCATTACACAAAGTAAAACTATTTCCCCATGGTATTTCTCCCCCCCCACCCCACCCCCCACTGTTCCTCTGATATTCTTGTTAACTGCTGGAATTAGTCTACCTGCTTGTCACCATGGAAGGTTTTCTTCCTTTCCCCCCCCTGCTGCTGGTGATGGCTTATCTTAAGTGATCACTCTCCTTACAGTGTGTATGATAAACCCATTGTTTCATGTTCTCTGTGTGTGTGTATATAAATCTCTCCTCTGTTTTTTCCACCAAATGCATCTGATGAAGTGAGCTGTAGCTCACGAAAGCTTATGCTCTAATAAATTTGTTAGTCTCTAAGGTGCCACAAGTACTCCTTTTCTTTTTGCGAAAACAGACAAACACGGCTGCTACTCTGAAAGAAGGATAGTTAGTGACAGAAATTGAAGTTGGCTATTTATTCGTAGGTCATACTGTGTACAAGCAGCTGCAGTGCAAACTTTCTCCCAGTATCCTACCAATTACTTTAGTCATTCTCTCAGGGGAGCATGGCTAATCTTAGTGTACTCCTCTTCATACAAACGTCAAGTATAGGACAAAATTCAACACTTTAAAAAAAATGAAAATACTAAAGATGAGCTTGCACGAAACCCCCAGAACTCATCTTGAAGTTTGGATATGGATCCACATCCAGATCTCTGCAGCATGAGCCCCATTCTAGTAAATATTCTATAAAAAATTTCAAAGTTTCCATGGCAGATTGAGTGTTATGGCTCTATAACTTACAAAATAGCTGCTTTGTCTCCAAGGCATCACTGTATATAGTTTAAGGGATAAGGAGATCAAGGGCAGCCAGACAGAGTAGAGCAATGAAACAGGTCTCTAGGAATAGTTAGATAATTGTATATGTTGGTTTTAAAAGAGCCCTATTATGCATAGCCCAAAAGGATATCCTTCTGAAACTAATCTTGGCAAGGTCTTCGAAAAAAAGCAGCTACAGACGAAAATCAACTTCTCATCAAGCTTATAAAATCATGATTGGTTTGGGCAGACTCCAGGTTAAAATGCTATTAATATCCATAAAACAGATGTGTACATTGATCTTTTTGGCTATTGGTAGACTACAGGTTCAAACGTGCTAAAGGCTATATATTGCCATCTATTTATTTGCCAAGTTCCTGTTGATGTCAGCTCCCATTACAGGAGTTCTGCAAACAGTTCAAGGGCAGTACATGGCTCTAAGAAAGAAAAAATACACAAACTTGTCTAACATTAAAACTTAAACTAAGCAATGTAACCAAATATAAACATTCAGTATATGGAACAAAACCACGATTGAGCCTTTGAGAAAAGGTGTTAAATGCACAGAGACCTTAGAGAATATATCAAAATGAAAAAAGCGCTCCAAGTCTTTCATGAAGAAAGGTGGATGTAATAGTACAAAGCAACTAGAAAAGCTGCTGCCTGATCTGAGCAAAAATGATAAAATATTGCTTTTGTCCCATGTCACCACACTAAGAACGCCTCTCTATTCTAGAACTTCTGGCTGTTAGTAAATGAAATCTCAACAGAAGAGTTAGAAATACTTTCAGTGTCTTAAATATACACAATTAGTCAGAAGAGGCTAGTTATGTGATTGATATTTAAAATAGATTTGCTAAGGTGTAACAATTATGTAATTCATTAACTATCACTTGCTTATTTAACAATATTGTACCTAGGTCTGTAAACTAACAATCTTATCTCCTTAGTTCTACTCCATTCTCTACCAGATGCTTCATTTACATGTTAAATATCAGATAGTTGTACATGTTTTCTTTTTAACCTACCACAGAACTGAATGGACAACAGAAACAGGGGATACAAGCTGACCAAACAAATAAATAAATAAATCACTATTTTAGGCTTCCTTCCATCCTGTAACTTACTTACCTGCAAATGAGGATGTGTGCATATGTAAAGCCCTGCAAACCAATAGATAAATAATCCTGCACAGGCAACAATACCTAAATCAAATTTTTTATACAATCACACAGGTGATGCATCATCATCCAGCAAAGCAGAAGACCAAAGATTTCATTGCTCTAGACTTGGATTCTTAGGAACTGATTTGAAGTTTAACTGATGCCAGTTATTTAGAGCTGAGTGGGAAGCAGTTTTCTCATCCCAGGAGCATTTTCTATATTTCAAAAGTTTTTCCCATCTGGAATTGGTATACAAAATTGAAACACTGAAAATTTTTCACAAATGGAAAATCCAAAGAAAACGTTGGGTTAATCAAAATGTTTCATTTAGATAATTTCAAACAGTTTTGTTATGATCTCAGCTTTTTCAAAAATTATTTTAGTATAAAAAATAAACTAAAATTTTGAAAACAAAGTCATTGCAAACTGAAAAATGAAACTGTTTCAAAAGTATCAAAAAGGATCGTTTTGATTAATCTCAAAACATTGTTATTAAAAGAAATTCAATTTGGGAGATTCATCAAAAACTGACCCTTTCCCATGAGCAGGTTCAGTTTTGATGAATCAGCATTTTCTAATTAAAAAAACAATTTTGCTGGAAAATTCCAGCTTTACCCTTTTTTTCCTAGAGCTGTAAACATCAGTGTCTGCAGCATCTCCAAGGGGAAGGATCACATTTCTTCCCACATCTCATCCCCTATTAGAAAGTGTGTGCATATTCTTTTTTGCAGGAGCAGTTAACTTAACTTAAATAAGAAAAATGTTTATACACACACCTCCAACTCTCTCTCATGTTTCCACTCTGACAAGTGCAGATGGGAACTGCTACAGAAAAAGAAATAAAAATGAAATTGGATAGGAGAGATGAAGAGATAGAGGAAACCCTAAGCTCTTTCCAGTTAGTTTTGCAGGAAATACCTGCTTGAGAGAGAGAGAAAGCATGCACTTCTGATATGGAGGGGGTAGGAGTGAAAGCTTTTCCTAGATAAACTGGAATTGAGTGTGTGACTTTCACCTGCCAATGAACCACAATTTAACAGTAAAAGACCCTGAGATGACGTACAAATAAAGAAGGTGTATCAGTGTAATAGACATAGTCACAACCGGGACTTAGTTACAACAAACAACCCAGAAAAGGATCAAAGTAAAACAAAAAAGTGGGAGGGGGAGTTTTCGGAGCCGATACTAGATATTCTCTCAGCAGATTGTGCATGCTCAGAAAAGGGTTCTGAAGAGTTCTCAGCAGAAGGGACAGTGCATGGGTAAAAATTTATTACACATAAAACTTAAGAATGATCTTTTTTAAATGGCTAGCTGAATATTTCTCAGCTTGTCTTGCTTAACAGTGCTTATGTGACCCATTGGTGACATGTCTTCCTCAGTGCCTGATCCATGAAGGATGTACATCTAATGCAGCTCTCAGGGTTTGTCTATATGAACACTTAGTTCACAGCCAGTTGGGGTGTAAATCTATCCTGCATCACTGTGCCATGCACTAAGTGTCCGTATGGACCTTGCTGCTGCACGCTAAAAGTTCTGGAGTGCACTTAAATCTATTCCCATTTCAAAGTGGGTAGATCAAAGTGCACTAGGGAACTTTAGTGGGTGGCAGTATAGTCCACATGGACAGTGTGTGGTAGGCTGGGGTGGGGTAAATTTACACCCTGGCTTGCTGCAAACAAAGTGCATATATCAACAAGCTCTCAGGTTTAGAGCATGGCTCTTGAGAGTAAACCCTAAAGATTTATGCTTCTAGCTGTATTCCATCCCCAATGAGCTGGGCAAGATGGCAGTCATTCCTGTTAAATGTAACAGTTATTAGCTTTCCAACATGTGGTGGTGGGGAGGAGACACACTAACTAAACAGGAAGTAAGAGCACCATGGAGCATGGCTCCACCTATGATACTCTGAGTAACCCAATTAATCTCTTGATGATGACTTTACTAGAGTTTCAAGTTCCTTTCTTCTATCACAGGGGCCAACACGGGGTCATGTGTTGCATACGGATGGGAGCATTGTCCCTCTGACAGGCATGATGCCTCAAGTAAACACCAAACTTGAAGGTGCAGTGTGCACCTCCCATACACCCAACTGCATCCCCCTCCTTTAGATAGCCTCACACAGTGAGATAGTAGAAACTACAGCTGTGCCCTACCTATGTCAGGTGACAACAATAATCACAGAAAGAGTCATTTTCCCCAATACTGAAAAAGAAACTTAAGGAACTTTATTAGAATTGGGGAAGCAATATTATCCCTAAATGTAGCCTGTCTCTCTGCTTTACTGTAAAGCTTCTGTTTCTAACCTTCTCCAGTCCCCTCTTGTGGTTGTCTTCCTACTGCACTTCTAAAGAAGCAGTAAGCATACCCTCACACAGCCCACTCCGGGCACCCACCCAAAGAAGAGTCACATCAAGCCCGCAACCCAAGATCTGAGTGTCAGGTTGGGTTCTTCCTTGTTAGTACACATTCATCACTCAAAGATTTTGCAAATTATTTTTTATGTTCATTATGTTAATTCCTCGTGATCAACTAAGCTCGGGGCTCCATTGTGCTTTGAAGTAGGGACTATTACTCTGTACAGGACAAAAAGCTTACGGTAACTTTGGGTATTTCTACACTACAATTAAACCACCATGGCCGACCCAGGTCAGCTGACTCACGCTTGTGGGGCTCAGGCTACAGGGCTATTTAATTGTGGTGTAGATGTTCGGTCTCAAACTGGAGCCCAAGCTTAAATGTCTACATCACGACTGAACAGTCCCATAGCCTGAGCCCCACAAGTGTGAGTAAGTTGACACGGTCCAGCCATGGGTGTTTAACTGCAGTGTATTCATACCCTTTGATAACATTCTGTTGATTATGTGAGCCAGCACAGATTTCAGCTGTGTTGGCTCTTCAGTGTTTATAGTAAAAACTTATCTTAATTGCTAACATAAGTAGAGATAAATAGAATACTTTTGCTCATTTACGTGCCATGGCTTACAGAACACATACTTTTTCAAGTTCACAAACACCTGAAAAGACAGTTCTGATGCTGGGGTTTTGAGGCCAAACCAATGGTTTATAGTATCGTTATGTTCACCAACTTCTTTTCCATGATGTGTTTTGCAAGCTAGAGATATTGAGGGATTTCACTACTTTAAGTGTCTATTACTTAAAAAAATTAAACAATATATTACTGAACGAGCAGAAGAAGAAAAAAAAAAGCACTCGAAGTCATCCAACGTAACTACTTCCTTCAAAGTCTGCCATTCAACCAAACAGTTCCCCTAGGTCTTTTATATTGGGAGGTAGTGGCCTTCAATGGACATTTGCATAATCTACAAAAACCATTTAGGCACACTCGATTAGAGCACGGATCTCAAACCAAACTAAAAATGAAATCATTTAGGATTTCCACTGTATAAAAAGGAAAGGAAAAAGAAAAAGAAAAAACAAAAAGAAAAACCAAGAGTTTTCTGTAGAAGGGAAAAATAATCAAGGAGCATATAGGTAGAGCAGCAGTAGTTCTCTTGCAGACTTGCCCTTGCTCCTTTTCTTTTTAAAGTGAAAGACATTGCCTTTTTATTTTCTTTTTAAACTGCCTCCTAATTTGCTCTCCATAATTCTTTTAATCCCGTTCCTTTTTCATTTTCTATTGCTTTCACCTCATTGAAAAGAGGAGATATTGAGATGGGTGCTCAGTGCATACGGAGAAATGACAACATCCTTAAGGGTACATCTACACTTCAAGCTGAAAAATTTACACCTCCTGCTTGAATGTAGACATGACCTAAGATTTTTCTTCTGCCACCATGCAGCCTCTCAAGAGGCTGAGGGAAAGCCTAAGACTTGCAAAACAGGATCTGGACTCCAACAGTGGTCAGTTAAAAGATGCATCAGAGTAAAGCACAAGAAACCCCATACTGGAATAACCTACTCATAAAATATCAGAGGGGTAGCCATGTTAGTCTGGATCTGTAAAAGCAACAAAAAGTCCTGTGGCACTTTATAGACTAACAGACGTATTGGAGCATAAGCTTTCGTGGGTGAATACCCACTTCACATGCTACAGGACTCTTTGCTGCTTCTATTCATAGAGGAAGTGTCTTCCTTATCTTTTCAGTCAGCGGCTGGCTTACACTGCCTGTTACAACTATTTCTGTTCCAGCTCATTGCACTGAATCTTGCTACCATCTATTTGTTCTGTGTTTGTCCAGCATCTAGCACAAAAGGATGATAATCCATGACTGGGGCTCCTACTGCAATACAAACAGCAGACCAAAAGAGCAACAGTAGCATAATACCAGGACTAATTCAAAGCTCCAACATGATGCATTATAAAAGCTCCTGGCCACATAGCCCTGGTTTTATTTTTAAAAAGAAATGGAGCACACAACTCGTGCTTTGGGATCCTCCTGGATGCTCTACTAAAAATACTTAGCACTTTTCATCAGGGATCTCCTTCTAAGTAGTGTACTAGGTGTAGCCTAGAGTAGGGAAAAGGATATTTTTTGAAAATTGTTTTAGCTAATTCAATTTGAAACACCACTTGGCACCTCACATAGACAATTTAACATCTTTAAAACCATGTTAACTGTAAGTGGTAGGGCCCACGGCAGCCTAGGTCCTTGATTTAGCAAGACCAGCTAACACGTTTTTAAAGATGTTAAATTCTGCTAAGTTTCAACTTGTGTTAGCTAACAAGATTTTTAAAGACATTTTTGCCAATTCTAGACAAGGTTTTAAAAGTCAAATCCTGAGCCCATTGAACTTAATAGGAGTTTACTGTTGACATCAGTGGATCCAGAATTTTCCCCGAGTGACTAGAGGAAGGTAATGAAGAAACAGTTCTAACCTAGTAGAATGGATTTCAGCCCCCTGGATCAGACAACTTGGGTTCTAGACTTGATTTTGCCAGTGACTTGTATGACCTTGGATAACAGGTCATGCCTCAGTTTCTGTAAAATGGGGGATAATGATACTTACACATCTATGAAGCCCTTTACAATCTATGGAGGTAAACAGATACTCAAATAATAATTAATCTATTTCTTTAACATAATACACATATCAAGTTACCTTTCAATGGTGCATAAGCATCATTAGCCACATTTTACAGATGTGGAACTGAGGTACAAAAAAGGTTAAGTGATTTGCTCAAAGTCACACAGTAAGTCAGTGGGAATAGGACACAGACATCCTGATTCCTAGTTCAGGCTCTATTCCCTGGATTTTCCTGCCTTCCATCTCAAGAGGCTGAGAGAAAGCTTAAGACTTACCGAACAGGATCAGGCAAGTGATCTATCTAGTCTAGAAGATGTTTCAGCTCATTTCAATATGTGTAGGGATAGGCAATATTTCCCATTGTTTCCTTTGCAAATATTATTTATAAGACATGAACATATTTACAAATTGTACAAGTTGTGCAAAATAATAAAAACAAAATTCCAAGAGCCAAAATTGTTACCTAAATCCAATGAAATTTTTGTAAACTTGATGATGTTCATGGTGTCTGGGTAATTAATGCACTTTTAAAGAGCAGTGCACACACACATCTATATGAAGCATCAATTTAATTATCCAGGGTTTATTTGCAGCATGCATGTCTTTGGATCTTTTTCTACAAGGTAGCAGTACAATGAGAGGGTTCACTTACAAAACATTTAAGAATCAAAGAAAGTGGTTATATCAAAGTATAGCACTACTTTCCAACACATTAATACAAGATAAAACCTGGATAAGTCATTTAAGGAGGTGGCACAGGTTAGGGGAAGCTAGGGCTCGTGCCTGGACACCTATTTATTATTCAAATAGTATACCACCATAGAGCATCGCAGGTTGTATCTGCAACAAAATGCTGGGCAAAGCAACAGTCTTCTATGGTGACCCTTGTGCACAAGGTCTCGCTTCAGATGTTTTTGGCACAAGTAGTAGCACTCTGTTTGGGATGTGTATTTGTTCTCTGATAAATGAGTGTAACTATTTCAATGTGTTTTATAAAATAAATGTATTCCTGTTGAGGGTTCACTCTCAAAGATATATTGTACTTGGAATTCTTCCCTCTTTCAGTTGCAATATCAGCCAGGAGGAAACACAGAAAAACAGTTCTTTCATTTAGACAGCCAATGGACAGTTGGCTAAACCCAAAGTAGTAACGTAACTACTTAAGATTTTTTTGGCAGCTATGCTTAATATATTTGACAGTATTTCACCACTATGTATGACTCTGGATATTAAATGGCCACGCTGGTGCATTATCTCATAAGCATTGACAAGACTCAGTTTGCTGAGATTCCTGTTCTCAAGAAACCTATCAGTGGAAAGACCACTGATTTCAAGTAGGATTAGGCTTGGGTAATAGATGCTGTAGCTGATCTAGGAGGGGTACATGAGTTATGGGGCAGACATTTGCTTAGACTGCTTCCTGAAATGAATTTCAGAACAGTCAGACTTTGTCTGCTATCACTACAATTTTTAATCCACATTAAGAAAAGAAGAACAGTTTCAAAGTGATTAACGTGATTTGTGTCCACACCGAAATAATTGAAACAAACCCTTTGTGATAGGCCCAATCTGAAGCACAGAAAAAGTACTACCCATAAAAGTGGTTTTCAAGTAGGATGATAGTCCATTCCTCCAGATAACCCCACATTGCACAATGCCAATGAAATAAGTCCCTGATCATGCAATGATCACATGTGGACCCTTGCACCTGGAAATCCAAAGTGGCTCTAAACTATGTCAGAGACAGGAATGCTGTAAAACCAACAACATGGCCTCTAACTACATCTTGTGTTTACTGGTATAATGGAGGACTGAGCACAAAACCCCCTTTTTTCACAGAACTAATACAAAGAAACTTTGAATCCATACAACCCCTTAAATGGCCAGGTGGGGATCCACTTTTTTTTTTTCTTCCTCCTTAGGAGCTCGGCTCGCAGGGCCTTAAGATGCCACTGCAACTGCTGAAAAGGGGGGTAAAAATCTCTTCTCTGCCTGTGTCACATTATTCACAAAACTCCACAGGGATTCCCTAGCTGCTGATTTCAGGGCACAAACTTTGTCACACAGAAAAGGTAACTGTGTACAAATTAGATGGAGTTGAAAGAATTTTTAACATATATTTTGTGTGTTAACAATTCACAAACAAAAAGCCATAAACCAGGATTTTCTTGACTGTATTTATTGTTTGAAATTATTCTGACAAAATTTCTGGCAATTCTCAATCTGTTGTGAACATTCAATATTAGACAAATGTTGTTGGTTAGGTTTGATTAGATGTGTAGGTCACATGACTGCCTGATTGGATGAGGTTGATGAGGGAATATCTTTTATTAGACCAGGTCTTGCTGGTGAAAGAGAGAAGCTTTTCAGCTCCACAGAGCTCTTCTTGGATGAGTGTAACCCTTAGAATAAGCTTCACATACTTGTGATTGAAAGTGAATTTTGAGTTTGCAACTAATATTCACCAATATGCACGGCAATAATCTTATTTGTTAGATTACTCATGTAAAGGAAATACAACAGGTATGCAAATGGGCAAAGTAAATGAATTTTAAAATGTGAATATTCAGACAGATATTGGGAGTACTTCCTACGTCTAAAATTAGAGTTGAGCACAAGCTGAACAATTCAGCTACAGATCATTATTTGGAACATTCCAAAGTTTGAGCGCTTTGATTTGGTCTCCATCTCTAGTGAAAATGGCACTTACTGGATTTTATGCAACTATCTGCTCCCTTTGCATCTTGAGTCAAAAGTTTTACACTGGTTAGCCATGCAAAGCCAATGCAGCTACGGGACAGCGAGCTGGATACTATTCTGACTCACACATCGTCAACAGAACTATCAGCCTATGCACAATATTTATAAGTTAATGACATGATGAGATACAGAAAGAACACAGTTTCAGTCCCGCCCTGAGTTTGTAGGGCAGTCAATCAGAAAATTCAGTTTTTGACCTGTAAACAGTAAAGGATCTGGAAGTTATTGAAAGAGAGAAAATATGGACTCCATGCTGTCAAATTTACAGGTGATTATTGAACTCAGAGACCAACTATATGTTTATATGATCCTCTAGAGAAGAGACAGTTGATGCGAAAACATATGGTTTGTACAATGAGACACCCTCTTCTAACCACTGCTGGGATATATTTATTTACAGCTGGAATGGTAATTACATATATGGTTCCTTTCAGCTGAAAAATGGTTCCTCCTTTTCCCTTTAAAAACGGTGATCATACCAAGTCTGTTATTACCAGTGGTGTTCTCTTTTTCTCAATACACATGCGGGGCTGCCAGCTCAGCTGAAAGGTTTTCTTTCCTGCCATTTCACAAAACAAGCGATGAAAATTTAAGACTACACTGCAAGAGGAATTTTGAAAAGGATTATTTTAAACTAAATTCCAAACAGGTGAGTGTAGGGCAGAAGATCAACATCCAACAATTACCAGAAGAACTGGGCATTACCCTTGGCACACGCTACTTGGCATTCATACATTGCATGTAACCCTGCACACTTAAAATCAACAATTTCACTGGGAAACATTGTAACACTCTGGAGTAACTTGGGTAAACAGGTCAGAAGAGAAACAATTATATGTCAATAACAATGCCTGAATGCTGCAGAGCTTTGGAGGCCTGATTAGAATTGCAAACTAAACAGATCAGACAGATTGTGCACTGGTGCTCAGAAGAGAGGACTCAAGGAGTCGGTTTCCACATCTTGCCACATACTCTTTGTACTCCCAAATACACAGCATTAGGACACCAGAGGGAAAACACCTCCTTTTTTTTAAACATTGTCTAGTACATTTTTAAACAGAGCACAGAACTCAGATAGCTCTGTGTTATCACCACTCTCAACTTCTAAAAGCATGGCCAGAGCCCAGTGTGACCCAGAGAACACATAAGTATTAGCTAGCTCTTAAGCCCACTCAAAAAATCCCTTATGGAAGAAAAAAAAAAAACCTTAGAGAATTTAACAATGATTACACCAATATGAGTCTACAATAACTACACTAAAAACCTATAGAATGATCTCCTTTAAGAAGATTTTTTAGATCACTAAAATATTATAGAAGGATTTTTTTAAATGCTATAAGAGAATTCAGAATGACTATAGTTTCTCTATAGGTTTCTATTAAGTTATATAGGACTTTTCTGTAGGAGATACAATAGAATTAACCATGCACAAACAGAGCCAATAAAACACCAGTTAGAATATTTGACCTGATGGTGGAAGCCTTACTCCACGATGAACCTTCACTAGTTGGCTTTCCAACAACTATCATAGTATTACATTTTCATACATTAATAGCAGATCCATTAATATAAACCAGAAACGATTTCCATGTGTTTTCAAATGTCTTGTTTCTTGTAGGATAAATTGCTCTCAAGAGATGTAATCTGAGGCCCTGATCCAGCAAAGCAATTAAGTACATGCTTAACTTTATGTACATCAGTAGTCTCATTGACAAAGGCCTAAATAATGTAGACTTGCATTCTGCCTATGCTGGGGTCTTTCCAGTGTGGTATAGGTGTAGTTTGATTTCTATATTTGGGGATGGGACAGCTCCAGTCAGGCCAATGGGACAGGGGGAGGGCGAAGAGATGCCAAATTCCACACCTGCCTGAGACTTGCAGTTGGGGGGGCCAATGCCTCTAACCATCCCAAACTACACCTATGCCAGTGCCTTGAAGTGATACAAATCTGTGACCAAAAAAAAAAAAAAAAAACCCACCAGCACAAGGCCCTTTCCACCACTTTGTAGGAATGGGTGGGGAACCAGCATTGGAGCATCTTACAGGGGGCCCTGGCCAACCCCCTACACACCATTGGAAGTGTTTCTGCCCAGGCCCCAGATAGCCCGAGATGGAAAGCTAAGAAGCGGTGGGCCTGAAAGGCTGCAGGATCCACATTTACACAGATCCAGTGGATCAAATCAAATGCACCACACAAGTGTCCCAGCAGGTAAATGGTAGCTATTACTCCTCTGCACTCTACCCAGATAGGGCTCTATTTCTTATGTTTTATGTGGGTGGAATAGGTTGCATCTTTTACCACCATTAATCCCATCTGAATCCATGTGCTTTGATGAAATGTCCTTCAGCTCAACCATATCATGTAATACACCTGGACTATACTTAACCATTAAGTCCACATTCAGAGGGGTGATATACTATTCTGTCATGTGAGAACAGCCAAAATGGGAACTAAATTGAATTCACCTGCCTCCCCTTGTTACTGCCTTTCCTTTCCCAGTCTTTTGTCCTCTCTTCCCTTATCTTCTCATTCTCTTTTACCTTAACCTGTCCAATATACTTTTCTTGAATAATTTGTTTACTTTTTTCTCTCAGCTTCCCTTCTTCCACTTCTTCCTAGTGTTCCTTTTTCTTCTCTTATTCCCCCCCTTCCATTTTCTTAACCTTTCCACCCTCATATGTGCAGTGATCTCTCCTTTCCAGCCTCCCTTTGATTTTCCTCTCCTTCCAAGATTGTGGATATTACTACAACTATTGTTTGTAAAATCAGGTTGCAGTCTGCTAGTTTGTCCTTCCAGAGGTAATCTTTCCCTTCAACATATAACAGCTGACTACTTCTGGTGATGGTGACTCATCAGAGTAGGGAAAAGGCAAAAGAACCCTGAATTTAAAAATTTTAATATGCACATACACTGTAGTTACCATATAAGGTAAATCACATACATACAGGATATGCAAAATTAAATACTCTACCGTACAGAATTTCTTCCACTTAGAGCAGAAACCACTGAGAGCACAGCTTGTATCCTCAAATTTGGTTCTTCTGTCCTTACTGTAGCCCTGAAAATATTTCCATTTTGGTAGAATGAGTTTATCCATTTCTCGGAGTCCAAGGTACTTTACAAAGTTAGTCCATGGGCCACTTTGCAGTCAATTACTTGTATGAAAAACACAAGTTTGAAAGCCAACCTACTTTTAAAGTTTCAGAAAAAGTACTTTAGTACTTATGTTTTTCTGTACAAAAACTGCCACAGAAGAAATAAAACAAAACCTCTCCCTACAGCAGGATTGACTTGAGATAATCCTAGGGTACTGATTTGATACTGGCACTGAAGAATCAGCCATCATAAAAAACAGTGGGACAGATGACTTTTCACATTCTCAGCCAAATCTAAATAATCTTTTGCAGTCTGAAACCATCTTAAATAGAAAACATCCCACAGCTGCTGGCATATCCAGAGAAGCAAGGCTGTGTCAGCTACTTTATATGACTGGATATTTCAAAGCATGGATATCCTTATTAATAGGGCACCCTCTCAGGCTTGGGCACAATGTTGCATGGGACTTCACCTCTTGCTCTCTCCTGGTGGCCATTTCCTTGGCCCCAAATGGCCAGTTCCAGCCAGCATCTTCTCCTGACTCTCTGTTTGGGTCTTCTACAGCTCAGCCCTCCAGCCAAGTCAAGTAACAGTTCACTCCCCTTAGGGGGTAAGTGAAGGTCCAATGTGAAATTCACAGCAAATGTCATATTTATAGTTCTTCTGCCCTCTCAGGCTTGACTGAAATCCTCTGCTTTCTGGCCCCTTCAAAGATTCTCTTAAACAGCTTCTTCGCCAGCAGGATTCCCAAACTGCTTCCTATTGCCAGGGACTGAAGTAGTTTACTTCTGAGGATCTCCTTGTTCTTTGTAGGCTCTATCTTAGTGCTCCCCACTCAGAAGCCTACTCTACTCCCTGTGGATATCTCACCAGAATCTTGGCAGACACTTCCCAGAGGGAAACCTCCCTTGTTCCTCGCTCTCTCACTTTCAGGTCTTCCTTTATCTAGTCCATTACAAGCTCTGTTTAAGAAGGGCTCTCTCTGCTTCACAGCCATAGCTGGAAGTAGGGTACTGCCACAGCCCCTGATTTGAAGTAGTAATAACAAACACCAACACATGGTTTCCATCATTAGCACCCCCCACAATAAAATTTGTTCCAGTACTCCTAACAACTGGGGTCAGTCTTTCTAATAAAGCCCCATTGCACCCAGCTGGAGTCACTAATTTGCCCTTATGTTGCCAGCTCATCAATGAGGCTGAAGGATCTCTGCTAATTCAAGGGCAAGGCTGAGCTCAGCTTGCCTCAAAGTCGAGGGGGAGGGGAAGAGAACAATTGAGAAAAAGAAAGGACCACAAAATTCCAAGTTTTAACTGTTCTAGAGTCACTGTTTAGGCACTTGAATAGAATTGTATGGCTGAATTGGTCAGCTATGATCTGCTGGAATCTTTGGTGGAATAACCAAAGGCACTAAGATTAATGCCATTCTGAGACAGGAACCATCATGAAGTAGAAGCACCTGTCAAGAAGGAACACTCAGTGGGCAGCAGAGAAGGGAAGGATTAGACTTCTTTTTCTAAATAATGAAGGTTTTGTCTCAGCAACAGACTGTGCTCATTTAAAAACTTCCATGGACCACATGATTATTCAAAAGTGACTACTGTTGAAACCTAGTCCACTCACAGTAACACATGCAATGAGTGAAGCAAGCTTCGACTTGCCCTGCTAAAGAAAGACTATATTGAACTAACACTAAAGCTATAAGACAACTGTATAAACCTAGTAAACAGAGTTGAAAGATGTTCTATCCCACACCATTGTAGGAAATTACTTGAGATTCCAGGCCCCTTATATTATATATAATACACATCGCTATTGTACTGTATGACCTATGTTATCCCATCTGAAAGGATAACTTCCCTTCTCTCTCCAAGCTGGATGTCTTCAGACCAAAAACTACTGGAACTAACACAAAATACTGTGTAATAGCTAGATAATATCTTAAGAATACATAGGCCCACACACCAGGGATATGGAGTAGCTAACAACTCTTTCCAGTCTGCTGCTCAGAAATTTAAATTGCATGAAATGTGCTGCAGCTGTCTCTCTTGTGGGACTCTATGATCATAACTACTGCCATGTATGTCACAGTAAAATTCAGTCACTTGGTGTGCCTGAAGTGTGTGGTGGAAGCTGCCAAGACACTAGCCAAAACAGTGAAAGGAAAAAAATGTATCTTTCCATTTAAAAAAAAAGATCCAAAACTGTAAAAAGCTTATTAACATTCACGTTCTGTCCAATGCCATTCAGTTATAGTAGCTTTCATTATTTAATAGTGGGAGAAATATGAACTGCTATGTAGTTAAAATGAAATGCAGTTGTCTTAGAAAAAAACCCTCTTTAAAAACATCAAATAAAAGTTGCTGATTTGAACATTTATAACTTTAAAACTACCAAAAGGATTTTCCACAAACATGGCTTGTTCTATAGATCTCACTGAGATGTACAAGTTTAGTCAATCCTAAAGACTGTGGCCCTGTTGATGGGTTGCACCATAGAACCAAAAGGGAACCATGAAGTCATCTCGGTGCTCCTTTGATTCTGGGCCAGTGGTGCACTGGGCCAGTCCCTCAGTGTAAATTATAACAGTTTGAGGGCTGCTGTAATTTACATCAGCTGCCAATGGTCCAAAAGGGCTTCTTTGGCAACCAGAAATCACCAAGGTTTAGGGAATTCTCTATGCTGCCCCCACACTGTCACTCAGAAAGGAGATGGCATAGAAGCTGTTATTCTGGCTCTGTGTTACCAGAGATTCCTCCGACGGTGGTGGGGTAGGGGTGATCATTCTATGGCTGCCCGGGGCAGCTTTAGGATCATGTACCAGTGTGGTACAAAGCAGCCCCAGGGCAGCTGACAAAGGGGGTCTGTTACATCAACTTGTTGTGTATAAAGCTGTGTAAGACATTACAGTTTCCATTGTATTAATTGGCAGATAATTAAAACAAATATTGATAGAGTGACTTCATGCTGAGGCATAATCACAAGGAAATAGAGTTATTATTGAGGTTTCAACCCTAATTCTGCATTTCTCATAGGGTTACCAGATAGCAAGTGTGAAAAACTGGAACAGAGGGTGGGGGGTAATAGGAGCCTATAGAATATTAGGACTGTCCCTATAAAATCAGGACATCTGGTCATCCTAATTTCTCAACTTTACAGTGCTCTATTTCTCAACTTTATGATCTGTTTATGCTTTTTTTTCCAAAGAATATATATTAACATCTACATATGTATACACATGTGTATGTATCATACAATTATAGGGGTTCTTCCAAGGACAACAGCGACATTTCACCCATCAACTCCCCTTTGTTCTTTCTGTTCTTCAAATGTCCACTTTGGAATGACTTTCTTCAGCCAACGAGAAGTGGATGGTGATTACTCTCTCCCATCACTCCCTCACTCCCATCACTCCCTGCTGCTCAACACATATATGAGGCTTCAGAGTTAGGCCTTGTCTACACGGTGTGAACGTAAACTGATATAGTTGTTTATCCCATGTGGATATACCAGAATAAGTGTTTTAACCTAAATTTTAAAGGGGCTGGGTCACCTGGGAAAGGGTTTAAGCTAAATCAAAAAAGCCATTCTTATTCTGGAGTAAGAGTGTTCACATGGGAAATTATACCTGTATAACTACACCTATTTAACTGTTTAATTTTCCTCTGTACACAAGGCAAGAGAGAGTGAGATCCTCCAGACTGAGGCATCAGCAGCATGCAGATGACAGAGTACTCAGTCTTATCTTCATCAGACTCAAATAGTATGGTTTACTTTTATAACTGTCTGTTTTGAATTTTAGATCATTTTTGTGAAAATAAAATTAAACTGTTCCTTTAACAAAAGTTTTACTAGGGCTGTCAACAATCAGCTGAGTCACTAAGCACCCATCTAAAACACGGAACTTTATGGAAGTCTGGTCAGCCCTTAGTCCTTTATAAAACTCTTTGTAGCAACTAATTATCTCACATTAAACTTTCAAAAAGTTTGGCCATACCTCCAGCCATCTTAGGAGCAATATTGATAGGTTCCAAAGTAGTCAAAAGAGCCAACTTCCAAAGCATCCACTCCTTCTTGACTGAAAGAATTTGTAGTTAGAAGAAGCACTCAAGATAGGTGCGGCTGAAATAAGAGGAACCTTAGGGTATGTCTACAGTGCAATTAGACACGCGCGGCTGGCTGTGTCAGCTGACTCTGCTGAGACTGCAGAGCTGTTTAACTGCAGAGTAGACTTCCAGGCTCGGGGTGGAGCCTGGACTCTAGGACCCTGCATGGTGGGAGGGTCCCAGAGCTCGGCGTGCAACCCAAGCCTGGAAGTCTACACTGCAATTAAACAACCTTCACTTCAGTCCCTGGAAAAATCATGGAGCAGGTCCTCAAGGAATCAATTCTGAAGCACTTAGAGGAGAGGAAAGTGATCAGGAACAGTCAGCATGGATTCACCAAGGGCAAATCATGTCTGACTAATCTAATTGCCTTCTATGCTGAGATAACTGGCTCTGTGGATGAGGGGAAAGCAGTGGATATGTTGTTCCTTGACTTTAGCAAAGCTTTTGACACGGTATTCCACAGTATTCTTGCCAGCAAGTTAAAGAAGTATGGGCTGGATGAATGGACTATAAGGGGGATAGAAAGCTGGCTAGATCGTCAGACTCAATGGGTAGTGATCAATGGCTCCATGTTTAGTTGACAGCAGGTATCAAGCGGAGTGCCCCAAGGGTCGGTCCTGGGGCCAGTTTTCTTCAATATCTTCATTAATGATCTGGAGGATAGCGTGGATTGCACCCTCAGCAAGTTTGCAGATGACACTAAACTGGGAGGAGAGGTAGGTACGCTGGAGGGTAGGGATAGGATACAAAGGGACCTAGACAAATTAGAGGATTGGGCCAAAAGAAATCTGATGAGGTTCAACAAGGACAAGTGCAGAGTCCTGCACTTAGGATGGAAGAATCCCATGCACCGCTACAGACTAGGAACCGAATGGCTTGGCAGCAGTTCTGCAGAAAAGGACCTAGGGATTACAGTGGACGAGAAGCTGGATATGAGTCAACAGTGTGCCCTTGTTGCCAAGAAGGCCAACGGCATTTTGGGATGTATAAATAGGGGCATTGCCAGCAGATTCAGGGATGTGATTGTTCCCCTCTATTTGACATTGGTGAGGCCTCATCTGAAGTACTGTGTCCAGTTTTGGGCCCCACACTACAAGAAGGATGTGAAAAAATTGGAAAGCATGCACCGGAGGGTAACAAAAATGATTAGGGGACTGGTACACATGATTATGAGGAGAGGCTGAGGGAACTGGGATTGTTTAGTCTGCGGAAGAGAAGAATGAGGGGGGATTTGATAGCTGCTTTCAATTACCTGAAAGGGGGTTCCAGAGAGGATGGATCTAGACTGTTCTCAGTGGTAGCAGATGACAGAACAAGGAGTAATGGTCTCAAGTTGCAGTGGGGGAGGTTTAGGTTGGATATTAGGAAAAACTTTTTCACGAGGAGGGTGGTGAAGCACCGAAATGGGTTACCTAGGGAGGTGATGGAATCTTCTTCCTTTGAGGTTTTTAAGGTCAGGCTTGACAAAGTCTTGGCTGGGATGATTTAGTTGGGGATTGGTCCTGCTTTGAGCAGGGGGTTGGACTAGATGACCTCCTGAGGTCCCTTCCAAACCTGATATTCTATGATTCTATGAAGCCCACAGCTCAAGCCTGAATCAGATGGCATGGACTAGCAGCAGGTTTTTAACTGCAGTGTAGACATACCCTTAGAGGTAATTCAAATACATTAAAGTAGGACTCTTCCCACCCAACAGAAAGAAAAAAAAAAGCAGAACACAGAGAAAACTGGGTTTGCTTTGGGAAGAGAGAGAGGATGGTGGTGGTTGTTTTTTTATTTCAGCAACAGAGTTAGGCAGCTGGGCTGCATGGATGCATCCCTTCATCTGTGCAGAGCCAGTGGCAAGGTACCAGGTCTTAATCTTAAACTCTCCAATTTCCTTTTCTTCAGTTTCTTGCAGGGACCACAATGCTTTTTGTTTTCTCTGATGAAATTTTAAATTAATTAGATTAATGTCATTAACAGATTATTATTTGCATAGTTTTTTACCATTTTTATCACTTTCTTCTAATTCCAGGTGTGCTTTGAACACTCAGTTTTATCACCTAAATTATCTATTTCAAACTATAAAGACTATGGAGGTGAGAAGTGTTATTTTGTAGTTTCAGGAATATACATGTGAGGGTTTTATGTGTGGTGGAGGAATATTTCAGCGCATAAAGGTTAAGGAACTGACAGAAGTGGAAATTTAAGTCCAGGAAAAGGTGGGTAGCTGCCAATGACATAAACGCTGATCTAGAGAGAGTGCATCACTGTAAGGGCTAGAAATGAGGATGGATGTATGGATTTGGATAAAACTAGAAATCCCACTCACTCATTTGCTTGATCTTTGGTCAAACCAAATCAAGCCTTCTCTTGAAGTTGATTGCGCTATTTGCTTGTTTAACAATATAATATACTCCAGGTAGAGACTGACATATAGAATTTTCCTTGTATATACAGCAAGATATTGAGCAAATCAAGACTGCTCTCAAATTATAACCTTTGTATACTGAAGTATATATTAAAATTCAGTTTGATCTCTTGCTAGTTATCCGTCTTGATCGTCAGAGGAACAGAGATCCCTCAACTCCCACTATAATCACTGAGGTTATGTCTACACTACAGTCTACGTCAGCAAAACTTATGTCACTCAGGGGTGTGAATATTCCTCCCCCTTGGGCGATATAAATTACACCAATATAAGCACTTGTGTGCACAGCACAATGTCGATGGGAGAGCTTCTCCCACCAGCATAGCTTCTGCCCCTCAGAAAGGTGGGTTTTTTATGCTGATGGAAGAACTCTACAGCACTGTATTATAGACATGACCTGATTGAGGATCTGCTTTCTGTAGTGGTTGAGGGTACTTATCTTTTGTGGTCAGGCTATTTGAATGTATCTATACTACAATACTGGTACTGAAATAAAATGCAGCATAAATGGAAGATTAAGCTATCAGAAGAGATATGAGAATAGCCCAATCCAGAAGCTAATAGGAACCAAGCAAGTCATAAATTGCCTGATTCTGTTAATGACTAAGCACATCTCCTGGGAGGTAGAAGTGCTCTCATACCTATTGGTTGCAGCAGAAGTTCTGAGCACACAACACCTCTGAGGAGGCACTTAGCACTTTACAGGATCAGGTCTAATGATAATATTAATAAGGGGTGGGACAGAAAATGGAGACGAATAATTTTGAGAATTCATTCGGTGATTGGAGAATACCCCCTACCAAATCCACTGCATAACACTAAAATAGGCACGAGCAAGCCTAAGGAATGTCAGGTGTTACCAACAAAGTTCAGTATATCCAAACTCCTCTCCAGGCTCTGGAAATGTGTCCCTAAGACTGCATGATGAAGTCCTGAGTCATGAGCTTTTCTGAGGCTAGCACACAGGGAAGCATCCCGTCCATCTCATTGACCCTGATGCAACAAGCCAACCCAGACTCACACTGTTAGTGCCGTGCTCTGTAGACACAACTGCTGCTGACTTGAGCAGGTCTGGATTTCCATTCCACTCAAACTGTCTACCTGGCTCTACAATGAAATTTATCCAAGGGCCAAATAAAGAAGTTCTAAAAGCTATGTGGTATTACAATTGCTATACCGTCTTTATTCGGGCAAAGCCCCCGACCAGGATCTGGAATCAAGATCTCAGTGTATTGAAATATTTATTTATTTTAAACTCAGTTAATTAATAGATCTTGTTTAAAATCAACTATGAGCTGATCAAAAGTATGATTTGTATTAAATATTTTCTAATAGCCAATGAAGGTTGCTTGAAAAATCAAGTCATTCAATGCTTCTTTATACTTCAGGACATTAATAATGTAAAAAATACCAGAAATACTGTATCCACGGTAACAAACTAGTAATTAATGAAATATACTCATTACCATGGAAACAGGACTGAGCCAAGTGAAAATTGTGTATAATGTCATAACTCTAAATATATCTCCTAACTATCCCTCATTACAGCAGACAACCTTGGAGTTTAGATCCGTTCACTCCAGTTAAACAATGTCCTACTTTGTGAGACTCTAATTTATTACCACCTACCACAGTCTGCTTCTATAGCACTTTTCATTTAGAGCATCACAAGGAAAACAAATCAGCAGATAAAAATAACACTGGAGTCCATGGCTCTAGCACCAAAACCATTAAATGCAGAGCTAAGTTAAAAAAATAAGAAGTTTTCAATCTCAATTTTTGTTTTAGAAGAGGGGAGAGAGTAATAACAGTCTGAACCCCACATAATGCCATTTTAAGGGGATTCCACAAATGAGGAGCAGATGGTTTAATAGACTTTGTCCCACCAAATCTGTGGGCAGTTAAAGGTTTTCTTCGGGAACTCTCGAAGTACAGTCTAGAATGTAAGGAACCAGCCACACCAATGTCTTGTGTTCATATACTAAGCAGCATCAGTGTTCTCCATTCTCATGGACATGGGGTCCTAGGTGTGTCTACTAAACACAAAGACATACTATAGGTTGTTAGTAGATATTCCACTTCTGCCAGTTATAGCCACATACCGAGGATATGAGAAAACACACACACTACAATGTTGCCACCCTATTTTCTTTCAGTTATGAAAGTGAGTGTACTATATTCCTTCCCCCCCCCCCAAGCTGCAAAGAATCTGATTTCATTTCCAAGGTTTTGTGTAGTACATCAACCAAAGGTAAACCAGATTGTGAAATCAGTGGTTCAACCTTTGTAATAGATTCTGTTCAGGCTACAGGACCAAAAAATCAGACACTATGGTACCTACTGGAAGGAAACCAAAATAACATTAATGTCCTTCTTTGGGTTTCCAACACTAGAATAGCCAATATACTGGTACTTGGTGCTGTGCGTTTAATTTAACTGTGCATGCATAGCACTGTATGAGGACTTTAAATCTCAGTAAATAGTGGAATCCATAGTAGAGACAGCATTTCCCACCTATTATTACTCTGTTTCTTTTTAATAAACTTGACTTGAAACAGGGGCCATTTCATTTTCCACTTACTCATACAGGTAGAGAAATTACCACATGAACAACACTTGTGGGTCTTCATGAATACACTTTGAGCTGAGCCAAGACTAGTCAAGGAAACAAATATAATGAAAAGGGAAAAACCACAAAAGAAAAAGTTAACTTCCTGATACTTTGATCTGCATGTTCTTAACATTAAACCAACTTAAATATAATGAACTATAATGTTGCCAGAGTAGCCTTTGGGGGCTGCAAAAATAGCACTCCCATACACACACACACATGTATATTGCCTTCTGCCTCTCTTCAAATGTCAAGGTTAATCTCACCTTTCACTTAAAAAACAAAACTATCCCTGTTTGTTTCAAACATAACATCTGACATGGTGATTTGTCCAGGTTAGTCAAGGTAACCCTACATGATACCCACTGCTGGCCTTTGGGACCCACACAATCCACACCTATGAATTACTCCATTTTTGGGTGTAATCGCAGAAAAAAATCAGTAGTTTGAGAGAAGAGGGGAGAAAATTGCTATTCAAGCATCTTCCGATGATACAAGGCCCTCTGCAAGCTCCCTCCTGCCAACAGGTGGCAGCCTTCCAATATGCCAACTCCTCTGCTGAGCTTTTCGTGTAATTTCTGGATGGTGAGAGAGGCAGCATGGTCTAATGGACTAAGAGTTAGGGCTCCTGTATTTTCTCCCTGCCCAACATCTACCCTGTGTTCTTAGTCAAGTCTTTCTGGCTTAATTTTCCTATCTAGTGGGATTAATAATACTCAGCATTTCTTTGTGATAATTAATTAGTGTTGATATAGTGTTAAGTGTGATGGAAAAGAGATAGGGAGAACTTTGGAGAGGCAATGAAATATAGGTAGCAATAAGTGATGAGATAAAGATGATAGTACTATCAGCAAAGTGGGCAGAAAGAAGAGAAGGGAAGCAACAGGTAAAGGACAACATAACATAGAAGAGATAGACGGCAATAATAGCATGGAGTGAATATGAAAGAAAGAATGAGGCGGAAGACGACATTGCTCTTCAAAGAAAAAAGGAGTGAATATAAGAAAACAGTAAAAAAAATAAAAATAGAGATTAACAGACTGGGTCAGATATGGAAGAACAGAAAATGAGAATAAAGGAATTAAACAAGAAGACAGACACAATTTATAAGTTAAGTGATTTAAATCTACTTATGTTCTTTTATTTTATAGTACTTCCCTGGCACAATTCCATTAAGTGGGGGAGAAAGTGTGAGTATTTTGAGAGCTTGTTTTATATTACACTGGATTCTATACAGTAGTTAGATATCTGGACAAAAAAATAATTTTAAATTCACAGTATGCACAAAAAGTCCTCCAGCAGAGGAGCTCCCACATCATTTGAAGACCATCCCCTTGACAGAGTTGTTTAAATCTTGGCAACGTAAGCAGATGGGCTCACTTCTGCAGCAGAGAAGGCTGCTGGTGGACCCAATAATCCCATTTTTAATTTATATAAAATAAGTTAATTACTTCTGGGGAGCCCCAGCAAGAAGCTGCCTGATCCTCTCCAGAATGCTGTGACTATTTGTATGTCTAGAGGTATAACTACAATTGGTATACCCACAAGCAGAAGGCTTCCACTAATATTTTCATTATAAGTGCTTACATGTGTAATATCATTATCTAATGTTTCAACAGCACTTTGTCCATTCAAAGTGCTATGTAAATGCTAAGCACTATTTCCACTTACTAAAAGCTACCATAATTCATCTTCCATCATCAGACAGAGAAAGCATGTGCTCCTGGAAATATTTTACTTGTATTTCAGCACTGAGCATCTTACTTTTCAAAACAAGAGAGGAAAAGCCATTCCCTGCTTTTGCATCACTACAATACCAGTCTCTGCTTTTCCATTGCACATGTACAGTTAAGCAAAAATGATCACAGAAAAAAATAAAACTGGCCCCTTTCCCTTCCTCTACCTCTTGCTTCTAAAATGTCTCGTCTTTTACATAATTGATTAGTTTTATTTAGCTGAATGTGTTTGCACAGCTTTGGCAAGCAAATGTGTATTTTTTCTGCTCAAGCTGGAAGGAACAGTTTATGTCAAGAGTTAAACAGCCGCAGAGACCCTTGAGATGGTCTACATCCGATATCTGTGGTATGTGCTCTGCTAAACCTTAAAACGGTACACTATGCAGCAGGCCCCTCTGAGGATATGGCTATGTAAACTATCTTACAGAATCTTTTCCTACCTGAACTAAAGGCTGAGTGTCTCCAGGCATAGTACCAGCAATTCCTGTAACTGGAAAAATTGCTGCTAGAAAAGATCAGCAACAGGAAAGTATTGAAATGGGTAGGTAATCCAAACATGTGCCTGAAATTCCATAGTTAATAGTGTAATTGGCAAAAATAATCTTGACAATGCTTTACTGTTAGTTGCCTGTACTGTTGTTTATGTTGTTGTGATGCTCAGGTTAACATGTCCATAATCATGCCTTAAATCCTGGAAGTTTATGGAATAATGAAGTCCACCCTCTGTTACACTTTCCCTGTTTATTTTACCACCTTTTACAGAAAGAGCAGAAGCCAATGACAACCACATAAATTCCATATGAACAGTAGTCCTAGCATCATAATAGCTTTCTTTTGAGTCCTAGGAATTTAAAGTTATGAAGTAAACTGTACTTGGATAGTACAAGTCAAATCCTTCCCTAATCCACCCTAGTGCAGTGCCATGAATTTGGCCCTACAGTTTTGATCTGCCCAATGTAGTCATAATAAGACTACAGGGTTGTTATCTTATGCACAAGACAGATACAGTCATAGAAGGTACATCCTCAGAACAAATAGTATAATCACCAAAAAAGTCATTCAAAACTTGATGGAAAAATCAGTTTCAGTAGAATTATTTCATTCTCTAAGAGATTAAAGATCAGTTATAAACATTTGTGCTCTTCCTCCCAGATTGTTTTAATGTGGGATTGTGCAGGATTCAGTCTGGTCACCTCTCATACCCAGTGTGTATGAAACATCATTAGGACAGAGATGTTTTCAGCTAGCGTCTAGTTTCAGCACATTTCTAATCTGGATTACATATTTTTCCTCTCAGTATTAGGATGAGTTAACTCTTTTGCTAAACACATCTCTTTATAATCTGATACATTACCAGTTTGATTATTCTCTGCTTCTTAATTTAAAAGCTAGACCACATTTCATGACCATATTGCATGCCAGGAAACTTTTTACATACTTTTAGAGGACTGTATAGTAATGTGCCACCAACTTTGTCCAGACATCCAAAATCCTGAACACATTTTAAAAATGCCAAATGTCTTTTTAATAGCAAATCTGCCGCTTGTTATTCTACATTCCAATATTTTATTAGGTTGTATACTGGGCTATTACAGCACTGCATCAGACAGAGGAGAAGAGGGAAATGAATAAAAGAGGGTGGGAAGAAGTACTCTGCATTAGGATATATAGTGCATAACATAAACCCTTTCATATTCTGACTTTACAAAATCCAGTCCTCATTGTAACATCCTTGCTCTGGCAAAATTCCCAGTGTGGTTACTGAGGAGAGGGCTCTCTGCATCAGTTAAAAAAAGAACTGAGTTAGTATTACTGTAAGATGAACAAAAGAAGTCATACAAAGGAACAGCCTTGCACTTATATCAATAGGCCAAAAAGAGACAAATTCAGCCCTTCAGAAAATAACTTTGAAAAAAATTTATACTACTACTCTCAGAATAGTGATTGAAACTTGATGCTCAAAAACAAAACAAAAAACAACCAGCTAGCTCATACAGGGTCAAGCAACATGAAAACTTGCAATAGCGAAAGGCCAGCACATATCATATGCATAACTATGAGTTTTAATGTAATCCATCACAAAAATAAAAAGAAAGATTTTCTACTTTGCCAAAATATTAGCTATTTTCCCTATACGTTTTGCTTTTCTTCATTTCCTGTTTCATTGCAAGTAAAAAACAACCACAGTTGATCACAGCATGTGATATAAAAAGCTCTGTTCTAATTATTTTTCTATTGTAAAACATCATACTACCAACATGCAGCTAGTAGCACAATAATGGGAGAGTCCTCAGGTATAAAACTCCTCTGAACCCAAGATCTCTCTTAAGAGATTAAATCCTGCAGTTCTTGCTCAGACAAATCTCTTCCTGACTTCTGTTGGAGTTCAGCCTGTATTAGGTCTGCCCTAAAATTTCATGGTTTGGCCCAAGGACTCTCTCTCTCATCTGTTGTTTTCAATTGCAGCAACTGTGTCATGTAGATAGAGTTCAGCCAAATTCTCATGCTGTTTATCAGTCACCTTAGGTCATGTGTCCCCTCCTCTTGATCAAGACTTGCAAAAACACATTTGTTCTAGGCAGACTGACAACCAGATCTGGAGACCTATTTCCCTGTGAAAGTTGAATTTCAGAGATTGTCCACTACTGGTATTCTTCCAGAAAGTAAAGTCATTATACATATTTCCAAAGATACCTTTCTAAAGCCAAAAACGTAAGATTATGGAGCAGTGACTGTGAGTACACGGGATCTTATTTTTGGAATACTGTTCCTGAGCATGATGTGCCCAAACATATAGAAAGTGGCTACTTGAAGCACTTGCTTCATACTGTTTGTACTTTGTAATATAGTGGACCCTATTGTAAGAGACATTGCTATTATGGCTATGTTTGTTATGGAGGGATAAGGTACTCTGAAGAGGAGTCCATCATGACTAGAGCTGTGCAAATAAATTTTCAGTTAAAAAAAAAAGTTGTTTCAGGTCAAATCTAAAACTAAATTATTGGCAAACCAAGAAATCCCCAAAATTAAATGTTTCACTTTGATTTTAAAGAAGATGGAATTTTTTAAAGATAGAATTGGAGGTAGTTTCTAAACAAGAAGTCCTTTCAAACAGAAACGTCAAAATGTTTCATTTCAACTTTCTGGTTTGTTTTTGTTGTATGGCTTTCCAGACAAACAATTTAGTGAAACTCACATGAGACGTAAAATGTTTCATTGTCACCAAATATGTATTTTTTTGCCAAAAAAAGGTTTTGAACTAAATTTTTTTCCCAGCTCTGCTCATGACACAATGAAGGGGCAGAATTAAGGTTGTCTTGGCATGTTTTGCGGGAAGCGTTACAGTAACTGTGCATTTCCTGGTTTTCTTAAATTTCTGTTTTGTAGTTTCTCTTAAAGCTAAACTATTTTTAATAGAATATGTGGCAGCACCATAACTGAGCATTCCCTGATTTTCAAGTCTCACTTTCCAGAAGGGTTAGGGAGCAGAAGGCACTGCTGTGAGCAACTTCCATTTCACCTGTTTTTATAAGTGACTTTCTTTAACTTGACAGGCCCTTTGTGTCTATACCAAAGCCTATTTCTACAAATCAGAAAATTGTTCAAATCTAATAGCCATTATTCAGTCTCTAAAGCAGCCAGAGTCAGATCAGCTAACCCACTGATTTAAAAAATATCAGTCTACTACAATGCCAATGCTAGAAAAAGAAAAAGGCCATTGGGCAATGGAAATCTACTACTGCTCACTGAGCTGAAAAGGTGAAGAAATCAGCACTCTATAGTGTATAATGTCCATAGACATTGTACACTGAAACAAAAGCAATCTCTGATCACAACAATTTCTTATATATGAAGTACTATATATATTAGCTCTGATGGGTGCAAATAAAACCTGTAGCAGAGTATAAATCAACGAAAGTGCTGTCTTCCTGAACTTTTAGGCAGCGAAGCTGCTGCTAGACACCTTGTCTACAGATGAAGACAAGTCAAAACTTTTAACCACTTTTCATCTATATGCTTTCCCGTTTGCCATGTCCTCTTCTTACATACACATCTGATATTATATCAGTGACCATCCCTTGGCCAGAACTGGTAACTACACAGCAATCTGAGAAGGATACACCTCTTCAAGACGAATGACTTTTACTCTTTCCTTGAAATTTACTGCAACAGGCTAATAAGAATGACAGCAAAGGAAAAATGATGGTATTTAGTATTACTGAAGTAATGACTTAGAGGCCAGTTTTGAAAGAAAGCACTTCTGTGTCTACAGTATACAAAGATGAAACTTAAAAGTGTGTCACTCATATTCTGTGCTTAGACACGCTTTTGCAGAGAGAACAGGTAAAAGGAAACATAATGGCTGGATTAATGAAGAGACAAAGATGTGTCCCCTCCTGTCCATCGCTGAATGACTGCTATGCCAAAAATGGTTATTTGTTTACTTCACATGCCTCCTTTTCTACCAGCTAAGTGGATCTTCCTCCAAAATGCACATTGTTTCTTGAATTTGCTATAGGCTTGGACCTATGAGCTCTGCACGCTTGTGCAATATTTCCACTGAATAAAGGGGGAAAGAAGTAGGAATCAAATGGACACTTTCTTCTAGGGCTTAATTTGTGAATTTTTTGTTGAAATCTTTAGTTTCAACTGGGCAAATTCTGTACCTGTTACAGTAATCCCATAGATTTCACCAGGATCAAGAATTGGTTGAACCTCAATAATTTAGGAAGCAAAACTTTGGATGTTTCATCCAGCTCTGAAAGGATTTAATTTTTCATCACAATATTCAGGATTTTTCAGCACCTGTTGATATTAATTCTTGTATTCTGCAATGAAAATTTATTGATTGTTTAAGCATTTTGTCTTTGCTTTCTCCTTAATATTTCACTGCACAGTTCTCAGACTCGTGTGACTGATAAGACACAAGTAGTTCACTGCCTAATAAAAGTTAGTGCTGCAGAAACACTGGTAGGAACTGAAGGTTTTTAACAGACAACTGAAAAGAACTCATGGAAGCATGGCATGTAGCCAACACAAGGCCATTTTTAGAATGTATAGATACAGCACACCAGGAAATTATAGACTAATTATTGCAGTTTCGCATTGGTTGTAGGGAAAGTCTTGGAAATGGTTTTAAAAGATCAAATGGAGGAATGGTCGGAAAACCACAACTTGAATTAAGGATAGCCAACATGGTTTCAGGAAGGGAAGGTCACGCCTTACTTACTTGTTGGAATTGTTTGAGCATGCTGCTGCCAGTACAAGCATAGGGAATGCTGTGAACATTGTATACTTGGATTTTCAGAAAATACTTCACAAAATTCCACATCAGAGATTACTGTCTAATGTGCAAAGGCTTAATTCAGAAACGGTGGAAGGGGCCTCATAGAGATGAGGGGTTGTCTAACAGACAGGAAACAAGACAAGCTCTGTTAACCTTGGGAGAAATTTCTACCATTAAGAATCTTTCTAATAATCCTAGATGAGTTTTGCAAGATAGAATGGATATGTGCTTTCATTTGGAGAGAACTCTGAATGCATCCGATGAAGTGAGCTATAGCTCACGAAAGCTTATGCTCAAATAAATTTGTTAGTCTCTATGGTGCCACAAGTACTCATTTTCTTTTTGCAAATACAGACTAACACGGCTGCTACTCTGAAACCCGTCTCTAAGAATTGAGTTACAATTCATTCCGATTCCACAGAAAGACTTCCATTGTGACTTGTATCAGTTAAGTACCTGGGCTAATGGATCAAAGCAGTTCATTTTAACAAAACTACAACTCAACCCAAGATTAAAGAAACTCATCCTCTGAAACCCCTCCAAAAATGAGATAAAAATATGCTTGCAACACAGTTTCAAGAAGACAGCTCTTCTAAGAAAGGTGAGAAAGTGGTGTCCACCTCTTTTCTCATTCAGATAGAATAGATACAGTACCATACCATGGGTAAGGTATTAGAATCTTTACAAAGATTACTTCACAGCCATGTGGTCTAGTGGTTAACAATGCTCTTCTACCTAGTGGAGGAAGATATCCTGTTACAGTATCACTTTGTGACGTGTACTTGTAGTTACTATTTCCTCAGGGAATGTTTATCATAAATCACGGATGCATTTAATTTCAGTACCATGATTTGAAACACAAGTATGTTACACTTCAGCTTGTACTCTTGAGCTAAATCTTTGGCTATGATGACAGTTGCCAACAGTAGGATGAACTTTTTCTCTCCATCAGAGTAAAAGCACACATTCTAAATATACTGCTGTAAGACAAATTGCTGAAATTGGTACTGTGTAGTGCAGCAGTACTTATGCAAGAAAAACACAAAAGCAGTGCCTTCTTGGCAGTGATTTTAATAGTGATTTGGGTTGGGTTTGGGTTTTACAAAACCAAACCCAAAGCTGGGGTGGTTGTGGATTCAGCTTTCATTTCATTCAAATCACTGTGGCCTAGGGAAAGGTGAAGCAGTTGCTCAAAAATGGTTCTGATTTTGGCTTATTGCATTTTATTGGCCATTCCAAATAAAGATGGGCAAAATGGAGGGTGGCTTTGGTTTACCAAACCTCAGTGTGGATTTCGTTTTGAAAAACCAGGGATTATTGCACATCTAGGTTCCATTTTATCTCAAATAAGTGATTGTTTCAGACAGGATATCACAATGCTTGGGTGGGCTGCCATTTCTGAGGCCCACAAGTAGACCCTTTCAGGCTCCTGACTCCACCTCACTTTGGGGTGGGATCAAGCAATCCAACCACTCTCCGTCTGGGTCTCTGGTTACACTGCTCCTGGTTGCCAACCTCTTTGCTTAGCAGGCCCAATGGCCTTGGCACGCACAAGAGTTCTCATTCAGGAGCTTGTCGACAGGAACAGTGCGCATTGACCACAGAAGCAGGTTACCCAAAACAAAGTATGAATTATTTTTCCAAAGGGTACACAGAGCCAGAGAAGGGCAGATCCTATTGTTTGAAAGAATGTTCCTTATCCAGGCCATTGTTTAACCTTTCCTGCCTGATTTATTTTAACTATCCATTTGATCCAGCTAACCATTCAGGAAGGGTAATATCACAGAGATGTGTACCTCAGTGTACCTCTGGGATATTACCCTCCCTGAGTGGATAAGTAGATCGAACAGGTAGTTACAAGAAATCAGGCTGGAAAGATAAAACAATGGCCTAAATAAGGCCACCCACCCACCTTTCCCAGTTCTTCACACAAGGGAATCAGCTGAATGGTTCTTGTATGGGCCCATCTTTAAAGCAAACCTTGGGTAGCATGATACAGGCAAAAGGCCGAAGGCCTTATGGTCTCTTCACTCAAGAAGTTATCACCATGAAGTGCATTTCTTATAGCTGTTATAATCTGCCTTTTACATATACGGATAAGTGATCTCGCCTATGTGTTTAGTAAATATTATAGTTATGGATAAGAAAGCAAGACACAAACCTATAACTGTGTGCAGCACTCAAAAGTTATCCACAACTTGACTTTCTGCATAATCTTTTTAGTTCCATTAAGTTGTCACTAAGTAATACAGACTGAATATTAGCCCTCTTTAGCACCCAGTGAAAAGGGCTATTGTCTATCTTTTTTTGTAATTAACCAACATAATTCCCAACTTTTCTGCACTGTAATAAATAGCAGCAAATGTGCCATATCTAAGGCAGGCTTTTAATTATGCTGGGCCTGAATCTCCTCTCACACCAGTGTAAATTCAGCATAACTTTTTGAAATCAATGGATGTTACCCCGATATCACTGCAGCTATGGCACAAATACATCCCTGTGCAGTGCCATGGATGGACTCCTACAAAGCATAATCCAGACTCACTGCACAGTCCCCACATATTCTGCCTCTCCTTCCCCGTAGAACCCGACCAATTCTGATGCCTTTTAGGCCACATACACCTACAGAGGGAAGGGACAGATTTGTCCCATAAAAAGTAATTTGAACTAGGCCTGTTTATACAGCCTGAATAGTTAAATATCAGAACTCAACTGAACCTGTCCAGCCATCCTTTACTTAGCATTAACATTCCCTGTCCATCCCCATTTACCAACTGCATAAACCGTTGATTGTAAGCTCTTCAGAGCAAGGTCTACATGTTTGAACAATGGGGCCTTGATTTGGGTTGGGGCCTCGAGGTGCCACGGGAAGATAAATAATAAGAAGAAAGATTTAAAATACTGGAACACTTCTAGATCCCATGCAACTGGTGGTTTTCCACTTCTCTGTTAAAATGATATCACCTCTCCCTTCTAAATCCACCCAGTCTCATTAGGCATGATCTCCACTAGTCTCAGTTCCCAATATCATGGAAAAAAATGGATACCTGCAGTACTCACAGTGGCAGTTTTGAGCCTAATGAAAGAGACAAAACAGCAATTCTTTGGCAGACTCTGAACTGTAGCTCTTATGTTCCATTTCACATCTCAAATTCTTAACCTGTTTTGACAGGGGCACTCACAGCTTTGGTCCTCAGTACAATTCTTCTTTCGAGTCTCCCATCTCACATAAGTAGAAACACAGAAGGCAAAGGACAAGAGGTGATAATTACACTCAAGCTGCTGTTTTTTTAGAAATCTGACTGCTAAAATCATGTGGTTTTTTTTAAAATGTTCATATAGCATTAAGCAGGTTCCTCTGTCTTTCAAAATCATGTGTCACTCAGAGCACAAAGCAGCAGGTATTACAAGGAGAATGTAAAGTTAAAATAAACATGGAATTGATGTTTACAAGATTGGAAAATATGGGGTGTGGTTCTTACATTTGTTACGGTAGAACAAATTTTACAGTGGGCACATTTAAAAAGTTCATTCCAGTATTAGAGGTATTACTGATTCCAACCATGTTTCATTTACTTCAATGGGGAATACACCACTAGAACCAGTACTATCTTTAAGGCCAGAATGAACTTTTAAGTGTGTGCACATTATCTCAAATATGCAATGCAGAAGCTGGTCTTGATAATTTGCTTTCATGCCTAAATTTTGATTTGTTTGCAGTGTGGGCATGTGCCTGTCATTCAGCCACTGATCTGAAACTCAGACCATTATAGATGACCAACAATTACTCTCCTCATGTCCATAAATGCAGTAGAAATTGGCCAAAGAGATAGTGTTCATAGATGGCACCAGATTAGACACAGACTATAATTTGGGGCTCAGGTTCTAGGCCAAATCAGGAATAAGGGTTTGGACCCATAAAAATGCTCTCTCTTTACATTGACAGTAAGATAGGAAAGGGCACTAGAAAATGTGCTATAAGAAACATTCTGCACTGGAAGTGGGCTGGAATACAGGATTTAGTAGGTCTTTCCTTCTCTAATTTTTTTGTTTCTGAGAGTATTAAACTTAAAGGGACTGTGCTGAGACACTAATTCCTTGTAGACAGAACTGTCATATTCAGTCAAGTACATTTGATTCCAATTACGATTAGTTAAGCCTCTCTATAAAAACAAGCAATATAGTTAGAACTTTTAGTTGTAACACAATATTTCTCTGTTAAAAAACTGTTTTCCACTAAAATTGCTAACCAGATCCATGTATTATATAAAAAAAATTTAAACATATGAAACAGGAAGAGACTGTGAACAAGACTATAATCATATGAGGTTCTGGTGACAACAAAAAGACCTTGAACTTTGCTCTTGTAGCTAATTATGATGTCATTAGAACTCTCAATGTACAGTATTTATAGGTCTTTGTACTTCAGGGTCTATCATTTATTCTATATATTAACTTCTAAAACTACAAACACAATGTAACCTAGTTATTGAAAAGGCCATAATCCCTGGCATGGCATGTATGGATGCCAATCCTGCTGCTTTTTGCATCTGAGACACTCACAGAAAACAACTTGTTTTCACAGCAGTTCCATAAAACCAGTTCAAAAAGGAATGATGTTGATTGGACGTGCCTTGAGGTAACAGTTCGTTTTAGCTAGTACAATACTTCTGGTATATAGAACTTTACAGCCTCAAAAAGTCTGGGAAAGATTAATTAATACCAACCACAACACCCACGGTGATAAAAGGAAGTGAGTCCTAATTAGAGTTACATCTGTGCTACAAAGTTTAGATTCATCCCTAGAGTTTGGCGTATTCAGACATGACTCCAAGCCTACTTCTAGTATTAACATTCCAATTTTGAACATGGAGAAAGAGATACAGAGCACTTGATAATTATTCCAATTTCTCTAGTGTATACCAGGAAAAACTCCACTGAAGTCAGTAGTAGAGTTACAATGCTGCAAAGTAGGTGTAAAATCAGAAGCAAGACCAAATGACTTGCCCAATGTACGTAATGGAGCATCAAGAACCCAAATGTTCTTGACTCCAACTTCCTATATCAAATCACTAGATCTTGTTCCCTCTCCAACATTTCAGTAGTATGTCTCCCCTGTGGCTTCTGCAGGTGACCCAAATCTTTGTGCCTACGTGTACACACAGCAGAATCATATTGGGTCTCATGAAAGAGGGCCCACAGCACTTGTGGAGAAGGGGCAAAATTTATTCCCACCTTCTGGCATATTTTTCAAAGCAAATGTACAATAATGAGAGGGGGGAAAAATAGACTAACCCTACCAATGCCCATGTGCTGTGAGTATTACAATGCTTATATGTTCTATGTCTCACAGTTGCCTCCTTTTCAACACTACATTTTCCCCTCCATGGAAAGCTGTGACTTTATCTCATTGATTACAATTCATCCAGCAATGTCTGTCCAAAACAATCAGATCATTTGATTGACTGAGGATTTTAGCAACTCCCCATGGAAGACAAAATTTCACATGCAGTCTAACAATTGCTAGTTTATAAGCTCCTAGGGGCAGGTACCATATTTACTCATGTCTGCACAGCACATATCACATTTTGGATGCTATTACAATAACACTGTTGTGCAGAAGATTACATGGTTCAATAGGAATAAATCCATAAAATAAATACAAGCTTTGGGTTATTTAATGTAACTGTGAGAGGCAGCTCTCTTCATGATGGTGTCTTTAAACTGTCAGCTTTGGTATGACAAGTAATGTTTAAAATGACTGTATTTTCCACCGAATGCATCCGATGAAGTGAGCTGTAGCTCACGAAAGCTTGTGCTCAAATAAATTTGTTAGTCTCTAAGGTGCCACAAGTACTCCTTTTCTTTTTGCGAATACAGACTAACACGGCTGCTACTCTGAAAAATGTTTAAAATGAATTTCATTTAGAGCTGGGAAAATATGCTGGCTCAACAGCCCTGGAGAAAGCCTCTGTCCTGTAGTGGCAGTGAGAGATTCCCCATACCTAATAATGTGCTTCAACTTTGCTCTGGAAGCACCATCACTATAACCAAGAGGATAGTTCAGTCTCCTGGCCAATTCAATGACCAATATAATGGTGATGATTATTTGTATTGCACTAGTCCCCAACAGGCTTTACTCCTGATCATGGCCCAATTGCACTAGATCCTTTAAAAACACTTTAATGTTTACAGCATGTGAGCTTTACACATTAATGATACTGCCCAGGCTCAGACGAGCTTATAAACTAACACATAATGATGCTCGGAAAGTGGAATGCATTGACCTAGCTGCTGAGTCTACCAAAACAGATTTCATCAGGGAAAGCAAAGATGGTCTTACATGTAAGGAACAGGACTGAGATCTGTGTTGTATTCCTAGCTCTGGCACAGACTTCTTGTGGGGTGTATACAGACATATCACACGTGATTATTTCTTCTAATCCTGAGCTAAGGATGTGCAAGTATTTCAGTACCCAGTATTTATCTATGTGCAATGCCCATTCACTGTCCTACTGTGGTACAATTTCCAGAAGTGCTAGGGTCTAAGCCCACTCTCTCTAGAAGCATTTGAAAAAACTGGCATGATCTTCAATGAGAGCAGGATTGGCCCTTAGAACATCCAATGTAATATGGCAGTCACATCTCTCTCTCTCTCTCTCTCTCTCGGAATGATAGCAAGAGATACACCATTGCTGATACTGTAAAGTGAAAGGGCTATTGCCAAATATCTCCATTTTCTTTTATTTGTAGGCATTTCAATGGACCTCATCATAGGATCTGAATATTTGTTTTCTAAGTGGGCTTCTCCCCAGGGTCGACCAAGTACATCCAAGTTTGGAAGTATCAATATTTCCATGGGGGCATCCCAGCATCTCAAATCCTGAGCCACATAGTCAGCATAAAATTTGTTATTGAAGTACTGCAACTATAATGGAACTTCATCCATTTGCAAATTCAGTCTGGCTCTTGTAACTTCTGGGTGTGCTTAGGAAACATTTTTAAAACTTAAATCACAGGTTTTCTTGCCCAAAAAACCTCCAATGACCACACCTCAATTTTCTGGTATATTGCTAAAGAAAAATTGCATTTAAAAAGAAAAAAATCATTTCAATAAAAAGTTACATGTGGCTTTTAGGGGGAGGCAGGGTCTAATAATTGTATTTCAAATATTTGCATTTACATTTTTCAGAAGATTTTCTATTGCCTTAGGGATTCATTTACACAGCAGAAACACAGATCTAGTGTTCCCATGGTATTTCAAATCCAAGATGGTGGAAATACCACAGACGACCAGTTCTTATTTTAAAAACAAAATTCCTGAATCAAATAGCATTTCAAGGCATGTGGAATTAAAAGGCAAAGAAAAACAGTAAACACTAATAGAAATACCAGCCATATTTAGCTTTAGATGAATATCATTACTTTTATTAATACATATTGATGTAAAACCATAGCTGCACATGGAACTCCACAAGAAAAAAAAATCCCGACTCCTGCTCCTTGGAACTTAAAATGAACTGGTTTGATCCTGAACTCCCTCAACTTCCATTAACATCAGTAGGAGCTAAGGGCTGATGGCCTCTCATAAGCTGATGTGCTTGGCACCTGCCATGATCAGGCCATAAGTCAGAGAAAGAACACAACAAAAAATGACAAAAGCCCATAATGGGCAGGAGTAGATAAGGTATAAAGGGAAGACATCTGTGAACCCATGGGAAAGTAGAAATGCTTTGGAGGAAGGAGACATGCTCCTGTAGTGAGTGGATTGATAAGCTGTTAGTTACATTTGTTTCTTGTTGGTTAATTGGGGGGCTGGATGAAAGGGAGAGTACTTTATTTTTATTTTTATTCAATTAATATTTAGATTATCATTTTAAATTACATTTGGTGGATTTTCATTGGAAATTTTGAAAGAAGAAATATTTTCAAATTAATTCAGGTTCTTGTGCATTCTGAATGTACAACCCAAGTGGTTTTTCCAGTTTGCCACCACCAGTCAACCTTAAACACTATTACCCAGGACAGACAATGGGAAAGGGGATGGGGAGTTATTGATCTCAGCACAGACAATCTTCAGACAGCAGCTCCAAAGTTAGAATCTTTGGACTTTCATTGGCACTGCCAACTGGAGTCCTAAACAAAACAGTCTGCACACTGGATTCTGTGTACTGAAGAGCCCCTTATGAAAATACTGCTTCTAAAATGACCTATCTTACATAGTAAGGTTCAGGGAATGTTTTCCTTTAATTTTAACTGTGTGTTGGTGCCACCTACCGGACAATGTTGGTACAAACAGAAAAGGAGTACTTGTGGCACCTTAGAGACTAACAAATTTATTAGAGCATAAGCTTTCGTGAGCTACAGCTCACTTCATCGGATGCATTTGGTGGAAAAGACAAGTTAACAAGGTGTTAACTGCTGGAAATAGCCTACCTTGCTTGTCACCATGAAAGGTTTTCCTCCTTTCCCCCCCCTGCTGCTGGTGATGGCTTATCTTAAGTGATCACCCTCCTTACAGTGTGTATGATAAAACCCATTGTTTCATGTTCTCTGTGTGTGTATATCAATCTCCCTCTGTCTTTTCCACCAAATGCATCTGATGAAGTGAGCTGTAGCTCACGAAAGCTTATGCTCTAATAAATTTGTTAGTCTCTAAGGTGCCACAAGTACTCCTTTTCTTTTTGCGAATACAGACTAACACGGCTGCTACTCTGAAACCTGTTGGTACAAACATCAGCATACATTCCCAGCTACACCTGTTTCAATTTTGTTGGCTATTTGAAGAATCAGAAAGGGACCCTTTCCTGGCAGAGGTGCAACTTCAAAATTATTTGAAGGAGGAGATGTGGGGAGACCAGAAGTGAAAATACAAGATTCCTGAAACCAGTCTGAAGTGGATATCAGTGGAATAGTTAAAACTTCAAGGGAATACTGTATGTCCCCTCCTAGCCTCCTCCCGTCCTTCCAGTGGTTGCTTCTTAGGGATGCAAATATAAGTAAAGAAAAGTAGGGAAAGTTTCAGAATATTAAAATAATTACAGAAGTCTATTTCTCTGCTCCAAAAATAAGCAAAATTGGCAGAACTCCAAACTACACTTTGACTTAAAAAACATTTTTAACAACTAATACCATTAAGTGGTATTACTATCATTCTGACATCTGATAAGTAGCACTGACTTTATATAATACAGATAGTAATATGGGACTACATCTTTGCAACAGCTTTATGAGACCATCTGATAGTCACAGATATAAGAATTTACCCAGAAAAAATAAGTTATTTTTCCTATTTTAGAGATGAGGACCTGAGATACAGGGAGATTAAGCAATCTGGCTCAAATCACACAAACTCAGTAAGAGCTCGGAAATCAATCTTGGGTCTCCTAGTCTAATGCCTCAGTCACAAAAAGAGTAACACAGAGGAGATTAACAGCCATGTTGTTATACCACACCTGCTAGGCCAAGGAATTTAATGGCAACTCAGAGGTCTCAATTTTATGTTTCCTTGATATACGTAACTCAGCAGAAGGGTAACAGGGTACAGAGTCTATCATTTCTAGGTTAATCCAGTCCAGGTTAGAAGTAACTGAAATTGTTACTATGTAAGGGTTGTTTAAGCAATGAAGTTGCCTAGGGACCACAACAGGGATTGGAAGTCTATTTCCAATTTTGCATAGATCCACTATGTCACTTTAGGCAACTCACAAGATGTTTGCCTCTGCTCCCTCATCTATAAAATCATGCCATTGATAGAAACATGATTAAGTGCTTTGAGATCCTTGGATAAAACAGTTATGAGAAATGAGTTTATGGTCTTAACGTAACTTCTAGTACACAGGTATTCTTATCACAATTAGCACCTTTGTTGGCAGTCTTTACAAAGAGACCAAGAAGACTGACTGAGCATGGGAAATGAACTCACCCCTAGAAATTGTCCATCTCAATAAGGGTTGAGGAGAAGGTAGAAGTTTGCATCACCGATGTGCATACCTATATGTGGATAAACATAGAATTCCAGCCTGTAGTGCTTTTGAAATGGTACCATTTATTAGCCCTAAAGTCACTTTTTTTTTAGGAATTAGTGCCTCTAACCAAAATAAACTGAAAGGTGGCATAAAAAAAACACCCATCTCATATGCAGACTGGGAAGGATGTGTGAGTTATGGAGACCAGATTCTTTCATTCACATTGAATTTTTGGGTATACAGTAAATTGACCTGAGGATTAATATTAATGATTTTCAGCTGAAGGAAGTGGAAAATATTGCAGAACTGAATTGGATAAATGAGGTAGCTGAACTGCAATTTAAAAAAAAATCACACCCCTCCACAAGCTCCAAGAAAAGCTGGAGAGCCTTAGGTTCCTTACTTTATTTTCCTCTTGCTTTTCGAGTGCAAATATTTTAGCATGAATTTTATTGCCCAGGAAAAAAATATTATTTCATGAAGATTATATTGGAGATGCATCTCCTACCTCTAATAGCATGTTATTTCCTTAGGAAAAAAAGATCCTGCTGTTCTTCTAACTCAAAAAGGAGTAAATGCATGTACTAACTACAGCTAAGACAACACTACACAAGTCACTTCATTAAGATGTCTTCAAATCACCAGGGCCTGATGAAATGCATCCTATCTGAGATATCAGCTATTATCTTTGAAAAGTCATGGAAGAAGGGAGACATCCAGAAGACTGGAAAAGGGCAAATATAGTGCCCATCTATAAAAAGGGAAATAAGGACAACCTAGGGAATTACAGACTAGTCAGCTTAACTTCTGTACCCGGAAAGATAATGGAGCAAATAATTAAGCAATCAATTTGCAAACACCTAGAAGATAATAAGGTGATAACCTTATTATGGATTTGTCAAGAACAAATCGTGTCAAACCAACCTGACAGCTTTCTTTGACACAGTAACAAGCCTTGAGATGGGGGGAAGCGGTAGATGTGATGTATCTTGACTTTAGTAAGGTTTTTGATACTGTCTCGCATGACCTTCTCAGAAGCAAACTAGGAAAATACAACCTAGATGGAGCTACTATAAATTGGATGCATAACTGGTTGGAAAATCGTTCTCAAAGAGTAATTATCAGTGGTTCACAGGTTCACATAAAGTGGTTCACATAATGAGTGGGGTCCCGCAGGGATCAGTTCTGGGCCCGGTTCTGTTCAATATCTTCATCTATGATTTAGATAATGGCATAGAGAGTACACTTATAAAATTTGGGGATGATACCAAGCTGGGAGGGGTTGCAGGTGCTTTGGAAGATAGGATTAAAACTCAAAATGATTTGGACAAACTGGAGAAATGGTCTGAAGTAAATAGGATGACATTCAATAAGAACAAATGCAAAGTACTCCACTTAGGAAGGAACAATCAGTTGCACACACAGAAAATGGGAAATGACTGCCAGGAAGGAATACTGTGGAAAGGGATTTGGGGATGATAGTGGATCACAAGCTAAATATGAGTCAACAGTGTAACGCTGTCGCAAAAAAAGCAAACATCATTCTGGGTCATCATGGATGTATTAGCAGGAATATTGTAAGCAAGACACAAGAAGTAATTCTTCTGCTCCACTCCACACTGATTAGGCCTCAGCTGGAGTATTGGGTCCAGTTCTGGGCGCCACATTTCAGGAAAGATATGGACAAATTGCAGAAAGTCCAGAGAAGAGCAACAAAAATGATTAAAGGTCTAGAAAACATGACCTATGAGAGAAGATTGAAAAAATTGGGTTTGTTTAGTCTGGAGAAGAGAAGACTGAGAGGAGACATGATAACAGTTTTCAAGTACATAAAATATTGTTACAAGAAAGAGGGAGAAAAATTGATCTTCTTAACCTCTGAGGATCAGACAAGAAGCAATGGGCTTAAATTGCAACAAGGGCAGTTTAGGTTGGACATTAGGAAAAATTTCCTAACTGTCAGAGTGGTTAAGCACCGGAATAAATTGCCTAGGGAGGTGGTGGAATCTCCATCGTTGGGGATTTTTAAGAGCAGGTTGGACAAACCTGTCAGGGATGGTCTAGATAATGGTCCAGTCCCCAGCCTTGAGTGCAGGGGACTGGACTAGATGACCTCACGAGGTCCCTTCCAGTTCTATGATTCTAAGACATAAGATAATACAGAAGGTAAAAACTGACACATTCCAAGTGTTCAAAAAATCATGAGGACAACACTGGCTCTGAAAGACCATCTAATATGGAAATAAAGTGACTAATGGAAAGTTTGCCGTCACATAATCTATTTCCCTTTAGCAAAGATGAGTACAGCCTTCCAAAAATGGGTGCATCCCATTGTTTCTCACTTTCTCCTCAGGTTTTACAAGTGATGTAACTTCATTACTATACCATGAAAAGAACAATGGGCCGGACTTTCCATTTCCTTGAGTAAAACAAAGATCTAGTTTGTGTGGTCAGCACGATTGTCTCCAGTGTTTGTCCCAGCCACTCTGCAGCCTGTTATTTTCTCAAAACTAGGGCCTACTTCTTTAGCTCAGAAGGCTCCAGCACATTTTGTCAAATTTTTCGACAGACCTGAGCAGCAGGATGTTTGCCAACAGTCATCACTATTTATTTAAAACTTTTTCTGTGAGTGTAATAACTCATTTTAAAAGTGCTGATTTGTCAGAAGCTGAAGAATGAAGGTGTCTATTTCTCCATAGATCATATACAGCACAGGCAGCAGCAGTGAACACCCCTTCACATTGTTCCACTAATATACCTCATCCCTGGCCTAGAGGGCTGAGGATGAGAAGATGAGAAGTTAGATGAGAAGTTAGTTCAGTCTCTATGGTCCATTCAGTCCCAGGCTTCTCTGCTAAAACTGCTATCAAGTATTATTTGTGTAGAGAAGGGTGTTCAGGATAGCAGTTGTCCAGTTCTAACTGGATCAACAAACTCATTGCACAAAAGTCACCTGACAACTATTAGGTATTAACATCTTTCAGTTACTGCTGACCAGGGTGGAATTTGAACTGGTAAATTAGACATGAATGGCCACTGATCAGGGAATGTGTTTTTTTCCCCACAGAAAAACAAAAATTGGAGATAAAGACTGCCTGAGGAACCCAACCAACAGAAAAGAATATGGGTCTGAGGCACCTGAACTACAACTCCCATGAGTCAGCAGCAGCATTTCAAAATGGGTTTTTTTTCTTCCTTTGGGCTGAAAGCAGACACTTGGAAAGTTTTGTTTAGTCAAAAACCTACTATTCTGTTGAAAAAAAAAAAGTTTTGATGAAAAATCTTCAGCCAGCTCCAGGAACTAATACAGTGTAGACCAGAGGTGGGCAAACTATGGCCCACAGGCCACATCCGGCCCACAGGACCATCCAGCCCAGCTCTTGAGCTCCCGGCTGGGGAGGCTAGCCCCCAGCCCTTTCCCTTCTGTTCCCCCTCCCCCACAGCCTCAGCAAGCTGCGCCACCAGCGCTCTGGCCAAACTGGTGCCAGCGTGGCTGCGAGTTCCTGCTGCTCTGAGCAGCATGGTGAGGGGTTGGGTAAGGGACAGGAGGTCCCGGGGGAAGTCAGGGGACAGGGAGCAGGAGGTGGTTGGATGGGGTGGAGGTTCAGGGGGGGCAGTCAGGGGACGGGGAGCAGGGGGGGTTGGATAGGGTGTGGGGTCCCAGGGGCAATTAGGGGCAGGGGTCCCGGGAGGGGGCGGTCGGGGACAAGTTGGGGGGGTTGGATGGGTTGGGGTTTCTGAGGGGAGCAATCAGGGGCGGGAAGTGGGAGGGGGCGGATAGGGCGCGGGGTCCAGGCTGTTTGGGGAGGCACAGCCTTCCCTATCCAGACCTCCATAAAGTTTTGCAATCCCAATGTTGCCCTCGGGCCCACCCCTGCTGAAGACTATTTTTTCCAGTTTGAATTTTCAATTATATGTATTTGAAGTCTAGTGTTCTCTCAATGAGTATATGAACACAAAGTTTTTATCTGAACTTCCCTGAGCTCAGAGGCGTTTTGATCTATGATTTTGGTCTAGGCCAGACTTTGTTTAGTAATGACTGAAGTTATGTGCACTCAACAAGAAGAGAACATACCCCCCAGCTTGAATTAATATCTAATGTGCATCTTATTTACTAGGGTTAATATGAAACTAGACAAAACTATTTCAAAATATAACTGTGCAAATGATTCTTTCCGACTGAGCTGTGGGAGGTTAGAATGAAATTCCTGTGCTCACAGTGAGCTCAGCTGACCAGCAGGAGAAAAAAAAAAATCACTGTTTAAGGGAGGGCCGCACAGCTTTGCACCTGCAGTTCAGTTTCTGCAATCCATCATTTACATTACCTTTGGAAATGGAGGATTAGGAAAATCTTGTGGCAAATTTACAGTGAACTGTGAATGCTTCCTGTCCTCCCTGCCTCAGCTACAGCTGGAATCTAGTAACTCAAAATCAGTTATTTCCTGGCAAAATAATATATTTCTACTTACAAATATTCTTTCTGGGGAACTGAAATGCTACTATGGAGTGTTGGATGATGAGTCCTGTAGGTTGTAAAATCTAAATTCATTCTGATCCTACATTTAAAACCAATATTTACCTTTCTCTGAGGAATTTTAATCATTTCCTTTACTGCAGCAATGATTCTTTAGAGATAGTTCTGGACCTGGAAAGGAAGAAGGAAAATATTCAAGGAAGATAGAGAACTCTACATAACCAAGGTCTTTGTACAGTACTACAACATGTGTCTGAAGAAATATTACACTGCAAATAGCTAAAGAAGTCATTTAGGAGCCACAGTCTTTTCAGGCAGCTAGTTGGGTTTAAGGGCGATCACAGCCTGTCACTTCATGACTCCACAAATAGGATTATCTAATGACTTATTGGGAGGGCCAATCATTTTTTACAGCCACATGGCGTCTCAGTGCTTTCCCTGTTGTGTACCTGTACTGGTACTATGGTGAATGCAAGGCTAATTTCCCAACCTGGAAGATTCCATACCATGTCCAAAGGCAGAGTAAGACAGAATGCATCAAATTTTTCAGTACTGTTGTAGTTTACCAGTGTAGAAGCTGGTAACAAGCATCAGTCATCACATTTATTCATCAGTCCTGAAATTACTTTAGCTGATATCAGCTTATGGGTGGAGGGCTACAAACATTACCATGGACAATCAAATCTATCATTACTGTTTCTGTATAACATAGTCAAAATATAAAGTGGGGAGTGGAGAACTTGTTTTGTCAAGTTTAGAACCCTCTTAATAATAGAGAGTTCTATATTTAGAACTTGAAGTTATGACAGAAAAAAAATCATTTGAGATTTCAGTTCCACTCAGCTCATTCTATTCAGGATTTCAAGTGAAAATCCTGAGCTGCCACAGGTCTCTTTATTTAATGTCCCTAGTTAGTTCTACAAGCAAGGCAAAAATTACTTTCAGGCAAGAATCGCTACTGTTTGCATAACACAAGATTCCGTTTAGCTACAAATACATGGGGTGAGGAAGCAATTACATTTTCCTTAAAAAACTGTGGTTTAATTTAAGAGAAAAAGTGTCTGGCAAAACTCAAAAGTTTAATGGAATTTGAAACTCAAAACTAAAATAAAAAAAAAACTAGAGGTTTTGCAAAGCCAAAACACCATGATGTTCTCTCGCCACTAGCTATTAATTATGCAACATTTAAAGACAAGTCTTGTGAATAAACCCTTTTGCAAATGATTACATGCTATGGAAACAGAATATAATAGTAATACCATCAATTACTTAGTGTTTTATATATTCAAAGAGTTGTACAAACAAACTAAGAAATTCATATTTCTCTGCAAAATCAATTCTGATCAATAGCGAGTGGAAATTAGCGAAGGGAAAAACCAGAACCCTGGTTTCAAGCACTCAAGTTTTGTGAGTGTTAAAATCTGAACCTGGATTTGTAATTTTCCAGTTGGCCCCAAACTTTATGAGATTAAATTCTGCAGAGTGAGCCCATATATAAATATGTAAACAGTATCTGTGTGTATGTTCTGTTTGTGTACATTCAGAGAAACTAGACATGCTAGTTGTTTTTCTTACATGTACATTCAGTAGTTAGAAAAATAGAAGTCAATATAAAGTACAGATTAAAAGTACTGAACCAGCTCCAGCAAGCACTAACTCTTAGTGGTACAAAACAACATCTAGTTGTGCTCAGATCCCCTTACTCAGGGGGGAAAAATCTATGTAGGGAACAAGAAGTTCCATAAAGTTTCCCTTGCAGTTTTTTCCTCAGTATCATTCCCTTAGGGGGTATCCCACACACCCCACATAAACGGATATTTAGTTCTCAAAGCCACTGACCTTGGATTTCCACTCAGATCTAAGGTTGTGCAACACCAGCAAAGATGACATACTGCCACACTCTCTCTCAGTTCTCCATGTCCCTTCCCAACACCCTGGCAGCATGGATCCAGCACAACTTCTAAATGGCTGCTTTCCATGGACTCCCTCGTTAGTAGGGACTCCACATCATGGAAAAGTGGACATCACATGCTTTTCTGGGGAGAACATGCAGAGAGTACCTGTTTCCCCTCCCCGGCCCCAGTTCCAGGCCACAGCCTGCTCCTGCCCACAGTGAAGCTACCAGGTTTCTAGGGGCAAAGCAGCTGAAGCAGCACTCCTACCTTCAGACAGGGATCCACTGTGTTTTTATCCCAGCTGCTGCAGAAGGAATGACTTAGCCCCTGGCTAACATCTCTCTGAAATATTGGTTGCATGTGAAACATTATATAAATACTCCCTATCTGCAGTGCATCCACCACAGATAACTATGAACCATGATATGACTTCTGAAAACATCACCTCCAGATGTTGGACAGTAACAGAAACTGCAAGGGTTCTACAGCACCAGAAGAATGTAGAATGGGGTTGGCAACAATGCCATTGGCAGCCTATGGTGGAGGAAAAATTGGTGCACAGGAGTGAAGGATGAAGATTTTGATGAAGAATAAGAATAGAGCTTAAGGTACAATCTACAAAACCAGAACTTTAGCAAGCTTCTCAATTCCCCAGTGCATTCAGAGCATAATGACCAGAGTACCATTTAAAGGGCCAGTGGTAACAGGCAATTTCTGAGGCCTTCTTGGATAGAAGAGGTAGGCAGCAGAATATGTATCTGCATGAATGTATTTAGAAATATTTACCTTGCCAAACACAGGGGATATCTGTGCTATTCAGAACATTTATTCTTCAGTTTGTCCATCCCGAGTACAGCAGCAGTCTTAAATTTCATGGGCCTGATTCTGCTCTCAGTAACACTGCTGTATTCTGTTGATCTTAGTATTATTGCTCTTAATTTATTCAGAAGTAAATGAGGAGAGAAATCAGCCCCTTTGTTTTTATAAAGGACTGAAAAAGCCCTTTTATGAAGGTAACAGTACAAAGTCTAATGATGTTCACAGATTGTTACATTGCAGTCAATTACCCTTCTGCTGCCGGAGAACTAACTTTTTTAAAACATATTTCAAAAAGAATTCACCCCTTCTCCTCCCCACTGTGGAAGTGAGAAAATGTTTGTTTTTTATGCTCATTCATCTTCATTTCAGTTAAGAATGCTCTAGGACTGCCAAATTTACTAAATTTTGTGGGATTTTGGTAAGGAGAGAAGAATTAGAAATCAATCCAAGGCCACCAGAATGCATTAACAAGATCCAGAAAGAATGAGGTTTTGGTTAGGCTTGTTTTGTAGGGTTTATTTGGAAGAGAACCTCATAGGTTAAAGTAGAGAAACTTAACTCAAATTCCTTCTTGCTAGTTAGAAAGATAATTTCATATACCAGACTTTAGCACTACCAACAGGAGAGAGATTGGAAAGCTTCAGAAAACATATGAATTAAGGATAGTCAATTGTAAAACCAAAATTTCTCAGCTCTTGCAGGTTTGTGATAAAACCTTAACACTATTTAAACTTAGAGGAATTGTATTTAATTTCCCTCCTTTCCCCTCTTCCTTCCCCCCGCCCCATCTTTTTTTATATATAAAAAAAGACAATGGAAATTTATAAGATATGAATACTCTTTCCTGGAGAAAGTAGTCATTTGTGTCCAGGGAAGGGTCAAATAGTTTGGATAAAATAAGAACCAACCCAAACCACCACACATTCTTGAACTGAAGCTTCAGAATATTTAACAAACTCTTCTTCTTTCATTTTCTTGTGCTTTTGCGTTTTTAATTTAGCTGTGCCCAAGAGTGCAAGCACTAAAACACACCAAGCAAGACTCCATTAGTGATGAGATGGATGGACAGATCTGGATCATGACACCTCCATCTCATGTGCTAACTATTCATTTCCTGCCCTGGAGGATTCATTGTCATGTTGTCCAATCTTTGGGGCTTCATCCACAACGCAAGTTTTAAATGCTGAGACATTTTTCCATTATGTCTATATACCACAAGCTGAAATTTGTTTAGTTATAAAAGGCTTTTATGATATTCTGAGTATTTTTTCATGAACATCAATAATTTCAAAAAAGTTCTCAATTGTTTCATACTATCTCACTCTCTTTTTAACTCTGTATATTAAACATTAATTTTTATTCTTTATTTTAAATTAACTAAATGCCTCTAGCACTTATTCTGGTCATTTTATGTTTCTTTAAGCTTCACATAGTAGTCACATTGAGAAAGGGATGACTGGAAATAACAGGAAACAGAAGGAAAAACAGACCCAGGGTAGGGCTCTAGGAAAACCCTCTTTTATCAAACCAGTAATCCAAGGATTCAGGTCAAGGGCCAAACCCCATGCCAGGTACAGACCATTGTCAGTTCCAAAAAGACAATAAAACCCATCCCACTTGAGTTCTTCCCCAGGTTTTCCTTCGGGAGGTCTGAAGAATTTCTTCCATTCACCAGACTTTCAGTTTGTGAACACAGCTCAGGGCAGGAGACACACCGTACAATGAGTCCCCAGGATATGCTTTATCTTGGGGAAATCTGGCCAGTCTTTCCACTCACTAAGTGGATGAGCAGCCTGTGGCCTGAGCATCACCTAGGGAAGCCCCACTGCTCCTCCTCTCTTCTGAGCAGGTTATAGCTCTTAGGCCTGTAGAATCCAATTTTCTCCACGATTACAAAAAAAAAAAAGAGCCTTTCCTTTATCAAGACCCGCAACGTTCTAAAGGCTGCTTCCTCCCCTTTGTCAGTATTTCCCCTCCTGATTATTCCATCCAGGTGGAGTCTCCTTCTATGCATGACATTTCTAACAGGAGCCAAATGCATCCCGTCTTTGCAAGCTTGGCCATTAACCCCTTTGAGTCCTAGCCCTGTGTGGGCTTTGAAGACCCTATTACAAACCTTAGTTTCTTAATTAAATAATATAAGGAACACTGGTCTAGATTTAGAATGGCTTTTAGGCACTTAGAAAATTACTGGGATTCGCAAAGCCTGAGTTCAGTGCCTAGGTGCCGAATATTATGAACGGGGAGAGAGAGGTGCCTCAGAATAAAGAAAAGGAGTACTTGTGGCACCTTAGAGACTAACAAATTTATTAGAGCATAAGCTTTCGTGAGCTACAGCTCACTTCATCGGATGCATTTGGTGAGCTGTAGCTCACGAAAGCTTATGCTCTAATAAATTTGTTAGTCTCTAAGGTGCCACAAGTACTCCTTTTCTTTTTGCGAATACAGACTAACACGGCTGCTACTCTGAAACGTGCCTCAGAATGTGTTTCACAAAAGCCAGGACAACTAGGTGGCACCTCACCTAAACTAGCCAATGTGAGTTATGTTCGTGGTCCTACCCTTCTCTTAGAGACGGGTACCTAAGTCCAGGCAAGCACCTCTCTCCTCTTGGAATTTTCAGCTGCAAACCCTCTCTTGGTGTTAGGTGCCTATGCCATTTTTAGCAAGAAGCTAATCCTTCTCTCTCGCCTGATGATTCTTTCATTATTTATCCACAGCAGAACAGCTTCAACATTGGGCCAGAAAGAAAGACAGCAAGCACAAGAATAAATCCATTACTTGGTGGTCAGAGCTCTCACCTGGGAGGTGGAAGACCCAGAATCTAGTCCCCTGGCAAGATGGGCGGTGGGTGAATCTTGAGAAGGCTAGCCTCCTGCCTCGCCTCTTCTGGCCGAGGCCACACCCATGGTCTCTGGTCTCAGCCAGCCTGTGGCCCGGGATCAGAGCTTAGTCAGGGCAACGGAGGGGGGAAGAGAGCTTGGCCCCAGCCGGGGTTGAGCTCTCAGCCCCCACTGGGACCACGGCAGAGCTCTCGACCTTGGCAGAAGCTCTAAGTCCAGAGCCCCTCACCCATTCCTTTCCTTCTCCCACATTCCCTCCCCTTCCTGATGGCCCTGCCCCCACTCCCCCATAACCTTCCCCCCACTCGCTCTTTTCCCCTCCTCCCCAACTGCAGCCCCAAGACCGGAAAAGCTCTGTGCCCCTGCTCCAGCTGTGGTGGGGAGCAAGAGCTCCTTCAGCCCCAGGGCTATGGTGGGGGAGATTTTTCAAGGGACCCCAAATTGGCCTGTCCCCTGCCCAAGATACTGTGGAGCAGGTGTTTTACTTATCGTTTGAATACTTCAGTCATTGTTGCAATGTTCTCCCAACTTAATGTTGTGTCCCATCTCCTCTTAATAAAAGTTGTATTTTGTTATATACTGACTCAATGCTTAGGAATGAGAAAGTTTTGCCTCTCAGGTGTGCCCCAGGGTGGTAGTTAGTTTTCCCAGATTTTGGGCAACTCTCCCCACTATGCCCCATAGCAAATGATGTCCCAAGAGAAGAGCCACAAGAACAATTAAAGGATTGGAAAACATGCTTTAAGTTTATAGTGATAAACTAAATATATTGAACTCCTTGAGTCTAACAAAGAGCAGGTTAAGGGGTGATTTGATCACAGTCCGTAAGTACTACATGAGGAACAAATACTTGATCATAGACTCTTCACTCTAGCAGAGAAAGATATAAAAAGATTAAATGGCTGGAAGTGGAAGCTAGACAAATTTAGACTGGAATAAAGCTTTTAAAAAAACAGCACACACATGCACACACCAGTGAAGGTAATTAACCACTGAAGCAATTTACCAAGGGTTGTGGCAGATTCTCCATCACTGGCAATTTTTAGGGAATTATTTTGGGGATGTCCTATAGCCTATGTTATACAGGAAGTGACTAGAGGATCATAGTAATCCCTTCTGGCCTTGGAGTCTATGAATCTATGGCATCTGGTTACAGTTGCCACGGCTGTCAGCCAAACCCAATTGCTAGAATTGAAAGAACCTATACAGCCATCCCTTTGCTAATATCATTTTACTTTCCTATTTGAAGATACTGCTTACGATGTAGGGAAAGGTTTACAGTCAAGAATTTGCAAGCCTGCAATTAATTTGCAATAGGAGATCATCTAGTTTTCTAGTCCCAAAAGATCTTAAATTAAAACAATAGTTATTCAGAGCTGGTATTATTCCACATAGGAGTGAAAAGTGAAGGCAATATTCTTTAGTTTTATAAAGATATTTCTTGATCCTACTAACTACCTTCAGCTAAAAGGACAGTTTCCAAATAAGCACATATTACAGTTAAGTAAAAAAATAAATAAAGATACTGCACATCTACTGTATTAATTAAAATACATGGGACTCCCCTGAAGTCTCTTTATTAAACTTTTGAATCTCAAGATGATAAAGCTCTACCATACCAAATCCATAATTGGGGTTTCTGATCCTTCTGTATTTTCGGGAATTTATCTTGAGTAAATTATGGCTCCTTCTTTAGAAAAAACTTTAATTTTACCAGTGTTTTTTAGAAAAGTTTGCCTTAAATTATATTTTAAAATGTCTCTTTCTTGAGTCCCTCCATGCTAAAGAGAAGCTCCCATCAAGTACGGGAGATTTTTAACACCTGCTGGCCTCTCTGCAAACAATTCTCAATACGCAAAAGTTGTAAATTTGGAGTCTTTCTGATTAATCTTTTAGAAGAACTTGTCCCTAAATTTATGCTGCACTTTTTAAAAAAAAACTTTTATTGGTTTCGGGGTGGGGGGGCGGAAAATCTACCCACAAAACACAGGCAGTCTCATTTGCAAAATATATGCAGAAAAAACAGGTAATTTAATGTTCAGATTTTAAAGGGGTTTATTTTGTGCAGAGTGGCTTCCTTGGTTCCAGACTATAAATTACCACACTGATAGTGAATTGTAAAAAAAATAAGATACATTAACATGTGGATTTTTCACATTGCACAGTTAGCTATATGCAATGTATATACAACTCAAGGTTGTTGGTGGGAATCTATTCAAGGTCAGAACTACAAGACTTAGAGATTTCAGAGTAGCAGCCGTGTTAGTCTGTATTCGCAAAAAGAAAAGGAGTACTGGTGGCACCTTAGAGACTAACAAAAATTTGTTAGTCTCTAAGGTGCCACCAGTACTCCTTTTCTTTTTGCGAAGACTTAGAGAGACATTCCAAAAGACTATTGTTCAACTAGGTGACAGCTTCATTCCTGTCTCTAGTGGCTAGATGGCCATAACAAACAATACAAATTCCAGATAGACATCATGCTTTAGAACCCATCACTGTGGCATACAGTGCCTAATACAAGATTAAAAAATGTGCCACATCAGTCCTAGTATGTGGAATCTTCTCTGCTCCTCCTTTAAAAAAACATGTTTCTAAGGATCATGAGTTGGGTGAAGTCTAGAAAGAGTGCCTGTGCTCCTTGTATTCTTGACTGGAGAAAGGCCTTTCCAAATTAATATTTATGGAACTGAGCAAATTAGTTTTATCTGACCTCCATAATTGAGAGCCCTTAAATGAAAATACCCTGTGTAGAATTTCTTCTGTTTTTTGCAACCTACAGCATTGTCATTGACACTGAGTATTGCAGAGAGACAAACTACTTGTCAGCCAATGCAGAGAGATCAAGGACTGAATGGGCATAAAGGTTCACTTAGAGTTTCCACTGGTACCATTGCGAATGTGTTCTGAAATTGCCAGTAAACAGTCAGCATATGACTGTACTTCGGTCATACCATCTGTTTACTCAGGCTGTGAACCCTTTTCCAAGATCTGTACTGCAGAACATCTTGATTTTTCAGATCAGCACTGGAGCAAAAAAAATGCTGAGAAAATGGAATTTTGGAAGGCTGCCTAGACAAGTCAGACATGTTTTATGATTTTTTTTAAAAAGCATACACATTCACGAATGGGAAGCCCACCATCACAGGCTGTTATTCTCTTTTCCAGTATTGAATATAGTTATTTGAATTATATTTAATGGAATATTTTCCAGTTTGGAAACAGCATGCAGTTGCCTATACAGGCAATTTCAGAACACATTTCCCAATGGCATCAGTGCAAACTCTAGGTAGAAATGACTCAGGCATTATTACTACCATGTTTTATACAACCCTGCTCAGAATAGGGTTAAACAACATGGAGGTAGAAATGTCAAGTCCAGTCTAGTGTCTGTCTATATAATAAGATTCCAGGAATGTCATTCTGAAGCCCAGACTATCTGTTGAGTCAGTTGGAGGTGACGGAAACACCTACAAGCATGGCTGAGAGCTCTTTTTGTTCAGAATATCAGGTTCAATTATCACCAGGATTTGCTGTCTCTCAACATCTGATTTTTAAGTTCAGCCATGTGACTGATTTACGAATTAAACTCATGCAGTGTACAGTTACAGGAAGGTAGGTATCTATGCTATGCAAAGAGTCCTAGGACCACTGTGATATCAGAGGTAACTCAATCAACACCATCCTTACAGGACAGCTAATATGCATGCAACAATTCCATTGCTTGTACGAGGGAGACTGCACAAGTAGTGGATTATTTTGCCCAATTCCCAGTTCTCCAAAACCACGCACACAATACAACCACCACTCACAATAACCAGAAACACACAGAGCCCCTCACTACAGCACATACCCTTCATTCACATCCTTCACAAAACAAAGTCTCCCAGCACACCCTCAGTCATATTTACCATAAACCTGAGTGTCAAAGCTTCAGGTCTTCACTAGTATTACTGTAAGCTCTTTGGGGCAGGGACTATCTTTTTGTTCTGTGTTTGTAAAACACAGAGCACAATGGGGTCCTGGTCCATGATGTGGGCTCCTAGGCGCTATGACTAATAATAGTAATAAATCACTTTCCACCTGTGAAGCTGAACCCATTTGGTATTACAGATTCTAATATTGCCAGTGTAGATGCAATCACATACTGCAGGATATGGTGAAGGAATAGTGCACATGAACGGCTGGTCCGCACCATACAGAGGGGTTTTGCCTTGAGAATCTACTTTGTGTGTGAAGTCACTAGCTACCCCCTCTCTTCGCCTACACCCAGTATGCAGTGTGAAATACAAAGCTGTGAGACTCACACAGTAGTGTTTGTGGCACCTTAGAGACTAACAAATTTATTTGAGCATAAGCTTTCGTGAGCTACAGCTCACTTCATCGGATGCATCCGATGAAGTGAGCTGTAGCTCATGAAAGCTTATGCTCAAATAAATTTGTTAGTCTCTAAGGTGCCACAAGTACTCCTTTTCTTTTTGCGAATACAGACTAACACGGCTGCTACTCTGAAACACAGTAGTGTGAAATCCTTCGGCATGAACTTTTCATTGTTTGACGCCATCCCATGCAGTGGAAACACCAAATTTCCTCTAATGTCCTGACTTTAAGTAGCTCCCAGGAGTTGCCCTTCAGTGAACAATCTAGCAAAAGGTATTATTAGTTAGGGGGCTAGAGTTCTACCTCATATAAGCAGCAAAATGACACACCATATATAAACCAATGATCATAAAGAAGTTTATCCAGGGGTAAAATTCAAAATAAAATGCCTAACTGGTATATTTGGAAAACAGTATCCAAATTATGCTGCATTGTCTTGACACTTAGCAATTATGTAACTTTTTATCTTTAAAACATTTTACAGCCATTGATGGACACAATGGTGAAATGAGGACAGATATGCATGGAATTAAGTGACAGGCTGCAACTTTTACTAAACTTTAAACACAGGGGAGGGGCTCTACCCACCCCTCATCCATATTGTCCTATATCAGGCATTGAATTGGTTCCACTGTGGGGGTTACATAGCTCCTTACCATATAACCCATAACTAGCACAAGGGTTACAGGGCTCCTTACCATATAACCCTATCCTCAGTCTACCCTCCAGAATTCAGCTCTCTCTGAGTCCTAGCACCTTCCTCCTTCTGAGGGAGACAGAGGGTGCAGAAGGGTGGGGACTTTAGACCACGAGGGCCAAAAGGTCTGACCTCAGTGTGTGAAGGCCACAAGATCTCATCCTATCCCATGAGCCCAAGGATCATCACCAAAATACCAGGTCTTTTATCTCTGGGAACCCTTCAATTTATTCTCTTAACCACACTGGAAATTGGCCACAAGTTGCAACAAATAAACAACTCCACCCCAGTACCTCAATCAGGTACTAAGTGTGTTCGTACTCAACCCACTGTGGCATGAAGGTGCTGCCAGGAAGGCAAAAATCTCCCTGGTCCTCTGCCAATTGGCCCATGGGAGAAAATATTCCTTCCTGATTCCCTAAATAGGTGATCAGCCAGACTTGCAGCATCTATCAGGCTGTGTTCCTGTTCCTAGTTTGGGTGGGTAGGGTGGGCTGCTGAAGTGGAGCTGAAAGAGGCTCCACATGGCCGTCATTCTGAGTTAAATCCTGGGAGCTGGGGAATGCTGACCCCTCTTCCCAGCGGGACACTGGGTGCCAGAAACTCCCAGAGGGAAAAGCTACCTACTGACCCTTGGGAAGAGTCTCCCTCCCTTTCTGCTAGGACTATCCCCTTTCACCGCTAGCCCCATCAAGTTACCCCACCCCTTAATGTAGGTGGGTGGCATTTTACTAATCCTCATAGCACCATTGTGAGATATGGTGTCAAGTATCAGAAGGTAGCCGTGTTAGTCTGTATCCACAAAAACAACATGGAGTCCAGTGGCACCTTAAAGACTAACAGATTTATTTGGACATAAGCTTTCATGGGTAAAAAAGTCTTTAAGTCTTTAAGGTGCCACCAGACTCCACTGTGAGATATGGTCTCCATTCTGAAGATGGGAAATGGAGACAGAAACTAAGTGACTTACCCAGGGCCAGACAGAGACAGAGTGTCAAAATCAAAATTAGAAATCATAAGTTCCTGGATCCCAGCCTTGTGATCAGACCACTGGATTACTCCTCTTTGTGCACATGTATCCATAATGCACACAGTGGAGGTATTACAATATATTACAGGTGGTGTAATTTATTACAGTGGAGATATTGCTCCCAGAGCAATGTGCAATCAATTTTTACAAATTGATTTATGGCAATGTTGAAAGTTTCATGGAAACAAACTCACAGTTGAGTAAGTAAGAAAGGTAAAAGCCACCAGCTGGAAGGTCTTTTGGTGTTTAATAATCCCTGGCCTGAATGTACTTGGCTGAGGGTGCTGGTCATATCTGCAAAACAGAAAAGTCTGACACAAGAATATGCTCAGAAGACTAGTTCTGACTCTAAACAGTGTAGACAAAGAAGCCACTGGGCAATACCAACTGAGATAATGAGTAGACAACAGGTAACACTAACAGAGCAGTTGAAGAGCCAGTGGGTAACATCAGCTTGTATGTATTGGACTGATTAGTTTTGTAGAGTGCTGTCTTCACTTTTTTAGTGATCAACAGCAAACTTGTAGAGCTGGTTAAAAATCAGAGCACATATTATACTGCTCAGATTTCTAATCCTAAAGGTGAATTAGCACCGATATGATAAAAGTCACCTAGTGCTAAGGCTCAGTTCTTAACCCAGCTACTAAGATGATCTCCTACTCTGCTGCACTGCTTAGTTGCATGGGCCTGCCTCCACGTTTCATTGAGTTGGCTACAGTCTTACTTTTTAGTTTGTTATTTGGGCTTTACTGCAGTTTACAGATCTGATACATCTTTGAAGTTGAATTCAAGATTAAAACAATCTATGAGCATTTTAATTATCCTTGGCCACCCATATGCAGTTAACTCTGAACAGCTCTGTACATATGCTATGATGCAATGTAAAATATCCTCATTCTTCATGCATTTCAGTTTTTCCAGATTACAGATTCTAACCATCAGAAAAAAAAAACAACCCACAAACATGTAGAGCTGGAACCAGGGAAGTCATTTTTCACAAGAAACATTCCTTTCATTTCCTAGGAATCACTACTGAGCAAGCATTTCTCCATCATGATTTTTCCTCTTAATACAGCTGCTGGATGTAAAACAAATATGCAACTTCTCTAGCCACAAAAATCCAACAAAAAGCAACTGAATCCTCAAGAGGATTTTGTTACATTGACTTAAAATTCAGTATTAATAGTAAAGCAGTGTGAAAGATCGGATCTGGCAAATCAGCGGCAAGGCATCCGATGTAAATTTGAGACCTCAAATCCCATGTCTAATGTACTGCACACATTATCTGCTATTGTCAGTTGCTGTGCCACCTACCTGTTGGAAGTTCCCAGTAGTAAGGGTAGATGATTCATATATCGTTAGATTGTTCTGGTATTCTGAAACTATGAAAGAAGAAGCATTGTCAGAGAATCTAGCTGGTCAATGGAGACATACTGTAGGTTATAGAGAAGAACAGAAGCTATTCCACAATAGACACTCATCATTCCTCAATGTTATGGCCCACAACAACTGTTACCACAGATACAGATTTGGACACAATAATTTCTTATAAGGTTTCCACTTAAATAAGCAGCAAATTTTATCATGTTTGAAGCTATTGGCTTCAATGAAATAATTGATCACTATGAAAGGAATTGTTCTAAAAATGAAATTATTGGCTTGCCACATTCCATGTACTTGTTGAAATTGACCACTCCCCTCTTAAAGGTAGAAAAATAGCATCTTCCATGGTGATTTTTAAAAACAAATTTAAAGTTGATGCAGTGGGCTCATTACATTTAGCTATTTGTTTTGGACACAACACATTTTTCTAAATCCTGAGGGTCTCATTTAAATTGACTTTTTACTTCATGATCTATTATGTTGTATTTCATTATGCTGCAAACTTTAAAGAAAAACTGTTATACAGGGAATCCGGTGCTTTCTATGTACAATATCGGGTTTGGATATATTGTGGTAAACAGAATGAGAGTGGCTAGACATGTCTGTGAGCTCCATTAGCTTTTTCATTCCATAGTATTCAAAGTTTTTGTTGGTTTGGCACATTTCAAAAAGTGCACAATGGGACAAATTCATCATCCTTAATACACCTCCACTTATTTTAAAGAAACTATATCCAGCATGGATTTGTACATCTGGAGGAAGAACACACTGACTTAAACCCCTCCCAAAAGCCTGAAATTTTCTTGTGTCCGATACCATCCCAGACAAGTGGACTACTTCCCCTACCAGCAAGTAGAGACCAGAATAATGAGAGAACTGCAGAACTGTTCTGGCTTTCATTTCATTCATTTCATGGACCTTTGGATCCTCATGTGCAAGGGAACCTCCACATATGACTCTTCCTCTCCCCATGCAGGAGAAAGGGAGCATTCAACCACTTCCACAACAGAATTCCCCCTTCACGTTGGAAAGGCATTCTGGTCAAGTCAGTAAACAACGAAGCTACAAACGTAGGTGCAGAACCTTAGGGATATAACAGCGATCACAATGATCCTGTCTGCAAATCTTGGGGATTATGGCAGCATGTTTAAATCTAGTGCTACAGAGGATATTCCCATAGATTCAGTGTCAGTCTTTTCTTCTGAATCAGAGCTCTCCTTAATTGCAAGATTACACTGCTCAGATAATTCTCCCTTTAGAAATAAAATAATGCTTGATGGGACAGCTTAAGGATCAAAACATCTGTAGGAGCATGACAAAAGGGAAAGGCAGGCCTACTAGAAGCTATACACTCCCCAGTATGTCATAATTATGACAGACAACAGCCTTCAAGACCAGAGGAACTCAGCAGAGCTGCAGAGTACCCTAAGATGTGTTACCTCCTTACAGCCCCCATTTCAGCCCATTGGACCCCACTCTGACATATCCAGGATTGAGGCAAACAATCAAGTTAACTATATAACCTAGCTCTTGGCACTAGCTCTGGTGCTTCACTTTGACTATATCTTTCCAAGGCACATAGAAAGCCTGGAGAACATTTAATCAATGCCAGATTTGAAGTGGCTTCAGAATTGGAACACTTCTTCTACACAATACAAAACTGCTACAACAAAAAGTCTAGAAGATTCTATTTATGGAAAAATTGACCAACTTCAAAGGGGATAAAATTGCTAATAGTTATACTAATCAGCAGCAGTTTTCTGATACTCAGATCAACACCAATGGCTTTAAACACACACACACACACGTTCCCAATCATATCCCACCTTTGATGACTAATTCACCTCTTCTGAACCCCAGACAGTTCAGCACCGCAAAGCCTCTTAACCAGTCCTTGTCTTCCAATTCTATGCCTCCCTTAACCAACCTAGTTGTACCACAGAAGTGATCAAGGAAATATAGTATCACCTGTAAAAGCACACTATTTTCCAGCAAGTCCTCATTCTCTTATCCAACAGGCTATCTGAAATTGAAACCATACCTTTATTTTCTGTTGTCAGTCTATGGTTGTTCAGAGAAAAGTAGAATATAGTGGGAAAAAGCAGAGGTATGTAACAATCTTGTACAACTGCCTTGCAATGCTGTCTATTTCATGCGTTAAAACCTCTATCTTCTCCAATATTTTTTAAATTTACAATATTTTATAAGCCAAAAAGAAAAGGTTTCATTTCCTATAAACCATGTGCAACCCCATTAAGTCAAACGGGTTGCAATGAATCTGGTCCTTCATTTATCAAACATTTTCTAATAAGGTTTCCTTGTAGATATTTTATCACTTTCAAATGGTTGCAGTTAAGAATATGGCTAGAACCTGAGCAAATCAATCTTGTACCTCTTTCCTCTGGCTGTGAATTTTACTAAATGTATATAAAGAAGAGATTACGAACACAGATACATTTAAAATGTGCAGCTCTGAACTGAAAAATAAGATACCTGAGGAGATAAACTCTCCTTTATTTCAAAATATGATTTTCTTTACTGCAGCTGTAATGAAAGCTGTGTCTTCATGTGTCCATGGTTGAGCTGCAACAAAAACAACAAAATTGAATATGAAATACCACATTGAAATTCATATAATAGAATTTGAAAACTGCCTATTAGGTCATCAAGTCCATCCCAGCCAGTACAGGATTAGAAAACAAAAAAGAAAGAAAGAAAAAGAAACTAAGCCCGGAGAGTTTTTCAGTGCTTTTAGTAGAAAGTAAACTTTTTCACTGTAACCATGATGCATTTGTAAGCATGTCAGTGTTCATTACCACATTTATTTTCACAAAACATGAGTTACCCTCTTTCATAAATTTAAATAATTTCTTAAGTTGTAATATTGTTTACACTCATTGATAATGAAGAGTTACATTTTTATTATGATCATGGTGCAAAATTGAAAACAAGCCCATAGTTCAGGGAAATTCAATAACCTTGGGGGTGCTAAAGGAAGATAAAGCTTTTAACTCTAGATAGCCAATTCATATCCCCCCCAGTAGCGACCAAATGTCATTATCTAATGATTCTTCAGTGACTTCAGTTAAATGAGTTGTTGCTCTTAGGCCTGTTCCAATTGGAGATATGTCCATTCCAAAAAACATTACCATGACTGCTACAGAATATCATCCTTTTTGGCAGTCTCAGACGAGTTGCAAGGAACTGCATACACCTGGAAACTAAACTACAGTCTCATCACAGGAATCAGGTTTCAGGAGCATTGGTGAAAGTATGAAGAGAAGCTTGCATTGCCTCTGCTCTATGGATAAGCTGTTTGCAAAGCTGCTAGTCCAGTAGAAGTGTTCTGTAAACTTTTCTGTTCTCTATTTTTGGGGAGGGGACAGATGATATAGTTATATCATGATGAGGATGACACTTTTTCTATTCCATTAATATTTCAGGAGGATATTAAACAGCAGCTACTGAAGTTAAACATTTTTAAATCAGCAAGTCCAGCTAACCTGGATTCAAGAGTTTTAAAAGAGCTGACTGAGGAGCTTTCTAGACCATTAATGTTGATTTTTTCAATGTCTTGGAACATTGTTGAAGTTCCAGAAGAAAGCTAAAGTTGTGCTAATATTTTAAATACTTTATTTTATTAGGATGATCTGGGTAATTACAGGCCTGTCAGTCTGACAGCAAACCCAGGCAAGATAACAGAACAGATAATATAGAACTACATTAATAAAAAATTACAGGATGGTAATATAGTTAATGCCAACATAAGTACCCTTTAAAACAAAAACAAAAACGTAGCGCTGGAACCAGGAAAGTCATTTTTCATAAGAAACATTCCTTTAATTTTGTATACAGTAGGAATCACTATTGAGTAGGCTTTTCTCCATCAATATTTTTCCTCTTAATAAATCTGCTGGATTAAAAACAAAAATACAATTTTTCTAACCATGACAATCCAACTTTACTGAAGTCAATAGAGCTACATGATGATCTTGGACCATTGTTTTTATTCTATTTATACTGGCGTGATTGCTGCTGCTCCTCCATTACTATTATTTATTGCTTATATAGCACAATACATGTCCATGATGTTTTCCAGACTCAGAAAGATGCAGTCCCTGATCCCAAAGAATTTATAATTTATGTTAAGACAAGAATAGTGGGAGAATATGACAGAACAGAAAAGGGTTGAAATAGGATGAGGATGTCATCATGCAGTCTCCTGGGAAAGTTAGTAAATGTGTCTAAAAGGTAATAAAGAAGCTTTTTGTTAGCTGGATGTTTTTCGACTACTGTTTGTAAATTAATAAGGTAGCCAGCGTTAGAGATGAACAGAAAAATATCTTCATTGCACACAGTAGCATTAATGCAGCTTTAAAGGTGAGGAATCAAGCACTCAAAATCAATAAATGCAACAAGGAAGTTAAAAGCTCAACAGTAAGTCTGTCCTTTTGTGCTTATGCTTTAACATATGATCCTTCTTTATGTTATAAATTATTTCTCAATTAATACAATCTCTAATATACTGCGAAGTGCAATATCTTCTACAACCCGGCATAAAATCAATTACAGAATCTGTAAGCTTCAGTGAAATCTACAGATTTATATTCTAAACTATTGTCTCAAAGTTATGTGCTAGATTCTTAGATGGTGGAAATCTGTACAGCTCCATTAAAGTCCATGGAGCTTCAATGATTTATCCCTGTCATGGGGCTGATACACCCCGTCACCCCATGGGGGCCGGGGAGAGGTGTATTACAGCCCTGTGGTTGAGTCTGAAGGGCTGCCCCATGTCTCGGGGCTGCATGAGTCCATGATATAGCCCTTGCTCACAGGGCAGTACAGCCCTATGGCCAGAGTCTATACGTTCCGCCCTTGCTCTCAGGGCAGTGTGGCCTATGGGCCAGAGTCAGTGATAGGGCCCTCGCTCTCTGAACAGTGTGGCCTAGCAGCCAGAGTCCATAATACTGCTGAGCGGGGCCACCACCTCAGGTGGTGGCCACGTTTGGGGGACCTGGGCCCACCCTCTCTACTGGGTCCCAATCCAGAGCCCTATCAGTGGCGGGGTTGCCCGCCACCAGCTTGACAGGGCACCAACCAAAACACATCAAGCCTTACTCCGGTTCTGTAAACATTTCCCACAAAACTTCCCTGGGTTACTGAGGTGTGTTGGGTTTCATCTCCAATAGGTTGGCCTCCACATCTTGGAGTGCAGGCATTTCTTCCTCAGGAGCTTGCAACACACCTCCTTTCCCGCCAGCAGTCAGCCCACACTGAGCTGCTCTGCTGGCTTTTATATCCCGCTTCCAGCTGGCGCAGGCCCAACAGAGCGGGGAGTTGGGGGGGAAACGCTCTGGGCTAAGAGAGAAGGATTAACCCCTGCTGTACCAGTGTGGGGCTGATACACCCTGTCACAATCTCCCTCTGATTAGTTTACTAAGTGGTCAGATTATAGTATCAGAGTTGTATCCAGTAAAGAGAAGCCAAATAGCCCATCTAATTTAGTTTGTCCTACTTTTCTGAAGCATAAATACTGACTCATATCTAGAGCTGTATAAAGAAGGAAAAAGAACTTGTACATCCATGTAGCAACAGAGAAGGATTCTCTAGCATTCTGTTGAGTATGAGAATGGGGGCTCAGATGGTGCACCTGAGGATGCACTAGGGCCTCAAAGTTAGCATCAAACTCATATCTGGCATAAAATAATATTCGAGAAACTCCCATTCAGTTCAATGGAGACAGAATTTCAGCCCATTTCTATGTTATCAGAAAGTTCCCCTCTCCATGTCTGTAAACATTTTGATGAAGGAAAGACTGAGAGTTAGAAGATATGCTGGTAAAATTGTCTGAGTCCTATCTACACTATAAGTTCCATTGCTGCTACTCTGAATCGAACTGCACCAGTGGGGAATTATGGCTATGAACTTCACTAGTGTGGACTTGGCTAAAGGGATTCAGTGGCAGAGTCAGAATCATTAAAATTAAAAAGTTTCTGGTTTCTATTCATGTGCTCAGACCACTAGGTCATGCTTTGCTTTCAGGATAGGTTTACAGCATTCTAGTAGTAGCAATGCAAACCCTCACTGATTCTCTCCACAATCAGAATGACCTGGATAATATTCAGGAGCAGATGGCTTACCGTATCAGTGTGACACCCTAAACTTTAAATGACCTGTGGGAGATATACAACAAGACCATGAGAATGATATTGCTGATCTATCAGCAGTTAGCCACCCCAGTGACATGTGTCCTGGAAACATTCATATTTTAGAGATATCATGATCCCATGCTCCCACAATAAATTTCTCATGGTGAGAGTGTATTGTCCAGTGTCCTCTGCCCCCACTATGTTCTAGTGGTCCTGATTATTATCTAATCTATTTACTTGTCCACTTGTAGCAGTTTGAGAGCTCCACATCACATTTCAAAAAATAAAAACTGCACGCAGAGGACTAGTTTATAACAGCAAGCCGCTGCAAGCCTTTCAGGCAAATAAAATTCACATCCATTATTTCTAGCTCACCCCAACTGGAACTTATTTGCCAGAGTTTGAATTTCTGGCAAGCAGCTCACTGAATCTGAAAAGAAAAATACCATACACAAAACACACTTCAACAAAACACAAGTCTTAATTTTGTCAGTAGTGCCAATCAGCAGAAGTGATCTGAATATTTTATCTACAGTACATAGGTTGGTTCTGTGTTTATGGGATAAAAATGTTAGTGAGATTTTCCAGATGTACCAGTACAGCCTAGTGCTTGCTCAGAGCCTCACCACACAAACACTCAGGCTGAGCTGCTGCCAGCAATTCTCTCTCTCTCTCTCTTAATCTGTTCCTATTTTCATGGAGTTTGCCCTCTGGCTTCAGTCTTTTTTTTTTCAGCACTTTTTGTCAATCCAAAATATGTAGACGCTATGTTAAATCACTCATTTTGTTTATGTGGCAACAAGTTCAGAATCCTTGCCGAAAAATGTTCTTGGCCTTGGACACAGCAGGCTCTGAGATACCTCCATCTGTTTTAAATATGCCACAAATTGTAGTATGGAAACCACTGCACTCCACTGGTAGCCAATTTGCTGAATAAACCTATATTAAACAAAATACAAGGGTGATTCAACTACAGGCTGTTTTTCGTATTTTTATATCGTTTAGTTTTGTAGGAATTCAGTCCTTTTATGGAAGGAGTTTAAATATTTGTTGCGAGTTAGGCCTGGTCTACACTAGGAAATTAGGTCACTATAACTATGCCTCTTAGAGGGTGTGTGAAAAATCCATACCCCCAGACCGACACAGTTAAACTGACCTAACCCGTCCCCCAGCATAGGCACCACTAGATTGATGGGAGAATTCTCCTGGCATTTTGGATTTGTGAATTGGTGTAATTGAATTGGGTAGTGGAATAATGTTCTAGGCAAGAGGGTCTCTGGAGTAGGCATTGTCTCTTTTTTTAATCTGTTTGTACAGTGCCTAGCACAATGGGACCCTGATCATTTACTGGATACAGGAACTGCAATATAAATAATAATTAATTCAATTTGTTGATGGTCTGATTTCTTTTAAATTCTTTCAAATTCTACTATTGCTTGAAAAAGTGATTTGCTAGGAGAACTTGGGCAAGTTGTTATCTCTTCTTTATGACTCTCTTGCCCCTCCCACTCTGTCTGGTTTGTCTCTTTACATTGTAAGCTCCTGAGGGCGGGGATTGTCTCTTACTATGTGGGCATAGAGTACCTACCACAATAGGGCCCCGATCTCAGTTGGGACCTGTAGACACTAATGTAAATAAATAAATCCTGAATATGGTATCCACGTATTTCAGTTTGGCCAGGGATGTGCCTTAAGGACAGCATCCTTGGAAAATATAATCCTACACACTTGTATGAGAGTTACACCTCAGAAGAGACTAGCTGAAGGATATTAGAGGAAAGAATGCAGTGTCTGTTTCTATTCAATTTTACAGATAAACTGACCTAAGCCCAAGGAGGTCAAGGGGCTTGTTCAAAGTTGCATAGTAGCTATACTAGGTCTGGAATCCAGGCTTTGCCTGGCTCTCAATCGATTGTTGTAGACACCATATTGTAACTGAATCATAACAATCACATTTCTAAACAAGTATATAAAACAAGTTATTCATAGTATTTCAAAACACACCACAAACAGTTCCCTGGGCTAAGGTGTTATGTTGCAAACTGAGAGTCAGATTCCCCACTGCATTGGGTTTTATGCTACATTAACATCCCCGCTGATTCTGGGGATCTCTTGGTCCTAGGTGCAACATAGTTGCTGTGAATTGGGCCTGGCTTTCTAACTAGCTGAAAAACTCCATGTAGCCAGTTAAGTTGGTTTTCCAGCTCCAATGGTGCAAAGCATTCAGAATAGGGGAGGATTTGTCCCTCAGTCGAGTAACATATCTCCTGTAGTTAGAAGTTGGTCTTATGTGACTTTATCCCAGTGGTTCCCAAACTTGTTCCGCCGCTTGTGCAGGGAAAGCTCCTGGCAGGCTGGGCCGGTTTGTTTACCTGCCGTGTCCGCAGGTTTGGCCGATCACGGCTCCCAGTGGCCGCAGTTCGCTGCTCCAGGCCAATGGGAGCTGCTGGAAGCGTCATGGGCTGAGGGACATACTGGCCCCCATCACGGATCCGATTGGTCTGGAGCAGCGAACCGCTGTCACTGGGAGCCGCAATCAGCCGAATCTGCGGACATGGCAGGTAAACAAACCAGCCTGGCTCACCAGGAGCTTTCCCTGCACAAGCAGCAGAACAAGTTTGGGAACCACTGCTTTAGAGCATAAGCTCCCTACAGCTGTGTGTGTTTGTTATCTATGTTTAAAAGGGGCACTAGAACATGGCCTGCAGGTACTTGTGCTCCTAGTCCCCTGATTCCCAGTTGCAGCAGATCTATGGGTTGGGACTTATACCTCCATAGCTTCCCCCCAGCAGCTGCACTTTTACCCTGAGACCTTAGAGGATATTTATGGCAACATCCTCTAGCAATGTTGGTTCCATGGTTATCCTCAGAGAAATTCCATAACTTAATACCAGGAAGGTTTTAATGTGGGAAGAAGATGAGAGGTAGTTATGCCTTACTCCCAAGTTTCTCTTCTTCCAATTTAAAGAGGAGTGGGGAGGCAAAATTGAGATAGTGTTTCCACACATCAGTAGGTTTATTTTTGGCATATCCCCTCCTCTTCATCATTATATACAGAGCAGTACAAAGCAACCCTCAGTCAATATTTTTTTATTGCCACCGTAATTAACATTTCTCAAACCACAAAATATTCGTCCAAATTATTTTTAAACTGCATTGTTGTTTTCATTTCCTCACTTTGAGGCTGCTCCTCTGCAGCTATCATCTGCTTCAGTTGCCACTGAAATAAATCATTGCTTCAGTTTGGCAAAGTCAAATGACTCTGGCAATTTGATCTGGGTTGTGGCTGAACCTGTGGTGTTTACTGGTGTAGCCTTCTAAGGAGTATGGAACCTTCAAAATATATATTTTACTACCAGTTGAATTTTGCAGTGAATTATTTGTGCTCTATAAAATCAGGAGTTCTTATATGTGTTAGCATTATATGTAAAAAAAAAGACAACTTAGAGCCAAATCCTGGCTTCTTTGCCACAGGTCCACAGGGCGAGGTGAGAGCTCCACAGGCCCTCCTTTCCCCTTTTATATTGACGCAGAAGGAAGCTGGAAGCCCAGTGTTTGTATATCCTGATCACACAATGCAGGAAAATCAAAGGTCCAAGGGTGAGAGCAGGGCAAGATTACCCTTCTTGCCAGATAAGTGTACCCAAGCTCTATTTCAGGTGAGCCATCTCCAGAGACGAGAGAGTTCAATGTCCACACCCCATTCAATCCTTGGTGTCTCAGCTAAGACTGTCAACAAGGTTGCCAGCTAATGCTTCTTGTGATCAGGACACTACTCTACTACAGACTGGACCAACACCACAAATTCATTATGCATAGCCCACTAACCCTCAGGAAATAGCACTTTTAAATTGCTGCTGGTCTGGATTCTGAGGATACGGTCGAAAGGTTTAATATTCCATTATCAATTCACTGAATTATCCAGTCTCTCTCCCCACTCTTAATCATACTGATGGTCACACTGCCTCGCTATGCTGCTCCATAAGGAAAATCACATGGTAGAGTGCCTAACCTCTCTGCAAGTGAAAAAGGCATTTCTTCAGCTCTTTTGGAGGGCAAAGACCATCTAGGAGCTCTTTTGCACTGATTTCCCAGCCCAAAAATAAAACAGTCAAACAGCCCTCAGTCAGTTGTGGTCTCCCTTCTCCAGGGACACCTTTACAGGAACTTACACAAAAACCAAAACAGCAGTAGCAAAACAAAGGCATCAATTAACTGCCTCCCCAGGCATCCAGACCTACAAGTAAAGCTGCAACTCACACTTCACTGCTTCCCCTATGCTGTCTCCCAGGCAACCTTTTATATTTCCAGCGCTCCTTCTGGCAGGTCCGGGTTAATTGGCTGCTGCATTAACCCTTTAGGGTCTGAGCAAGGAAGCGCTCTTGAACCTGTCACACCATCTTTTTTGTTATGTATGTATACTACAGTGGCTAGCACAATTTGGCCCTAGTCCCTGACTATGACTTTAGGCAATTCTGCAATAAAAACAAATAAATAAGAGTGCTATATCTGAATGCCAGAGTAGTAACTCAGGATACCAGACTGGTCACACTAGGGGCTCAGGGGTTTTCACACCAGTATGTGCTACCCAGATATAATAGTGATTGGCACCATATAAACACTTAAGACAGACTCTTTCCTTTACTCTGACCCTTCTTTATCATCATTTAAAATCTCAGCCCATTCCCAACAAAGCAGTTGCATGTGTTGCATTGAATCTGCCTTCAGGGCAAATAAACAGCTTTTTAAATACCTTGTATACGCTTGGGAGTGGGGGGAGGGTCACATTTATTGTTAATTTTAACCAGCATGTTAAAATTAAAATCAAAAGTTTTTTCTATAGAGGACATATTAAATTAATATGAATTAACAAAGCAAAATTGTACATTCCTAGATTTAGTGTCCTGAAAAAATGGCAATTATTCACTAGTCAAACATTTCTAAACCAAACAGTGAAGCTTAACAGTCTATCTAACCTTTACTTCAGTGAAATGGCATTCCTGTGAATTCATAGTTTCCTGTGTGTGTCCTGGTATCAATACTGCATTGTTCTCTTGCCTGCAGCAACCCCTACTGTTAGAAACAAGACTGAAATTGCCAATTACTTCTGCCCAAGAGCTGCTCTAAAGCTAACCACTAACTAATAGCTCAGCAGTTCAAGGTTACCCTAATCTCATTACTAAGTGTATTTTCTTTCTTCCACACTTTTTTCAGTGATATATCTGCACTAAAAATTGAACTTATCCCAGTCACCAGAGAGTTGAGATACAGATGCTGTTTAAGTGTCCTAACATTCCACCCAGAGCTGGGCCAGTGCCAAAATTCAGAGCTAGAGCCATTTTGCCATCTCCTGCCTCCCCAAAAATATAGAAATCAGAGGTATTCAGAAAAGAGGCCATTAAAGGAATAAAGGCCAGCTGGAAAAAAATGGATCCAGATTCTGAGTTTAGGAGTGTATGTATGAGTTTTGGTTCAGTTTCACCTTTAATTCCACCCATGTTGAGACTTTGTATGCTTACAAAGTAGTTTTTATGGTCTGAAGTAAACTGACATGGCACAGAAAATGGATACCTAGAGAAAACCCAAGTATTGTTTTGAGGTAGCTGGGCTAAAGCTTAAGTGAATATTTCAAATGGCAATAACAAAAAATCATGTACTATGTGTTTTGTTAGGAAATTGTTTTGACACAGCACTGGATTACAACTTCTGTTCCCAGATTTTGTAGAAACTGACATCAGACTTAACACCGCTCCTTGGTTTTTTAAAAAAGATATTCTATATTTTTCTGTGACTAAGGTCACTGCCTGTCATTGGGCTCCACAAAGCATATTGGAATCAAGTCCCCCCCCCAACTGACTTCTGAGCAGACTGTTTTTCTTAAGTCATGATCTATTTCTGTCTTTTATACCCACATGGATTAGAGTATATTTTAGAACTGGAAGCATATATCCACGGTTTTGTAAATTATGCCCCCAAAATAATGCAAGAAATCTACAGCTGACTTGGCAGAATTCATCTGAATTGGATGGGATTCCACCAAAACTGGGCATACAGGACCAAATTCATCTCTGGAATTACACCAAGGATGAATTTGGCCCACTGTCTGTAGCATTTTAACTTTGTTAATGATAATTGAGATACATGTGACCCAAAACAGTTATGTGATAATCCAAGGTGGGAATGAATATAGGTCTTATTCCAAGGGGAAGATGGAAGTGTTGGGTATTCTCTGCCCTATCTTTCTCTGTATTGAGGGAAGTGATTTTTGAGGTCTTACATTTTACAATACTAAGTTCTGTTCCCATAAAAGGGTTAAATAACAGCCCTTCTTGTCTAGTCATATTCCTTTTTCGTGGAAACCTCCATGCATACAGTACAATAGATATTATTTTATCACTTTTCAAACAAAGTCTATCCCAAAATGCTTTACTGAGTTAACCAATAAATAAGAGAAAAAGGAGAAATTAACAGGTATATGTAAGGGAGAAAAGATATGTGTTGACTTGATATTTTAGAAGAAATAGAGGATAGATAAAGTAGAGAGGCACAGAAAGGGTGTTACAGATAGCAGAAGCTGTACAGGAGAAGACTTTCTCAACAACATCTCCAGCCAGTAGGAAGGGATAGAAAGGTGAACCAAGTGCTTCTGAGTGCCTCCATCTTTTTGTGTGATATGCAGCTTTTTTTCTTGGCTATTGTATTATCGGCCTGTTTCTACTGCTACCAAAGTTATTTAACAATGTCATCAAAAAACTTGTCTCCTGAAATTATCTGAGGGTCCCAAATATTACAGAACAAGAGATTTTATATTAGCAAACAATGTTCTCTGTCCTCTTCCTACCCTGTGGATATGCTCCTACGCTTTCTTGTGCATTGTGCTGAAAAGTGCATGTCCCTTGTACATCATTAAGTAACAATGGTTAACACTGATTACTAAAGATGGTCAGGAATTTTTCAATGAAATGTTTTTTTCACTGCAAAATGCCAGTTCATCTAAACCAAAATTTTGCAGAAAACAGTTTCAAAGAAACTTTCAACAGGAAGGTTTCTCAAGTTCTAGGATGGAATTGTTGGTGTGAAAGACAACCCTAGAATAGCTAATAGCCTGGATGCGGGAGATGCAGGGGCAAGTCACTGCTCTGCTTGATTTGGTCCAGGACTTGAATCTGGTGGGACAGGGCTTCCACAGCCTGGATGAGTGCCCTAAACAAAGAGCTAGAGAGTCTCTCCTTCTCGTTCCCTGAACATTTAATTATTTATACAGAGCAGTACAATTCCAGCACTTGAAAGAGACTCAGGTAGAGCAAGGACTTGAACATGGGTCTCCTATATCCAAGGTGAGTAGCCTAACCACCTATTGTGGGGCAAGGCTCTCCCTCACCACCCATTTATTTAGGGGAAGAAAAAAACCTCATATGGTCTCAGATTCATTCAGCGTCAGAATAAAAACAAATTCCAAAACCTCAATATTTTTCACAAAACAAAATTCTTGTTTTCTGGCCAGACCTACTGATTGTGACTCTTAGACATCTTAATGGATTGAAATTCTATGTTCTCCTATTATAAAGTGTTGCCAAAAAAAAAAAGCATATGAATTGAAAATGCATTTTCAAGGAAGTTTCAAGATTTTTTCTCCTATTTCTTAAAAAAGGCAGCAGGGAACTTTAATTAGTGTCCACCCTCCCAATGAAAGCCTGAGAAACCACCCTTTGTGTGAAAGACCCCTGTGCAGAAAGACCCCTGTGCAGAAGAACCTCCAGACCCCCAAAAGTCATATGCAACATTTAAGACTCAGGTAAAAGCACAAAACCTCTCCAAAAGTTTCCAGCTGGAAAAACTTTGCAGGACCATGGGAAATCTCTGCAAGGAAAACTGGAGGAAGAGTCCTCCCCATACCGTAGAGCAGGACCATGGGAAATCTCTGCAAGGAAAACTGGGGGAAGAGTCCTCCCCATACCGTAGAGCAGGATCAGAGACACACAGAGACTATTCTCACCTAATGGCTATTTTTGTCTCCTTGTCCCTTTTCTCCATAGAGAGGAGAAATGGAGGATCTTTACAGTGGTAGAACTTCCTTTCCCTTTGTTCAGATTACTCGCCACCCCACTCCTGCCTCCATTTGCATATCACACAAGGAGCTGCCACGGAGCTGGGTTCAGGGCCATACCATGGCTGTATATTCCATGTTAGCTCATCAAACCTTCCTCTCTAACTTGAGCAAGAGAGTCACAACTGTTGCACAGCCAGAGGGATCTCCAAATCCATAGAGCTAAGTAAAGGAATTACCTTTATGGGTTAGGTGGTCGTTAAGTGATATATTAGGCTTTATATAAGCCTTCTGCACTGGGCCACATTTAAAATCTTGAGACTCCATCCCTAAAAAAATGCAGGAGATAGTTCACCCCACAAGACTGCATGCATCCAAAATTAAACTGGATAGTTAATTAAAAACAAGCATTGATGAGAGCCAGTACTCTAATCTGATCATTAATATTTATTTTAGATTACATTTCTTTCAGGTGTGTCATAAAGACCTGTACAAATAATCCATTTTCAACAGTTGTGACCAATATTTTCTTTTCTTTTCCTTTGTTTTACTGTAACAAATACATGTGATGATGTCTCTCTAGTAGCTGGGCCCAGGACAGAGAATAGCCTGCTACTAACTGTCAGCTAACAGAATTACTCCTTCAGCTCAAGCAGTAGGGGGTTCTGATTTAGAGCCCTGATCAAAAACTCACTGAACTCAATAGGAGGCTTTCCATTTACTTCAATGGACTTTAGATCAATCCCCTTGCAGCTGAATGTCTCTGGTTCAATCCCACTGATGAGTTCAGTGTCTGTAGGTCTAGGTGGATATGGATTACTACATAACCATTTCAGAGTAGCAGCCGTGTTAGTCTGTGTCCGCAAAAAGAAAAGGAAGACTTGTGGCACCTTAGAGACTAACAAATTTATTTGAGCATAAGCTTTCGTGAGCTACAGCTCACTTCATCGGATACACATAACCATGTAATGGAGTATACTTTCTATGGGTTTTTTGACTGGCAGCAAAGTATTTAGTAACCATTGTTTCTCTTTAAGATTGAAAGTTCAGCACTTGGGAATTTTGTTTTTCTGAGAACTGCATGAACAGAAGCTGAATTTCATAATGACTCTCTAACCTCTGCTGGTTGGCTTATGTTAACTTTTCCATTACCACAGCTTCTCAAATCCTTTCATAACAATACTGTATTCTTGTGCAGGAGGAAGCAGGGGGATTTTTTCCAGTGAATGGCTGTTACCAGCCTTGATGATACTAGTAAGTACTCTAGAGACTGGAGAGTGCTTTTACTGAGAGTTCCAGCTCCGAAGAATCAGTACGATGGGACAAATTTGGCTGACACACATGCAAGAAAATCTGCAGGCAGCCTTGGAAGCTGAATGTTAATTTATCCTTTCCCAAAAGGTTCACAGAGATTCTCCACAGTCTTCTGCCACTGATATCAAAAAGAGGTGTAAAGGGAGGCAATCATGAGGAAGAGGGTTTGTCCACGTATGTTTGTGCTTATGCATATCTATATAATTTGTATGTATGCTGATTATCTGGCTTACCCATGGTCCCTGCTACGGCTCAGTAACCTTTTATTATGATCAATTTGTCTGATTTTTTTTCCCAAACGTACTCTTATTTTTTAAAATTTAGTTACAATTGTTCAACACTTCCAGCAAACATACTTCAGCCAATGCATTGTACACAAACGCTTCACTCTATGACCAAGATCCTCCCTGGTCCAGCTGAGCTATAGTCAGTTAGGACCTGAGCAGAGTGGGAACAAAGATGGCATTAAATTTTATCCTGGGAACAGCTGGGAGCTGCTCTAACCTATCTCAATAACTAATGGCTCCAAAGAGCATTCTGGCAACTAGAGAGCAACTAGATGTATGGGAGGACAGCCCAGACGTCCTATACTAGAAATGAAGAGGCAGGTGGGACTTAGAGCTGACCAGAACATTTCATTTTGCTGAAACAGTTCATAGAAGATTTTGTGGGGGAGGGAAGGAAGGAAGAGCAAGCCACGTACTCTTTAGCTTGGTGGTGCAGGCACTGACCTGGCACGTAGGAAACCCAGGTATAAATCCTTACTCTGTGTGGTTCAGAGCAGAATTTTTCATCCCAGATCATTCTGAATCAGAGAAGGAACTTGAATCTGGGTCTCCCACATGCCAGGCCAGTGCTCTTAACACAGACATTTTGATTTCAAAATAGACATTTCCAGACAATTTTATATTGATGAAAGGATTTGATTAACTCCAATACAAAATGCAACCAAATTCTGATACCTTGAAAGTTCCCAGGATACAGAATTGTTGTCTTCTAGTCAGTTCTAATAGCCTGTGAGTCTCTCTGCTAGCCCTGGTGGTCCCTTCTAACCCTATGATTCTTTGTCACCAGAAGTTTTCCCCACACTGAATTAATCCCTTGATAACTAGATCCACCATGTTTCAGACTGCTTTGTACAAGTGGCCCTACTTGAAGGAGTCTTACTAGACATAAGAACCAGACTGTAACAAGGTAAAAGCAGCAGCCTGGACAGGGTTATGTAGTCCCTGCTAATCACGTTTGGACAGGCCAGGGTATATAAGGAAGTGAAAGCTGGGTACAGGGCTGCAGGGGATGGGTGTGTCCTCTTTCCCCAGTTGATGGAGGCAGGGAAAAGCCTCTTGGGGGCTATGACAGGTGTTTGAAGTTGAGTTGTGTTGTGTTGTGTTATTTTGTTTTGATTTGCAATCTTTGTTATAAACAATCAACACATCCCTAAGGGTCTTAAAAAGGAAGCTGGCATGGAGTTTGCTTCCCTTCCCTTGCTAGTGAAACAGTTCAGCTGCATACACCAGGCTTATGTCTTCCACTATTCATGATATGTGACTGTTTACCTGTCACATGGTGTCAATTCTGCTCCCTGATTGGACGACAGCATTTATAAACAGAGGTGAGTACTTCCTGTGCACAGGGCAGATACTTGTATTTACCTGCTAAGATTCTTGTTCATGCACGAATATAGGTGTTGCATGAAAAACAGCCTTTCTCCAAATATCCATGTGTGTCACACTGTCTGGAGTGCCTCATAACCAAACTGGTAGTGTGTTCTGTGATTAGATTTCACTGCAGCAGTAACAAAAATGAATTCCTGGATCACTGTAACAGTCTTACCATGGAATCACAGATAGTCCCCTTATACTCTCCAGTCTAACGTGCCACCCAGAAAACTGGATTTAGTAATAAATGGTCACTTACATCAAAGATCACACCACATTCAGGTTGCTTCCAGTCCCAAGAGACCAGTCACTTACCCCAGATCAATTGGTACCCTAGAACTTCTGTAGCCTATCCTGTAACAAACTATCCAAAGGTTTATTAACTATGAAAACGAAATAGAGTTATTTACAGGTTAAAGCAAGCAAACATATACACACAAGTGATTTACCATTTAAATCCTGAGAGTGACAGAGTTGTAGTGATCTGTCAGTTCAAAGTGTCTTTCAGGGCAGACCCAAGAGGCAGCCCCTGGGGATCTCTGACTTCAGTTCAGAGTCTCTAGCCCTGTCAGAGTTCAAACAGCCAGAAAGATGGAAAATTTTCCTGTGGCTTTGTTTTATTTCCTTCATTCAGCTTCCAAATCCACAGGATGAGTTTCCTTCCACTTAGCATTTCCCAGGTGTGATAGGGCCATGAACCAATCCTTTGTATTGTGATGTTCCTTGATGACCCATCTGATTTTGATAGTTCTTTTGGATGGGGAGAGTGACTATTCCCAGGCCTGAGTTCACAAGTTCAGAGCAAACATTTTCAAAGTTATAAAACAAAACTTACATAATTTCTTATAGCATGGAATACAGGCATTGCAAGTGAGATTAATGCATGCAGAAACTTAAAAGCATTTCGTAGAGTCTAAACACTAGATACATTCTTATAACATTAATACCTATTTTGAGCAAAAGTAACATACAGATGAATTGATCTGGGCTCCAGCTATGAGTTTGTTAGTTCTTAGCTTATGCCAGCAGCCTGGACAAAAACCCATTTGCATGAATGGTCACAGAAAAGCAAACAAAAGGGATGGGATTGTGAACAAATTAAAAAGCCCCTCATCTAGGGAGACCAGATTTCCTGATTTTATAGTGATAGTCCTGATATTTGGGACTTTATCTTATATAGGCACCCATTACCCCCACTCCCTGTCCCAGTTTTTCACACTTGCTATCTGGTCACCCTACCCTCATCTGAAATTCTGTGTGATTTTTTACACCCACAATCCTCCATAAATCATGAAGGATACACCTCCACACCTCCTACAGCAACACTATATTGGTGAAATATTCTTCCTCTTTCTCTAACAATGGGAAAACCACCACAACCATAAGCAATGCTAACTCAAGGCATTTGTCCTTCTGCACTTAGGGCAAAATTCTCCTCTCAGGGCAGATCTCAGTTCCAGTATTCTGCCTTTCCTGCATGCACACAATTATTCTCAAGATGTGATAGAGACATTAGGTATAATTTTTGGAATAATTAAATATTCTGAATACTCATTTGGAAATACATTTACCTTGGTTATGGATCATAAGCCTCTGATAAAGATAGCAGATACAAAGGAAGGTAGTATTTAAAAGCACTTACACAGATGTCTCTGTTACAAGGGTTGCCTCTCAATGGGAGTATAGTTTTCCACCCTTTCCAGTCCTAAATAGTTTCTGACCAGAAAGGTCTAGCACCAAGGGAAGTCAATGAACTGTGATCCTCTATTCAGCTTTTTCTTCCCTAGCAGCAGCCAGGATAGAGAGTGGCTTTAATCTTAGTTGTATAGCAACATGATATCCAGTATGAGCCTCTGAGCAACATACTAATGCTGATGCATGATGTGACACTAGTGCCTCTTCAGTGCTCGGGACCTGTCAAAATTAGGCCCATTGTTCCTGATCCTGTATTTACAGAAAACTATGGCTAGACTAATGATGAGTTCAGTATGAGCAGGAGCAGGCCTACAGTTTGTAAAGCATTCTAAGATCCGTCAGGAAGAAATCAAATGTAAGACAGTAATTATTATATCAATACAAATACAACGATCAGTTATTTATCTTGCATATTTATTTCTTTACAATTAAATCCATTTGAAAAATGTGAATAGACAGCTCAAATGCTGTCTAAGAGAGACAAATTAGAGTTAAGTTCCTATTTGTTTATGGTAGCGCTGAGGAAGTGCTAGGCACTTTCCAGACATTGAAAAAGAGACACTCCCTGCTCTGAGGAGCACACAGTCTAAGGCAGACAGACAAGAACACAGCGGTTAAGGGAAGCTGCACATCATATAGTAATTGTTTAATGGAAGACAACTAGAAGTAAATATTTTTGTCTACTTGAAATATTTCAGATAAAGAGAACTTTAATATTAGCAGAAATGCAGGGGAGGCAACTTTATATTTCCCATTGATGGTAGTTTCAGATTTAAGCAAAGTTAAATTGCTACCAACCAGAGTTCAGAATAGGCATCAAGATGCCAGCTTCACAGAATAAGCACTGCTAAAGTAATCAGACTGGAGACAATTTATTGAAAAGTTTAGCTTTCAAGTTAAAAAATGTAACATCAAACCAGAGCAATGCAGGTTAGATATAACACCACTTTCAGCACCGTACAAAGGATGACAAATCGGCTGAATGGCTGCCTTGAAGGAAATTTTTGACTTCTTTGTAGTCTCTCTAAGCAAAAGGGCACATGCTGGAAAATGACTAGCCCTGCAACTCCCTTCCAAAAAGGTGTGTTTGAAAGGCTTTGTGCTAATGAAATCCATATGGGCAGCACACTGCCGGTACTATTTTTAGTTTTGTCACCATTTGCGTTTTGCTAACTTACTAGATCATATTTCTTAGCTTTCTATTACCTAAAAACATAGTATTAAATTCTCCCTTCCTCAACCCAGTACATTCTTAGAAGTCCAGAGTTTAAAATATTGTATGAAAATGTAAGTCATTATAAAAGTATTTTTATACAAAAGCAGTGATTTTCCTGCTGTGCTTTTTGTGATAAACATAATTCTGATGCACTTCCTTTAAAATATTATCTTCTGAAAAAGAGACCTTCAGGGCATGGTGTAAGTCTCACCCATTCACAGAGGCATTCTCCTAAAGACAAGTATCCCTCAACTTCACTTGACATAAGAACTTTCTAATCAAAGACTATCTAGGAGATGATTGCGTGGGTGGAAAGCCATGTTTCCATTAGGAGGTAACCCTGACAGTAGATAAATTTGTCTGAGAGCTCCAGATTCTACAGTGATAAGAACATTAGAAATGTATGTGATCACATATTCAAATAATAATGCAAACAAACTATTGCACAATGTGCAAAATGTCACAAAAACAACCACCACAATTGGTACTATCAGCAAACTGGTTGGCAGCCACAGCAGGTAGGCCAAGGACTGAACGAATTCAGAAGTGCTTCCTCCAGGTCAGAGTACAAATATTCTGGCTGTGCCCTGTAGGGAATTATTTTTGCACTGCCATAGTATGTGATGTGCCTACCATGATAATGTACCAAAATAGCTTCCTTAAACATGTATTTGTAGTGGCTCACTTGGTGCAACTTTTGCCCCCCAGTCACTTCCTACACTAGGACTTCAACACCAATGTAGGTCTGACACTACAGTGCAATACCAGAGAGGTACTGCTCTATTACGCTTTGTCTTCACCAGGAAAAATTAAATATGTAATTCTACAGTGGTGGCAACTGCAGTGGACACTGCTGTGTAGCTAGGGCATACCATGCCAGCTAACTTTGTGCCATGCTTTCTCTAAAGCTTCCACCATTGCTGCTTTCAGTAGAGCTGCACTTATGGAAATCTATGGCTATGAATTTTGCCAGCGTGCAGTGAACTTTAGAGGTAACATGATTACAATGAAGACATTGATTAAAGCAAGATCCCTTCTGATCATCTTTAGTGGCTGTTAATGTGGAAGCTGAAGAGCCAATGACATTTCTTGAAAACAGTAGAGGATAATTCCTAACTTAGAATTCCAGTCCAACAGCCCCTTTCTGAAAAACAGCTTCTAATGTCCAAGGCTGTGTGTGAGCTATTGTTGAGTGAGATTTGGAGCTGTAATAAAGTTGTTTCCATGTTCACCCTGGAGATTTTATTATTTATGTATTGCTGCTCACAATACTAAAAAATATTCTACTCCCTTACCCTTCTTTTTATTGCTACAGCCCTGATATTTAACTGTATATACTAATAATTTATAGGGAACTCCTCTTATTTTTATAGCTTTCTAAGGAAGAGCCAAAAAACATCCCCACACAGCTGTCTAAACTTAAATAATTTTTTAGCTAAAATCTTCTGTGAATGTTCTAGGATCTCCTAGAAAGAGGTGTACATAGTTAAGATCTGCCCATTTTCACATGTGACTCAAGGTGGAGATACCAGACAAGATTCATAATGGAAAAATTCCAGTCTTACATAAGTCCACAACAGTGTTTAGGTGGACTTGTCCCATGTACATATGCACACAGAGTTCAGTTAGTGGCTTGGTAATTCCTTGGATCTTAAACTCAAGCTCATTTTTGTTCCATTGAATTTGTTTATTACTGCATTCCAACTTGCTTGGCTCTGGTCTTTTCAAAACTTTACATTGCTTGTCTATATTTCAGACAGTAGTCTAACTGTATTCAGTGGTAAGCAAAGATTAAACACATCAAGAAGAAACAGATTTAGAAGAGATCATTGTGTACTTTATTGTAAGGTGTGATCTCCCTCGGAATCTGGTGCAACAAAGAATCAAATATATAAAATCTGCCTGCTTTTTGTAAGAGAAGACCAGCGTATTCACACTATCCTTCAGTGAATGATACTAATCTGTTTTCTAATTATATTTTATGGTCTGGGGGCTTTTGGTGCATTCAGTTTGTGAAGGGCTGCCATATTTGGTGGGAGTGCTGCTTCTAGTCCTTTTACAGCATTCCTGCTATGTGTTGACAATAGGTCTCATGCTCCTAATTTTATGAAGCTCTCGGGGGGGAAGGCACTATACAAATGCAGGACATTACTAATATTTAATACCAAGCCCAGAAACACCAGAAAGATTCTTGCAAATTCATATGCTGCTAATGATGTTGGCTTTTTATTTTGTTTGTTTCACTGTTGTTGCTGTTGCTCCTGATTTGTTTTAAATCAGCATATGACTTGGAATCTCCAAGATCATATTTAAACTTGCCAGCCAATGTGGAATGTAAATAGGTAAACTGAAATTCTCAATTCTACCTTTTTTCCAATCCCCCATAAAGAAAACTCTAGCAAATTGCAAGTTCCATATCCAGTTAAAAATTATGTTTTTCATAGGATTGTAAGATTAAAATAGATATATGCACCAAGTCCAGTTGGAACAAGATCCACCAAATACAGTGAATTTGCAATCATAATGTAAATTTCCAGGATCATCCAAGACAATACTGCACTGCAATGTAACCTTGTCTGGATCTAATAATGGTCTGTATGCCCAACATATGTATTTAAACATTCCTAATTAAAGAATTGTACCTGAGATTAATTTGATACTATTCAGCCAATCCTGAAGTACCCACAGGCAAAATATTCTTAAAGTCAAAGGACATTTTGCCAGCATATGAACTGCTATATTATAGCTTGTAAATTCTTTGGTACCATCAAAGGCACCATATAAAGTTAAAATCTTTATTTCACCCAAATGTTTGTTTCTGGCAGAAAGACATCCTTGAAATTCTATCTTCAGGTACTTGTAATTAGTTTCTTGTCTTATAACTCTAACACAATTTATAAAGTATCTTTCATCTTGAACGATCCCAAATCATTTTACTTGAGTGCTGTTAAGTTGTCTGTTCTGATACGAATCACTCACCAATGAAATGCAGCCATTTTAAGGAGTGAAACAGCAAACATTCTATAAGAGCAACTATACATAAGATATTTTGTTTTAGAATGAGATACAATTGAAACTACAGAGAGAATTATTGACAAGCATAATATAATTGCAAAATTTCAGAGTAGCAGCCATGTTAGTCTGTATCCTTTTCTTTTTCCGGATACAGACTAACACAGCTGCTACTCTAAAACCTCTCGTTACAGCGTGTATGGTAACACTCATTGTTTCATGTTCTCTGTTTATATAAATCTCCCCACTGTATTTTCCACTGAATGCATCCGATGAAGTGAGCTGTAGCTCACGAAAGCTTATGCTCAAATAAATTTGTTAGTCTCTAAGGTGCCACAAGTACTCCTTTTATAATTGCAAGAGTTATAATTTGGTTAAGAAACTTGTGAAAAGTGAAAATGATTTTTAATGACAGTGAGTGGCAAGAGCCCTGGTTTAATATTTATCTCATCACACCAGAAAAGAATCAGTATAATACTTTCCAGGAGATCAGACACATTGTTTTACTTGAAATGTCACCTACCCAATGTCACAGAAGAGAGTTTAAGTATTTCACTCTGATGGATAAACAATTTAGAATATAAGGAAGCAGATGGCAAACATGCATCTTTTTCTGGGAAAACTAAGAGAAGACAAAGCTGTTAAGAGTTATTCTGTGTTTAATTTCTGGAGCAGGGAAAGAACTGACAGAACTCACACTTACAAAGAAAAGGAAAGCTGGATCTGTTTCAGGAATTAGAACTTTCAAAAAAATCTTCTTCTATTTGTCCAAATAAAAAGTTGTCAAAACATGATGTTTTTAATTATATTTTAAGAGACATTTTATATGTATCCTTAAATGCCTCCAGCTGTCCCTCTTTGGATCACTATAAAAAAAGCAGATGAGCACTTGTTGAAAACATTCTACTCAAAACTATTTCTTATAACATCATATTTTCTGTATTTCTCTTCCTTGGGATCTTCAGTTCTTTGTACCTTGGAATGAAAGCAGGATTGTTGTTTCATAAGATCACTGATTTTAGTTCTGTTGTTTATTTCCCATTTGAAACTATAATTCTTTAGATGTACCATCATGAATAAAACGTTAGAGTACTTCTGAAAAGGAGATGGAATGCACACATACATTTTAGGTGTAATGTTCAAATGCCCCATTCACCAAAAATCAATGCAGGCAACAAAAGGAATAACAAAAGGAGGCAGAGATGTGTTCTGTTCTTTAGTTGTAAGCCATAATAATTTCCCTATCAATTAAATATGAAGTCCCAAAGGACCGATCCCAAGAGGTCCTGAGCTTCAGCAGCTCTCAGTGGGAACTCTAAGGATCCAACTCAACGAGAGGATTTGGGGCCCAATTCACAGTTACCATGCAGCACCATTTGTACCACACACCCTTCCTCCTCACATTGGGAAATACCCCTGCTGAAGAAATCATTGTGTGGCACTCCTACAAGAGCCTTAACATAGAGCACATTCCCGAAGAGTGTGGCTGAAGCACTCTTACACCCTGGCTCCCAGTGGCTGCAAAGCCCATACCAGACAGGTGCAGGTTGGGGCCCTCAAGGCTGTCCTTACCTGTTTTGTGAGGTGCAATGGCACCAGCAGCTCTCAAATCAGAGGTAGGGGCATAAGCCCCCTTGTCCCATTCAGTCCCTGCATTAGCATAGGAATGATTCAAGACCTATGACTGTAAGTGGTGATTGAAGATCAGGACCAGAGGTATCATATCTGGTTTGCTTGAAAATGTATTTATTTAAGGGCAAAGAATGAGAAATACAGAAAGTTTTAAGTAATTTTTAAACAATATTTACATTAGATTGTGGGATCTCAACCTTTATTATTTGTATTACAGTAACACTGAGAAGCCTCAGATGACAAAATGAGCCAATTGTACTATGCCATGTACAAACACAGAGTAAAGGACAATCCCTGTCCTGAAGTCCTTGCAATTTAAATTACCTTGTAAGTATATGGATATATAAATATACTCCAGTAACAGAAGATGTGTGAGGTTTTGCTGGATAGAGCTGTGAGAAAATGGTGAACAGGTTACTTTTTGCTATTTCATTTTGGATATTTTTTTGCCTCTTGTGATTTGCATTGCCATGAATTTTGATGAAATTGCTATTTTCACATGTCACATGTAAAGCTACTTCCACTCAGAAATGGGCCCCTTTTGCCGTTAGCGGCCTAATCATCTTGTTTTCTGGTACTGGTTTCATCTTTGTGTATATCTATGTGTATTTCTTATATAAATATTCCTAAGTTATGAAGTACTTTTCTGTGGTTATTGCACTATGTCTGAGTGTTTTGGTTATTATTAAGATGCCCTGAGGCTTCTCTTTTATTTCAGGAAATTCTCTCTATCCTTTATGTGGTAACGTTCCCGTAAGTAGGAAGTCTTTTTTTTGTTCCATATTATTGTTTTTCAGTTTCTCCTGAAGTATGATACATATACAATTCCAGATTTAATTTAGATATACGTGGATGTTGACATTTATCGTCCAGATTCCAACAGTCTATTATTATTGATATTACAATAGCATCCAGAGATCCCAGTCAGAGAGAGCGTTGGAGTGGGTACTCTGCAAACACACAAGAGAGTTCCTGAAGAGTTTCCAGACTAAATTAAGACAAGATGCAAGAAATGAGTGTGACAGACAAACTGAGGGAGTTGTGGAGGAAGAATGAGGAAAACTATGAGAGAACACATGGTTACAAGAACTTGCTTCAACAAAACCCAGATGGTTTTAACCATTAGGCTATTCGTTCAGGACTGGCTCAGTCCCATTTTCCTGAGATATGAGGAAAATAACTGGGGTGTAGTATGCCAGGACAGTGTTGCTTCTACCACTGGGAAATGGGACTCAGTCACTTTGGTACCTGGTGCTCCATACCCTCAGCCTCTCCTTGTTTGGCTCCAGAAACATCAGTGTCCTGCTTTTGGTTGGGCCATTTCTAGTGCTTCTAAGCAGTTAGCCCTCTGGCCAAATGATAGAATCTGCCCCCTCACCTTTCCAGAGGTAAATAAAAAGTCTAACAAAACGAAGTCTTTTCTGTTTTCCCAGAGCCATTCATCCCCTCTCCACGGATCCCCAGTTACCCTTGAATCAGGTATGCTTAAATCCAATTGATCCCTTCCTTAGCGCTTCAGGCCCCAGAGCTCTCTCAGCTCCAGAGTTCCCACTGAACAGGGGACCAATACCAGTCCCATACATTGGACCTAGGACTTGCCTAGAAAGATGACAACTCACTCCTTCTATAAGACACCTCCTGCCTTTTATTCCTAACAGTTGGAACCAACAGCTGCAGCTGTTCTCATGGCTGAAGTTGACCCGTTCACTACTAGTCCAAGGACAGGATCAATACCCCCCACCACAGGATCCTGGGGACTGCTGCATTCAGAGAAACAGGAAAATAAAATTAAAGTACAATAAGTTTACCTCCATCCTAATTCTCCATAGTATTCAAAGCTGTCAGTTGCATAGCATTGGGCATAACAAAAACCTACAGGTAAAAAGTAAAACTAGACAAATTCCAATTAAAAATACGGCCCAAATGTTTAACAGTGAGGATGATTTACCATTGGAACAAACTACCAAATGAAATGCTGTTTTCTGCATCTCTTGATGTCTTCAAGTCAAGACTGGCTGACTTTCTGGAAGACCTGCTTTATCCTTAAACAAGTTATTGGGCTGAGTACATGGGGTAGCTGGTTGAAATTTTATGGCCTGTGTTATACAGAAGGGTAGACTAGATAATCTGATGGTCCCTTCTGGTCTTAAAATCTATGACTATGCAACTTGCATCTACTATTTTTGGACTCGGTGTTCTCTGCTGAAAAGTTGAAAACAACTGCTGGTACAATTTGGTAAAACTGATGTTTTGCTTGAAAAAAGTCCAGTTAAAGGCTTCATAACAAGGGAGGGCCTAAATTAATTTTGAAACCTAGCTTAACTGAATTTCAAGAACTTCAGGCTTTCTTTTTAGCATACAATAATTATAGCAAAGAACCCCATGCCATCAGAAGCTATATCATATTTCCACAATGCTGAGTACTACAGTAGCACGTTTGTTTCCATTCTACAAACTTTTGCTCACTTTAAAATCTTAGATCTGTAAATTAATTTTGCAAATCGGATTTTTTTAAATCTGAAATCAGAGAACTCTGTCATAGAATCATCAAAGCTTTACGCATCATCCTCATCAGATAGTTCAACCTCATCTATTGAGTTGGAATGACTATACATTCTATACACTTTTCCACACCGTTAGCCCTTATGGGCCAAATTTTCAAAACAACCTCTGAAATTACACATGTGCAAATATTTGCACAAGCATCATATCTGCTAACTACAGGATTACCGACCAATTTTCATGAGCAAAATGCAGATTTTGTGCATGCAAATGGATTCACATTCAAACTGTGTATAGTTTTAAGGGAGTTTAGGGTCTAAACACACTTAGTTCCTTTTTTCAGAGTAGCAGCCGTGTTAGTCTGTATTCGCAAAAAGAAAAGGAGTACTTGTGGCACTTTAGAGACTAACAAATTTATTTTTAATGCATCCGATGAAGTGAGCTGTAGCTCACGAAAGCTTATGCTCTAATAAATTTGTTAGTCTCTAAAGTGCCACAAGTACTTAGTTCCTTGACTCTTTCCTCTAAAGTTATATTCCCAAGTTCTAGTATAATTTTATTTTCCTCTAACTGAACATTGTCTATTAAAACTATTATACTGTATTATGAATTTAAGGTCATTTCTGGGTTTTAATTGCTGGATTTCATTTATAAATTTAAAATAGATCCCTTAGAAGGTAAAATAATATTCTTACTAGCTAATAACTTTGTAGCAAAGCTCAAAATAGGTAGTCCTAAGGTAACGCCATTTACATTGTTAAAATAAACTCATATTTTTAATACGTAAGTCACAAAATGGAAGCTGAGTTTCCATGATTATAAGTTTACCATTCAAGCTTTGCATGAACAAAATGGATTGATTTTGTCCTTCCCTTAAATAAGTATTTCTGCTCAGGATACAAGGTGGTTGCAGTCAGTATCCATAGTCACGGGAGCAAATAGAGTCAAGTCTGGATTTACTGGAAAGGCTATTAAGTGGCTGCACTGGAGAATACAAGTATTACATCACTCCTCAAAGCAACTTGCAACCTAAAACAATCTGTTAATCTCATACGAATCCATCTCTTCCCATTAAAGGGGTAGCAGGAGTCTTTTAATGACCCATCCTGTAGGTGTTAGAATCCTGCAGGTTAATTACTGCTGACCCCAGTGGGAAGTTGTGGCTCATAAGACTCCATCCTGAATAAAAGGAATGCATAGGAATCCCTTCTGGCATAGGGAACCAGGGTCTGCAACAGCTCCTGATGGAAGGAACTCCAGAAGCAAGCGGGGGAGGGAGAGAGAAAGTGTCCATGTGGTGTTATTTTGGAATGACATTTTCTAAACATAAGACCTGAAGACGAGCTCTGTGCAGCTCAAAAGCATGACCCTTTCACCAACAGAAGTTAGTCCAATAAAAGATACTATCTCACTGCCTTGTCTTTCTATTTTCCTAAATAAATCAGAACCCAAGAGGGGTGTCCAAACTCTATGAATATGTAGTTTTTGTGTTGAGTAAGTTAAAAACAGCATTTCTGGAGTAATCCCCGCTTTGTAGGTTTACCTCAGATAGTTTGTGGTGGTTCTATTACCTTTATATTTTATTCAAGGTAACAATAAAATAAATAAAGGAACTTGCAAAGTGAACTGCAGAAATCCAGTATCTTTGAATGGCATAGTCATTATATTATAGAAAAAGGAGTTTATCTGATCTGTAACTGCCCATTCAATCTAATTTTCCACAGTCTTCCTGGGAAAGAGAAGACACATTGGGCAGGTGGAGGACTGGGTCTTTAGTTTACTCTATAACTAGAGTTTCATTTTTATTGGCATTCAGCTGAATTGCAGGTGCTCAGCACATTGCAGGATTTGGCTTTATAAGCAAAGTCCACTTTATTGCAGGGGAAAATGCCCTTTCCGCAACAAACAACAGCCTCATTTGTGGCAAAAAATAATGAAATTTCTTCCTTAAGCAAAATGTGCATTTGCCCCAGCTGTGATTTTTCATTACAACCCTTATGGGAATGTCCAATGGAACTGGAAAGGAAAATGATAAATCCTGTATCAGTGCTTGAGTCCTAAAAAAAGATGTGCCAGAACTTCCTTCTCTGTTGAAGCTCTGCTGACACCAGTCCTGGCTGACTTGCTCATGGGCAGCAAAAGGGGGAAGAGGTCACTGTATTCTTGTCAGCAACTTCAATCTTTGCAGTGATAAAGCACCTCTCCTCCGCCCTATCTTGAAAGGAAGAAGTGGGTGCCTGTACCACTGACCATAGGCAAGGCAGGGACAGTGGTGCGAAGAAGGGAAGGGCCCCCCCACCCCTTGGCCAGTTCTGAGCTGAGCCCCCCCATAAGCCCCTCAGGCTCAGCATGTACCAATGCTTCCTTCAGCTCAGCAAATCTCATCACTTCCCTCACAAAAGAAGCACTGGGATGTCATTGTAAGCAGTTCTGGCACCCTCAAGCTGTGCCCTACATGCATTTCCCCCTTCCAGCTTACCCTTGTCAATCCTTGGGGACCATCTGTGTTCTGAGAGGTAGACAAGGTCCCCCAATTCATTGGGCTACTGCAGCAGCTCCCCGCATCTTAAACTGGTACAAAATTGCCAGAGAAATACCAAATAGAGCAGCTTCCACCCTTTTATAACTTTTCTGTCCTTCAGTCAGGTGATTTCCTGATCAGCCTCAAAAGATGACCACAGAGTCCTACTAGGTGACTTCAAAAGTTGCCAGATGACCTCTCCCCTGCCACCCCAATTCTCTAGGATAGTAACCAACCTTTTGTTGAGAGTGCTTCCTTTTTTGAATAGAGAATCATCAAGATTTAACAACTGTCTATGTTAGACCTTTGCTACTAACTCTGTAGGAATTTCAGTCTAACTTGGAGGTGAAAGGTCAAGAAAAGAAAAAAGTCTGCACCTTCAAAATGGAGTTTGCAGCTTGGTAAACACATACAGAAATTTCATAATCTCACACAAAATTCATAAACTCTACAGACAGGTTACCCAGATCATCACAGGTAGCATGGCAAGATTTATTAAGAGTCTACTCTTTTAGCTTTATACAGTCCACCCACTTGAAAATATAAAAAGATTCATCGGATGAAGTGAGCTGTAGCTCACGAAAGCTTATGCTCTAATAAATTTGTTAGTCTCTAAGGTGCCACAAGTACTCCTTTTCTTTTTGCGAATACAGACTAACACGGCTGCTACTCTGAAACTTGAAAATATAAGTTACAGTTACCAACATATAGGCTAAAGAGAGAAAGGAAGCATCATGAAACCCAACCCAACAATGGACTCTCCCAATCTTAGAAAGAAGGGAAGTGCATATTTAGAGTGATAATATGTTTACTCAACATATCAGTCACCTATACTTCCATCCATTTTCTTAAATAACAGATGCCTGAAATCCAAATCCACTTCTTACCATCTTTGAAAGACCAGCCTCTATGCAAATGTGCACCAGCTGTCCATACATTAAAATATGCCTACATTTTATAACTACTTCCAATAATTAAAATGGGCAGATTCATGCTGAGAACTTTAGATGAGTTTAACAAGAATAGATAAAGAAAAAAGAAAAAGATTTAGAAATTATCATAGTTAGAAAATAAATTCTGGGCTCCAAAAACGGATTTGAGGTGGAAATTAAGAGACATAAATGACAGAATCAGACTACAGAGTTGTAAATCAAAAGGATAAAATACAGTTTAAGGCACTGCATTTTCAGAGGATTTATTATCCCAGTTAATCCCAACATTCAGCCTTTCACTTCTAATTTGTTTGATAAAGCTGTCCCTGAGTAACTCCAGTTAAAAAAAAATCAGCAATTATGTCCCCTGTTCAGGTTCCATATCAAATGGGTAAGACTTGATAAGACATTCCAACAGGATTAAGCTATATTCCAGACTCCTTACTTTATATAAAACACAATGGACAGATATAGAACATAACTATGGCCCCGATCTTTTCCCTCTGTTCCCCTTGAAATTTGTGGGACTGTGTTGGAAATGGGATGGAGACTGGTGTAACAGAGCTTCTTTTCTGCCTCGATGGGTTCCGTACTTCCATTTAGCGGCAGGCTGGGGTATTCCTCTTTCCCCTCAGAATTTTCCCCATGCTCCGGGCTTGCTGTTCACAGCCTGCCACAGCAGGGTTCCTCCCAGCCTCCTTCATGAGGGGAGGGAAAGGGGAGCCTCTTAGTCTCTGGTAGCCCCTCCAGGCATGGTGGTAGCAGACCAGACACTAGGTTCATTCTCTCCCCTATGGCGGGGTCTCTTCCCGCAGTCCTCTGGGACCCGGAAGGGCCATCCATCCCATTGGGCAGGGATTCTTCCACCTTTTGCCTCTGTAGCTGTGTGGTATCTCTCCTGGTGCTTGTCAGCGTCTGCACTGCCCAGCTCTCCAGTAGCTCAACCTTCCTCCCACGGCTCCTATCGCGCACCCCTATCTGTCTGGAGAGGAGGCTCTTAACAGGTTTTGGCAGGCCCTTGATTGGCCCCAGGTGTCCTGTGAGGGTGAGGAACCCTGATGGCCAGCCTATATTCCACCTTGGTCCCATGGCCTGTTGGGAAGATTGGTTGGCAGCTCCTTCAAAGAGCCGTGAGCATCGGGGTGTACCTGGCATGGTTCCCCCTGTCCCCGATGCCTGTCCCTTTTATGGTGTGAGGAACACCCTGCCACACGTTTACCTTGAGTGTTCCAGGTTGCAGCCCCTTTCCCACCTCCTCCCGGACCTACTGCTGCATTTTTGGCTGCACTTCTCCCCCCACCTTCTCATATACACACACCCTATCTGTGCCCCACAAAGTCGCGGGACCCCATCATTAACCTCCTCCGGGAGATGGCCAAACAAGCCATCTATAATACCAGGGAAGAGAGGTTGGCGGAGGGGATTCCCTGCGACTGTGGGGCCTATTTCTGATCCTCCCTCCATTCACACATCCAGGCAGAGTTTCTCTGGGTGGCATACACTGTCTCCCTTGACACTTTCAAGGAGCAGTGGGTGCTGTCCAGGGTTCTCTGTTCGGTGTCCCCTTCTGGTTCCCTGTTTTTGACCCTTTGACCTTCACACCTGTCCTTGTTATTTTTTTCTCTGTTATCCCCCATTATTTGAGTCCCAGGCTCAGTGGATCCTCCCCATAGGCTGGGGAGGGTCCTTTAGCCCGTGGGCAGGCTTGTGCCCACCCACCTCCCCAGAACGCAATAGGACCACTTTCCTGTAGCCATCTGGCCTGACCCCATCACACTGGGTAGACCAAGGGTGGAGCCAAAGGGTTTTACCATGGAAGGGGATGAACTGGCCCTAGTAATGAGGGGCACATTTACTAAACAGCACCTAAAATTATACCTGCAATTTTGTGTTTCCAAGTTTTTGCCCAAGGAAAAAAATTGATCTGTATGCAGTTACAGCATTTGCATGTACAAACTGTTGGTTAGCCACCAATTTGTGTGAGCAAGTGCTATGTTCATATACAAACCCAAATGTATGCATCCTCAAAATCTTATGGGCACAAAATTATACATAGAAGCCAAGTCAAGGCCTCTGAAAATCACAACATTCAAATGCAGTATTACTTTATATAAAATAAATAGGCTCCAGCCTCTTAGATATGGAACATATTCTTGACTATCCATGTAAAAGGGATAAGGTCAGGCAACACACCAGAATAATTTTAGTGCTGTTATTTACAAGTAGAACGAAAATAGGCTAGGTTCTCTATGTTAGGCAGCAGAGTGTTTCAGACTGTCCAACAGGTAATTTAAAGTTATAAATCCAGATTGGTAAACATCCATGACTAGAATTTATTACAATTATTGGCACACTAGGGGGTATCTTCTACGGCATAACACCCCTCAATCAGAATCCTCAACAGTGTAAATATTTATGAGTTGCAAATGCAAGGCACTAATGAAAGTTTGACTTCTCTGCATTGCCTAATAATTTCAAGCAAAAATTCCTCACAATAAAACTTGTCAAAAGTCAAAAGACTTAGGGAAGCTTGCTTGTTTTACTTCTTTCATTTTCAGCAGACCTCATCAAGAATTGTGTGACCACCTGAGTCACTATTTTGAGCATTTTGTATTACAAACATGAGAATCAACTTCTTGCATAAAAGTTTATCCATTCAATTCCCTGTCCCTTGGAGAGCACTGATCTCAGAAAACCATTATTCTGTGAATTAATGATGTCTTCTTTCTTCCAACCCATGAAAAAAAAAAGTACAACCAACTCTTTTAGAGACAGTTAAAATATAGTAAATATCAGTAAATCTTACTTTACAATTTTATGCCCTGACCTCTCCCAATAATATTTGTTGTTGAGTACCTCTGTTCTAAATGTATTTTAAATGAATTAGGTGCCATAAAAGATATTACTTTGACTATCTTAGCAATTGAAATGTTATATCTGTCCACAGTGCAAATACAGTATAGGCAATAGAAATGCAGGTTTCTCCAACCTAATCTGCTAACATGCCTCTTATCTGATATGGATGGAACAACTACTTCTAGTTTATTTCCCTATAGCCATTCGTTCTTTGGCTTCTTGGCTGAGACTTTCAATAAGGGTTGCAGATCATGCCAGTTGTGATGTGAACAATTTGTAATGAGTCTGTGCACTGCAGACAAAAGATTATGTAAACACAGTTTCACACAAACACATGGATGTTGAGAGCAAGGACTAAAACTCTCACCCTTTTGAGTCAAAAACACAGGCCTTCACCATCTAAACTGAAGGAAAACTGCCTTTGCCTGCAGTAGTAGCATTAGGGTCCACGTCCTCTCACTTAGTTCCTGGCACTAGAAGGCAATGTTACTCATTTATACACAGACTGTACAGTACAACATGTCCACTATGTATCAAGAACAAAAAATCATTTTTTGTTTGATTTGATTCATAAAACTCTTTAGTTATTCATCCTGTGTTCTGGGTGCCCATCCTATAAATTAGGATACACATACAATAATAATTTAACAGTGTAATAGAAGGGACTGCTCATCCCATAATAAAATAAACTAAAGTAAATCATACTAAACCCCTCAGACCCATTCCCTCCCTAAAAGCCGGGCTGGGGGAGAGGGAAAGATGGGCTTTGGAGCATGTCCAGAAGGTCAACAAATCTGCGCTCTAACAAAGCAAGGAGCAAGTTCCTAAATCAAGGATCCCTCGTGAAAAATATCTTGTCCAGTAACTCCCTCTTGCTCATACTAAGAGAGATCCTATTCACATATCTGTGCCTAGGATACCTAGGCACTATGGTAATATAAATAAATAATAATATTCTCAACCATGGCAGTATAGAAAAATTGAACCATCAACTGACTGAAAGTAAAAACTTTCAGTCACCATGATACAAAACTTAAATACTCACCATGTGGTGAACGGCTTCCTGACTGTTTACAAAGCTCTTGATCCATCCACTCAGATCTCAGTTACCACCACTCTATTTTTAACTACACAGAGAACGGTCATTAATCTACATAGGATAATTTTTCTCAGTGCTTTAAGCACTACCTCAGTCACTGGCATTCTACATTAGAGATACTTAGAGTGATTTGTCTCACTTGTATTACAAGATTAATCTCAAGAATAACCAACTACTGATCAAAGGAAACAGATAAACTAACGCTATTTGAAAGAGTACAAATACATTTTTTAAAGTGTCAGCACTATAGGCCTCTTCATTTTTATAATGAAGTTTTATAAAGGAGGGCAATAGAAAATAAATTATGAAAAATCCAGTGAAACATCTTCAGGGCCAGTCAAGAGCAGAGATGAGACCAAACCAGAAACACAGACTTATGTACCAACATATGTTTAGAGAAACAAGGTGGGTTTAGAGAGATAAGGTATGTGAGGTAATATCTTTTGTTGGTCCAGTGCAAGATATTACCTCACCCACTTTGTCTCTCTAATATCCTGGGAACAAAACAGCTACAACAATAATGTATTCAACATATGTTTAGGTCTTTAGTAACGTCTGAAAATGCTACAATAGTTAACTCTGGAAGATTGCAAATTCCTAGCCCCATACTACGTATTTTTGCCAAACGTCACCTATTACTGTTAAACTTTAAATTTAGGAAGTTATTTGTCAAGTCTGAAATAAAACTGGCAGTTCCTAATCCTTCCTGGTGCATGCCATTGTGAATGCCAATGACTCTACTACTTGTTAATGTTTACTGACACTGCCTAGAGATTTTACTCAGCTGTAGCCAGAATACACAAAATATGGTAAAACTGGCCACATCCGAGTTTGCTAACAGGCCTACCGTATCTGCCCAAATGCAAACACTTCTGAATGTACACTTTCAACACATTATACACCTTATGAACTAGATGCATAAGGTTCTCTCTGAGATGAATTGGGCTCTAAAAGCCTCCAGTGTCAGTCTGTTAATTTTGCTTTCTAATTAGTTAAGAGACTTTAAACCAGTGGTAAAAGTGGACACAAAATGTTTCAGTTTCAGTTCTGTATAATATACTCCAATAATGTAATGGAGCTTGCTTGCCTTGTTTGTTTGTTGCTGTAAGCCATTAGTTTTCTGTGATCAATTACATGTAATAATTGTTTACAAAAGGAAATAACTAAGCTCCCTTATTCAAGAAGTGACTATACTGCATCAGCCATCAACAATTTATTAAAGATTTTTCTTATATTGAGTTTATGGAGCAATGACTCCGAGAGTACTTACACCAGCAACAAGAGCTGTACGTTTCCCGTGCACATTACTGTTGTGACCATGTGACTCAAACTTACCTAAAATGAAGCACAATATATAATTCATGCTTCCCATTAAAGCATTTGTTAGAGAAGTGCAGAAACCTAGGACCATCCATTCTTTTATAAAAACAAGAGTCAAATTGGACCAGTTTTTATTAATCTTACTTTCTGACTTAGACTTACATCCCTGCATTTCATTTTAAACGCAAAAACTCAAAGCAAAGTTCTGTCCAAACTTGAGGACTTTTGACTGGTTTCAACTTGTAAGCATTCAAAAATTCTATTTCACATACAAGGTATCCACTCAAAGCTACCAACCAGTACAAACTTGCTCTAAACTTGGTACAGGCTCACCCAAAACTCAGTCAAAGCTTGCTGAAATGTTTGCATACTGCAACAAACATTTGGGCAAATTGGACCCAAGTTGTGGGTTCCCTTACAAGTTTCATGCTGAGAACAACATAACTAAGATAAAGATGTGGATATATGGGAGTGTAGAAATAGAATGAAGTTCCTTTATTATCTGAACCGTGAGGATTTATATTCATTATAATTTTTCCCTATCTTCTGTAAGAATGGATACTCTTGTTATCTTTGAAAATGTTGAATATTTTATTGAATTCTAATAATCCCTTGACCTCCATGATATCCTGGGGCAATAAGATTAATTGTACATTGTGTAAAAAGGCAATTACTGTTATGAATTTTAAATTAGCTGCCTATTAGTTTTCATTGTTTCATTAGTTTCATCCCCTTTGTTCTTTCATTATAATAATGGGGGATTACAAAGAGCCCAGTTTACCTGTTCTATACCTTTAATTTAATATCTTCTCTTTAACAGCCCTAACCTTTTTAATCTCTCTTCATATAGAAGTCTTTCCATGCCATCAACACATGCCTTTTGACTCTTTCATGGCATGAAATAAAACTTCTCCTCTGAAAAAGAATGCCCATTTCATGCCATTAGCCAGCTTGTAGAACTCTCATTGACATCACTGGGAGTTCCATCCAGGGCCCAACCAGAAGGCCTTAACAGTGTTGCCAACTCTCCTGATTTTGTCAAGAGTTCCGCCCCCGGGGCAGTGGCGGCCGCAGCAGGCCTGGCGGGGTGGGCGGCCCAGTGCTGTCAGTCCCGCGTGGCCCCGCCCTGCCCGGCTCAGTCCCGCTCGCCGCGGAGCCCGAGCAGCCTGGAGCCAGCGAGACCCCCGCGGCCGAGCAATGGCAGCCATCAGAAAGAAGCTGGTGATTGTGGGAGATGGCGCCTATGGGAAGACCTGCCTGCTGATCGTGTTCAGCAAGGACCAGTTCCCTGAGGTCTATGTGCCGACAGTCTTTGAGAACTACATTGCTGATATCGAAGTAGATGGAAAGCAGGTGGAACTGGCCCTTTGAGACACAGCGGGGCAGGAAGACTATGACCGGCTGTGGCCCCTCAGCTACCCAGACACAGACGTTATCCTCATGTGCTTTTCCATCGACAGCCCAGACAGTTTAGAGAACATTCCTGAGAAGTGGACTCCGGAAGTGAAACACTTCTGCCCTAATGTTCCTATCATCCTGGTGAGAAACAAGAAGGACCTACGAAATGAGAATTATTGTTTTCCTTAAAGCCCCAGCTCCAGGAGTCAAATGGATATGTGATTATTTCAGACTTCATTCTTAAATAAAAAGTAAGTTTCTAGCCCTCATGGCTGCAGGAAATTTCCAAATGTTAGCCCAGTGTACCCTAAAGGCTCAAAAAGCAGAAGGCAAATAAAAAGAACACCAAATCTATTCTTTTTACGCAATCTCGTGATTTTTGGTGAGTCTGACTCATAATTTTTTTTAAATATTTGGGGTTGGCAATATTGGCCTTAATAGGTACATTTCTCCTAGCTATTCATTTGTACAAAGCAGAGCAAACAGTTTCAGCGAAATCCACAGCTGGCAAATATAACATGCTAAATTTCTAGTAATTGCAAGTGATCTCTGTAAGAGCTGTTTGCAGGCACTTCATAATCCCCTCAGATGTTAATTCAACAGTGATCTTTAAAAAATAGATTTACTCTTTAAAATGTTTGCTGCATCTTTAGAATTCCATTTCTGAGAGCAGTTGAATTGAGGAAAATAAGACTGAAAAGCTTGATACAGTTATTAAATTATTTTATGGCATCCTCTAGTATTCTGCTCAGGATGATTATAGATAAAAATGTTATTTATTGAGTGCAACTGACTGTAGTAAACTCTTAATGGTAGCAGAAACTGTCCATGTCTTAGCATTTGCTTGGCAAACCAAGATATTAGAGTGTTTGGGATTTTTTTGAAAGATCAATTTTTGCTTCTTTAACAGAAAGTATCTGGGAAGTGTATTAGCCTGAATATCATTAAGGAGCATTTACTCAGGAGAAAGAGAGTTATTTTTGAAGGGGAGTTGGAATTTGGGTTACCAAACGTTAGCAAATGTACAGATGGTTAAAAACATTAAAAATATCGTAAAGTGCATTATGTCAGCAAAAATGGCAAGGTAATTTAGGAAAATATTTTCCTATGACAAATTTCCAGATTACCTGAACACTGTACTTTTCAAACATAATCTGGATTTAAAGATATTTTTGGTTGTTTTTTGGGGGGGGAGGGGTTTGGTGGTTGAAATAGCAGATTATGATCATATATATCAAGTTTGACACAAAAAGAGATTGTGGTCTACTGTTTACAGCAGGGGTTAGTACATACTCAGGACTCCTTGATTTAATTCGTATCCCTTCTATTGACTTCCTGCGTGACACTGGCAAAATAGTTTAATCTTACTGTGTCTCAGTTCACTCATCTATAAAAGAATTAATAAATACTTATCTGCATGATAGAGGTATTGTGAGAACTCAAATTGTAAACGGGCTATAAAATCCTCAAATAAAAAGGTATTACATAATTGCAAATATCATAAACAAGAGTTATATGAATTTAAAATAGCTTTGCAAACATTTTTTCTAGATTATTTTTATATTAATTTGATTTGTGCCACTGACACATCAACACGTACATAAATGAAAAACATAATATGCTTATATGAAAAAAAAGAAAAGCCTATGATAAACTGACAACAACCTACTCATAACAACCTCAAGTGAAAGCTTGTGAAGAGAGATGGGCTTTGCAATGTGACCTACAGATCAACAAACCCTTGTTCTAACAGACAAGTTGTGGAAGTGAATTCCCAAGTCAAGCATCATCCATTAAGAACCCCCTCTACCAGTCCCAGACAACTGAATCTAGGTACCGTTAACTCAAGTACTGCTCTGAACCCCTACCACCATGTTGGCCCCGTGGTAGGATATAGTTCCAAATGCTTTACCATAGAGCTTTATAGATTGAATTCAGTTACCTTGACTTGCACTTGAAAGTAAGCAAAAAGCTAGGCGAATTAATGAACTGGTGCATTATGTTCCTTCTGAATAATACTATTGTTCTGAACTAGCTTCCAGGTGGTCCTTAAGGTTATCTTCTCTTTGAGTATCACAATAAACTTTGCTTAGAGACTTCCTTGATAAGCAACTGATTACTCTGTACAGCAACGCTGAAACCATTATCAGACAAAAACAAATCTAATCAAAGAATTAACTAGAGCTGGTCGGAACATTTTCAAGTAAATATAACTTTGTCAAAGCAAAACATTTCATAGAGATGTACCAGTTTTGCTGCAAGACTTTCTCAGCCTGGTGGTTAGAGCACTAGCTCAGAATGTAGGAGAGCTAGGTTTAAGTCCCTACCTACACTGTCTGATGCAGAGTAATCTGAGATGCAAATCTCTGATCTGTGTCAGGCACAGCAGGGATTTGAACCTGGCTTCCCCCAATACCCAGACCAGTGTTCTATTCCCAGCCCCCAAAACACACTTCCCAAATCTAAAAGCTCAAGTTTTGATCCAAAAATTGACATTTTGACACACAAGCCCTCCTACCTCTCCCTGAATTGAAAAATTCAGGTTTCAATCCGAAAAATTGACATTTCAACACAATTCCATTTTCACAAAAACATTCTAACGTTTTTGTTTGTTTCAGTACAGAACTAAAAGATTTTTTTTAAACCTCAAAAGCTGCCCCTAACCAGAATTGTTGTCCTCCAGGCATCTCTAGAAATAACCATTATGTGACACTCTATCATGAGTCTGGTGCATTATGTTTAGGTGTTCTCTGATTACTTTCTTCCTAACATAGTCTTTTACACAGAGCAGGGCCTCCACAAAACATATGCAGTATAATTTAAATGTGTCTGATTCAGGATGTATTCTCAGTTACAGGATTAAAAAATGTAAATGCTCCACCTGATAATGCAGACTATTTTAACCACAGCCCATGGGAAGTGAAAAGTAAGTACTATTCAGTACGTTATCATTGTTAAGTTCCTAGAGTCACTCATAACAGATGTCTTTTTTTAAAATTTTCTAATATTTTTATCCAGAAAAAAAGATTAACACCTGACTTCAATAGATAGTCTGTCTAAAACTCTGTTGATACAAGAAAATCCTTATTCAATAAGCCAGTTAGTCAGGTGAATATACAACATGGATTAGACTTAAAAAGCAGAGTCTTTTTACAATGCAATGCAGCTGTAGCATGGCTTATGGCACAAAACAGTACGGATATAAATTATATTCTTGTCACAACTGCATAACCAGCTTTGCTAAGATCTGTTAGCACTTTGGTGGAGCTTCCTATTTTGACAAGAAGCCAATCAAATCAGAGCATTAGCATGTTTAAAAATAGTTGGGGAGTATGTGTTTCGAACACACACAGAGCAAGGTATACACAGTAGATCATTTGTATCATCATAAGTAATAATAATGGCATCATAATGTAAATATTGAATTAATGCTTCATTTCTTCATGGCTCTTCTAGAAAAACTCCATATTGTATATCGGGGACATCCAGCAGAGATATATTTACAAAGTCTCAAATTTTCTGAAAACTATTCCATGCAGGGATTTCACCCATGGCAAATCATAGCTAATTCCAAGGTCCCAGTAATATTCCATTCAGAATTTTTTAGAATTTAGGAAATTATCAAAAAACACTCCGTTATCAAAACATTGTTACAAGTCAAAGGTTGGCATTTCAAATGGCCAAGACTGCAAACACAACTTGGATCTCAATAATACTGAGTTAATAATACAGTATGCACCAGAGCTAGCAAACTTAGAGGGGTGGAACTCTCCTCTTACCACTGTGACAGGATGGAACTTCCCTCTATAGAAGAAAGAGGAAGCGTTCTAGAAAGCTTAATTTGTATAGTATAATTTTACCCCAGTGCATTTTTGACCAGTATTTTCTGTTGCATTGAGTTTGGTTGTTTTCTGTTTTGGGAAATTTTTATTAAAATGAGTCATATAAGTGAATTGCTGTAAGGGAGAAGGAATTGTGAGAGTTATAGCCTGGGAAAAAGCAGACTAAAGACAATGAACTCCAGATACAGAGCCCAAAACTCAAGGAACTACAGAGAGAGTTGAAAGACTCTATCTGAGAGCAGAGCCTCTGTCTTTGGTCCTATTGTGCATTGGGTTTCCTAGTCAGAAAATTAGAACCCTGTGAGGAGTGGGCGCTACAGAACTGGTCAGGTGACAGACTAACAGTAGAGCAGACTTGTTTGTGGGATCTGTCATGATAATTGGGCATACAAATTTACCCAAGTTGTGAGTTCAACTGCAAAAGGTGAGTATAAATTCATCAGATGTCACAATAACCTACAAACAACAAATATTGGTGTGAAAAGTTATGGAAATGGAGACAGAAAGACTGAATTAGTTCAAACAAAAAGGCCTATTTATATAATTTAAGGACTATGTTAGGATCATGTAGGGTAAACAATAAAAGTTTGGAACCAGAAATCAGTGAACAAAAATTGGTATTGGAAACTAGGCCTAATTGGTGGACCAAATAATGAGGGGATGGGTCATTCCAGCTACCACTCCCTTTGTAGGTCCTTAAAGAAAGAGACTTTTGAGAGAAAATAGGCTACTGGAGCAAGCTTCTCCATCATGGCTGCCACCCTCACCATCTCCTGGGATCCCAGGCCTTTCTCATCATTGATTATGAGAGATATCCTGACCAGACCAGACTAGAGAGAGGGACCCAAATGACATCACCATCTTTATTAGGTCCAGATGAATCCTGAACATCACCAGGGATGAAACAGGAATGGACTTTAATAACAGCAACAACAATAGCTCCAACCTGTCTCAACTACCTTCTCTTTTCCCTAAAAGGCCAGTTATTACCATCTTTGATACCATCTAAAATACTGTTAAATTATGGGGTTTGTCTTCTATAAACTCTCTCTGGCTAAAGGGAACAAGAGATGTTGTTAAAATGAAAGTCTCATTTAATACTTTACATTTAAAATGTTTTAACTGTTTTTTTCTTCCTTTTTGGTTTTTAATAAAAGGTTAAAAGTATGTTTAATGGTATATTTTCCCATGGTACTAAGCAGGCTGAGGTTTCTGTATACCAAACACTGAATATTGTTTAGCACTGTTTAATGTTATACAGTAAATGGATTATATTAACACCTTTGGCCCATAGACTTAATCTAAATTAATAAAAACAGACCATACTGAAGGCAGCAGAGTGGAGTGAAACAGAATGTGGTGCTGCTGCATTGAATAAACCGAAGTAGAAATGTAGGAACAGCCACCTACTAGCACCCACTTGACCATCACTGGATCTAACTGGATTCATGAGCAAAGTTCAGGTGGGTGAGGGTTGATTTAATGTCCCTTAACCAGTTGGGCAGTTCACTGAGACAGTGGGTTGGTCCATACCCTACATAGACCATTTGTGGCTTGCTAATCCATATTTTTGCTGTGTTTTCCCAAATAAAGGGTTGTGATGGTTTCATATTACTGAGGAATCCTATGTGCTTGCAAGGAGAAAGAAACAGCAGGAAAGGTGATGAGGAAGGTTAGAGTTCAATTTCCTAAAGATGGGAAAGGGAGCACAGCCCTGAGTGGGTGTTTGAGCCATACATTTCCCGTTACTTTTGCAAGGGACCCCTTGACTCATTGAACTAGTCATTCTTTCTTCTGTCTGTCTACCTCAAGAAAAAGTTACAATACATTTCGGGCCAACCATGCAATAATGGGGCAATTTGGCTCCTGCATATGATCATGGTGTGTAGGATGTTTAACTTGTAAAAGGGCTGATCAAGACAGGACACAGGGATTCATGACCTCAGTCAGGAGGGGGCCCATGCACCCATAAAGTTGAGAACCAATTATCAGTGAAGGGGAAGCCACTGTGGATGAGAGGGCCAAGAGGTCCTATTATCCAGCTATAAGCACTTTGGTAAGGGGGTCAACCCTTTGATTTGTTGTTTGGATTGGATCCAAAACCTGTGTAATCTTAATCCACCACTGGTTAAAGCTAATTACTGCAAACAAATTGTTACCAGTCATTTTAGGGAACTAAATTATAAACTCAGAAATTAGAAGCAAGAAACAATTGCTACAGGAAGCAATTAGAAATCAGTACTAAAGGGTATTGTTGTTCAGTGCTCACCCACTTGTGTCTCTGATTAAGAGGTGGGTCACTCTTGCATAGCTGTGACTTCTGTACATGTTCTTTTATGAACTTTTGACCATGATTGTCAGTTGTTAAGCCAGTTAAATCAGTCCAGAGCTACTATAAATTCTATACCTATCAAGCAACTTCAATGGAAAACTGTAAATTTTCAATAATCTTCATATTAAACAAGGTTACACTTAACAGAGAAGGAAAAGTGTTAGTCTAGGTCTGATTGGACTCTAGTTCTCATTGGAATCATACTCTGATATCTTCCATTCTCTCAGATTCATACATGGAAAAGGGCGATAATCCTAATAAATTCAACTCTGTCATCAGAGGAATTGAGAACTTGGAAAATATCACAGTGGCTAAGAAAACAAAATTATTAAGACACCTCAATTTTATGAACCAAATCATTTTTTTCCGTGATTAATGGTGCATGTTAAAGCATCCAAATGTAGTTTACAGTAATTGGTACACACACTGTGATATTAGTAAGGGTACCTATTTGGAGAGCTCTTTAGTAAGATAGTTTGACTCAGCTGGACAAGAGGTAGTTGATGGGAGAGAGAAGTCCAAGCCACAAAGCTCCGTTGTGCTAAAATCTATACTGAGGTGTTGATGAAGTGTTTTTGAACAGATTCTCATATTCTGCTTCCACGAGGGCAACAAAAACTCATGAAACAATGAGTAGAAAATATGCTTCAGGGGTGAGAAGCAAGATGTGGTAAAACTGCACTTGAAATATTTTAGTTATACTATAAAATAAGATGAAACTCTGTTTAATTAATGTGCCCTGATTAAGCAAAGTGAATTATGTGGATGTAGGGATAATGCACATTTTGAAGGGTTGCAATGTTCATTGTTGTTCCTAGAAAGGAACTCAGTTTGTTAATATGTGTTGCTTTTATACAAGGAATAATGCGCCTTCCTTACCATAGTTGGGTAATAGATCAACTGTGTTCCTCTTTCAAGGTTCTGGTGGTAATGATGACCAACGTCATCTGTTTCAGCCCCTACTGGTTCTGCAGATCAGCTATGATACATACAATCTGTACTTGGCTCCAGCTGGAAACAGGGAAGTTATATAACTAGGGTGGCAATTCCAGTAATTCATCAACAGCAAATCTAATTTGTCTAGCACAGAGCCCCACAGCAAGCCAAGCATTACTTCTAGAAATGAAATTCAGGTTTGAGATTTTTACGGGATAAGAAAATCTGAGTTAAAACACCCACATGAACCATTTCCCCTCACATTCTTGTCTATTAATGGATGCAAGTAACTATAGAAGAAGTTCTCTGTCCGGGCAAATATACATTCAAGATTTCTGTTACAGGAAGAGTGACAACCTCCTCCACCTCCAAATCCAAAGGCAAAAATAGTCTATGGAGACCCTGTACTTTTACTGATTCTTTTTTCTGTCATTTTCATCCAACTCCTCTGATGTTACTGGAGATTGTGTTTAGAGATGGTTATGGGGGCTGTTGGAATAATGCCCATCCCTCCACACCAGGATTTTTAAAAGAGATATAAATAGCACTTTCAGATTTTGAAAAGAGAGAAGAGGACCTACGCAAATATACAATGTGCAAAATGAAAAGCTAGCCATACCTTTTGCATGTACTAGTGTTCACCACTTACTTCAGCATAGTGCCTCACATGATTTAGATTCTCATATGAGAAACAACACTTCAGACAAAATACAGATATCTAGCATATTTTATGAGTTGATAGTGGATGGTTCTCTCTACCTTCCCAGACCCAGTAAGATATTAGAAGGAAAGGATGTATGAAACTGTTATCTTAAAAGGTGAGTCCACTAGAAAGGCATGCTGGGAAAAAATTCTAATAGAAAGGCAGCCTTACCACGGGAAGGATTAATAGGCACTAAAAGTCACAAAGGAAAGGGATTTCTTCTGTGTTTCACATACTAATGCTAAATCACACAGTGAAAGATCCCTGCTAGAAGTTGACTTCCTGAGTCTCCAGTTTGAGACACCAACCATTTTACTCAACTCTGGGCATGAATTTACACACAGACATCAGCTTCTCTTCTCTCCCCCAACAAAGACTAACTGGACCCTCCCTACAAAAACAGATTGCCTGACTCCCAACTTTAGACACATAGGGTATGTCTACAGTGCAATTAAAAACCCATGACTGGTCTGTGTAAGCTGACTCAGGCTAAGGGGCTGTTTAATTGCGGTGTAGATGTTCAGGCTCAGGCTGCAGCCAAGCTCTGGGACCCTCCCACCTCGCAAGGTCATAAAGCCCAGGCTCCAGCTCAAGCCCAACCATCTACATCACAATTAAACAGCCCATTAGCCGGAGCCCCAGTCAGTTGGCATGGGGCAGTGTAGGGGACTGCGGAAGACTTTGTTACGGCCTAGCTAGGGAACTTCCATTTTCTCGCGCTGATAGGTTATTGTAGGACATAGAAACCCAGCTAGAACCGACTGTCGGCCAGTTACAACTGCTTCACATGGCCCTTTGTCAAGTAGCGGAAAACCCCTTTTGTAAAGTACCTAATTCTATATTCATGAGCTGTTTTTGTGTAGTGCTTATTAATGCTGGCTGTCTGCCCCTCCGTTGGACTCCGTCCCAGGCAGAGCTTCAGTGTGCTGGGTTCCCCGCCTCCGTGACTACAACGCTTGGAGTCCCCGTTGTGGGTGTGTCACTAACCTTCAGTAAAGCCAATAACTCACAGCTGTGTGTAAGCCTCGTTTTTTGAGAGTATTCCTGCCAAGCCTGTGGTGCTTCGAGCACCTTGGCCCAGAACATTTGGTGCAGCAAGCAGGGTACTCTGAGAAGCGATGCCGCTTTGGCCGATGGTAGGGAAAGTGGGGAAGCCATCGCTGTCCCTACAGCGCATACCAGGATGGTCCCCGATGGAGCGCTGGGGGCCGGTAGCGCAGATCATGGCTGGGTGGGCTGCCCTGGTGGATTGGCCGGAGTTCCAACAGGCCGCAGGGGTCACGCCTGTGCAGCTGGTTGAGGGGTTACAATGGTTACGAGCGAACCAGCGCTCTGGGACGGAGCGGCGGGCAATGGGGGAGCTAGGGTGGCTCCTCCTGACCGCCGTCCAGGCCCAGGATGAGGAGGTGCTCTGCTTACAGCAGGCACTGGAAGGGAAGACTCAGGAATGCACGGTGCAGGCAGTGGCCCATGCCGTGGCTCAAGAAGTTGTCACCTCCCAGGCGGAGCGCGCCCAGGAGCTGACACGATGCTGCGAAGTGTTGGTTGCCCAGGTAGCGAATAAAAGGCACCTCAGGCGCGGGCAGCAGCCGGTGACCGCTACCCCCTCCTGGGACCCCAAGACTTGGGATGGGAACATTTGGGACTCCTCATCCTCGGACGGTGGGGGAGGAGAAGTCCCCCGCGGTGGCTCTGGCACCCCCGGTCCGGGAGTTGCGGGTGCAAGGAGGCGCCCTACAACCAGAACTCCTACGCACATTTAAAACGAGCGAGTTGCAGGAAATTGTGAAGACGTTCCGACAGGAGCCCGGGGAGAGCGTCCTGCAGTGGCTCATGAGGGTCTGGGACAATGCAGGTAACACGGTTCTGCTGCTCCCTTATGAATTTCAACAGCTGGGCATCCTATTACAAGACTCTCAGGTACATGCACAATTGGCAAATGCGCCGCGGCCGCAGGCCGGGGGACAAGACGTCGAAAGCCCCTCTTTGTACCGCTGGTTGGCAGCTGCAGTGGAAGCGGCCTACTCCTCGGTGGGGGAATTGGAGGCACAGGCACGCCCCTGGAAGACCGTTCTGGAAGGGGTGCAAACCCTCCGTCAATTGGGAATGGCCTGGACCGTCGCCACGGGCGGGGAGATGGGGCCGGACAATGTACCGGTGACAAAATCAATTAAAGCCACAGTGTTACGCCTGGCCCCTGATGAGTTAAAACCTTCCCTCCTCGTGGTTGTCATGGCAGAGAATGGGCGCGTAGGAGACTTAGCAGCCACCCTTATGCAATTGGAGACGGCCTTGGCGGGTGCTAGGCCAACAGCCATACAGGCTACGAAAGGGCAGCATGGCGGGGGACAGGAGAAAGGGGAGTTGCGGGTGCCCCGGAAGATCTTGTGGCTAGATCTCTTGCAAGCTGGTGTCTCTCGTGAGGAAATCAATGGAAAGCCAACGGCGGACTTATATAAGTGGTGGATGCAGCTGCCCCCTACCAAACGTAGTGCCGGAGGAAAAGGGGAGAAAAGTGTGGAGCGAACCAAGCCAGTGGAGCCCTCTGCTTTGCCAGCCGAGTGGAAACTGCCGCGTGCACATTGAGGGCATGGCGGGTCCTCCGTTCCGTGTATCATGGTGGCCACACACGGGAGGGAGGCGGGGGACCAACGCCCCTATGTACCCCTAGCGATTTGCTGGTCGAGGGGAGGAGTCCAACACGTGTTGGTGTTGATAGATACGGGCGCTAAGGTCACCATCTTACACTCCGCGCCGACCCAGGGCCAAGCCACTGTCGTTAAAGGCCTTGGAGGAGTGGAGACCCCGGCGTATGAGGTTACTGTCACTCTGACCCTGGGGAAGGCTCCCCCGTTCTGAGCCACAGTCTTGGTGGCCGCTATTGGAGAATACATACTGGGCATCGACGTCCTGCGGGGTCGCTCTGTGGATACCCAGTACGGTCTCTTCGCGTTCGGACATCCCCGCTATGTAAGTGCACCCCGTTGGGAGCCCGTAGTGTTGCCTCTCCCAACTGCTGTAGTATCTAAGCGACAATATTGCCTCCCTGGAGGGGAGAAGGAGATTACCCAGACTATCAGTGCACTGTTAGAGGCCAAGATTATTCGGCCCACCTTAAGCCCGTATAATAGCCTCCTTTGGCCAGTGCGGAAACCAGATAGAACCTGGCGTATGACGGTAGACTATCACGAGTTGAATAGGGTCACCCCTCATCTGACGGCTGTCATGCCAGATACGGTGATCCTAATCGAGCACATTGCGGCAGCTGCCTTACCCTGGCATGCCATAATTGACTTCGCAAATGCCTTTTTTTCCATCGCCATCACTCCTGAGAGTCAGGAGCAGTTTGCATTTTCATGGCAGGCCTGCCAATATACCTTCTGTGTTCTGCCACAGGGCTGGAAGCACTCCCCAACTATTTGCCACCAGTTGGTGAGTGCCAACCTTGCCTGAATACGGCTGCCAGACATGACCCATTCTCATTACATTGACGACGTGATGGTATCTGGCCCCTCCTGTGAACTGGTGGCGGATGCATTACACGCAGTCGTTACTGGCTTGGAGGTGCGCGGATGGACTCTGAACCCACAGAAAATACAGGACCCCGCTCAGACGGTAGTCTACCTAGGTATTATGAAGGCGAGACCAGATCGGCAAATTACTCGAAAGGTGCAACAAACGGTGCAGGGTTATCCCCCACCCCAGATGAAGAAAGAGTTGCAAGCCTTCCTTGGTCTACTTGGGTTCTGGCATGCCTTCATTCCCCAATTAGCCTTCCTCATACGGCCTTTGCAGGCCTTGGTATGAAAGGCGGCACCCTGGAAATGGCAGCAGGGCCTTCAAACTACCTTTGACCTGTGTAAAGAGGCCCTGCTCACTCATGCTCGGCTCCACGCTCCGCAGCCCGGGGTCCCCTTCGAGCTCGAGGTCACCACGGTGGCGGACGTGGCCTCTTGGGGGCTATGGCAGCAGGTAGGGGCCCAGCAAAACCGATCGGGTTCTAGTCTCGTACATTGAAGGGGGCTGAACCCGGATACACCCCCCTGGAAAAGCAGATCCTGGCAGTGGTCTGGGCGTTGCAGGATACCGAGCACATAATGGGTCCCACCTCGGTCATCGTGCATGCGCAGATTCCCCTGGGGCACTGGGTACGGGCAGAATCAGCCCAAAATCTCACCCACCCACTCCTACGAAAAACCTCACCTATGTCTGAGCTATTGAAGTCCTTAAACCATGGTTTAAAGACTTCAAGGAGCAGAGAAGCCTCCCTCAGTTCACCCATGCCCCATGCTACAGAGGAAGGCGAAAAACCTCCAGGGTCTCTCCAATCTGCCCAGGAGGAAAATTCCTTCCTGACCCCAAATATGGCAATCAGCTAAACCCTGAGCATATGGGCAAGATTCACCAGCCAGATACTACAGAAAATTCTTTCCTGGGTAACTCAGATCCCATCCATCTAATATCCCATCTCAGGGGATTAGTCCTATTTACCCTGAATATTTAAAGATCAATTACTTACCAAAATCCCATTAACCAATTCCTTATCCACTTTTTGATGTTCATATTGATCCCCATCTTTTCCAATTTAAATAATAATTCCCCATGTGGCACGGTATCAAATGCCTTACTGAAATCTAGGTAAATTAGATCCACTGCATTTCCTTTATCTCCCTGAAAAAGCACAAGAACAAATCCGCACAGACACACCCCTAGAATCCCGACCCGGGGTATTCTATCTGCTACCCAAGATCCATAAGCCTGGAAATCCTGGACGCCCCATCATCTCAGGCACTGGCACCCTGACAGCAGGATTGTCTGGCTATGTAGACTCCCTCCTCAGGCCCTACATTACCAGCACTCCCAGCTATCTTCGAGACACCACTGACTTCCTGAGGAAACTACAATCCATCGGTGATCTTCCTAAAAACACCATCCTAGCCACTATGGATGTAGAAGCCCTCTACACCAACATTCCACACAAAGATGGACTACAAGCCATCAGGAAAAGTATCCCCAATAATGTCACGGCTAACCTGGTGGCTGAACTTTGACTTTGTCCTCACCCATAACTATTTCACATTTGGGGACAATGTATACCTTCAAATCAGCGGCACTGCGATGGGTACCCGCATGGCCCCACAGTATGCCAACATTTTTATGGCTGACTTAGAACAATGCTTCCTCAGCTCTCGTCTCCTAATGCCCCTACTCTATTTGCGCTACATTGATGACATCTTCATCATCTGGACCCATGAAAAAGAAGCCCTTGAGGAATTCCACCATGATTTCAACAATTTCCATCCCACCATCAACCTCAGCCTGGAGCAGTCCACACAAGAGATCCACTTCCTGGACACTACGGTGCTAATAAGCGATGGTCACATAAACACCACCCTATACCGGAAACCTACTGACCGCTATTCCTACCTACATGCCTCTAGCTTTCATCCAGATCATACCACATGATCCATTGTCTACAGCCAAGCTCTACGATATAACTGCATTTGCTCCAACCCCTCAGACAGAGACAAACACCTACAAGATCTCTATCATGCATTCCTACAACTACAATACCCACTTGCTGAAGTGAAGAAACAGATTGACAGAGCCAGAAGAGTACCCAGAAGTCACCTACTACAGGACAGGCCCAACAAAGAAAATAACAGAACGCCACTAGCCATCACCTTCAGCCCCCAACTAAAACCTCTCCAACGCATCATCACGGATCTACAACCTATCCTGAAGGACGATCCATCACTCTCACCGATCTTGGAAGACAGGCCAGTCCTTGCTTACAGACAGCCCCCCAATCTGAAGCAAATACTCACCAGCAACCACACACCACACAACAGAACCACTAACCCAGGAACCTATCCTTGCAACAAAGCCCGTTGCCAACTCTGTCCATGTATCTATTCAGGGGACAGCATCATAGGGCCTAATCACATCAGCCACACTATCAGAGGCTCGTTCACCTGCGCATCTACCAATGTGATATATGCCATCATGTGCCAGCAATGCCCCTCTGCCATGTACATTGGCCAAACTGGACAGTCTCTACGTAAAAGAATGAATGGACACAAATCAGACGTCAAGAATTATAACATTCAAAAACCAGTTGGAGAACACTTCAATCTCTCTGGTCACTCGATTACAGACCTTAGAGTGGCTAACAGAGCCATTGCAATGGGAGCGAGGGGAGGCCCTGTGTAACCTGTTTCCTTTACCTCCTGTAGGTCTAGAAACCAGCGCCCCGAGCGAGACGTGGCAGTGGACTGGCACTACCATCTTCCGTAAACCAGCGCCCCGAGCAAGACCGAGTGGCACGTATTGGCTAACGTGTGGTGGACGGTACCGCAGCGGGAATCACAAGCTGCCGTAGTCCTCACCACCGGGGAAGGATGGGCATACATACTCCCAGAAGGGGAAAACTATCCCCGCATGGTCTCACTCTCCTGTTTGTCGTGGTGCTCCTTATGAGAATCACTGCTGAAGGAGCTGCTACCTCCTCCGTGAATGCCTGGTTGGTGTTAACCCAAAGTGCTGTAATTGCGACGTCATTTTGTTTATCGCGTACGTATGCTGTGGGTGCCGTGGTGGAAACCTGTTTCATCGGTATCTGCACAGCACTAACCCTTGTCCAGCACTATTCCTTACTAAAGACAATTGACAAAACTATTACATATATGGATCTGTATGCCTTGGGTCCCGCGCAATACAATCTAGATGCGTCTATGTATTCATTTCATCTTACCAATGTAACTGTTGCCTTCTCTTGTATGGTCTTTGTAAATGCCAGGCACATTGAGGCAAATCATACCAATGTGGACTTAATCTGTAATGAAAGTACTGATGTTTCATTTGCATACGGGCATATGAATTGCCCACAGGATGGTTTCTCTTATGTGGCAGGACCGCTTACACCTAGATCTCAGCCAATAGTTCAGGGGAACCCTGTGCCCTTGGCCATGTGGCTCCCCTCATCTTTCCACATCCTTCACAAGTCCTTGCCCGCCACTGGAGAGACATCATCCCTCTTGACTCCACCTGTAAAGCTGATGTAACCTTATTTTCCAAGGCCGAGGCTGCGGCCCTTGCTTTTTCGTTGATTGGCATTCCTGGGTTGGTGGTGCATAATTATCATGCGGTGGAACAGCTTGCGTGTACTGTCGCGAAAGCCATCAACCTGACCTCTACAGTCCTGCACTCCTTTCACACGAGTTGGGCAAGGTACGCCAGGGAATGCTGCAAAATAGGCTAGCTATTAATTATTTGCTACTCCGACACGGCCACTCGTGCCAGAAGTTTGCTGGCTTGTGTTGCTTTAATGTAACGGACGCCGGGCCCTCCGTTGAAGCCAATTTACAACGACTCCGTCAGTTGGCGGAAGGGATCCGCCAACAGCAAGGGGATGCCTGGCTTTGGTCCTGGCTCTCCACATTACGGGGTTGGGCCACCCATCTTGTCCAAGGCCTACTTATTGGCCTTATTTGTCTTCTTGGCTTGTATTTTTGCTGCCTTTGCGGCTGTGGCCTAATCTCCCAGTGCTGTGTGCAGTCTCCCCTCCGCAATGTATCCTCATGGTCTTTGACATCGCTCGAGAAAGCGAGGGGAGGAGTGTAGGGGACTGCGGAAGACTTTGTTACGGCCTAGCTAGGGAACTTCCACTTTCTCACACTGATAGGTTATTGTAGGACATAGAAAACCAGCTAGAACCGACCATCGGCCGGTTACAACTGCTTCACATGGCCCTTTGCCAGGTAGCGGAAAACCCCTTTTGGAAAATACCTAATTCTATATTCATGAGCTGTTTTTGTGTAGTGCTTATTAATGCTGGCCATCTGCCCCCCCATTGGACTCCGTCCCAGGCAGAGCTCCGTTGTGCATGGTTCCCCGCCTCCATGACTGCAACGCTTGGAGTCCCCGTTGGGGGTGTGTCACTAACCTTCAGTAAAGCCAATAACTCACAGCTGTGTGTAAGTCTCCTTTTTTCAGAGTACTCCTGCCAGGCCTGTGGTGCTTCGAACACCTTGGCCCAGAACAGGCAGCCATGGGTTTTTTAATTACAGTATACACATGCCTTAAAGACCCATTCTCCACCTTAAATGGATTATGGTTGGTTAAAAGCTCATTGAAATGTTAGGGTGTGGGTATGCTCTTCACGTAAGAGAGCTGTATGAGACAGTTAAAGGCCCCTACCCCAACAAATAAAGCATAATGGAGATTGCTCCAAAAACAAGCACCCTGTGAATGGGTACTCATTGGAGCAGGTGTATGTTTGTATGTATAGAAAAGACCAGCAGGAGGATAGACTCAGAGGCAAAGAAAGCAAGCCAAGCAGCACCTTGGAAGCACAGCATGGCCCTGGGAGAAGCCTAGAGAGAGATTCTGGGACAAGGTGCTGACTGAACAGAATCCTATACGGTAGAGAGTCCAAATTCCATTAAAAGTCTTTATAAAGGATTACAAATTCCCTAACTCCTACTATATGAAATATAAATTTCTCATATTCAGGACAGTTAATGGAGAAAAAAATCTCAATATCCTTCCCTCAGTAGATGGTTTATGACCAAACATCATAACAAGCAATAACATCTCTGCTTCACCTCAGGCCACTAGCTAGTAAACCAGCCATTAAGTGCAATACTTGAGAAATGCCCTGGATATAACTATTGTGCTAAAAGTGAACTTTCATCAGCCTATCAAAAAACTGAGCTTTTATCCAATTAACACATTATAAAACTGGTTCTAACTAAAAGCTGTTGAAAGAGCAGTATGTTAATCCTTCACTTTGATTGTCTGCCAATGCATAACTTTTCTCTTAATTTAACATTAATCAATACTGTGGTCTGTCTTGGGACCAAACTTCAAAAATATGCAGTTAATTGTGACAGCCTATTTTTTTAAAATTGCCTTTTTCAGTTTAGTAGCAATAACAATGAAAGGCACACTATAAAAATACCTCAGTTTCAGATATTCACAGTCATCAATTTTAAAGCAGAGGTAAAGAGTTGCATTTACTGCTTCCTTAGGCACAACATTCCCATGTATCAGTTATTTCTAAGATACAAAATATTTTCCCTGTTTGATGGCTTATGCATAAGTGTCAGACAGAGATTTTTGTAAAGCTCTTCTATGAAGAGAAGAATTCCGAAGAAATGTAGAGGAAATGTTGTTAGAGCAGTGGACTGGGAGTCAGCCAAGGCATTTACCACCACTCCGTGCCTCAGTTTAGCCATATAAAAAGCAAACAAAATAGAGATGGAAAAGACTAATTAAGGGCCAAATCTGCTCTCCTTATTCCCATGAGTAATCACAATAAATGAGCCAGATTGGCTCTTGGTTATCTCATTCTATGTCTGCAAATGCAAGATTGTTCCCCAAATAATATTTGTTAGTGCTTTGTTCTCTCTAGTCCTATTTCAAGTGATGAGGTGTCCTCTACTTTCCTCGGGGGAAAAAGGGTATTATAATAACACTTACCTAACTTTCAGGGTGTTCTGAGACCTAATGTTTAGAAAGATCTCACTGCGATTTTTGGATAAAAGGTGCTATCTTAGTAAATTACATTATTATAGAACTAGCTCTAGCCATACAATTACATACATTAATATATGTATGATAATTAGAGGCTATGAAATTAAACATTTCCAGGCAAAAGTAGTTGTACCCACTGAAAGAAAAAATATTTTCCTCACACTGTGTCACTTTAAAAAGAAGTTAGGTACTTTTCACTGTAAATTGAATGATCCAATATTTATTTAAGAAGCGTAGAGGGAGGAGTCTGTGAAAAGGGGTGGGAAATGGACCAGCTACTATATATGCCCTACAGCTCCTTGGGAAGAATAGGAGAAGGGGGCAGATATCACCAATGACTAGGTCAAGAACATGCCATGAAAAACCTGAGAATTAAGTAGAAGTCAGCTGCTTCCTGAAATAATTAGTCAATTGTTTGGATTCTTTTGATGAGCAGGTATTCAAGTTGAAGTTTAGATTTATGGCTATATAGTCTGTTGTGAAAACTAAGCTTAAAATAAGAAATACGGGAACTAATATATTCACCACTATCCATAGCATCCTACAAATTATCCATATCTAACAGTCTCTAAATTACTAATTCCCTAACTGATGGCCTGATCCTCCACCACTGAAGGCAATGGAAATTTTGCTATAGACTTCAATGGAAGAAGGATTGAGCCCTGAATATGAGGGAGGTCCTTATTACTTAACCTATAAACACAACAGCATGTTTATCATGGAAAAAAATCTAACATTGTGTCTTAAAACAAATGGTGATCTAACTTTTTTCTTTTTTATAGCTGTGAGAATTTTTTCAGACAAAACTCTTTTCATGGTTGAAAAAAGTAAAAAAAAATCAGCAGTATTAAAATGGTTCATTTTGATATTTCCAAAATAAAATGTTTCATTTTTTGGGCTATATTCACTAGGGGATTTAGGCACCATTCACTAAATGGGGTGGTTCCCCCCCCTTAAACTGAGTAGTCCAGTGGTTAAGGCACTCACCTGGAACGGGGGAGATACAGGTCCCTCTGAAGCAGGGACGTGAACCAAGGTCTACCTCTCTAGCTGGCTGCCCTAGTCATCAGGCTACTTGGTATTTAGGAGTGGGTCTTAATCACCCCTGTGGAAGCTGCTCCACTTTGTATAAATCAATAATCATTGAGCCAGAGAGAGGAGGGAAGAGTAAGAATGACAGTGTAGCCTGGTGTTACGGAATTCACCTGGCGGTGGGGGACACTTGGGCTCCAGTCCTTGCCTAATGTTTATTTAGCTACTGGGCTATTAGGTCTAAGGTGGGGCATCCACCTCCTCTTTGGTTTTGTGAATGGTGCCTAAATCCCTTTGTTAATCTAGCCCTTTGTTTCCAAATTTCCTTTGCTTTTATTAGTAAAACAGTTTAAAATACCCCAAATCAAACAAAACATTTTGTTCAACCCAAAACAATTTTCTCCAACTTTTGAGTCACCACAAATTTAGAAAAAAAATAGTTTCAGGTTGAGCCTATATGAACTTTTTTCAATTTTTCTGAATTGCCAGCAAATCAAAAGATCGGTTATTTTCACAGATCTAATTCTGTTATCATTCTTACTGTAACTATTCTTCTTAGTCGATAAGTGGCTAGGACAACAGTAGCAGGGCCAAATTCTGCTTTCAACAACGCCGATGAAAATCCAGAGTAACTCCATGAAGTCTGTGGCCCAGAACACTTCCTTCCATGAGTTGCATAGAGGAAGGAGGCTTTGGGGGAGAAATCTTCATCCATATCACCTCTGGCTCAGATCCTGACAGCACCACTGGCTTCCTAGAAGGGCCACCTCCTGACCACAGCTGGTCTTGTGCTAGGGTGAGATTCTCCAGAAAAGATTATACAAGATGGAGTTTTATTGTATTGTTGGAGATTCTCCACAGGAGAATGAGAATAATGTACATCCACCCTCAGGCTATCCTTGGCCCACCCACTATGGATACTGAACCATAGAGGCTTTGGTGGAATCCAAAGGGAAAGTGCCATGGACTACCAAGTCTCTCTTTCACAAGGTAGGGGGCAAAGTCCATATATAGATGGTCCTTTGCATTTGGGGGCAAAAATGGAGTGACTTACGATTTATACTGAAGATACTGAGAGAAGAATTTGGCACACAAAATGTTCAGATAGGTAATAGGATAGATAAAATCTTTAGGTGCTTGATATTGTATGCAGAATTTTTATTAAGCATTTGGCACTAAAATTTATGTTTATTCCAACATAGTTTATAGGTTATATATAGCCAAGCTTTAACTTTTTAAAAGATGAGGTGTGGAGGACATGCCTAGAATTTTCAGAAGAAAAATACTAATTAGAAGTACAATTAACTGAGGACTGGTTTGCATTCTCAGGTGAAAAAAAAAAGTATGTTTGAGCATATGGGCCAAATTCTGCCATCAGTTAAATCTATTGAACCCTATTGACATTACTGTCCTGAAATCTTTTTGAAACTCCTTATTAGTGACCACAGAAATCCTTGCAATTTGTGGGCCAATCCTCAAATGGAACTCTTCTCTACCTTGCTAAAAAGGGACAGAAATAAGTGTAATTGTATTACCTTTACACTTGTCTAGTTTTTCTATGAAGCCCCCATTGTAGACTACTGTCAGATGCAGACTATTTGACAAAATGGATTAGATGTTCTAATATGGCAATTCCTGTCAAAGTAAAGTCATTACGAGCAGTTGTAGCTCCTATCCAGCTCTGAACACTACATATACATACACTGTATTTAGTCCAAATTTATACCTTTCCTGGAGTTTGATTTATTGATGACTCAGATAATCCAACAAATCTCAGCCTAAACTTTCTCCCCAAACTTTCCCTAGATTATTCCCTGCAGGTGTCCTCTATTCCACACTCTAACTCCTTCAGAGAAATAAACTCCAACTCATCATATCTTGGCTGATGTTAACAAGATGCTTCTGCTACTGCAACTCAACAGTAGTAACTCTGCATCATTAGACAGGGTTTTAGCATACATCTGCTTAGAGCTGCTCAACAGAGGAGCCTTGCATTTCTATGCAGATCCTAGAAACTGCAAACTTGCTAGTCATTTAATTCTATTATTTACTTAGTCTAATCTAAACAAATAACTTTCCAAAGTCAGACTATAAAGTCTATCCACAGCTTAATTTACATGTTCTAAAAGAAATCTTTGATAATTTTGCCTTAAATCAGCAATTACAGACTGAAGTATCCTGTGCCTCTTATAAAAAGAAAAGGAGTACTTGTGGCACCTTAGAGACTAACAAATTTATTTGAGCATAAGCTTTCGTGAGCTACAGCTCACTTCATCGGATGCATTTCGTAGCTCATGTAAGCTTATGCTCAAATAAATGTGTTAGTCTCTAAGGTGCCACAAGTACTCTTTTTCTTTTTGCGAATACAGACTAACACGGCTGCTACTCTGAAACCTGTGCCTCTTATAGTTATTCTTGATTTCTCTGAAGACAGACAGACATGACAGGAATAAATTAGTTTTGAACAAAAAAAATTCCAATATTTGAAATACAATTTCTTGTAAAATATGAATTTATTTTATGGACGTGTAAATTCATGGATGGGAAAACAATACAAAAATAAGATGAAAGTTTAGCAATTGAGAAGACTTGATAGTTAAGATTCTGTGGTTGCTCCACCCTGTCCTACATAAATGTTAAAATGAACAGTAGCAGGAAGGCTTACATGCTTTTAGAACAATTTCTTCTTGTTTACTATTGAAGTAGGCTAGAGTGACTCATGTCTCTGTGGAAAGTGAGAACTCTGTGCTCATAAAAGGATGTTTTGATACTATATGAGGAGTATTTAGTGAATAATAACAAAATGATACCTCACCTATTAATTTAAATTAAAAATATTATCACCTATAAAAATGTCACTAAATATATAATTTCTTAGGATTCTCTCTTTCATGCTGATAAGCTAGAGATGAGGTCTGTTTAACTTCAGAACATTTCAAGAGGCAGATATTGTAAACCTAAACAGAGAACATTATAATATTTCTCCCTCAGAAATTTCCAAACTAGATCATTTTCCAAAAATATAAAAATGATATGTAGCACTTTTGAAAATCCTGCCCTTATCATTTAAGTTTTATTATAAAAACCTCTCAAACTATTTATATATAAAAACAAATTCATGCTCAGAGTTTCTAACATTTTCCAAAGTACTCAGTGTTGACCTATTTCTGCTCTCTAAAGTCCATGGGAGTTTTATGATTATCTTAAATGGGAGCAGAGTTAAGCCAATGCTGAGTGATTTCATAGATTCATAGATACTAAGGTCAGAAGGGACCACTCTGATCATCTAGTCCGACCTCCTGCACAGCGCAGGCCACTCCTATGAAAAACCTCTCCCATGTCTGAGCTATTGAAGTCCTCAAATCATGGTTCAAAACTTCGAGGGAGCAGAGAAACCTCCCTCCAGTCAACCATGCCCCATGCTACAAAGGAAGGCAAAAAAACCTCCAGGGCCTCTCCAATCTGCCCTGGAGGAAAACTCCCTCCCGACCCCAAACATGGCAATCAGCCAAACCCTGAGCACATGGGCAAGATTCACCAGCCAGATACCCAGGAAAGAGTTTTCTATAGTAAATCAGATCCCATCCATCTAATATCCCATCTCAGGGGATTTGGCCTATTTACCCTGAATATTTAAAGATCAATTACTTACCAAAATCCCATTATCCCATCTCCTCCATAAACTTATCGAGTAGAATCTTAAAACCAGATAGATCTTTTGCCCCCACTGCTTCCCTTGGAAGGTTATTCCAAAACTTCACTCCTCTGATGGTTAAAAACCTTCGTCTGATTTCAAGTCTAAACTTCCTGGTGGTCAGTTTATACCCATTTGTTCTTGTGTCCACATTGGTACTGAGCTTAAATAATTCCTCTCCCTCTCCTATATTTATCCCTCTGATATATTTATAGAGAGCAATCATATCTCCCCTCAACCTTCTTTTAGTTAGGCTAAACAAGCCCAGCTCCTTAAGTTTCCTTTCATAAGACAAGTTTTCCATTCCTCGGATCATCCTAGTAGCCCTTCTCTGTACCTGCTCCAGTTTGAATTCATCCTTTTTAAACATGGGAGACCAGAACTGCACACAGTATTCTAGGTGAGGTATCACCAGTGCCTTGTATAACGGTACTAAAACCTCCTTATCCCTACTGAAATGCCTCTCCTGATGCATCCCAAAACCGCATTAGCTTTTTTCACAGCCATATCACATTGGCAGCTCATAGTCATCCTATGATCAACCAATACTCTAAGGTCCTTCTCCTCTTCCGTTACTTCTAATTGATGCGTCCCCAACTTATAACTAAAATTCTTGTTATTAATCCCTAAATGCATAACCTTACACTTCTCACTATTAAATTTCATCCTATTACTATTACTCCAGTTTACAAGGTCATCCAGATCCTCCTGTATAATATCCCGATCCTTCTCCGAATTGGCAATACCTCCCAGCTTTGTATCATCTGCAAACTTTATTAGCACACTCCCACTTTTTGTGCCAAGGTCAGTAACAAAAAGATTAAATAAGATTGGTCCCAAAACCGATCCCTGAGGAACTCCACTGGTAACCTCCCTCCAACCTGACAGTTCGCCTTTCAGTAGGACCCGTTGCAGTCTCCCCTTTAACCAATTCCTTATCCACCTTCTGATGTTCATATTGATCCCCATCTTCTCCAATTTAACTAATAATTCTCCATGTGGCACGGTATCAAATGCCTTACTGAAATCTAGGTAAATTAGATCCACTGCATTTCCTTTATCTAAAAAATCTGTTACTTTTTCAAAAAAGGAGATTAGATTGGTTTGGCACGATCTACCTTTTGTAAAACCATGTTGTATTTTGTCCCATTTACCATTGACTTCAATGTCCTTAACTAATTTCTCCTTCAAAATTTTTTCCAGGACCTTGCATACTACAGATATCAAACTAACTGGCCTGTAGTTACCCGGATCACTTTTTTTTCCTTTCTTAAAAATAGGAACTATATTAGCAATTCTCCAATCATTCGGTACTATTCCTGAGTTTACAGATTCATTAAAAATTCTTGCTAATGGGCTTGCAATTTCAGGTGCCAATTCCTTTAATATTCTTGGATGAAGATTATCTGGGCCCCCCGATTTAGTCCCATTAAGCTGTTTCAGTTTCGCTTCTACCTCTGATATGGTATTATCTACCTCTATATCCTCCTTCCCATTTGTCATGCTACCATTATCCCCAAGATCCTCTTTAGCCTTATTAAAGACTGAGGCAAAGTATTTGTTTAGATATTGGGCCATGCCTAGATTATCTTTAACCTCCGCTCCATCCTCAGTGTTAAGCGGCCCCACTTCTTCCTTCTTAGTTTTCTTCTTATTTATATGGCTATAGAACCTTTTACTATTGGTTTTAATTCCCTTTGCAAGGTCCAACTCTACTCGACTTTTAGCCTCTCTCACTTTATCCCTACATCTTCTGACCTCAATTAGGTAGGGTTCCTTGCTGATCCCTCCCATCTTCCACTCCCTGTATGCTTTCTGCTTCTTCATAATCACCTCTCTAAGATGCTTGCTCATCCAGCTTGGTCTACAACTCCTTCCTATGAATTTTTTCCCCTTTCTTGGGATACAGGCTTCCGATAGCTTCTGCAGTTTTGATTTAAAGTAATCCCAGGCCTCCTCTACCTTTAGATCCATAAGTTCTTCAGTCCAATCCACTTCCCTAACTAATTTCCTTAATTTTTGAAAGTCAGCCCTTTTGAAATCAAAAACCCTAGTTGCAGATTTATTTTTGTTAATCCTTCCATTTAGTTTGAACTGAATTAGCTCATGATCACTTGAGCCAAGATTGTCCCCTACAACCATTTCTTCTATGAGGTCTTCGCTACTCACCAAAATTAAATCTAAAATGGCATCCCCTCTAGTCGGTTCAGCAACTACTTGATGAAGGAATCTATCAGCTATCGCATCTAGGAAAATCTGAGCCCTATTATTATTACTAGCACTGGTCCTCCAGTCTATATCTGGGAAGTTAAAGTCTCCCATGATCACGCAGTTTCCATTAGTATTTACTTGATTAAAGACATTAAAAAGGGCTCTATCCATATCCAAATTAGATCCCGGAGGTCTATAGCACACCCCAAGCACTATCGTAGGAGAGGCTTTACTAGTTTTCTTCCCCAATGTAATTTTTGCCCAGACGGACTCTGTCTTATCCATTGCATCGCTTCTTATTTCTTTACATTCTACCTCATCATTGATATACAATGCTACTCCACCCCCTTACCTTTGTTTCTGTCTTTCCTAAACAGCACATACCCTTCAATACCTGTAGTCCAGTCATGACTACTATTCCACCATGTTTCTGTTATCCCTATAATATCTGGTTTCACTTCCTGCACCAGTAGCTCTAGTTCCTCCATTTTGTTACCTAGACTCCTCGCATTGGTGTACAAACATCTTAATTTTTGCTGTTTGGCCTCGCTCACATTTTGTACCCTATTAGGCACAGTCATTCTACAGCCAGTATAACCTATTAGACTAGTATCCACAGAGATTTGGAAAATCTCTCTAAAATTAAATTTTACAATTTAATTATGTCCAAATGTGTGTATATAGGGATTGTATATTCTAATGTGTATAGACAGTAGACATTTACTCAGTTTTAAACAAATGTTCTGTTTTGCTCCCTATGTATTTTTTTCAATAAATTATCAGTCAGCTGATGAACAGTGCATATTGTAATGAATACAGATCCCAGTACATATTTCCCTATTTACATAATAGAATGCCTATTATCTACAAGTATATTAAATTATTGTATTTCATCAGAAGACATTTACACACACCATACAGGATTCTATTCCATCCTTTAGCCTTTATGTCAGGCCAAATACTGGTTTCCCATACAAAATCCAGGTAACACCCTTACACAAAGAACAAATAGTCCCCTTGGCTGAATTAGAAGCAACAGTAAAAGAAAACTTTCCTTTCCTGTGAGAATCAAAGGGGAAGCAGAAACCCTCCTTCATGTGAATAAGAACCCTTCATAAAATAAACTATCAAGAGGGTGGGGGACACCTTTCCCCAAGAGAGAACACAAGTGCTGGAACTAGAGGTGCAGCCACACCCCTTGCCTTAAAGTGTTTCCATCATGTACAGGGTTTATGTTTGGTTCAATGGCTGTCAGCACCCCCACTATAAAAATTGTTCCTGATCCCTGAGAGAATGCATTTGTCCCTGTGAGAGAGGAAAATAGCTGCACAAAAGAAGAAAAAGCCCTCTGACCTTTCATGAAGGTCATAATGAAATGGCAGAGCAAGAAGGGTTCACTGCTTTTAAAAGGACAGCTACATAACAAAACCACTTCCTGCCTGTGTTTTGTAGATCCCATCACAGTCACTTTATTCCAGTCCTTTATGATTTGGCAGAGAGCTAGAATTAAAGAAAACTGTGTGAGGAGTTGAAATGGAGTATCAGCTACTGTGACCCAGCAAAGCCACCAGAAGAGCATTGCCCATAACTTAGAATCAGTGAGGACTCTTTGCATACTTCGGTAAATGGAAGAGGGTACATTACCACTAAGGATCACAGAGGCCACCAAGCTGATGAGCCACCCTCAAGGAAGAGGTAATAATGGGGTGATTATTGGACAGGAGGAATGGCCACCAGAATGGACTGGGGATGTCTGCAGCCAGGAGTCAAGGAAACCCTTGGGCTACCATTAGTTGGACTGGCCACTGGGGAGGTGTGACTACATGTAGTCACAAGTTAAGGAAGTAGCAACTGAAGGAGGAGGAGGAGGAGAAGGTAGCAGCAGATGGGGAGTTTGTCACAACACAGTATTCCCACTAAGATTTGTAAATGAATGGAAATACTAATAGCCACATAAAATTATGTAAAGTATCAGTGTTAGATTAATTGAATGGGAACAGAATGTTGATTCTTTCCCAGTGTTTATTCTCTTTTCCTCTATGAGTTTGGCAGAGATGCTTGTTAAGTCGTTAGCAGCAGTGTTTGTTACTTCACAATACACCTCAATATGAAAAGGATTTATAGGACCACAGCTGATTATAGTTTAATTGTGTTAACAACAAAATGCAGTAGTTGGACAGTTATGTTTCCTAGAATTTTAGTAAAAATCTAACTGAAAGCTGAATTGTCCTCTTTGGTCATTTTGACCAATCATTTTTTTGTTTAGAAAATAATTTATATCATAGAGCATTTCAGGTTCCTTGCTATAATTTTAGCCTTAAAACCTGTATTTAACATTTCTGAGCTGAGTTACTGGAGGTTTATTTGTAATACAAAACATCCATTGGATTATCCAACATTTAAATAGGCAAAACAAACCTTCTATTGACTTGTATTATTAATACAAACTGTTTAGATACATGAAATCAAAATGAAATCCTAAGTGAATCAGCATGTTACAAATTGGCCAAGTATAACAACAGCTTTCATGACTTCTTTTCGAAACTGGTAGCAGTCATATTTAGCACTGTTTTGATTTCTGTCTTGCACAAATTTATCTTCCTTAGGGATTTTTGCAAATGTCAAAAAATGACAAAAGGAACAGCATTATAGACATGCTGTTCATCAAGAATTAGCTCTTCAGATATCCCATGTTATGTTCATGCATTGTTCATCTAATTCTATCATATGTTTGCTTGTTGTTTTGCACAAGCAATAGACCAAGTTATAGAAGGAGTAGCCAAAGTGTGACCTCTTGGCAGTGCAGCCATGGAGTTCCATAGCACAGTCTTGGCTAGCCCTCATTTTAAAAGAGAAACATGGAAAGAGAAAGGGGGGGCATAACTGAGAGAAGTAATAAAGGAGGAAGACTGAGGAGAAAGAAAAAGGAGAGAAAACTAGAAACACTCTGGCAGTCAAGAGAAGTAAAAATCACTACCTGTCTTTCAGTAAAACCTTCACAAAACCCTGTAAAAATGATTCCCTGTACTTGTATGTTATTCCTATTATTTAGTATATTATTGGTATACATGTTTGTTTCATAATAAAAACTCATTTCAAAAATATATTGTAGTATTGATTTTTATTGTAATGCAGAACTACTAGCTACAGTATTACTGTTCTAAACTTTTTATGCTATTGACATTTAGGGTATCTCAATTTATTGACAGTTATTTTTTAATTTGTGATCATCTGCAAATTGTTTAATGAAAATGAATAGACTAGTTGCCTGTGCTTTGAAAATTGAAATCTAATGCTGAGTGGTATCTAAATAATAAAAGCCACTTGTATCAAAATGGAGCACTGCATGCTGAGATGTATGGTCTCCATCGGCCAAGACTTGCTATTAAAAATAAAAGTGGCTGCAACCTGCTCCACTTCATGAACTGCAGGTGCAACTGTGAGTTTACTGACCCATTGCCAAAGTGAATATATTTTTAATGCCCTTGGATTTTAAAAAAAGCCCTTCATCACATTCAGCACATCAAGTTAGGTGGCTGAGTACATCCTTTCTGTACTATAATCAAAAGTCTTGACTGTTCACAAAGGCAGGGAGAAAAAACACAGTGGCTAAGAGCTATTACAGTAAACATCCCAGGTTACAAGATGCAGACAATTACAGTATAATGAAAAGTGGCTGACACAGGATAAAACAAAATAGAAAGCAAAGTAATGCTTTTTAATTATACTTATATAGAGGTAGTGTGAAAGCTGCCCTATCTGATCAGGCAACTAGAGCAGGAAATCCAGTATTGTGCCTCTGACAATACTAGAGGCGTTAGAGGAAGATGCAAGAAATTAAGTAGTGGACAGTTATGGAATCACCTAATCAAAAGAGAAAGGTAAGAGAAGTGTAACTAGCCCTGGAACAATGACAACCCCCCCTTTTTACCACTTGAAAAACAGACCACTAATATCCACTCTTTTCTTTCTCTCTCATAAGCAGTTTCTGATCCATGACAGAACCCTACCTCTAACCCAATGATTTTAGTTGATGATATAATCTTTTGTGAGGGGCTCCATCAAAGATTTTTTGGAATTTCAAATATATATCAACCAATCCTTCTGTTATTGACTTGTTGGCATGCTCAAAGAATGCTAGTAGAACAGAGAAGCACAGTTATCCTTTATATGTGAGTAGTATATGGTTTATGATGATTTAAGCTGTTAAAACCCCCCACCTAGAGGAAAAGGAGCGGGAGAGACGGAGCAGCTTCTCTGGGAGGGACACTAATCAGCAAAGAATTCAGCAGCGCTGTGGAACAAAGGCAAGAGCGCTGCAGGATGTGCCCAACAGAGCTCCTCTTGAGAGAGGTGATGAACTGCAAACAAGTCCCAAGCATGTGGCAGTCTATTGTAGGTTTAACCCTGCTTGCTGGGAGCCTTTGGCAAACAGATAAGTCTTTGGAAGAAGTTATTTTGAGTTACTTTAATCAGCCGCTGGTCACGGGCACCAGAGCAGAGTGTCTTGGAGGTAACAATTGTAGCTAAACCTGTTACATTAACACAGGTGGAAACAGGTGAGCTGTTACCCTAGAATCAACTCTAACCATGGCAGAACTGCAGACTTCCACCCAGAGAGATGGGAAGTAGTGAAACTTAGCATCTCAGGGGGTGAACTCAAAAGGGATTGCACAGTGGGTCCAAGGCATTGCTTGCCTTGTAACCATGGCAAGATGATGGGGATAGGAGGCATTGTAGCCCGGTGATCCAGTGAACCACAGGATTTGATGCCAGACAGAATTCAGGACTGTCATTGGAAAGAGTGCCCACGGAGAAACTGGGGGAAGAGATCACAGGTATGGGTCACCTCTGAACCATCACAGTAGCTATTTCCTCATTCCACTATTAAATATGCAGCTCATAAGTTAAGTGTGAATGAAGCCAGAATGTGAAACTTAATGGGTCCAGCTTTATAACAGAGTAAGGAAAAATCTCTCTAAAAGTGTGGGCTCCTTGTTGCTTTTCATCATAAAGGAAATTTAAAGTTCCACAAACAATAACCAATGTTCTGATTTTCTCAACAACTTAGTACTGCACATACATAGACATATACATTTAGTATTCTGGTCATTACTTTTTACCTATGAGTTCCCTTTCAAAAGATGTCCTCCACATATTATCAGCCCAGTTTAAAGAAACTCAGTCTGTAAAATGTATTTGTTTCCATTAAAGTGCCATTAAAGCCAGTTATTTAAAGCAAACAAATAATTATATGTTTTTCAAGATTTAAACTATACTTCTACTTAGTTTAGTGACAAGCTCTTTTGAAACTTGAAAGAATACAAAAGCATGGTGCAAATAGCACTGTAAGATTCACCTTAAAAAGAAATGTATGAATTTGGTTCTCATGAAAATAAGGAACAAATAACACTAGGAGAACACAGGAATTTGAGTAAATAATTGTTCTTATTGAAGACTGAAATGTTGGTCTCTTTGATCAAATGAAAAGTTACAGCACAGTTGCCCATAATAAATTTGGTCTGCAAAAGGTTTGATCCCGAACCAGGTGTCCAAATCAATCATTCTGTTGGTGGTATTTTAATTTTGGCATCTCTTGACAAAAATAAAACACTAGTTAAAGCCTTATTCTGAAGAAGAGCTATATGTGAAATTGTCTTGTGATATGGGCTCTACAATCTGGGGACTGAACTGGGACCCACAAACCCTTTCATTTACAACCTTGAACAGCTTTAAAACATCAAAGGTAAAAATGCATCAATTTATCTTGTAAGCCACATAATTCAGGTGGAGGGGAGGAGTAAGTGTTTAAATGTCAGTTCTTTTCAAGTATTGTATATAAAGCACCATATACACAGTTTTTAATTTTTTCCAACGTGAGGGTTAAATCCACATGGGAAAATCCTGTGTTTAGATTGTCTGTAAATCAATGCAGAAGCAAAGGTAAGTTTCCTTGCACCATGGTATAAATTAGTACACTGTACCTTTATATTTTTATTAAGTGTTTATATTGTAAGAACTTCAATGTTTTCCTGCAATATACATTACACAAATGTTTATTGTCATTCACAAGAGGGCACCTATCCTATTTGCTGGATAGGTGATCTAAAAAACAAAAACTAAAAGGAAATTCCAGACTGCCCACAAACATGTCAGGAGTCCTGGGAATTTTCCAGCAGACCAATGAAAAAGAAAAAAAAGTGAAGCTGACCCAAAAATGGACTTCACAGTTGTTTCATATTGTTTTTGCTTGAACAATCTTTCATCACTTTAATAACCACCAAGCATTCCTCCTATAGGTCAAAAGAGTGACATTCCCCTCAAAAAAACATACAATAAAATATGTTTGAAGCAGGAGACTAAACTAATCGTTTGGGGTTTTTTTAGTGTATACCTAATGATGAGCATCAAGTTTCTGCTGCTATTGGCTGTGCCACTGACCACAAAGAATTCTACAGTTTCCTTTGGCCATGGATTTATGCCAGTGCTCTAGGAAAACAGAAATGCTGTTCAGAGTAGAGTAAAGATGCAGCATTATTGGAAAAAAGAAATAATAGCAAATATTTTAGACTTAGAGCTAGTCTAAGATGTACAGAAGAAGGTTGTATGTAAAGGAATTGAATGAGTGAGATGTAACATAACATCCAGGTACAAAACTATCATTTAGAAGAAATACTTAATTCAGTAGCACCACAATTTTAAGATGTATTTGAGAATGACTCTAGCACTCATGAAAATGAAGGATGGGCAGTAGCAGACCAAGGGTAAATCCATAATTCTGGACCTCCATATTCCAAAGAGGTTTCCACAGTGCAACAGTTCCACCAAGAGTGTTTAAACTAGGAAATTACTCACAGACAACTGCATTAAAACAACATTAAGGTTGCAAAATCAAGTACTTAAAAACTAGAAAATGCCAGAATTAAGGTTATCTGTGCAACCCCTTTATGTGGCATGCATTATGCATTTATTTATGGTACCATTTTAATGCAGTTTTTGGGTGTGTTCAGTAGATATACATTTTGAATTATAACTTCAGCCTAACAGTTTTTGCTACCTAATTTTCACATGCACAAATCTCATCTCCCAAAGTTAAACCTAAGAAGGCATGGGCAAAAAACTTGTACATGCAAAATTGCAAATGCAATTTTACAGACAACTTGAAAAATTGGCCTTCTGCATTATTTTGTAGAGTACTGTTAGGTAATTGCTACTATATTTTAACATATTTCACAGAAAAAAAATTTTGTAAAAATTCCCTTCAAAAATGACATACATTTACAATTTCTTAAGATTTAAACTGATCACTGTAATACTTATCTTGGTATTCTTTTACTTTGTATTGTTAGGGGGCTAGGGTGTGGGGGGAGTTGTTTGTTTTAAGAATTGTTATATTTGCTATTTATAGAAGGTATTGTTAGAGGGCTTTTTTAAGACTAGACTGATTATAAAGATTTCGGTCATGGATTGGTTGCTCTTGTCAGTATATGCATCTCCAGATTTTAGTTTACACAGAATATTTATGAACCAATTGCATGTAGCATACTCATCATAGTCTACAGCCTTTTATGGCTGTCAAATCCATTTTAAGGGGCATTCAGTTCTAATTAGTCTAAATGCTGACTCTGACAGAAACTGGGAAGACTCATGCTAATGATTTCTGGAATAAATTCTAGAACTCCCTAAATCTACATTTTCCACTGGGGCTAGAAAATTATTAATTATTATTATTATTTTAATCTATGGTTTTTCTGAGGATTCCTAGCACTACTGAATTATTTACCGGAGAAAGAATGCTGTATATATATATAACAATAATATCTTTGTTTAGTCAAAAATAAACAATTTTTCCTGCTGTTTTATTAGATCCTTCCCCATATAAGATTTTTTAAAAACCCACATGTTTACCCTTACTCATCTGTGTATCCTGTGCTTATACAATAGCATTAAAATATTCTTCTTGTGGGAGTGACAGTCTGTTATAACAATTCTGAGGTTTCAGAGATGTCAGAGAAAAGAAAAGTTACTTGTAACTGGAATGTAAGTAGATTGCCAGTGCAGAGCCATACTTCTGGGTGCACCTGCACACTCCACACCAGGCCATGGGCTATAATCCCATTGTGATTTTTTTAACCTAATCACACTCCACTAGTATGAGAAATAACTTCTTCCTGGGTTCAGATAGTAGTTAATGCTCAAAAGGAGTTTCCTTAAAATGCCATATACACTCCAAAAAGAAAATTCACTTCTTTGGAAACAGATACCAAGCAAAATATCTCCATATTTACTGTTATGAAGACAAGTGCAGTGAAACTTGTCCCTCTGCAACCAGGTTGGCCTCTGTCATAAAAATAAAGGGAAGGGTAACCACCTTTCTGTATACAGTGCTATAAAATCCCTCCTGGCCAGAGGCAAAACCCTTTCACCTGTAAAGGGTTAAGAAGCTAAGATAACCTCACTGGCACCTGACCAAAATGACCAATGAGGAGACAAGATACTTTCAAATTGGGGAGGGGGGGAAACAAAGGGTTCATTTGTCTGTTTGATGCTTTTGCCAGGAATAGATCAGGAACGCAGTCTCAGAATTTCTGTTAGTTAGTAAGCAATCTAGCTAGAAATGCATTAGATTTCCTTTTGTTTAATGGCTGGTAAAATAAGCTGAGTTGGATGGAACGTATATTCCTATTTTTGTGTCTTTTTCTAACTTAAGGTTTTGCCGAGAGGGATTCTCTATGTTTTGAATCTGATTATCCTGTAAGGTATTTACCATCCTGATTTTATACCAGTGATTCTTTTACCTTTTCTTTAATTAAAATTCTTCTTTTAAGAACCTGATTGATTTTTCATTGTTCGTAAGATCCAAGGGTTTGGGTATGTGTTCAGCTGTACCAATTGGTGAGGATTATTATCAAGCCTTCTCCAGGAAAGGAGGTGTAGGGATTGAGGGGATATTTTGGGGAAAGACATCTCCAAGTGGGCTCTTTCCCTGTTCTTTGTTTAACATGCTTGGTGGTGGCAGCGTAGGGTTCAAGGACAAGGCAAAGTTTTTACCTTGGGGAAGTTTTTAACCTAAGCTGGTAAAAATAAGCTTAAGGGGTCTTTAATGCAGGTCCCCACATCTGTACCCTAGAGTTCAGAGTGGGGAAGGAACCTTGACAGCTTCTTTGATTACTACCTTTATATCCTGGTTATCTAAAGGACTTCTATGATTCTCATATAGGTTTCCTACTTTTGATGTACACACATAATTTCTTATTACTGATTATATTTTTGACTATTTGTTCATTAAATTTCCTCTTTGCTTTCTTTATCTCCATCTTTAAAATTCTCCTTAAAGAATACAAACAAATTGCCAAAATAATCTTTTGCTTAAGTTACAGTTCACCCAGGCCACTAGCCAGTTCTGATTTACAAAATTGCCATCTTATACTTGATAATGCAAGTGGGAGAGATCCCTTGTTTTCATATGAACAGCAAATAGTCCATATTTAAAATAGTTATCCACAATCACTTGTGCATTCATATGCAAGAGTACTTTGCACACGTAGAATGTTTTTCATTCACAGATTTACAAACACTAATTAACTAAGGGCTCAGTTGTGCTTTTAAAGTGCCAGCTTCCTTTAGGGTGGTGCAGAGGTGCTATACCCTATCAAGAGCTCTAAGGGGTAGTAAAACCAAGGTTCCCTTAAGTAGGTGCAAGTTTCAGAGTAGCAGCCGTGTTAGTCTGTATTCGCAAAAAAGAAAAGGAGTACTTGTGTCACCTTAGAGACAAACAAATTTATTTGAGCATAAGC